>NC_142460.1:116384385-117009385 GCF_049115385.1 Moschus berezovskii | reverse complement strand
CTTAAACCTTTCAAATGAGACTGATGAGAATCTATTCTATATTATAGACTTCCATGGAAGGACATTGCTCTGCTTTCCTCACTGATTCCAGTTTCACAGTCATAAATAGCATCTTCTGCAGTTTTATTCTGCAGGCTTCAGTTTTCTATCCAGTGGTGCTGCAACCCCAACTAGACTTTATCCTCCATCTACGTATCCTCACAATAGTTTATTAATCTTCTCTTCCCTAAGTTAATTAACTCCAATTTCTTTTATCTTTCTCTGTGGGTCCCCTTTGCTTGACATTAGTCCGTTTCATGGTTGCCTTTTTAACCTTTTAAAGTTCCTACTCCTTTCCTTTCTTCTGCAACCAGGAAATGACCTCTTTCAAGAGTTTATAGATAATCTTTCAGAGTTTGTATGCGGCTATTTCATTTGTGCAACTGGTTTAAGTACTTCTTAGATGTGTTTCTATCAGATAATTTTCACTGCAGAATTCATTTTCACTGTATTTAACAGGTTGCTTCCTTCTTCCCACACTTAAGAAAGCTCAAGAGCATATGTATATACACACCATTAATTTTACATAAATTAATATGGATGCAAAGTGCATATTCCTTCTGAATACAAATACATGCTAATACTAAGGAGATTATATTCTGATTGGGAGGAGGGCCAAACTAGCACATTCACTCAAGCTCATGCACCCACACACACACACACCCACACACCCACGGAGCATCTTTTTGTAGGCTCATGTATTTTCCACATGGCAGTTAGCCACAATGATGTTTAAAAGAGTAACTGTAAATTACCTCAATAAAACCCAAACTCCTATGGTGGCCTGCCACTATTGTAATAGGCTGTCCTTTCTTTCTTCCTCAACACTTTTTCCGTCAAGTGTGGCTTATTCAGTTGCTCAAAGCAAATAGGAAGTTTCCTACCTTGGGGCATTTGTGCATGTGGTTCCTCCTGCCTGGAATCTATTCCTTCAGTTATTCATCTGGCTGCTCCTTCTCAGGATATAGGCCTTTGGGCTTTAGCTTAAACATTGATAACCTCTTCAGTGAGGCCTACTCTGACCATTTTAAAGAAACACGTTCTGTCCTACCTCAACCAGAATCTTAGCCTTTTCCTGTGTAAGTCTCGCATTGTGTGATTACTTGTTGATTTCCTTGTGTATTACCTTCTTTCCCTAGACCTGTATTTTCTGATGTGGTAGCCACTAGACATATATAGCTATTTATATTTAATGTTTAAATGAATTAAAATTAAAATTTAAAGTTTAGTTTCTCAGGTACACGAGGTACATTTCAAGTCCTCAATAGCCACAAATAGCTAGTGGCTACTACATTGAATGACACAGAACATCCCCATCAACTCTGGAAGTAGCTCTAGACTAAGCCTCAGGAGGCACTGTTCTTGAGCCTCTTTCAACACCTGATAAGTAGTAGGTGCTTGTGGGGGATAATTTTAAGTGTCAACTTGACTGAGCTATGGTGCACCCAGATATTTGATGAATTATTCTTCTAGGTGTGTCTGTAAGGGTGTTTGGGGATGAAATTAATATTAAAGCCATAGACTGTGTATAGCAGATTGCCCTCTCCAAAGCAGGTGTGTTTCATCCAACCTGTTGAAGGCCTGAGTAGAAAAAAAAGGTTGAGTAAGGGAGAATTCACTTTGATTGTCTTTGAGTTGAGACAGATCTTCTCCTACCTTTGGATTCAGACTTGGACTGGAACTTATACCATCAGCTCTCTGGGTTCTGAGGTCTTTAAATTCAGACTGCAACTGCAGCGCTGGTGGCTCCCGAGTCTTCAGCTTGCTAGCTACAGCTCACAGGACTCCTCGCCCCCCCATAGTCACATAAGCCAGTTCCATGTATATTTGTTTCCTACTGGCTCTGTTTCTCTGGAAAACCTGATGCATATGGTGCTCATGTCTGCTTCTGTTTGCACTTTGCCTCCGTCATCCTCTTTCCTTCTCCACTACCCCTAGTCCACCCGGAGGCTCAGCCCCTACGTGCTGCAGGTTCATGCATTTTGGTAGTTGATGGACACTGAATAAATTTGGATCTTTGTAACAAGCCTGCCACTGTGCCTAATTGCCTAATTCTAATAGCTGAAAGTTGTCCCTGAGACCAAGCTTCTACCTTCTGCAGACCAAACCTAGTTCAGTGTGGTCCTAACTTGATTCCAGGTGTGGTTATTCTGGAGTTCTAGCCATACTTGCTCTTGCAAGGTTGTCCAGTAATGGATGAGAGTTTTCCTTGAAGCTCACTGTCTGCCTCTTACCCAGGAATTTAAAATATTGCATGTCTCTAGATTCTCAATTGATAACCACCCCACACTACAACAATAATAGTATTGTTATTTGTAACAGCAACTAATATTTCTTGAATGCCTACCATGTACTGGTTGGCAAAAAGTTTCATTAGGGTTTTTCTGTAACGTCTTTATAAAAAACCCAACCGAACTTTTTGGCCAGCACAGTATACAGTAATTACTTTTTCATCTCATGTAATTCTTACACTCAAGCTATGAAAGGAAGAAACTGAGGTTCCTCAAATTGAGGATATTAGTTTTCCAAAAGATCAGGATTGAACAAAATACATTTGGCATCAAAATTTGGCCTCTTCACTGTGGTTCTGTACTCTTTATTAATAGTACTATTTATTCGTATGTAAAACCATTCTTTTCTTTTGTGCCTTTTACAAGACTTTATTAACTTTTGTTGGAATTCCTTGGCGCTAATTACTCTCCAAACTGTTGACCACTGGTACTCTCTAAAGACTCTACTGCTGTGCTTGATGAAACAGAGAGGGTAGTTACTATTGCCTGTTGGTGTCTGGTCCTCCTCCCCTGTCCCTATCCCCTGCTTGTCTCACCAGCAGACATGCTTTCTCCTTGGTTCTGGCTTGTTACTCTGACACAGTCAACTTTTCCTTTCCTGGCCATATCAATAAATGTATTATTATTCCTATAGAAAAATATATGTCTCGTTGAAGAGGTCTAAATGAATAGAACTCATTTCAGATTATATATATAAGCTTGCTTTTATTTTTGATGATTAACTTTTCTATGAGGAACCCCCAAATAGGGTTATTGACATTTTCAGTAAATGCTTATTACAATAAGATTTAGAGTCATGGCAACAGTCAAAAGTATAAGGACACGATGCTGACCTCTGTGAGCTGCCAATTTGAGTATTGGTATAACAGCCATATTTGAAAAGAGTAATCAAAATATGAGGCAGTTTTATAGCTGTAAAGAACTATGCAAATGTTAAGTACATAATGTTAACTAAGAAGTGCAGAGCATAAGTGCTATAGAATTTTAAAGGGGGGAAATGATTACTTTTGGCTGTAATGGAGTGATTCAGTGCTAAGACCTGAAGAATGGCTATCATTATTTTTAAGTGGTGATGAAGAAAATGGAGCTTTTTTTCCGCCTTTGGCCCTTATATTACATACAAGGGCATTGAAGGTGGAAAGTATTGATGCAGAATCTAAGGAGAGGCAGAAGTTTTGTGTAAAAGAAGAAAGGGCCAGAAAATTATGTCAAGGACAGATTATGGTAGTCTTGGATTCCAAGCAGATGAGTTTGGACTTTTTCCTGCAGAAGTTAGGGAACAACTGAAGGGTTATTGGCAGGAAATGTGATGTGGGATCTTACCCAGTCAAGATCTCTTGTGTTTAGCAGGAACAGTGACAGCCTCTAGACATACAGGGGTGTCTCTACTTTGCTTTTTAGATCTGGGTTTATGTGGAACTGAGGTCCTGTTAGAGTCATATGGATTTGTAATACATGTTTTTATCAGACTCAAGTGTGCATACTTTGTGAATTCATTCATTCCACAAAGATGGAGATTCTGAGATGAATAAGCTAATGCCTATCATCAAGGTCTAGTGGGGAGGCAAACATGCATGAAGATAATTATATCTCAACAAGTAAAGTGGGATAGTTGATATATGCACAAATGCAGCTGAGATGATTGGTGTATTAGGGAAGGAGACCTACAGAAGATGAGAACCTGGTCCAACCTAAAATGTTGAGCAGGCTGAGAAGGGCATTCAGGGCATAGGGTACAGTTGGAACACAGATGCAGAGCTTGCAAGTAGAGGGAAGACTGAGGCCCCAGTGGGACCTTCTTGCCGTTTATAGCAGGTAAGGAAAGCAGGGAGAAGGCATGAAGGAACTTGAGTTTTATCCTGCAGGTTTTAAGTACTAAATGACATGGGAAGTTCTGTGGTTTGCAGAAAGAACCTTGGCAACTGTTTTTAAAATTAAAAAGAAATTTTTTTTTTGACCACACTGTGAGGCACGTGGGATCTTAGTTCCCCGACCAGGGATCGAACCAAACTTGTGCCCCTGCAGTGGAAATGTGGAGCCTTAACCACTGGACCACCAGGGAAGCTGCCTTTGGCAGCTCTTTAGAGGATGCATTTGAAGGTGGGAAGCTTGCAATTGGGAGGTCATTGTTGGAATTCTCCTGGGAGATAATGGATAAGCTTAAACTAGGTAGTGACTGTAGGCTAATAGAAAATTAGACATTGGCACCATTCCTAAGGACAAAGTCAAAAGACAAAGGCATGTATGAAGGCATTTGAATCCTTAAATATGGTCATATTCCAGGTCCTGGGGTGACCCAGTATCGGACACTAGGGATGTTTAAAAACATTACCTTCTACTCTTGTGAGAAGACATTTCCTACTATTAAGATTTTTCCTACTATTCTTCTGAGAAAAGAAAAACCTAAAACTGAATTCTTTCCTTTTCTAGATGAATTAACTAATATCTGAGTCTCAAGGAAATCATAAATAATAACACTGTAACAGGTTTAGCCTGAAACCAACAGTATAACTCTAGAGTAGAGACTGACTATTGTCACAATTCAGTTCAGTTCAGTTCAGTCACTCAGTTGTGTCCTACTCTTTGCAACCCCATGAACCACAGCACGCCAGGCCTCCCTGTCCATCACCAACTCCTGGAGTCCACCCAAACCCATGTCCATTGTGTCGGTGATGCCGTCCAACCATCTCATCCTCTGTCGTCCCCTTCTCCTCCTGTCCTCAATCTTTCCAGCATCAGGGTCTTTTCAAATGAGTCAGCTCTCCACATCAGGCGGCCAAAGTACTGGGGTTTCAGCTTCAATATCAGTTCCTCCAATGAACACCCAGGACTGATCTACTTTAGGATGGACTGGTTGGATCTCCTTGCAGTCCAAGGGACTCAAGAGTCTTCTCCAACACCACAGTTCAAAAGCATCAATACTTTGGTGCTCAGCTTTCTTCACAGTCCAACTCTCACATCCATACATGACCATGAGAAAAACCATAGCCTTGACTAGACGGACCTTTTTTGGCAAAGTAATGCCTCTGCTTTTTAATATACTACCTAGGTTGGTCATAACTTTCCTTCCAAGGAGGAAGCGTCTTTTAATTTCATGGCTGCAGTCACCATCCGCAGTGAGTTTGGGGCCCAGAAAAATAAAGTCAGCCACTGTTTCCACTGTTGCCCCATCTATTTCCCATGAAGTGATGGGACTGGATGCCATGATCTTAGTTTTCTGCATGTTGAGCTTTAAGCCAACTTTTTCACTCTCTTCTTTCACTTTCATTAAGAAGCTCTTTAGTTCTTCTTCACTTTCTACCATAAGGGTGGTATCATCTGCATATCTGAGGTTATTGATATTTCTCCTGGCAATCTTGATTCCAGCTTGTGCTTCGTCCAGCCCAGCATTTCTCATGATGTACTCTGCATATGCCACAAAGCATCATCATATTAAATAATGTACTGCCCTGACTATCTGAAGACTGTTTATGGAGCCTGATAAACCTGAAAAGCTTGCTTAGTTAGTACTTATTGTTGAAGATTTCCTTTTGAAGTATTCCTCTGGGAATGTTCCCGCCTGTGGTCTGGTCTGCTCCCCAACCACTACTCTCCCATGACCGATTTGAGTCCCTGTTCTTGAAACATTCACCAGCAGAGGGCACCCTCCCCTTTCTGTATGTGTAAAAATCCAGAACATCTGTTTCTCTAATCTAGAACAGGATCATAAAGTTTTATCCAGCTTCTTGTGGAAAGATTAGGGGAAAAAAAAAACAAAGAATGTCATCTTAGGTCTTTCTGAAAAGAGACAAAATATCTACAGGAGAGTCTGGCTGTACAAAAACAGACAATTCTGAGTCTAATTTTGCTCTCAATAGTTCACGCCAGCAGTTTCTAGAGCTAATATAAAATGTAAAGCAGTTGGAAAGAAGAATATACAGAGGAGAAAATAAATTCACTCACAGCAGAATAGCTTACAGCAAAAGTAGCCAGAACTGTCTGGTAAAACTCCTTAGGAGTCAGGAAAAAGCATAGTCTTACAGCTTGCCATGCTATCTCTTAATCTCTCTTTGGGTAGGAAAAAAGAAATCCCAGAAATACAGAGATTATACAGACTGATAAACCATCTTCATATTTATTGTACTGTGCCACTGAACCACGCCTCATAAACTCAGCTGCACATTTCTCAAGTGCTTGGGACCTACAGGGCAAGAGGGGGAGAGTAAGGCAAAGAGTGATTTGCTGGCACAGGCAAGCTCCAATATGGTAAGCTGGTTCTTCGGAGCTTGGAATCAATTTTCCAATAGAACCAAAATATACGCACACTGTGGTGAAATTTTTTTTTAAATTTTAAAAAATTGGGCCATAGTTGCTTTATGATGTGTTAGTTTTTGCTCTGAAGTGAAGTGAATCAGCTATACATATACATATATCCCTTCCCTCTTGAACCTCCCTCTCACTCAGCCTCCATCTCACCGCTCCGGTGTGAGCGCTACACTGGGCTTCCTGCACAATGTCACAGGTTCCCACCAGCTAGCCATTTTATACACAGAAGTGTATATATGTAGATCCCGATCTCCCAATTAACCCCCTGCCCCTCCCACCCCCTGTCCACATACCCGTTCTCTATATCTGTGTCTCTGTTCCTAACCTGCAAATAGGCTCACCTGTACCATTTTTCTAGATTCTACATATACGTGTTAGTATGCAGTAATTGTTTTCTCCTTCTGACTTACTTGACTCTGCATGGCAGCCTCTAGGTCCATCCACGTCTCTACAAATGATCCAATTTCATTCCTTTTTATGGCTGAGTAATATTCCATTGTATACACAAATGTGGTGAGGTTTCGAAGGTCGCTTACAGATTGCCATCGAAACTACAGTTTACTGAAATAATAGGCATTTCTACAGTTTTGTAATATTTTACTAATAAAATGAAACCAACTAAGAGAATAAAGATAATTAATACTTCCAAATGTCTAACTGAGTAGAAGCAGGTCTCGCTTTCAATGATTCTCAACAGTGGATACTCTTGTCAGTTTTTGGCAGTCACATCTCATGCTGTGTGGGACTGTCTTGTGCACTGCAAGTTTAGCAGCTCTGGGAACCCCATTCTACGTGCAGTAGTACTTGCCAGTTACTTTGACAACCCAGACACCCTCATTCACTTCCCACAAAATGAAGAGGGGCTGGGAACTGCTCAGAGATGCTTGTGAAGAATCAGAGGCACTTTTAAGGTTGATGGAAAAGGCTTTCAATTCTTTTAGGTTGTCTTTTACTTAACATTTCATAGTCGAGACTACATTATCAAGAACATTATTTTTTTCCTTACTGGTGTTGAGCAGGATAATTTTTTGGCTCAAAAATGAAACAGAAAATATGAGCCAAAAGAAAACTGCTCACTGCTAGAAGAGTATGTATGTCTTGGAAAAGGCCTCCTGGGGTGTAATAACCTAAGCACCTATAGTGAGAGAGAAGAGGAAAGGGGGAAATGTCATTTGTGTGGTCCTATGTGAAGGCTGGACCAGGCCATGGGCTCATGCCTGTTACTGTTTTAGAACATGCTTGACCTCGGGCAAATCACTCAAACCAAGTCTTCTTAAAATTCTATGGTCCATTTCTAGAATGAAGATTTTAATAATACCTATATTCTGGAAGGGTGTGTGTATTTGTAAAAGTAATAACATATGTAAAATTATTTGAAATCTATGAAATGAAACCTACACATTTTAAGGTGATACCATTGTTATTTATATTAGTGTTGTCAACCAGAAGGTGAGTGTGGTGATGGTGAAGGTTGCAAGTTGAATCGAATGATCCAGGCAAGCTTGTTTCCTGTACTGAAAGGCTAGGATTGGTGTGAAAAGTGAGAATGAGTTGAATGTAGAGCTGGGAGAGAAATAGCTTATACCTGCGGAACATCTTTATGTTAATATAGTCAAAATTGTTTCACGGGACACTTGTGACCCAAGGAGGACAGATCTTTAAGACAATTTTATGTGTAGCATTCTTCATTTAATCTAAGTAGAAGAACTAAACAAAACACCACCACCGACAACAAAACTTATTTGTGATAATCTAACCAAGATACAGTAAAGAATCTGTTCTCCAAGTGTTAACAGCTCACTAGTGGAAGACTAATGCACTCTTCCAAGGATAGCAGAAGGCTGTACAAGTAACATATAAGCATTTGCTGATTTTCATGCATGATATGTATTCAGGGTAGATATGAAGCAAAATTATGATGTGTTCAGATATTCTTTCTTCACTTTTCTAGATCCCTTTAAGTAGTCCATGCCTCTCTCTTTTTTCTTTTCACTATATTCTGTGGGTATTTTGGTCACCAACCCCCTTCCCCCACAGTGAAAACCCACTTTTCCCCTGGCCTCAGGTCTGTACTATAACATTCAGTTTCTGCCTTTCTCAGTACCTTTCTTCATTTAAACAGATAATTTGTTCAAGGCAACAGTACATCTAGGAATAAGTAGATAATTTATGAGGCATGAAAAAATCTCCTACCCCTAAAATGTTTCCCTCAATGACTTAAAGGGCCCAAAATGACATATTAGTCACTTCTCTAGGTTGCAGTTTTAAATGGTATTGTACATTTGTGTCTTTTCTGAAGATGAAGGCATCATCATCATTAATAACTTTTAAGAAATTATTTTCATCAGGTTAAGAGAGAAGCAATACAGTACAGGGATTGAGAACAAAGATATCGGAGCTAGACTGCCTTTGCTTGAATCTTAACTCTGCCATCTGTTCTCTGTTTGACTTTGGACAAGTGACTTAGCCCCTCTGTGCCTCAGTTTCCTCTTATTACCATGCATATATTAATAGTTGCTAGCCTCACAGAATTGTCAGGAAGATTACATAATTTATTATATGTGATGTACATCAAGCAGTGCCTGATATGCACTCAATTTGCAGATTATTATTCTGCCCAGGCACTAACACTGGTATTTAGGAAAATAAAATAGACATTGCTTCCTTCACTGAAGAGCTTATACCCACAGAGGCTTATTGAGACTGCTTCAAAAGTATATTAATTTTCTATTATTATTAAAGTTTCTTCCTGTACTTGGAAAACTTAGAGAACCTTATAACTAATATAGGTAGTATAGTTACGTGAGACTATAGTGAGAATGCCACTCTCCTCATGCAGCCTGCTTTAACCCTTATTGCATTCAAATATTCTTGTCTTCCAGCCTCTCATTAGATTTTGCTCCTCTCAGAGCTCTTTAACTCTCTCTTGTGAACTAGCTATTGGCATTCTTCAAAGGTATTTCTGGTACAGTACAATTTTGTGGAGGGCAGAGATCACATCTCATTCATCATTATGAATTCACCAAAGACTTGCTAGGTGATTATCAAATGAATGAACTGAGATATCCACAAGGACAGAGGCTTCTGAAAGCTTGCTCTCTGCTGTATCTCTAAGCATATAAAAGAGTGACTGGCACATAGTAGGTGATCAATAAATATTTGCTAATGATTTTGTTAAATGAAGGGAAGCACAGACATGCTGTTGAAGTAAAAATGGGATTCTATGTGTGAAACCAAACTTTCCACTGAATTATATTAAGTATTTCAAGATCTATTCCTTCAAAGCAAAATGTGCTTTGGGGAAGCCAACAATGGCACATATACTAGGATATTTGCTTGCTCCTTTGGATATTCCTCTGCAGGTCGAGGAGGATAGAAATAGTTGTTATCTGTAAGCTCTGTTCTCCTGTCTGTAGGCCTAGCTATTGCCTCATTTGTCCACTCCTTCATTCAAACAAAAGCTATTGAGTGCTTGATCTGTGAAAGACACTGTGGTTGGTGATGGGTGGCATGAGGCAGGAAGTACACACGAAGATGTTGATCACAGAGTTTATGTCTGAGTAGCTGGAAAAGTTTGAAAAATCCTGGCCAAAACATGTATGACTAGCAATCACAGATACATAAGAACTAGGCTATTCAAAAGAGAAATGATAGAAGGAAGAAAATAGAGAAGGAAAACAAAGTGGCCTCCACCCCTTCTAGGTCTCTTGCCTTTCATCCTCCTCTATGCTCTAGGCTGCCTTGATGGAGAAACATCTTGGAAGCAGTATGCTTGCTCAAGAGGAAACCTCAACAGAGTGTTCAGCACTGTGATGCCCACACTCTTGACTCCATGCTTAGGGTGACCGTACACCTAGATTTTGCTAAGACAGTCCTAGTCTATGCCTGTTGTTCTAGGGTAATTAATAGGTCCCCTTTAACTATTAAAATTTTTATAATTTAGAAGATAAATGATAAGGTCTCCCATTCTCTCAAGTGAAATGTTTTAGAGCATGAGTGCATTACTGCATGCCACCCTCTATGGTTAAATATACCTATTTAATACTCTGTAGAGAGGATTGTTTACCTTTTCTCTAGTAGAACTGTAAGCCCTTCAAGGAAAAGAATCTCATTTTCAACTTGTTCTATTCCTTATTTCAGGTATAGCTGATTACATAGTAGCTTGCAATAGATTCTTACTAAATTTTATTTAACTTTTTCCTTAACTTAGGATTCTATACATCCTATTAGATGTATATTTTCTTAGAGCTATATGTATTTATCTTCAGATAACTTTCTGTATGACTTCTTTATAGAATTTATTAGGAGATATAATCTGTAGAAACTTTGATTTATGCAAAATTATTCTTTCCAAATGCTCATTTCATAGCTTTTAATTTATACATTGGAATCAGAAAGGCTGGCAAATAAACATTGAGGTGTATTTTTCACTACTTTGCAAATTATCCAACACACACAAACAACTGCAGTAACATAAAGTAAAATTTCTATCAATGTTTCTTTAGATAGAAAGAAAAAACAAGCAAGGATGAAGGAAAAAGAGATTCCAGGAATGCTGAATAATACAAGGAAAGCAAAAGCGTTGGGAATTAAAATGATATGCATGTTGAAAGCAAACAACTGTTTCTTTACTGAGCACTGATGTATGTGTCATTTACAAGTAGTATTTGTATTATTAAGCTTTGCGGGGTAGAATACATGGAAGACTTTAGAAGTCTAGGTTCTAGCACTGCGAATGTTGAGTTTTCAAAGTAATCACCCTGACACTTGTAGGAGAAGGTTTTCATCCTTGAACTGGTTCATGGTATTGATTGGAGGAAACATTGACATTTCTTTGGAGGCATAGTATACTATCCATTTGGTTTTTTTAGATGTTTGCATGACAGGGGTTTAACAGAGGCAGAGACAATGCTCTCTTTTTTATTCTAAACCACATGTTGCATGATATTTATCTTATTTTTTAAGTTATGTTTTTATTTTTGCAAATGTGCCCATAGGCATTAAGTAACAGTAGCATATTTATAATGCATAAATAAATAATTTCAGAAAGCAATAAAAGCTGGTAAGTTGTTTTTAAGGAAAGAAACAGTTTCATAGGCATGGAGAAACAAATCATACCCGTTCACAGAAGAGTAGAATGCAGTAAAAACATCTTCAAATTCTAAATTTCATGAAAACCTAAAGAGGGTAAATGTATGCCTTGAAGGAAGGTGTGCTCTAGGCTGTGTCTAGGTTGGCAGGGAGGAGAGAGGGCTCTGGTGGTTCTATAAGAACTGTAGTTTCTACTATTCATAGTGATTGAAGCAGAAACCCTGCTCTATATTGCACTCATATAATCTACTTGGTTCTGGGTAGATGAGAATAACTAGTAAGCCTATTAATGAACTTCTGAGCTGCTACTACTGACCTGCACATGTGCCATGTTGCTTCAGTCATGCCCAACTCTTTGCAACTCCATGAACTGTAGCCTGCCAGGCTCCTCTGTCCATTGGATTTTCTAGGCAAGAATACTAGAGTGGGTTACCATGCCCTCCTTCAGGAGACCTTCCAGACTGAGGGATCAAACTGGTGTCTCTTACATCTCCTCCATTGGCAGATGGGTTTTTTACCAGTAGCACCACCTGTTAAACCACATTTTGCATGGTAAAGGAAAGGAAGCCTCTGGAGATGATCAAAAGGTGATATGCAGGAAGTCTCAAGGCCCTGTACAAATGGGTTCCATTTCAGCTCTTCCTATTTCAAGAAAGGACTTTACTCATCAAAGTGTTTGAGCTTGCATCCCTGAAGAGACAGTGCAGTCATTTGTGCAGGAGAGGCAGGGATCTAGTCATGGTCAGGACTTTGCAGAATTTATTTAAGGAAAGCAAAATCCTTCACAGAAATCAACTGTTAAAGAGACCAATGACTCAAAGATACTCTTGTGAGCAATTACAATTAGAACATAACAAACCTAGGAAAAGAGTGTTTTGGGATACCTAAGAAAGTATTCTTATACCTATATGTGAATGCCGGGCTGGATGAAGCACAAGCTGGAATCAAGATTGCTGGGAGAAATATCAATAACCTCAGATAAACAGATGACACCACCCTTATGGCAGAAAGCAAAGAAGAACTAAAGAGCCTCTTGATAAAAGTGAAAGAGGAGAGTGAAAAAGCTGGCTTAAAACTCAACATTCAAAAAACTAAGATCATAGCATCCAGTCCCATCACTTCATGGCAAATAGATGGGGAAACAATGGAAACACTGACAGACTTAATTTTCTTGGGCTCCAGAATTACTGCAGATGGTGTCTGCAGCCATGAAATTAAAAGATGCTTCCTCCTTGGAAGAAAAGCTATGACCAACCTAGACAGCATATTAAAAAGCAGAGACATTACTTTGCCAACAAAGATCCAGCTAGTCAAAGCTATGGTTTTCCAGTAGTCATAAGAGTCAGACACGACTGAGTGACTGAACTGACTAAAGAGATATTCACATTATGACAGCAGAGAGAGAGAGTTCCTTTAACTCCTGGGGTTGGAACTTGTTCCCAGTTCCTTGTTGAGGAGCCCACAGACTCAATACTGATATGAAAGCAAGTAATAGCAAGGTCACATTATGCATGCATTTAACCTAGTTGGATTTCAAAATATTGATCAAAAGATAAAACAGAAGATAGAGATTTAAATAGTGCCCAGTGTGAGCTTGCCATTTTATTTAATAAGCTTCAGCCCACAGGCAGTGAATGGAGTCAGTCAAATCGGCACACTTTCAAATCATTGAAAGTTTGAAACCTATTTTAGAAATGTGAGAAAGATTTAAGGGTTTCCTTGATCAATGGCAAAGAAATCAAACATCTGCCAGGCAACTGGGCTATACTCCAGGCCTTACAGGAAAAATTTAGATAAAAGCTAAGGAAGAGTAAGATGGACTCATAAAGTCATCTATGGAAGATGATGGAATGATGAGGATGAACAAGAAGGGCCAGCAAAATAGAATCTTCATTAATTTGTTGAAGTATTCCAAGCAGAGATATCCTTGAGAGATGATTTCTGAATATATTATCTCTTTGGGATTATATACTGAACATTATAATAAACTACATTTTTTTTGTGTGTGAGAATATTTGTATATATGGATGGAGGAGCCTGGTAGGCTGCAATCCATGGGGTCCCTAAGAGCTGGACATGACTGAGCAACTTCACTTTCATTTTTCACTTTCATGAATTGGAGAAGGAAATGGCAATCCACTCCAGTGTTCTTGCCTGGAGAATCCCAGGGATGGGAGAGCCTGGTGGGCTGCCGTCTGTGGGGTTGCACAGAGTTGGACATGACTGAAGCGACTTAGCAGCAGCAGCATGTTATATATTGAAAACCATGATGATAGTGGGCAATACATATAGACTTTAAAAAAATATTTATTTTTAATTTATGATTGCTTTACAATAATGGTTTGATTTCAGTCATACATCAACATGAATTAACCATAGGTATACATATGTCCCCTCCCTCTTGAATCTCCCTCCCACATCCTGCCCATTCCCACCCCTCTAGGTTATTACAGAGCCCCAGTTCCCTGAGTCATACAGCAAATTCCCACTGGCTATCTATTCACATATGTTAGTGTATATGCTTTCATTCTACTCTCTCCATTCATCTCACCCTCTCCTTCTTCTCCCCCACCCTTGTTCATTTGTCTGTTCTCTATGTCTGCATCTCCACTGCTGCTCTTTGAAGAGGTTCATTAGTACTATCCTTCTAGATCCCATATATATGTGTTAAATACAATATTTGTTTTTCGCTTTCTGACTTACATCACATGGCAGAATAGATTCTAGGTTTATCCACCTCATTAGAACTGACTCAAATGCATTCCTTTTTATGGCTGAGTAGTCTTCCATGGTATATATGTACCACAGTTTATCCATTCATCTGTCAATAATCTACGTTTCTTCTATGTCTTAGTTATTGTAAATAGTGCTGCAGTGAACATTGAGATAAATGTGGCTTTTTCAGTTTCAGTTTCTAAAGGGTTTATGCCTAATCAGAAAGTGAAGAGGAACTAAAAAGCCTCTTGATGAAAGTGAAAGAGGAGAGTGAAAAAGTTGGCTTAAAGCTCAACATTCAGAAAACGAAGATCATGGCATTTGGTCCCATCACTTCATGGGAAATAGATGGGGAAACAGTGGAAACAGTGTCAGACTTTATTTTTGGGGGCTCCAAAATCACTGTGGATGATGACTGCAGCCATGAAATTAAAAGATGCTTACTCCTTGGAAGGAAAGTTATGACCAACCTAGATAGCATATTAAAAAGCAGAGACACTACTTTGCCAAAAAAGGTCTTTCTAGTCAAGGCTATGGTTTTTCCAGTGGTCATGTATGGATGTGAGAGTTGGACTGTGAAGAGGGCTGATCACTGAAGAATTGATGCTTTTGAACTGTGGTATTGGAGAAGACTCTTGAGAGTCCCTTGGACTGCAAGGAGATCCAACCAGTCCATTCTAAAGGAGATCAGTCCTGGGGGTTCATTGGAAGGACTGATGCTGAAGCTGAAACTCCAATACTTTGGCCACCTCATGCGAAGAGTTGACTCACTGGAAAAGACTCTGATGCTGGGAGGGATTGGGGGCAGGAGGAGAAGGGGACAACAGAGGATGAAATGGCTGGATGGCATCACTGACTCGATGGATATGAGGTTGAGTGAACTCCAGGAGTTGGTGATGGACAGGGAGGCCTGGCATGCTGTGATTCATGGGGTCGCAAAGAGTCGGACTGAGCGACTGAACTGAACTGAATGGTGGTTTTATTCCTAGTATTTTAAGCAATCTCAATGGCAAGCCACTCCAGTACTCTTTGCCTAGAAAATCCCATGGATGGAGGAGCCTGGTAGGCTGCAGTCCCTGGGGTCGCTAAGGGTCGGACATGATTGAGCGACTTCACTTTCACTTTTCACTTTCATGCATTGGAGAAGGAAATGGCAACCCACTCCAGTGTTCTTGCCTGGAGAATCCCGGGGACGGGGGAGCCTGGTGGGCTGCCGTCTATGGGGTCACACAGAGTCGGACACGACTGAAGTGACTTAGCAGCAGCAGCAGCATACTGTCTTCCATAGTGACTGTATCAGTTTACATTCCTACCAGTGATGCAGGAGGGTTCCTTTTTCTCCACACCCTCTCCAGCACTTGTTGTTTGTGGATTTTTTATTATGGCCATTCTGTCTGGTGTGAGATGATATCTCATTGTAGTTTTGATTTGCATTTCTCTAATAATGGGTGATGACATAGGCTTTTAAGGATATTTGACTTTGCCTCTTTTTTTCTTTTTCTTTTTGGTCTTAGATAATGAGTTTAAAAACTCACCTCTTCATATCATTCTTCCACTGTATCCTTTTTCTGGAGTGTATGTGAGTCATTTCACAAGAATCCCAAGTAAGTTGTGGAAGAGAGAAAGTCTTAGGCAGGTGGGTATATAAGCCAGTATACTAAGTTGCTACTATTGTTACGATTTGATTTGTGTTCAAAGGTCGATAAGGCTTGGGGAAACTCAAGAAATGTAAGAGGGTAGAGTAAAAACCGGAAAGTTTTCATTACAGAGTCTGGGTCAAATATTTCCCAGTAAATTATTTTGTTGCATCTTATAAAGTTTTGGAAGATGGTGCCTCTCTTTTATTCTGTATTTTTATATATAGACATCTGGTCTAAGGGGATCTTACATACTTTATTATTAGGTTCAAGATGTGGACACCTAAATTTTGCTGATCTAAGTAAGAAGCCCTCTTTGGAAGAATTTGTTCTTTGTAATCTGATTAAAATGTCAGCTGTTACAGTATGACTTTAGCACTAATACCATGTTTTAATTTCACAGCATTCTGTTTGTGATTTGCTATGTTTCATATTCATTCTAATTTCAGTATCACAAGTATTTGCACTGCGACTAATGTGATTGCGTCATGAGGATGGGTAGCTGCTGCTGCTGCTGCTGCTAAGTTGCTTCAGTCGTGTCCGACTCTGTGGGACCCCATAGACGGCAGCCGACCAGGCTCCGCCGTCCCTGGGATTCTCCAGGCAAGAACACTGGAGTGGGCTGCCATTTCCTTCTCGAATGTGTGAGAGTGAAAAGTAGAGGAGGATGGGTAGAGAAGGTACAAAAGGTGAATTGGTCAGTTCTCCGTCTTCAAGAAGCCCATGGTCATTTAAGATGAACTGACTTTTAAGGAAATAGTTATGGCATAGACTATGCACTAGTGACAAATAGAGTCAAGGGATTAGATCTGATAGAGTGCCTGAAGAACTATGGACGGAGTTTCCTGACATTGTACAGGAGGCAGTAATCGAGATTATCCGCAAGAAAAAGAAATGCAAAAAGGCAAAATGGTTGTCTGAAGAGGACTTACAAATGACTGAGTAAAGAAAGAGAAGTGAAAGACAAAGGAGAAAAGGAAAGATATACCCATTTGAATGCAGAGTTCCAAAGAATAGCAGGAGGGATAAGAAAGCCTTTCTCAGTGATAAATGCAAAGAATAGAGGAAAACAATAGAATGTGAAAGACTAGAGATCTCTTCAAGAAAATTAAAGATACCAAGGGAACATTTCATGCAAAGATGGGCACAATAAAGGACAGAAATGGAATGGACCTAACAGAAGCAGAAGATACTAAGAAGAGGTGGCAAGAGTATACAGACGAACTATACAAAAAAGATCATCATGACCGGAATAACCATGATGGTGTGATCACTCACCTAGACAGATATCCTGGAATGAGAAGTCAAGTGGGCCTTAGGAAGCATCACTATGAATAAAGCTAGTGGAGGTGATGGAATTCCAGTTGAGCTATTTCAAATCCTGAAAGATGATGCTGTGAAAGTGTTGCACTCAATATGCCAGCAAATTGGGAAAACTCAGCAGTGGCCACAGGACTGGAAAAAATCAGTTTTCATTCCAATGCCAAAGAAAGGCAATGCCAAGAATGTTCAAACTACCACACAATTGCACACATCTCACATGCTAGCAAAGTAGTGCTCAAAATCCTCAAGATCAAGCCAGGCTTCAACAGTACATGAACTGTGAACTTCCAGATGTTCAAGCTGGATTTAGAAAAGGCAGAGGAACCAGTGATCAAATTGCCAACATCTGTTGGATCATAGAAAAAGCAAGAGAATTCCAGAAAAAACATCTGCTTCATTGATTATGCTAAAGCCCTTGATTGTGTGGATTACAACAAACTGTGGAAAATTCTTAAAGAGATGGGAATACCAGACCACCTGATCTGCCTCCTGAGAAATCTGTATGCAGGTCAAGAAGGAACAGTTAGAACTGGACATGGAACAACAGACTGGTTCTAAATCGGGAAAGGAGTACGTCAAGGCTATATATTGTCACCCTGCTTATTTAACTTATATGCAGAGTACATCATGAGAAATGCTCTGCTGGATGAAGCACAACTGGAATTAAGATTGCCAGGAGAAATATCAATAACCTTGGATAAGCAGATGATACCACCCTTATGGCAGAAAGCGAAGAACTAAAGAGCCTCTTGATGAAAGTGAAAGAGGAGAGTGAAAAAGTTGGCTTAAAGCTCAACATTCAGAAAACTAAGATCATGGCATCTGGTCCCATCACTTCATGGGAAATAGATAGGGAAACAGTGGAAACACTGACAGACTTAATTTTCTTGGGCTCCAAAATTACTGCAGATGCTGATTGCAGCCATGAAGTTTAAAGACGGTTACTTCTTGGAAGAGAAGCTATGACCAACCTAGACAGCATATTAAAAAGCAGAGACATTACTTTGCCAACAAAGGTCCATCTAGTCAAGCTATGGTTTTTCCTGTAGTCATGTATGGATATGAGAATTGGACTATAAAGAAAGCTAGTGCCAAAGATTTGATGTTTTTGAACTGTGGTGTTAGAGAAGACTCTTGAGAGTCCCTTGGACTGCAAGGAGATCCAACCAATCAATCCTAAAGGAAATCAGTCCTGAATATTCATTGGAAGGACTGGTGCTAAAGCCGAAGCTCCAATATTTTGGCCACCTGATGTGAAGAACTGACTCATTGGAAAAGACCCTGATGCTGGGAAAGATTGAAGGCAAGAGGAGAAAGGGATGACAGAGGATGAGATGGTTGGATGGCATCACTGACTCGATGGATGTGAGTTTGAGTAAACTCCAGGAGTTGGTGATGGACAGGGAAGCCTGGCGTGCTGCAGTCCATGGAGTCACTAACAGTTAGACACGACTGAGTGACTGAACTGAACTGATGCACTAGTAGCTATAAAGACAAGGCACAGAAATAGTATAGAAAAAATAATTAATCCTATTTGGAGAAAATGGTATCAAAGAAACCTTTCCAGGGAGTTGGACCCAATGAAGGCTTCAGAGGTTACCAGAGAGAAAAACTATCTGAGATGAAGTATGCAAATATGCACATGAATGAAATAGCATACTGTTCTTGGGTCACATTTCAGTACTGAAAACTATATGTGTGTGTGTGTGTAGAGGAATCTAAAGAGAGAAATAAGGTCTTCATTATGAGACCTTTTAATTTTTTGTCAAGATTTATTTTGTGGATTATAGAGTGTCATTTGAAGTAATTAGTCTGGAGAGAGATGTGTTCAAATTTGTTCTGTAAATAAAGCATATTACACATGGATTTTAGCTTGCTTTTAAAAATGAACAGTATGGTGACAGTATCTTCCATATTAGTAAATATTTATCTGTTCATTAATTAAAATGGTTGCATTATATTCTATGGGTATTTTCACTGTTTAATTAAGCAGTCCCTTATGTTCAACAATAAAGATACTGGAGAGTTAAATTTTTGAGAGCAATAAAGAGTTCAGTTTAGAACATGTTTTGATGGAAACACTTATGATACAGCAAAATGGGGATAACCAGAAGGTGCTTGATTATATAAATGTGAAGGCTGGGAGCAAGATCTAAGAAAGCAGGCATGAATTTTGGAGTCATTAGTAAATTGATTAGTTGAAGCCCAGAGAGGGAGTTAATGGCCAAGGAGAAGAAAATGCACAACTTTTTAAAAGGGGATGGAACCTTTGAAAATACTGGTTTTTAAGTAGTAGGCTGAGGAATAAGAGATTGGGAGTGCAAAATTAGAGAAGTGGGAAAAAAATACAGAGAAAATGATATCAGGGACTCTGGGGGAAAAGAGAAACCTGGTTCTCATAATTTTAGAGATATGAGTCCAGGTACTAGCATTATTATTAAATTCATTCATAGGGGCTAAGGCCAACACAAGTTTAAGTAATCAAACCCCAATTTTAATGAAGTTAGCACCTGATTCTGTGATTCAGGTAAATAAAGTATAAAAGAATAGCAGAATAATCTTCAAAAGCTAAAATTAAGATGGATTCTGTAGGAGATATAAAATGTAGAAAAAGAACGTGTTCTTAAATTGTAGCAGGCAAAGGATATCCCAAAATAGGCTTGGGAGAGAAAGATGATAAATATGTCTTTAAAATGTTAAGTCTTGGCTTTCAAATTTGGGAATATGGTGGATGAGATGATCAGAGAAACCCTACCCAGAACAGCTGATACTCTTAAACAAGAGAAACTGAAAACAAACAATAACAAACAGGTGTTTAACTTTTTTTTTTTATTTTGAAAGAATTTAAAATTTATAGAAAGATTGCAAAAATAGAACAGAGAGTTAACATACATCCTTTCAACCAGTTTCCCTTAGCTTCTTCTACCTTAACAACTTACATAATGGTTATACAAGGAAAAAAATCAGGAAATTAATATTGGCACATTGCTGTTAACTGAACTATGTAGCGTTAGTCACTCAGTCGTGTCTGACTGTGCGACCCCGTGGTCTGTAGCCTGCCAGGCTCCTCTGTCCATGGAATTCTTCAGGCAGGAATACTGGAATGGATTACCATTCCCTTCACCAGAAGATTTTCCTGACCCAGGAGTCGAACTCAGGTCTCTTGCATTTCTGGTAGAGTCTTTACCATATGAACCACCAGGGAAGCCAACTGAACTATCGACTTTTCCAAATTTCACCAGGTTTTTTTTTTTTTCCTTCATGTTCTTTTTCTTTTCCAGGATTCAGTCAAGGATCCCACAACACATTTAGTTGTGCTTCCTTTGATATTTTCTCTCTTTCCTTTTCTTTCATGGCCTTGACACTTTTAATGAGGAATGACTGGTTATTATATAGAATGTGTCTCAAATTGAGTTTGTTTGATGTTTCCTCATGATCAGAGTGAAATTATAAGCATTTAAGCAAACATACTATAGAAGTAACGTGTTGTCTTTCTCATTTCATCCAATCAGGGGGTACAATGTTGATGTTTTATTACTGATGATACTAATCTTGATAATTTGATTAAAGTAGAATTTGCCAGGCTCCCCCATCCCTGGGATTCTCCAGGCAGGAACACTGGAGTGAGTTGCCATTTCCTTCTCCAATGTGTGAAAGTGAAAAGTGAAAGTGAAATCGCTCAGTTGTGTCCGACTCTTAGTGACCCCATGGACTGCAGCCCAGCAGGCTCCTCTGTCCATAGGATTTTCCAGGAAAGAGTACTGGAGTGAACTTCCATTTTAATGTTGAAAAGGAGTTGTGAAAAGGGATATCCTTACCTTAAACCTGATCTTAGTGGGAAAGCTTCAGGTTTCTAATCAAATATGATGTTTCCTGTAGGTTTTTATTATAAGTGTTATTTATCAAGGTGAGGAAGTTTCTTTTTATTCCTAGTTTTCTGAGTGTTTTTTGTTTTTTATCATGAGTCGAGGTTGGATTTTGTCACATGATTTTTTATGCATCTATTGATCATGTTTTAGAAAAGGCAGAGGCACCAGAGATCAAATTGCCAACATCCGCTGGATCATGGAGAAAGCAAGAGAGTTTCAGAAAAACATCTATTTCTGCTTCATTGACTATGCCAAAGCCTTTGACTGTGTGGATCACAATAAACTGTGGAACATTCTGAAAGAGATGGGAATCCCAGACCACCTGACCTGCCTCTTGAGAAACCTGTATGCAGGTCAGGAAGCAACAGTTAGAACCGGTCATGGAACAACAGACTGGTTCCAAATAGGAAAAGGAGTGCGTCAAGGTTGTATATTGTCACCTTGCTTATTTAACTTATATGCAGAGTACATCATGAGGAACGCTGGGCTGGAAGAAGCACAAGCTGGAATCAAGATTGCTGGGAGAAATGTCAATAACCTCAGATATGCAGATGACACTACCCTTATGGCAGAAAGTGAAGAGGAACTCAAAAGCCTCTTGATGAAAGTGAAAGAGGAGAGTGAAAAGGTTGGCTTGAAGCTCAACATTCAGAAAACCAAGATCATGGCATCTGGTCCCATCACTTCATGGGAAATAGATGGAAAAACAGTGGAAACAGTGTCAGACTTTGTTTTTTTGGGCTCCAAAATCACTGCAGATGCTGATTGCAGCCATGAAATTAAAAGACGCTTGCTCCTTGGAAGGAAAGTTATGACCAACCTTGATAGTATATTAAAAAGCAGAGACATTACTTTGCCGACCAAGGTCCGTCTAGTCAAGGCAATGGTTTTTCCCGTGGTCATGTATGGATGTGAGAGTTGGACTGTGAAGAAAGCTGATCGCCGAAGAATCGATGCTTTTGAACTGTGGTGTTGGAGAAGACTCTTGAGAGTCCCTTATACTGCAAGGAGATCCAACCAGTCCATTCTAAAGGAGATCAATCCTGGATGTTCATTGGAGGGACTGATGCTAAAGCTGAAACTGCAATACTTTGGCCACCTCATGCGACGAGTTGACTCACTGGAAAAGACTCTGATGCTGGGAAAGGTTGGGGGCGGGAGGAGAAGGGGACGACGGAGAATGAGATGGCTGGATGGCATCACCGACTCTGTGGACATGAGTTTGAGTGTACTCCGGGAGTTGGTGATGGACAGGGAGGCCTGGCGTGCTGTGATTCATGGGGTCGCAGAGAGTCGGACACGACTGAGCGACTGAACTGAACTGAACTGATTGATCATGTAATTTTATTTTTTTAACCTGTTGATATGATGGGTTACATTAATTGATTTTCAAATACAGAGCAATCATTGCATACTTAGAATAAATCCCATTTGATCATGGTAGTCTCTTAATACATTTCTAGATTCAATTTGCTAATATTTTGTTGAGGATTTTGCATCTATGTTCATGAGAGAGACTGGTCTATAGTTTTTGTTGTTTTGAGCTTTTGTTTTTGGTAATGTCTTTGTTTTAGTTTGAAATTAGGGTAATGCCTGCTTCATAAGATGAGTTAAAAACTATTTCTCCTGGTTATATCTTCTAAGAATTGATATAAATCTTTCCTTAAGTGTTTGGCAGAATCCACCAGGGAACCTGCTACCTGGGCTTCGTTGGTTTTGTTCTGGAAGGTTATCAAGCATTGGTTTAGTTTCTTTGATATTGACTATACCTATAGTCCATTTTAGTCAAGGCTATGGTTTTTCCCGTGGTCATGTATGGATGTGAGAGTTGGACTGTGAAGAAAACTGATCGCCGAAGAACTGATGCTTTTGAACTGTGGTGCTGGAGAAGACTCTTGAGAGTCCCTTGGACTGCAAGGAAATCCAACCAGTCCATTCTAAAGGAGATCAGTCCTGGGTGTTCATTGGAAGGACTGATGCTAAAGCTGAAACTCCAATACTTTGGCCACCTCATGTGAAGAGTTGACTCACTGGAAAAGAGTCTGATGCTGGGAGGGATTAGGGGTAGGAGGAGACGGGGACGACAGAGAATGAGATGGCTGGATGGCATCACCGACTCGATGGACATGAGTTTGAGTGAACTCCGGGAGCTGGTGATGGACAGGGAGGCCTGGTGTGCTGTGATTCATGGGATCGCAAAGAGTCGGACACGACTGAGCGACTGAACTGAACTGAACTGAACTGATAGTCCATTTTAGATGGTCTACCTCTTCTTTATGGATTTTAGCAAATTGTATCTTTAAAGGAATTTCTCCATTTAATGTATTAATATTTGTGGATATAGAGTTGTTCATAATATTCCTTTAATATCCTTTTAAAGTCTATGGAATCTGTAGTGATGTTCCCCCTTTTCATTTCTGATGTTTACTTTGTGTCCTAGTTTCCTTAGTCTAGTTCAGTTCAGTTCAGTTGCTCAGTCGTGTCCGACTCTTTGCGACCCCATGAATCACAGCACACCAGGCCTCCCTGTCCATCACCAACTCCCAGAGTTCACTCAAACTCATGTCCATTGCGTCAGTGATGCCATCCAGCCATCTCATTCTCTGTCGTCCCCTTCTCCTCCTGTCCCCAATCCTTCCCAGCATCAGACTCTTTTCCAGTGAGTCAACTCGTCGCATGAGGTGGCCAAAGTATTGGAGTTTCAGCTTTAGCATCAGTCCTTCCAATGAACACCCAGGATTGATCTCCTTTAGAATGGACTGGTTGGATCTCCTTGCAGTCCAAGGGACTCTGAAGAGTCTTCTCCAGCACCACTATTAGTGGCTTGTTGATTTTATTAATCCTTTCAGTGAACCAGTTTTTTTGTTTGTTGTTTTTTTCTAATGATTTTTTGTTTTTAATTTCACTGATTTTGACTCTTTTTTATACTTTTTCCTCTACTTACTTTGGATTTAATTTGCTCTAATTTTTCTAGTGTCCTAAGTGGAACCTTAGTTTATTGATTTCAGATCTTTATTCTTTACTAGTATATATATTCAAGACTAAAAATTTTGCTGTCTCTAAACACTGCTTTTGCTGCACATATAGATTTTGGTAAGTTGTATTTTATTTTCTTTTAGTTGAAAATTTTAACAAATTCTTTCAAAACTTTTTACTTGACTCATGTGTTATTTAGAACTGTGTTTAACCTCCAAGTATTTGGGGGATTTTCCAGTTATTTTTCTGTATTCTTTTCTAGTTTAATTCTACTGTGGTCTGAGAACAAATATTGTATGATTTCCATTTTTTCAAATTAGTTAAAGTGTTTTTTATAAACTAGAAGTGGTCTATTTTGGTGAATATTTCCTGTGCAGATGAGAAAACTATATAATATGCTGTTGTTGGATGAAGTCTATAGATGTCAATTTTGTATAATTGGTTTATGGTGTTGTTGAACTCAACTATTTTTTTAAATTAATTTTAACTGGAGGATAATTACTTTACAATATTGTGGTGTTTTTTGCCATCCATCAACATGAATCAGCCACCAGTGCACATGTGTCCCCCTATCCTGACCCTCCTTCCCACCTCCCTCCTCACTCCATCCCTCTGGATTGTCCCAGAGCACCGACTTTGAGTGCCCTGCTTCATGCATCAAACTTGCACTGGTCATCTGTTTTACATATGGTAATATATATGTTTCAATTCTCTGCTCTCAGATCTTCCCACCCTTGCCTTCTCCCACATAGTCCAAAAGTCTGTTCTTTACATATATGTCTCTTTTGCTGTCTTGCATTTCTCTTTGTGACTTACTCCACTCTGTATAATAGGCTCCAGTTTCATCCACCTCATTAGAATGCACTCAGATATAGTCCTTTTATGGCTGAGTAATATTCCATTGTGTGTATATACCACAACTTCCTTATCCATTCATCTGCCAATGGACATCTAGGTTACTTCCATGTCCTAGCTATTGTAAACAATGCTGCAATGAACATTGGGATACATGTGTCTCTTTCATTTCTGGTTTCCTCAGTGTGTAGGCCCAGCATTGGAATTTCTGGGTTGTATGGAAGTTCTATTTCAAGTTTTTTTTTTAAGGAATCTCCATACCATGTTTCACAGTGGTTGTATCAGTTTGCATTCCCACTAGCAATGCAAAAGGGTTCCCTTTTCTCCATACCCTCTCCAACATTTATTGTTTGTAGACTTTTTGATGGCAACCATTCTGGCAGGTGTGAAATATTACCTCATGTGGTTTTGATTTGCATTCATCTAATCATTATTTGCAGCCAAAAATGGAGAAGCTCCATACAGTTAGCAAAAACAAGACTAGGAGCTGACTGTGGCTCAGATCATGAACTCCTTATTGCCAAATTCAGACTTAATTTGAAGAAAGTAGGGAAAACTGCTAGACCATTCAGATATGACCTAAATCAAATCCCTTATAATTATACAGTGGAAGTGAGAAATAGATTTAAGGGAATAGATCTGATAGATAGAGTGCCTGATGACCTGTGGACGGAGGTTTGTGACATTGTACAGGAGACCGGGACCAAGACCATCCCATGGAAAAGAAATGCAAAAAAGCAAAATGGCTGTCTGAGGAGGCTTTACAAACAGCTGTGAAAAGAAGAGAAGCGAAAAGCAAAGAAGAAAAGGAAAGATATAAGCATCTGAATGCAGAGTTCCAAAGAATAGCAAGGAGAGATAAGAAAGCCTTCCTCAATGATCAGTGCAAAGAAATAGAGGAAAACAATAGAATAGGAAAAACAAGAGATCTCTTCAAGAAAATTAGAGCTATCAAGGGAACACTTCATGCAAAGATGGGCTCGATAAAGGACAGAAATGGTATGGACCTAACAGAAGCAGAAGATATTAAGAAGAGGTGGCAAGAATACACAGAAGAACTGTACAAAAAAGATCTTCATGACCAAGATAATCACGATGGTGTCATCACTCACCTGGAGCTAGACCTCTTGGAATGTGAAGTCAAGTGGGCCTTACAGAGCATCACTACAAACAAAACTAGTGGAGGTGATGGAATTCCAATTGAGCTATTTCAAATCCTGAAAGATGATGCTGTGAAAGTGCTACACTCAATATGCCAGCAAATTTGGAAAACTCAGCAGTGGCCACAGGACTGGAAAAGGTCAGTCTTCATTCCAATCCCAAAGAAAGGGAATGCCAAAGAATGCTCAAACTACTGCACAATTGCACTCATCTCACACGCTAGTAAAGTCATGCTCAAAATTCTCCAAGCCAGGCTTCAGCAATATGTGAACCGTGAACTTCCAGATGTTCAAGCAGGTTTTAGAAAAGGCAGAGGAACCAGAGATCAAATTGCCAACATCCGCTGGATCATGGAGAAAGCAAGAGAGTTCCAGAAAAACATCTATTTCTGCTTCATTGACTATGCCAAAGCCTTTGACTGTGTGGATCACAATAAACTGTGGAAAATTCTGAAAGAGATGGGAATCCCAGACCACCTGACCTGCCTCTTGAGAAACCTGTATGCAGGTCAGGAAGCAACAGTTAGAACTGGACATGGAACAACAGACTGGTTCCAGATAGGAAAAGGAGTACGTCAAGGTTGTATATTGTTACCCTGCTTATTTAACTTCTATGCAGAGTACATCATGAGGAACGT
This sequence comes from Moschus berezovskii, assembly GCF_049115385.1. NCBI lineage: Eukaryota > Metazoa > Chordata > Mammalia > Artiodactyla > Moschidae > Moschus > Moschus berezovskii. The sequence goes on along the minus strand of NC_142460.1, from coordinate 116,982,486 downwards.
TGGGCTGGAAGAAGCACAAGCTGGAATCAAGATTGCCGGGAGAAATATCAATAACCTCAGACATTCAGATGATACCACCCTTATGGCAGAAAGTGAAGAGGAACTAAGAACCCTCTTGAGGAAAGTGAAAGAGGAAAATGTCAAAGTAGTAAGCTGTTTAGGTTCACATAGTCACCTGGGTCAGGTTTAGAACCCAGGCTTTCTCCAACCCACCACATGTCTCAGTTGATATTGTCAACTTTCACAAGAGCACAGATCTTTTCTATTCAGTTGGTATCTTGCTATTCAGCTGGGGCTCAGATGGTTAAGAATCTGCCTGCGTTGCGGGAGACCTGGGTTGGGAAGATCCCCTGGAGAAGGGAACAGCTACCCACTCCAGTATTCTGGCCTAGAGAATTCCATGAACAGAGGAGCCTGGCATATTACAGTCTATGGGGTCTCAAAGAGTCAGACACCACTGAGTGACTTTCACTTTCATTTGGTATTCTGCACTGGGACTTTTGGAACAATCTGGGGTAGGGAGTGCACACCAAGTGGCTTATGAGATCCTAGTTCCCTGACTAGGGATAGAACCCAGGCTATGGCAGTGAAAGTGCCAAGTCCTAACCCTGAAACACCAGGGAATTCCCTGAAAGACTATTGATAAAGGAAATTTAGAGACCTTTGTAGAAAATGGCTGGCAAATAAGGAGAGATTTGGGGAGCATATATATTTTTTATTTCTTTTGATACTCTTGAAGTAATTAACCATTATAGAACTTTTGCAGTAAAAAAAAGTGAGGTAAATAAAAATGATTTGTTAGAATGCAGCAAAGAGGCTGTATAGCTTTCTAGCATTGCTGTAACAAATTACTACAAAATTGATGGCCTGAAACAGTAGAAATTTAGTCTTTCACAGTTTGAAAGGCCAGAAGTCTAAATGAAATCAGAGTGTCAACAGAGTTGCTTCACTCCCTCCAAAAACTAGGAGTGAATCCTTCCTTGCTTCTTCCAACTTTTCATGGCTCCACACATTCCTTGGTTTTTGTCTTCATAACTCCATTCTTTGCTTCCATGTTCACATGGTCTTCTTTTTCTTTCTTATAAAGACATTGTCATTGGGTTTAGAGTCCACCTGGATAATCCAAAGTTCACACAATTCAGTTCAGAATGCAAACTGTGATTTCTGTTTTCTGTGTTTCAGTTTTCTCTATTTCAATTCACTGCCTCCGTCTATTTAGAACTCCAGAATTACATAAACTCCTCAGTTTTGAGGAAAGGAAAAAGTTGGATTCCTAAAAAATATTTTTAATGTATCCTGTAAAATTTCTTAGTCTTTGCCATGGGTTTTCAGTAATATAACCTACCTCAGGAATAAAACTTTATATTTCACAGGTGTCAAATTGTCTTAATCTGTTCTGGCTGCTATAACAAAATACCCGTAGAAATTCCTCATAATTCTGAAGGCTCAAAAATCCAAGACCAGCAGTTTCAGTGTCTGGTAAGGGCTCACTTGCTGGTGCATAGATAGTATTTTTCACTGTCTTATTGCTATGTCCTCCTGTGGTGGAAGTGGTGCTTTATCATTTATTAATAACCCTTTGAGGGATGATGTAAGGAGTAAAGAAGAAATGCATGTAAAGATTCTGACGTTGTTGTCTAGTTGCTAAGTTGTGTCCGATTCCTTTGCAACCCCATGGACTGTAGCCTCCTCTGCAAGAGGAGGATTTTTCAGTCAAGAATACTGGAGTGGGTTGCCATTTCCTGCTCCAGAGAATCTTCCCAACCCAGGGATAGAACCCACATCTTCTGCATTGGTAGGTGGATTCTTTACCCCTAAGCCAACTGGGAAGCCCAAAAGATACTGACACAAAAGGTTTTTACTACAGGTTAGCTAATGTGAAAGATGATTTCTGGGTACAATATTGCTTCTGGCTATTGATATACTGTTCTATTATATATAAAAAAATCTTACTACCACAAAATTTCCTCTGGACTGCTTTCAAGGACAATTAATAAATATAAGTAAAATCTTTTATTTAATTATGGCCAAGCATGAAATTTCCAACACACTTCTGAAGAAGTTTTGCAATTTCTTTTGCACTAAAGGAAAAGAATGAAAGCCTACACTTTTGATTTATGTTTTCACCAATTTTCCATAAATTATATGGCTCATACTTTAATGTTTGCCAAACTTTTTCTCTCAGTCTAAGATGAAGAGCCTATTTGGATATTTCGAGTTTATACCACTGAGCAAAATTTTTCATACTCAGAGTTGGGAGAGAACAATAAAGAGGCACAAGTAATTTATAATATTTTGGTTTGCCTAGATGAACTTAACAAACAGGTAATACAGCACCATTCAATCTCCAAATTAAAAAAAAATTAAAGATAACATAAAGCATATTGATAGACTACTGGTGAAGTTATTAACTTTGAGAATTCAATAAACACTGTTACTCATTATAAAAAAAAAAAAAAGAAAGTGAAAGAGGAGAGTGAAAAAGTTGGCTTGAAGTTCAACATTCAGAAAACAAAGATCATGGCATCTGGTCCCATCACTTCATGGGAAATAGATGAAAAAACAGTGGAAACAGTGTCAGACTTTATATTTTTGGGCTCCAAAATCATTGCAGATGCTGATTGCAGCCATGAAATTAAAAGACGCTTGCTCCTTGGAAGGAAAGTTATGATCAACCTAGATAGCATATTAAAAAGCAGAGACATTACTTTGCCAACCAGGGTCCGTCTAGTCAAGGCTATGGTTTTTCCCGTGGTCATGTATGGATGTGAGAGTTGGACTGTGAAGAAAGCTGATCGCTGAAGAATTGATGCTTTTGACGGGTGGTGGTGCTGGAGAAGACTCTTGAGAGTCCCTTGGACTGCAAGGAGATCCAACCAGTCCATTCTAAAGGAGATCAATCCTGGGTGTTCATTGGAAGGACTGATGCTAAAGCTGAAACTCCAATACTTTGGCCACCTCATGCGACAAGTTGACTCACTGGAAAAGAGTCTGATGCTAGGAAGGATTGGGGGTGGGAGGAGACGGGGACGACAGAGAATGAGATGGCTGGATGGCATCATCGACTTGATGGACATGGGTTTGGGTGAACTCCAGGAGTTGGTGATGGACAGGGAGGCCAGGCGTGCTGTGATTTATGGGATTGGAAAGAGTCAGACATGACTGAGCGACTGAAGTGAACTGAACTGAATAGTTCGTGTTGTTGAACATCTTTTCATGTGTTTCTTAGCCATCTGTATGTCTTCTTGGAGAAATATCTGTTTAGTTCTTTGACCCACTTTTTGATTGGGTTGTCCATTTTTCTGGTGCTGAGCTGCATGAGCTTCTTGTATATTTTGGAGATAAAATCTTTGTCAGTTGTTTCATTTGCTCTTATTTTCTCCCATTCTGAAGTCTGCCTTTTCACCTTGCTTATAGTTTCTTTCATTGTGTAAAAACTTTTAAATCTAATTAGGTCCATTTGTTTGTTTTTATTTTCATTACTCTGCAAGGTGGGTCATAGAGGATCTTGCTGTGATTTATGTCAAAGAGTGTTCTGATTATGTTTTCCTCTAAGAGTTTTATAGTTTCTGGTCTTATATTTAGATTTTTAATCCATTTTGAATTTGTTTTTGTGTATGGTATTAGAAAGTGTTCTAACTTCATTCTTTTACACGTGGTTGACCAGTTTTCTCAACACTACTTGTTAAAGAGATTGTCTTTTCTCTATTGTATACTTGTCTCCTTTGTCAAAGATAAGGTGTCCATAGGTGCGTGGATTTATCACTGGGCTTTCTATTTTGTTCCATTGATCTATATTTCTGTTTTTGTGCCAGTACCATACTTTCTTGATGACTGTAGGTTTGTAGTATAGTCTGAAGTCAGGAAGGTTGATTCCTCCAGTTCCATTCTTCTTTCTCAAGGTTGCTTTGACTATTTGAGGTTTTTTGTGTTTCCATACAAATTGTGAAATTATTTGTTCTAGTTCTGTGACAGATACCATTGGTAACTTGATAAGGATTGTGCTGAATCTATAGATTGCTTTGGGTGGTATACTCATTTCACTATATTGATTCTTCCAATCCACAAACATGTTATATTTCCCCATCTATTTGTGTCATCTTTGCTTTCTTTCAAAAGTGTTTTATAGTTTCATAGTTCTCTATATATAGGTCTTTTGTTTATTTAGGTAAATTAATTCCTAAGTATTTTATTCTTTTTGTTGCAATGGTGAATGGGATTGTTTCCTTAATTTCACCTTCTGGTTTTTCATTGTTAGTGTATAGGAATGCAAGGGATTTCTGTGTATTAATTTATATCCTGCAACTTTACTATATTGATTATGTCTAGTCATTTTCCGGTGATGCCTTTAGGGTTTTCTATGTAGAGGATCATGTCATCTGCAAACAGTGAGAGTTTTACTTCTTCTTTTCCAATCTGGATTCCTTTTATTTCTTTTTCTCCTCTGATTGCTGTGGCTAGGACTTCCAAAACTATGTTGGACTTGAACTATATATTTACTGTTTTTTCCTGTTGGATATCTTCATTTCTGATAAAAAGGTGTTAAAATCCCCAACCATAATGGTGGGTTCATCTATTTCTCTGTGCCTTTCTATAGTTTTTGTTCCATATAATTTGATCCTCTGTTGTTAGGCACATACAATACCTACATTAAAGATTGTTATATGTTTTTGAAATATTGATTCATTTACTATTATGTAATGTTCCTCAAGATATTAAGAAGAGGTGGCAAGAATACACAGAATTGTACAAAAAAGTTCTTCATGTCCCAGATAATCATGATGGTGTGATCACTCACCTAGAGCCAGGCATCTTGGAATATAAAGTCAAGTGGCCTTTAGGAAGCATCACTATGAACAAAGCTAGTGGAGGTGATGGAATTCCAATTGAGCTATTTCGAATCCTAAAAGATGATGCTGTGAAAGTGCTGCACTCAATATGCCAGCAAATTGGGAAAAGTCAGCAGTGGCCACAGGACTGGAAAATATCAGTTTTCATTCCAATCTCAAAGAAAGGCAATGCCAAGGAATGCTCAAACTATTGCACAATTGCACTCATCTCACACACTAGTAAAGTAATGCTCAAAATTCTCTAAACCAGGCTTCAACAATACATGAACCATGAACTTCCACATGTTCAAGCTGGTTTTAGAAAAGGCAGAGGAACCAGAGATCAAATTGCCAACATCTGTTGGATCATCGAAAGAGCAAGAGAGTTCCAGAAAAACATCTATTTCTGCTTCATTGACTATGCCAAAGCCTTTGACTGTGTGGATCACAATAAACTGTGGAAAATTCTGAAAGATGGGAATGCCAGACCACCTGACCTGCCTTTTGAGAAACCTATATGCAGGTCAGGAAGCAACAGTCAGAACTGGACATGGAACAACAGACTGGTTCCAAATAGGAAAAGGAGTACATCAAGGCTGTATATTGAAGGACTGATGTTGAAGCTGAAACTCCAATACTTTGGCCACCTGATGGGAAGAGCTGACACATTTGAAAAGACCCTGATGCTGGAAAGATTGAGGGCAGGAGGAGAAGGGGAAAACAGAGGATGAGATAGTTTGATGGCATCACCGACTCAATGGACATGAGTTTGGGTAAACTCCAGGAGTTGGTGTTGGACAGGGAGGCCTGGCATGCTGCGGTTCATGGGGATGCAAAGAGTCGGACATGACTGAGTGACTGAACTGAACTCTGGCTCCTCTTTGGGGTGTCCCAGGTTGTTCTAGTGGTAAAGAACCCTCCTGCCAATGCAGGAGATGTAGGAGATGCAGATTTGATACCTCCAGGATCAAATGAAGATCCTGGAGGAGGGCATGGCAACCCACTCCAGTATACTTGCCTGGAGAATACCCATGGAGAGAGGAGCCTGGTGGGATACAGTCCACAGAGTCACAAAGTGTCAGACATGACTGAAGTGACTTAGCACACAGGTACAATGATCCTCTTTATCCCTGAAAAGTTTCCTTGGTCTGAAGTCAGCTGTATCTAAAATTCATATGGACACTTCCACTTTCCTTTGATTGGTGTTAGCATGGTATATATCTCCATTTCCTTTAATCTATAGGCGTCTTTATATTTAAATTCAGTCTCTTGTAGATAGGATTTAGTTAAGTATTATTTTTCGATCCATTTTGACAGTCTCTGTCTTTTATTGGTATGTTTATAGCATTGACATTTACAATGATTATGATATAGTTGGATTAATATCAACCATATTATTACTGTTTTCTAATGTCATTACTCCTATTTTTGTCTTTCACACTTTTCTTGCCTTTTGTGTTTTTGGTTGAGCATTTTATATGATTCATATTTTTTCTCCATATCAGCTATACTTTTTTTTTCTTTTTCAGTGGTTGCCCTAGAATTTCCACTATACATTTACAGCTAATTCAAGTACACTTTCAAATAAAGCTATACCATTCCACAGAGAGTGCAAGGACTTTAAAACAGCAAAATAGTCTTAATTCATCTCTCCCATCCCTTGTATCACTACTGTCATTCACTTCATTGATCTAAGTATTCATAGGTGCCTATATACATAAACACAAACTTTCATAATTGAATATATTTTTGCTATCATTTTTTCAATAAACTTATCAGTTGGTTCAGTTGAGAGTAAAGATGACGGTACATGTTTTTATTTTACCTTCATTTATTCATTCTTTCATGCTGTCCCTGTTTGCAGATCTGAGTTTCTGATCTATATCATTTTCTTCTTCCTTGAAGAACTTTAAAAAAAAATCATTTCTTGCAGGGCAGATCTACTGGCAACAGATTTTCTCAATTTTTGCTTGTCTGAGAAAGTCTTTATTTCTCCTTCACTTTTGAAGGATACTTTTGCAAAATACAGAATTATAGGTTGGTTGGTTTTTCTTCTCAATAACTTAAATATTTCATCCACTTTCTTCTTGCTTGCATGGTTTCTGAGGAGTCAGTTCCATTCAGTTCAGTTGCTCAGTCATGTCCGGCTCTTTGCGACCCCATAAACCGCAGCACACCAGGCCTCCCTGTCCATCACTGACTCCTGGAGTCCACCAAAACCCATGCCATCCAACCATCTCATCCTCTTTCATCCCTTTTCCTCCTGCCCTCAATCTTTCCCGACATCAGAGTCTTTTCAAATGCGTCACCTCTTCCCATCAGGTGGCCAAAGTATTGGGATTTCAGCTTCAATATCAGTCCCAATGAACACCCAAGACTGATCTCCCTTAGGATGGACTGGTTGGATCTCCTTGCAGTCCAAGGGACTCTCAAGAGTTTTCTCCAACACCACAGTTCAAAAGCATCAATTCTTCGGTGCTCAGCTTTCTTCACAGCCCAACTTTCACATCCATACATGACCACTGGAAAAAACACAGCCCTGACTAGATGGACCTTTGTTGACAAAGTAATGTATCTGCTTTTTAATATGCTGTCTAGGTTGGTCATAACTTTCCTTCCAAAGAGTAAGCATCTTTTAATTTCATGGCTGCATTCTGAGGAGTAATCAGATGTAATTCTTATTTTTGCTTCTCTATTTGTGATACTTTTTTTCTTGTGGATTCTTTTCAGATTTTTTTCTTCATCTTTTCACTTCTGTGATTTGAAAATTATATGCTGAGATGTATTTTTTTGGAATTTGTCCTACTTTGTGTTCTCTAAGCTTCTTTGATCTGTGTTTTGGTGTCTGACAGTAATATTTGGAAATTCTCAGTGATTGCTTCACATATTGCTTCTGTTCCTTTCTTCTCCTTCTGGTATTCCCATTCAGTTCAGTTCAGTCGCTCAGTCGTGTCCGACTCTCCGCGACCCCATGAATCACAGCACGCCAGGCCTCCCTATCCATCACCAACTCCCGGAGTTCACTCAAACTCATGTCCACCATCTCATCCTCGGTCGTCCCCTTCTCCTCCCGCCCCCAACCTTTCCCAGCATCAGAGTCTTTTCCAGTGAGTCAACTCGTTGCATGAGGTGGCTAAAGTACTGCAGTTTCAGCTTTAGCATCAGTCCTTCCAATGAACACCCAGGATCGATCTCCCTTAGAATGGACTGGTTGGATCTCCTTGCGGTACAAGGGACTCTCAAGAGTCTTCTCCAACACCACAGTTCAAAAGCATCGATTCTTCGGTGCTCAGCTTTCTTCACAGTCCAATACTGTTTACAGCTTTCCCATAGTTCTTGGATATTCTGTTATTTTTTTTCTACCCCCTTTCTCTTTTCTTTTCAGTATACCATTTTGAAAATTCTTATTTTTATATTCTAAAGTTCAGAGATTCTTTATTTAGCCATATAAATACTCTACTAATGAGATCAAAAACACTCTTCATTTCTGTTAGTGTTTGAATCTCTAGAATTTGTTTCTTTCTTAGAATGTTTATTTCTCTACTTGTATTATCCATCTGTTCTTGCACGTTATTTATTTTTTCTTTTAAAAGTCCTTAGTATATTAATTATATATTTTTAAAAAGTTCCCGTTATGATGATTCCCACTTTCTTGTCACATATGATTCTGATTCTGATGTTTGCTCAGTTTATTCAAACTGTGTCTGTTTGCTTTTTAGTATGCATCATAACTTTCTGTTACAATGGGGACATGATGTAACAGGTAGAAGAAACTGAATAGGCTTTTGGTATGTAGTGGTAAGGTGTTGAAGGAGGGGAGCATTCTGAAGTCCTAATATTAGTTCTCAATTGATGATTTACATTAGGTGAACCTGTGCTTATATACTGTGAGCTTCACTAATACTTTCTAGTTTGTATCCCCACTCACTTTTTAGGCATGACAGAATGGCTAGAAAGGACTGGCATTGTGTATTTCTCTTCCTCCAGGTATGTTAGGCTCTGGTAAAGTATGTTCACTTGAAGGTGTGCTGCAGAATTCTCTGGAATACTTCAAAACGGTTTCTTTTCCTTTCCTTCTGCTGGAAACATGAAGGAATTTTTCTCCTATATTCAGTGGGAGGACCTGGTAGAGCACTTGGAGATAAAGTTCACAAAAGTGTAGGGGTTTCCCTATGACTGAGGCCCCTCCATCCCTGAAAATTTTACTTCTCAGGGTTTTCAACCTGAGTGTCTTGAGAAATCTGTATGCAGGTCAAGAAGCAACAGTTAGAACTGGACACAGAACAACAGATGCAGAGTACATCATGAGGAATGCTAGATGGAAGAAGCACAGGCTGGAATCAAGATTGCCGGGAGAAATATCAATAACCTCAGATATGCAGATGACACCACCCTTATGGCAGAAAGTGAAGAGGAACTCAAAGGCCTTTTGATGAAAGTGAAAGAGGAGAGTGAAAAGGTTAACTTAAAACTCAACATTCAGAAAACTAAGATCATGGCATCGGGTCCCATCAATTCATGGCAAATGGATGCGGAAACAGTGGAAACAGTGGCAGATTTTGTTTTTTTTTGTGCTCCAAAATCACTGCAGGTGGTGACTGCAGCCAAGAAAAAAAAAAGACGCTTACTCCTTGGAAGAAAAGTTATGACCAACCTAGACAACATATTAAAAGGCAGAGATATTACTTTGCCAACAAAGGTCCATCTAGTCAAGGCTGTGGTTTTTCCAGTGGTCATGTATGGATGTGAGAGTTGGACTATAAAGAAAGCTGAGCACCAAGAACTGATGCTTTTGAACTGTGGTGTTGGAGAAGACTCTTGAGAGTCCCTTGGACTGCAAGGAGATCCAACCAGTCCATCCTAAAGGAAGTCAGTCCTGAATATTCATTGGAAGGACTGATGTTGAAGCTGAAACTCCAATACTTTGGCCAACTGATGTGAAGAGCTGACTCATTTGAAAAGACCCTGATGCCGGGAAAAATTGAAGGCAGGAGAAGAAGGGGGTGACAGAGTATAAGATGGTTGGATGGCATCACCGATTCAATGGACATGAGTTTGAGTGAACTCCGGGAGTTGGTGATGGACAGGGAGGCCTGGCATGCTGCAATCCATGGGGTTACAAAGAGTCGGACACGACTGAGTGACTGAACTGAACTGAGTGTTTTCCACATTGAGCCTCCAGAAATTTGTCAGTTACAGTTCAGATTTTCCTATCCCAGCATTGTATTTTTTGTTTGTTTCTTAAAAATTTATTTATTTTAATTGGAGGCTATTTACTTTACATTATTGTATTGGTTTTGCAATACATTTACATGAATCTGCCCCAGGTGTACATGTGTTCCCCATCTTGAACCCCCCTCCCACCTTCCTCCCCATCCCATGGAGGATTCTGCTCAGAGATTTCACCACCAGTAACTTGTGATTCTCTTTGTCTGTCTCTCCTATTTTGGGACAGCAGGTTTGGTTTGTGGTTAATATTTACTGGTTTAGTAACTATTTTAACAAGACATGTGCATGGTGGGCAGGAGACATAGTTTGAGGTCTAAGAATAGTTTAGACCGAATAGAAGACCACCTGCATAATGGTTTCTTTATGAAATAATATGTTCAATGAAAGAACTAGAAGAAACTCTTACAGAGCAAAATAGTGAAACTTCATGCCAGTCTTGACATTGAATCCTGGTGGAGCACAGGAAAAATTTACAAGTCTTCTTTGGAAATTCCTAATCAGAAATTAACACTATCCTGGTTTGGAATTCAAATTCACTCTTTGTAAAATTTTTGTGGAAGAGTATACTTTGGCCACCTCATGTGACGAGTTGACTTACTGGAAAAGACTCTGATGCTGGGAAGGATTGGGGGCAGGAGGAGAAGGGGACGACAGAGAATGAGATGCTGGATGGCACCACTGACTCGATGGACATGAGTTTGAGTGAACTCCGGGAGTTGGTGATGGACAGGGAGGCCTGGCGTGCTGTGATTCATGGGGTCGCAAAGAGTCGGACACAACTGAGCGACTGAACTGAACTGAACTGAACTGAAAAGATCAACAAGAGATAAAACATTCTTGAAAAAGAATAAGTGGGGGAAGTTTTCTTTGCTATTTATCAAGATATATTATAAATCTATTCTATGTAGGACAGAGTGGTTTTAACAATGTAACAGACAAATAGATGAATAGAAATCAGACCAGAAATCAATATATTCATATGTGTGCTGATCTAGACAGAACCAATACTGAAGATCAATAGCAAAAGTATTTAGTAGGATAATGTCAAGATAATTGACTATCCATTGAGGGAAAAATATGATAATAGATTCCTACCTCACACCATACATAAAAATTGATTCTTCTTGAGTGAAAATTTTAAAGACAAAGAGAACATTTAAAAAATTTTTGAAGACAATATAGGATGCTATCTCGATGAGTTTAGAATAGAAGAAAATTTCTTATAGGGCAAATCATAAAAAGAAATTTTACACATTTGACTACACTAAAACTAATTAAGTCCTTAGGCTTATTTTTTTAATAAAAAAATACCATGAAGAGAATGATTACATAGGCCATAAGTTGGAAGAAATTACTTGCAACAGAAGTGATTAGTACCTAGAATATATAAAAAGGCCATAAATTTAATGGTAAAAAGACAATTCAATAAGAAATGAGCAAAAGATAAAAGCACATATCACTGATGAGGAAACATGATTGACCAATAATATTAAAAATACACAAGCTCACTAGTAATAACAATAAAAGAAGAAAGTGTAAATCACAATGCAATGCCATTTCAAATTTGTCCAAATATTAAAAAATCTGGCAATATCAAGTGAGTTTTTGTGTGTGTGCACAGGAATAGGCATTTGATGAGATTAAACTTGAATTTCAGATTTGCTACTTATCAGTGGTGTGATCTTTGACAAGTCATTCAAGCTCTAGCTTACATTTCTTCACCTACAAAATGCAGAATATAATTTCTTTCAGAGCTGAAAGAAACAAAGATGAAGCAAGACAAGCATCTGACTTGTCAGACTTTGACAATTCTGGCAAAGAACAGGGGTTCATAGATGATGGCTGCTAAAACTGAGATACAGTGGGGTAATAGGAGAGTAGTATAATGTTTATACCAAAGTTTCACCCAACAGAATTAATTCAGAGTTAAGGAATTAGAATGTTAAACCTCATCTTCAAAGCTTGTAACAACAGTAGCAGCAGCAGCAGCAATAATTCATTCAGGACTTACTGTGTGCCAGGCACTGAGTTTAATGTTTTATATTCATTATTTTATTTAATCCTTATGCTTACTTTGTAAGGTAGTATTATTATCTTTATGTTATGGTTGAGGAAATTGAAACTCAAAGAGCTTACTTAATTTACTTACCCAGAGTCACACATAGCCCAGGGAGTGGAACACAGTTTTTCCTGGCTTGACTATATTTTCTAGTGTAGATAATTTCTCTTTAGCAGGGAGAAACAAAATCAGAACTTTTAACTTACAAGCAGTTTTCACAATTAGTTGCATCAAAGTTAAATTATGTGCAAAATAATATGATGAACCATGCCAGTATTTACCAAAAAAAAAAGGTGAAGAGTTTTGGTTGGAGTTTCTGGCAGTGTTAGGATTTCTAGCTTAAATCTTTTGTCAAGTGATTGCTATTTTTGACAGAATTGTGGAAAGGAAAAAAAAAAGCAGGGGCGGGGGGGGGAGGGGAGAATGGGAGTAAAAACCATGTGACCTGAACAGTTTTCTTTCTCTGTGTAATTTGAAATTATACCTGACAACCTCGGAGACCTCCACATTGTAATTTGCTTTTGGAATAATTGAAATATTACTCAGGTGGAAACAGGAAGCTTGAATTCACAGTATATTCATACACATATACAATTTTTTAAAAAGTTAGAGTCTTTCTCTTTTAACTCCTTAAAGCAGCCATAATCTTGTCCTTCAACCTGTATGTTAACAGTGGTTTTCATAAACACAGATGTGCCAACTCTCAGAGTGAGATAGGGTCTTGGGGTGCAAATTCTCTCTTGTAGTGCAGTATTTCAGCTAAAGGATTGCTCAACAAATTCTGGCTTCAATGTTGAGACACTCACTCTCTTGGAGGGAGCTTCATCTATCTTCTAAGAGCTATAATTGTTAATAACAGGAACGATGATGATACCTCATTTTTTATTGAGAGTTTATGATGTGCCAAGTACTGTGCTAAGTGCACAATAAAATTGTCTCATTTATCCTCATAATAATCTCTGTGACACAGATACTACTATTGTCTCCAGTTTACAGTTTGGAAACTTAGGGGTTTTGATGCATTTATCATAATTGTGACATTTACAGACTTTAAAGTCTAGTTTACTTGATAACACTTAGATATTAGAAAAGAGCACAGAACTCTGAGTTCAACTGGATTGAATTTTGGATTAAACTTGTAAATTTTTAATCCTGTTGTAGAAAATAGGGAATCGGGTGGATGTGTGATTGAAGGGAAGAGGCGAGGGAAGAGATTTTTATTTCTTCACATTTTAAGCATGACATCTGGTCCCATCACTTCATGGGAAATAGATGGAAAAACAGTGGAAACAGTGTCAGATTTTGTTTTTTTGGGCTCCAAAATCACTGCAGATGCTGATTGCAGCCATGAAATTAAAAGACGCTTGCTCCTTGGAAGGAAAGTTATGACCAACCTTGATAGTATATTAAAAAGCAGAGACATTACTTTGCCGACCAAGGTCCGTCTAGTCAAGGCAATGGTTTTTCCCGTGGTCATGTATGGATGTGAGAGTTGGACTGTGAAGAAAGCTGATCGCCGAAGAATCGATGCTTTTGAACTGTGGTGTTGGAGAAGACTCTTGAGAGTCCCTTATACTGCAAGGAGATCCAACCAGTCCATTCTAAAGGAGATCAATCCTGGATGTTCATTGGAGGGACTGATGCTAAAGCTGAAACTCCAGTACTTTGGCCACCTCATGAGACGAGTTGACTCACTGGAAAAGACTCTGATGCTGGGAAAGGTTGGGGGCGGGAGGAGAAGGGGACGACGGAGAATGAGATGGCTGGATGGCATCACCGATTCTGTGGACATGAGTTTGAGTGAACTCCGGGAGTTGGTGATGGACAGGGAGGCCTGGCGTGCTGTGATTCATGGGGTCGCGGAGAGTCGGACACGACTGAGCGACTGAACTGAACTGAACTGAACCCTAGGGCCTTTCGCTTTCTCTCTTATGTTGTCTTCACTGCTCCACTCACTTTTTTTAAAGATGCAGGGTTGGATCTATAGTAAAGAAAATAAATCTTTCTTTGTACTCTGTACTACATGCTTTCTAGACCAATATTTGCAGAAGGTGCACTCAGTCCATGAACTGTGCATTTTAAAATTAGTTTAGAAATGTTTAAAGGCAATGCAAATGTGTAGCATATCATTCAAAAGAAAAAAGGAACAGAAATAATTATCATTATAAACATCAGCAAGATGGAGACTTCACAAGTCAATCAATGTTTGTTTTTCCCTAATGGATTTTCAGATGTTGTTTTTAACAGCCTGAGTTAATTTTTTTTTCCATATTGATGTAAGATTATGTATCCTTGCAATAATTTACTTATAATTTGGATCATGTCCAAAACTTTTCTTAAGGCAGCAGAATTGCTTTTAAAGCCACCTGATGTCATTACAGCCTTATATTTAGTGTTTTTATTATAAAATTAGACATTTATAAATCTGCAATTTTAAATCCTTAAGACATAATAAATGGCTAGAACTTGAAGCTGCAGTATATTTCAAGCTACTTTTTCCTTGAAATAACAAACATAACACCTTACATACATAAAAATTGGGTGGGCTGTTGTCTTATAGTTAGGTATTTAGCCTAAGTCATGTGAAATGACTAAATATCTCTTTAATAATCTCAGTTTTAGAAATCACACCTAAGCAACACTTTTATGATGCTTGCAGTTTTGTCATATGTAGGGAAGAGGAAAGTCAATTTAGTGGTGGGATGATCATGCCTAAATGTATGTTACGTGTGACTGACTAATGCCAGACCACACTCAAGCTGTTCTCGCAGTGGTGAACTGCCTCCTGTAAAGAGAAAGAAAGCCCTTCAGGCAGACAGCCAATTTAAGCGTAAAAATCAGCCTGTAGTCTTCATTTAATCTATTTGTGGGCATAAATGAGAACTTACTGTAACCAAAAAATCCTGTGATGTATTTTTAGCATCTTGCCTGGTGAATGAATGGATTTTGCACTTCCAACTGAATCAGAACTGTTAAAATAAGCTCCCAGCACTGCTATCATCTCTTTAGAATTGCTTGTCTTGAGTCTACCTGTCAGTATATTCTCCTCCTTTGCAAGATACATAAAAATCTCATTTAAAATCATAGAGTCCCCTGACACCAAAAAAGCTGACATGGTTTCTTCCTGCTTGCTGTTGTACTACTGCTCCCTAAGTGATTATCTACAGCAACACCACTGTTTTATGTCACCAGATTTCTAAACAAACACTTCAGTGTATTTTTAGAATCACTCTTTTCTTTTGACAGATTGTAATTTATATTATCATATACATTATTTTCAATTTCCAGTATGATCAACTTCATAAGAGAACAACTACCACAAAATCAAAACCTCAAATCCTCTGCTGGGTCTCAAGAAACTTACCTACTTCCACCTCTCCCAACCTCTACTATTTGAATTGTTAGTGAGAGTAGATATGAATTAATGCATCTTAAAATTTTATGTCTTGATTTGGCTTAACAGTAACATACTGCTTGGCAAAGGAACAACCTTGGAACATCCTGATATTCATACAGAGCCCAGACCTTAAGTGTTTATACTAATTCAAACATTGGTACTCTATAGCTGATAATTCAGTCCTAAAAGATTCTGTGTTTTAAGGAAGATAGTGTTTGAGATTCATTTATATTCACCCACAGAGCAGATTTCCTGAAAATTCAAATATTCAAATTTGTCTCAGAGTTTCAAAAATAAAACAAAAGCAGATGTAATCATTGATCGGTTAAATCAATGGCAGTTACCAAGGAGAGTCAAAGTCTTACAGAACAAATGAGATGCTTTGAGAATGGCTTATTGAAACAAGGGTATGCACAGAAGGAAGGGACTTTTTTCCCAGAAAAAAATATTGTTATTTTAGTGGCTAAATTGTGTCCAGAAAAAGATAAGTGGAATAAAACAAGAAAAAAGGTGAATGCAGAGAAGGAGGATAAGAATGGCCAAAATGGTTAAATAGAAGTGAACTGAAAGACACTATCAGAGGTTAAGCAAGAGAGAGGCAAAGCTGAGAATTAGCTGTGAGGGAGAAATTCATAGTGTATTAATAAACAGACTGATACAACCAATTGTTTTATTTAGTCCTGAAAGGCATATGTAATATACAATAGCTCTGAAATCTATGTGTCATTTAGTGCAGTGTTTTAAGAGCAAAGATGAAAAAATTTAGAGCACATATTATGTTATCTAATCTGTTTCTCACAATATTACATGTGTTGTTAAGTCGCTCAGTCATGTCCAACCCTTTGTGACCCCATGGACTGGAGCATGCCAGGCTCCTCTGTCCTTCACTATCTCCTGGAGTTTGCTCAAATTCATGTCCATTAAGTCAGTGATGCTATCTAACCATCTCATCCTCTAACACCATCTTCCCCTTTAGCTTTTCAGTCTTTCCCAGCATTGGGGTCTTTTCCAATGAGTTGGCTTTTCCCATCAAGTGGCCAAAGTATTGGAGTTGCAGCTTTCGCATCAGCCTTTCCAGTGAATATTCTGCATTGATTTCCTCCAGGATTAACTGATTTGATATCCTTGCATTCCAGGAGACTATCAAGAGTCTTCTTCGGTACCATAGTTCAAAAGCATCAGTTCTTCAATGCTCAGCCTTCTTTATGGTTTCTCACATCTGTATATGGAAAAACCATAACTTTGACTGTATGGACCTTTGTTGGCAAAGTAATGGTCTGCTTTTTAATACGCTGTCTAGGTTTGCCGTAGTTTTTCTTCCTAGGAGAAAGAGTGTTTTAATTTCATGGCGGCAGTCACCATTTGCACTGATTTTGGGACCCAAGAAAGTAACATGACACTAAATAACATTTCAAAATATAGAGCAGACTAGCTTTGCTGTAGATGATAACTAAACTAAAGCTATTGAACTCTCTAAGATAACATCTTTTTCTAACAGTGGTCTGCTGTTTAACATAGTCTAACAATGGACTAAAATCTTACCCCAACTGGCCGTGCACAAAATTTGGTATGGGACGGAGTCCTTATGCTGGTAGAAGGAAGTTCAGCCTTTATTGTTGAGAAATGAAACTCTAGTATCCATTTAGAGCTAGAGAGAGGATTTGATCTGGGCTTTAAATCTGATTGTATGGCCCACAGTCTTCTCTGGGCTCCTGATCAATTCATCAGATGATGAGGCTGTCAAATGACTAATTTGTTAAATTTATAAATATGCTTATTTATTAAGATGGCTTATTTATTTTATTTTTTGTAAACAAAGTCTTTTAAACTCCGTATCCTGGTTCATATTTTTTAAAAAATTTATTGGGGTATAATTGATTTATGATGTTGTGTTAGTTTCAGGTAGACAGCAAAGTCAATCTGTTATACAGATACTCACACATTTTTAAATTCTTTTCTTATATAGGCCATTACAAGGTATTGAGTAGAGTTCTTTGTGCTATACAGTAAGTCCTTATTAGGTATCTATTTTATATATAGTAGTGTGTATATGTCAATCCCTAGCTTCCAGTTTATTCCCCACCCTCTTACCCTGTAGTAATCATAAATTTATTTTCTACATCTTTAATTCTGTTTCATTTTGGTAGATAAGTTCATTTTATAGACTTTTTTTTTCAAGATTCCACATATAAATGATATCCTAAGACAGATTAACTTTTTAGAAAATTTATAGTAATCCTATAGGAACCAGGTCTCCAGAATTCTGGGGCCTATGATTTCTCTCTTTTCTTCAGTCTCCCCTCTGAAATACACAGCCCAGATTGTGCTGTGTTGCCCATTGTCCATTTCCCCTATTTTGGCTTTTTCTAGCTTCAGGAGGTAAAGTAAAAAGCTGTTAAAATCACCTCATTAAATATAAGTTGTTGTAAATGCTATGAATACTTAAAACTACATTTTATCACACAGGCAAATTTGGTCACCCTTCAGAAATTGGGGAATGAATCCTAAAAATGATAACATGTTTTAAAAAATGACTTTCAAAGTAGAAAGAAATTAGTTTAAATTGTTAAACTTCCAAAGTAAAATTTTGGTTATGTTACTTAGAATAAACAGTCATAGAGTATTCAAGAATAGTAGAGTAATAATCATACACACAAGAGTATATTTTTAAGAATCAATCATTCTATAACCTTAGCTTTCGAAGGATTGAAAATTTTCAAAAATTAAAAAGGTTTGATAAATGTATTCATGAGGAATATATACATTAAAATGTATTCATATTAATATTAATTAGTCAATAAGATTATTTCTTAGAGTAAGGTTTTCAGTTCAGTTCAATTCAGTTGCTCAGTTGTGTCCGACTCTTTGCAAGTAAGGTTTTAGTAAACTTTAAATTTGGTGAATTCTGCAAACTGGTCACTTGGCTAACTGATTCTTCAGTGAATTGCATTTTCATGAATGGGATTATTAAACTTTCTTAAGATTACACTGTGTTGAAAAACTAGTAATAATTGCCAACATTCAAAAATCAAGAAATTTCTTATAAAGCTCTGAAATCTTTCAGAGACTCATAAATCTACAACATTTGATTGTTGTATCCTGTATTTCTATATAGCAACATTAGCTTGACTTGAATAAGTTTACTCCTTTCAGAAGGGCTGGTGGTAGGGTGACTGTGTGGCCAGTGTACTCTTGACAGTCCTGATTTATACCTGTTTCCCTGTTATAATTCTTAAAAGTGCCCACTTTCACTATCACAATGTTCAGTCTGAAAGATGAATTGTATGATGACTCTAGTTAGTGAGCTCCAGTTTTCTATATTTTATACAACATCCTTTTAGCTTATAATTGGTCCCCTTCACACATCATGCATGGGCTTTGTAAGCATTTGAATGTATTATTCCTGCTCTACTCTCCCCTGATCTAATTCACTTATGAGGAAACACACAGTTAATTCTTCCTTAGTGATGGATAAAGAGGTTTTGTTGTGTTTTTCTCCCTAACTGTTACCTTCTGTTTGCTGCCCCTTACACACATGGTCTTCAGCATTCTGTGCAATGTCATCTGTTTTTTGCCCCATGAATCTTCCTTGTAGGAGGCATGATTCTATCATATGACTTTACTACTAAGTACACACTCTTGTATCTCTTTTTCAACCAGGGCTGTACCAACCATTTCATGTAATATTGCCTTACTGATGAAGCTAAGTGGTTATTAACCACAAACTCAAAAACTAGCTAATTTAATTTGTAAACCCCAAATTTGGTTTGTGCCAAGTGCTATGCTGCTGCTGCTACTACTGCTGCCAAGTTGCTTCAGTCACGTCCGACTCTGTGAGACCCCATAGACGGCAGCCCACCAGGCTCCCCCATCCCTGGGATTCTCCAGGCAAGAACACTGGAATGGGTTGCCATTTCCTTCTCCAAAGTGCTATGCTAGTTGATGAATATACAGAGATGTATTAATTAATATTATCAAAAGTCATTAGTACTCTTCATAAAATAGTCTTGACTTTTGTTTGCTTTTTTACATCTCTATAAGTAGTTTCTTGTCTTATCTTTCTTATGAAGGTAAGTCAAATTGTGTGTGTGTGTTGGAGGAGGGACAGATTTCAGCGAGGACATTCTGCTTCAACATACACTTTTATAGGCTCAGAAACAGAAATAAAGTGCTAAGCTGCTGACTATTTCAAGTAGGCCTCACAGATTTACTGTTTCTTGGGTAATTACAGTAATCCCAATTTAGATTTATGGTATAAAAATGTGATTTCATCAATTTAACTGGTGTCAGGTATCTTCTTAGGCCACCTGATGCGAAGAGCCAATTCTATGGAAAAGATCCTGATGCTGGGAAAGATTGAGGGCAGGATGAGAAGGGGGTGAACAAAAGATGAGATGGTTGAATGGCATCATCAAATCAATGGACATGAGTCTGAGCTAAATCTGGGAGTTAGTGAAGGACAGGGAAGCCTGGAGTCTTGCAGTCGATAGGGTCCCAAATAGTCAGAACAACTGAGCAACTGAAAAACAACAACAAGGTATCTTTTTGAGGGTGACACGACTGAAGTGACTTAGCAGCAGCAGCATTCCTGCAGAACCTAAATAAAAAATAAATATCCTTATTTTTATTCTGCTGTCTACCATTTATATACACTAGCTCTTTCTTCTGGTAGGATGTTTCTGAAAAGATATTGACCAATAAAATAAAAGGACCTTCCCATTGTCATAAACCTGACTGATAACCTCTATTCAGTTACATTTCCTATAGGCTCTCTGATTGAGAATCTGAGATTTTGTGAAACTGTCTTAGAAATCTTTTTTGGTTCCTATTCATTAGGAATTCTTTCCTGAGTAGAGCTGGTTAGGCTGTAGCTCAGTTCAGTTCTGTTTAGTCTGTTTAGTCACTCAGTCATATCCAACTCTTTGGGACCCCATGGACTGCACTACACCAGGCTTCCC
Source organism: Moschus berezovskii (assembly GCF_049115385.1). NCBI lineage: Eukaryota > Metazoa > Chordata > Mammalia > Artiodactyla > Moschidae > Moschus > Moschus berezovskii. The sequence goes on along the minus strand of NC_142460.1, from coordinate 116,962,014 downwards.
TGTCCATCACCAACTCCTGGAGCTTATTCAAACTCATGTCCATTGAATCGGTGATGCTATCCAACCATCTCATCCTCTGTCGTCCCCTTCGCCTCCCTCCTTCAATCATTCCCAGCATCAGGGTCTTTTCCAATGAGTTAGTTCTTTGCATCAGGTGGCCAAGTATTGGAGTTTCAGCTTCAGCATCAGTCCTTCCAATGAATATTCAGGACTGATTTCCTTTAGGATGGACTGGTTGGATCTGCTTGCTGTCCAAGGGACTCTCAAGAGTCTTCTCCAACACCACAGTTCAAAAGCATCAATTCTTTGGCACTCAGCTTTCTTTATAGTCCAACTCTCACATCCATACATGACTACTGGAAAAACCATAGCTTTGACTAGATGGACCTTTGTTGGCAAAATAATGTCTCTGCTTTTCAATATTCTGTCTAGGTTGGTCATAGCTCTTCTTCCAAGGAACAAGCATCTTTTAATTTCATGACTGCAATCACTTTATTTGGAGCCCCCAAAATAAAGTCTGTCACTGTTTCCACTGTTTCTACATCTAGTTGCCATGAAGTGATGGGACCAGATGCCATGATCTTAGTTTTCTGAATGTTGAGTTTTAACTTTTTCACTCTCCTCTTTCACTTTCATCAAGAGGCTCTTTAGTTCTTCTTCACTTTCTGCTGTAAGTATGGTGTCATCTGCATATACGAGGTTATTGATATTTCTCTCGGCAATTTTGATTCCACCTTATGCTTCATCCAGTCCAGAATCTCATGGTGTACTCTGCATATAAGTTAAATAAGCAGAGTGACAATATACAGCCTTGACGTACTCCTTTCCTGATCTGGAACCAGTCTGTTGTTCCATATCCAGTTCTAACTGTTGCTTCCTGACCTGCATATAGATTTCTCAGGAGGCAGGTCAGGTGGTCTGCTATTCCCATCTCTTTCAGAATGTTCCACAGTTTGTTGTGACTCACATAGTCAAAGGCTTTGGCATATTCAATAAAGCAGACGTAGATGTTTTTCTGTAACTCACTTGCTTTTTCTATTATCCAGCAGATGTTGGCAATTTGATCTCTGGTTCCTCTGCCTTTTCTAAATCCAGCTTGAACATCTGGAAGTTCACAGCTCATGTATTGTTGAAGCCTGGCTTGGAGGAATTTGTGCATTATTTTGCTAGCATGTGAGATGAGTGCAATTGTGTGGTAGTTTGAACATTTTTGGCATTGCCTTTCTTTGTGATTGGAATGAAAACTGACCTTTTCCAGTCCTGTGGCCACTGCTGAGTTTTCCCAATTTGCTGGCATATTGAGTGCAGCACTTTCACAGCATCATCTTTTAGGATTTGAAACAGCTCATCTCGAATTTCATCACCTCCACTAGTTTTGTTCATAGTGATGCTTCCTAAGGCCCACTTGACTTTGCATTCCAGGATATCTGGCTCTAGGTGGGTGATTACACCATTGTGATTATCTGGGTCATGAAGATCTTTTTTGTGCAGTTCTTCTGTGTGTTCTTGCCACTTAATATCTTCTGCTTTTGTTAGCTCCATAACCATTTCTGTCCTTTATTGTGCCCATCTTTGCATGAAATGTTCCCTTGATATCTCTAATTTTCTTGAAGAGATCTCTAGTCTTTCCCATTCTATTGTCTTCCTCTATTTCTTTGCAATGATCTCTGGGGAAGGCTTTCTTATCTCTCCTTGCTATTCTTTGGAACTCTGCATTCAAATGGGTATATTTTTCCTTTTCTCTTTTGTGTTTTGCGTCTCTTCTTTTCACAGCTATTTGTAAGGCCTCCTCAGACAACCATGTTGCTTTTTGCATTTCTTTTTCTTGGGGATGATCTTGATCACTGCCTCCTGTACAATGTCATGAACCCCCGTCCATAGTTCTTCAGGCACTCTGGATCAGATCTAATCCCTTGAATCTATTTGTCAGTTCCACTGTATAATCATAAGGTATTTGATTTAGGTCATACCTGAATGGTTAGGCTTGGAAAATGTAAATAATCCATTTCCTATGGATTAGTTTAAATACACTATCTTGGACCAGATGGGAGATGACCTACTTGACTGGGAATCATGATTTTAAGACTTAACATGTTACATGGTAATGGCATTCTTTTGTATTTGCTTGGTGCCTTTTAACCTCAGAAGCATGCCTACTTGGCTCCTTAGAGAAAATACCTTGATATGTGGGCTTTTTCAATGGGTTTTCATATAATGTGTTTGTAAGAGCCCTGAACCAAAACTACCTAAGTATCCAAGCAATTAATTGATAAGTATGAATGCTTAATATATTGTTTTGTACTTATTGTTTTACACTAGAAATCAAATAGTTAAGAGACACTAAGATATTCATGTTCTTGGGTCATATTATTCTTTCCCTAGGGGGGAAAACAGAATGACCATACTCTATATTGAGGACTATAATTGCCAAGGAAACCAAGATGAAAAATACTTGAATCTGAAAGTAATTGTATCTGCTTCTCTGTTGCAAAGTCCATACCAGTATGTGATGTTGTGAAAGTTGTGAAAGTTCCTCAGTCGTGTCCGACTCTTTGCGACCCCATGGACTGTAGTCCATGGAATTCTCCAGGCCAGAATACTGGAGTGGGTAGCCTTCCCTTCTCCAGGGGATCTTACCATACCAGTACAGCCAACAGTTATTAGGAAACTTCTCAAGAAGTTGTCAAGTTAGCCATCAAATGATATGAAACAGATGTACTTATTACACTGCAGGGATATACCCGTCAAGGGAAATGGATGTTTCATGCCAATACTGCATGCAGGTACTGACAAATTCCTAATTTTCAAGTTCTCATTGTTTATTTATTTGTTTTAAGAACTATAAAGAATTTTTATGACCAGTGTAACTTGAATGGTTAGGTTTGGTACAATTAAGTTATAGCCAATGATCTACTGGTGTCTGGCTCTCCCCCAAACTCCAAAATCATGGATTTGAAGCATTTGCCAATTTACATAGTATACATTCTCCCAGCAATGCTAATTTCTTTTACAGTGAACAACTGGCTCTCCTAATGTTCCTGAATATTTAACAATGGGCTCTCTAGAGTCTGTACAAGTTAACCTAAGTGTATGACTAGCAATTTTAACTAGTTGCAATCTAGTTCTGAAGTTACATCTAGCTTTCTCCTGTTATTTTTTGATTAGATTCACAAAACACATTAATGAACTACCTCTTAAAGAAAATTATTTACAGATAACTGTACTGTATCTGTTTATGCTGAACTGATTAGGTTTGTTTGTATTTAATGACTTTTATGATGTGTTAGACAGAAGGAAGCTTACTATCATCTTTTTTTAAAATTTATTTTATTGGAAGCAAATTACCTTACATTAATATATTAGTTGGTTTTGCCATACATTGACATGAATCTGCCCCAGGTGTACATGTGTTCCCTTTCTTGAACCCCCCTCCTACCTCCCTCTTCCCCATATCCTCCCTCCAGGTCATCCCCGTGCACCAGCCCCAAGCATCCTGTATCATGTGTCAAACCTGGACTGGTGATTCACACAGTATTTGTGGGCAGAAAATAAGCCATGGGGATAACTTAGTAAACAAAATAAGAAGTAGGAAGAAGTTGTATGTGGGTAATGTAAGACAAAACATTTGAGAAACGAGTATAAGGAAAAATAGAATGTATAAATGAGATTGATAGAGACATATTTTGAATTTTAAAAGAGGACGTTACCACACAATTAAATAGATAGTATGGCTTATCTATTGTGGTTGACTGTGAATAGAGTATTGTGATTAATTCAGTCATCCATGTCCATCATTTAATTGAGTTCAAGTAATACCTAGGACTGTCTTATAGAATGCATGTCAAACTCATAGTATCAATTTTATGAAATCGTTTTATTACTATTTTTATTATTTAAATTTCTTAAACTTTTCATTTTCTAAGAAAGTATTATTTATAAATGTTATAGAGATAGTAGCCACCAGCAACCTAGGCTCCCCATTCCTATGACTATGGATTTCTCCCTAGGAGTTATGTTTGGAGTGTATGTAGAAACCACTCACACTTTACTGATAAAATCCTTGGATGGTAAATTGGCTGGGTAAGAAACAATAGATACCTATACATTAGGAGATGAAGAAAATTCTTTGAGAGAATTTATCAAAGGGAAGGGGCATCTAATATGATGATCTTAACTGAGGAATAAAAAGCCTTCATTGCCACAGGTGCAAAGGAATTCCGAGTGTAACATGGAGGCTGTTACACAAGTCTTGTAATTCTTTGCATGAGTCTAGGTTCTGGGGATGAGACTATCAGGAGCTGCTTCACTAGCTCTTTATGAAACATATTGCAGGTCCAAGAGAAAATACTTTAGGACACCTCTTAAAATGCTTGGTGTTATAACTTAGACCACCTTTTCTAGAAATGGGCTGCTGAGATCCTTTTCATGTGGTTGGGTTTTATTTCCAGAACTCAAGAAAGAGATAGTCACAAAATTGTGTCATTACAACTAGGATCAGGAACGTACTTGAGAGCAAGAGGTCAAGTTCATTTCTAATCTTCCCTGGAAGTTTTCCCATCATTATCAGTGACCTCATGGCTGGAAAGTTTGAATTTTCCCAAGAGTTATAAACACAGAGTGGCTTTAATTAAAGAAAAAGATAGTCAATAATTGTTGGTTTGACGTTTATAAGACAATAATTCTGGTAAAATCATATTCCATGAGAGAAATGGAAAGTTCTATGATGCTATTACCAGAAGCTGAGAATGAAATTAATTTAACTTGAAATAAATCTTCACAAAAGTTATAATAAACATACCGGGCAGCTTCTGAATATCTCTCCAGACATCTAAACACTGTTGCCTGACGAAGATGATTTCGGAAATAGGCAGGGTTTAAAACAATGCTCCTGAAAAGATAAAAGAAATGCAAATGTTATTAAGCTCTTAAAAGTCAATTTCCAGAAGTGTATAGGAATGAAATAACAATCATCCAATTTTACATACATCTATTTTAAAAGATACTAGGAAATGGATCATTTTTTCTTCCTGTAATTGTCAGTTAAAACAAATAAACAAGGACTGATGCTAAAGCTGAAACTGCAATACTTTGGCCGCCTCATGCGACGAGTTGACTCACTGGAAAAGACTCTGATGCTGGGAAAGGTTGGGGGCGGGAGGAGAAGGGGACGACCGAGAATGAGATGACTGGATGGCATCACCGACTCTGTGGACATGAGTTTGAGTGAACTCCGGGAGTTGGTGATGGACAGGGAGGCCTGGCGTGCTGTGATTCATGGGGTTGCGGAGAGTTGGACACGACTGAGCGACTGAACTGAACTGAACTGAACTGATTGAAAATTAAGTTTGCATGATAAAAGCAATTTTATTTATAACACTGGCTAACTTTTACAGCTATAACAATGACAAAGAATTTGAATCCAACTTTTATTACATATAAGACATGGTGTTACTTTATTTGTCATTTGTTAATAAATTAGGCAAAAATCTCAGATTGTGGTATATCTACCCATAATGAAGAAGGAGATTGTTAGCTGCTGGATTTCAGTTAAAAGAGAGGAACTGGAATTTAGGTGACTTGTTCATTTGCAATCATGTTGGGTCCTGTGCCTTCGCCCAGTTGGACAATTGCAGTGAAATGGTAGGAACCCGGTACCATCAGCTAAGGATTCTGGTCTTCACCTTGCCACTTTCGGTAAGGCCCTTGTTTACTTTGGGTTTATATTTTCTTTTGCTGAAATTTCAAGGCTTGATTTTGGATAAGATTATCTGTCCTTGCTTGCTGATTCTTCCATTATCTCACAGAGTTTTGGAGTCACAATCCAAGCTCAGACGAGAAGATGATCACTCCACAGCTGCCTTCTTTCCCTAGAGATAAACTGGTAGCTCTTCTCCCGTGCTTCACTGAGAGCCAGGCACTGCTCAAGGCTTTTGATATAATGAGGTGAACTAGACAGATGAAGAGCACAATTCATCACCAAATGAGGAGAGAGCCATTAGGGAAAGTTTGAGGGATAGCTTACATCAGAATGTGTTATGTTTATGGATGTAAGATACGTAATGTTAATAGAACCAACACAGGATTATTAAGCAATTTTTTGTGTGTTTGCCTGCTTTTACAAGTTGATGAGAATCACTTAGAATTAGTCTATTAATGAAGGAAGTGATTCTTAATCTTGGTTTTTTGAGAGGTTCACAAAGCTTTTTGAGAATTAAAGTTGTGAACCTCTGTCTAAAAAAATGCACATAAACATGGTTACCTAAATTCAGGGAATTCATGTGATCCTTTAAGGCTATTCATGAGCTCCAGATTGACAAAAACATACAGATAAGAATAATCCCATTCCCAGAAACATTGTTTATGGAAGAGATTAAATAAAAAAGCTGCATCTATCTGACCAACATAGAGTCATAGAATTATATGATGATGAGGTGAATTGATTGACTAGTTTAGCTCACTTTAAACACAAGTGAATAGAATCCAGAGAGACTAATGGACCCCTCTAAAATCATTCATCAGTTCAATTCAGTTCAGTCGCTCAGTCGTGTCCGACTCTTTGCGACCCCATGAATCACAGCACGCCAGGCCTCCCTGTCCATCACCAATTCCCGGAGTTTAGTTGGTTACAATGCTGCTTCAAGTTTATTATGTTTCTCATCTCTAGCCTCAGCACTTCGTAAGTTATCTTACTCCTTCTCTGTGATGATTTCTGAATTAAAGAAGCCTGGGTTAGTAAAGTTTTACTACATTCTATGACTTGAAATTTGTACAAATAAATACATTAATCCTGCAAGAACACAGACCATTTGCTATAGTGATTTCTGATTAAACAATTGGAAATTTAAAGCCTATTACATGAGTTTATTCCACATCAACACTGAACTATTAATACCTAGTACTAATACTTTATATTAATTCAGGAAAAGGTATGTTAGTGAAATATGTTTGTAAATTTTATCCCTGTAAGAGTAATCTTGTAAAATCAGGTCAGAGTGAAAAGAGATGTGCTCTGTCTAGGGGCCTGGGTCTTCCAACTCTGACCAGAAACGTTTCTTTCACAACATGGCTAATTCTTTCCTCTTAGTAATCTTTATTCACTTAAGCATTTTTAGTAAATATCTGCAAATGTGATGAGACAAAATTCTTATGAATGAACATATTTTTTTTCCTTTGTTATCTTTTTGTCCATGACACAGTGTTTTGGTTTTGCTGAGCTATTCTTCAAGAATCTTGCTTTGCCAGATGTGTTCTTTTCATAAAAATGGATTAGACTGGAGAGAAGCATGGGGTGTGGTGGACAGAAGGAGTAGTGATGAGAGAAGGGTTTAGTAAAATAGAGGGCTAAGGGAGAGGAGGAGTCATTGAAGTGGTCTTGGAAAAGATTTTTGTGGGTAATGAGATAAACATTGTTTCAGTGTAATTTTTAAAAAGAATAGGTTTCTTTAAAAATTGCTTATAATTACAAATCCTTTATGGTGTTGAAGAAATACAGTAGAGGACATGAATTTGGAAGTCACTGTTGCTAAACTGGACTAGATTCTTCTAAACTGTAACAACATCCTACACTGAGCCATGTGAATCATTGCTTCATAAGAGGGACCAAGAAGTCTAGGACCTAGTCTACCCTGAAAGTGAAGGTACTTACAAAAGGAAGTTTAGAAATTTGGAATGAGATGTTATTTGGCAATTTATTATTTTTGGCTTCTTTATAATTATTGCAGCATTCACTGTATGCTTATGATACGCACTGTTAGATGCTTGGCAAGGAAATGCTAGAGGCGATTGTAAAGCCTACTTTTTACATTTCATTGATTTATTTGATATGTGGAAAATTCTGAAAGAGATGGGAATACCAGACCACCTGACCTGCCTCTTGAGAAACCTGTATGCAGGTCAGGAAGCAACAGTTAGAACTGGACATGGAACAACAGACTGGTTCCAAATAGGAAAAGGAGTGTGTCAAGGTTGTGTATTGTCACCCTGCTTATTTAAATTCTATGCAGAATATATCATGAGGAATGCTGGGCTGGAAGAAGCACAAGCTGGAATCAAGATTGCTGGGAGAAATATCAATAACCTCAGATATGCAGATGACACCACCCTTATGGCAGAAAGTGAAGAGGAACTTAAAAGCCTCTTGATGAAAGTGAAAGTGGAGAGTGAAAAGGTTGGCTTGAAGCTCAACATTCAGAAAACAAAGATCATGGCATCTGGTCCCATCACTTCATGGCAAATAGATGGAGAAACAGTGGAAGCAGTGTCAGACTTTATTTTTTTGGGCTCCAAAATCACTGTGGATGCTGATTGCAGCCATGAAATTAAAAGACGCTTACTCCTTGAAAGGAAAGTTATGACCAACCTAGATAGCATATTAAAAAGCAGAGACATTACTTTGCCAGCCAGGGTCCGTCTAGTCAGTTCAGTTCAGTTCAGTCACTCAGTGGTGTCCGACTCTCCTTGACCCCATGAATCACAACACGCCAGGCCTCCCTGTCCATCACCAACTCCCGGAGTTCACTCAAACTCATGTCCGCAGAGTCGGTGATGCCATGCAGCCATCTCATTCTCGGTCGTCCCCTTCTCCTCCCACCCCCAACCATTCCCAACATCAGAGTCTTTTCCAGTGAGTCAACTCATTGCATGAGGTGGCCAAAGTATTGGAGTTTCAGCTTTAGCATCAGTCCTTCCAATGAACACCCAGGATTGATCTCCTTTAGAATGGACTGGTTGGATCTCCTTGCAGTACAAGGGACTCTCAAGAGTCTTCTCCAACACCACAGTTCAAAAGCATCAATTCTTTGGTGATCAGCTTTCTTCACAGTCCAACTCATATGGATGTGAGAGTTGGACTGTGAAGAAAGCTGAGGGCCAAAGAATTGATGCTTTTGAACTGCAAGGAGATCCAACCAGTTCATTCTAAAGTGTTCATTGGAAGGACTGATGCTACAGCTGAAACCAATACTTTGGCCACCTCATGTGACGAGTTGACTCACTGGAAAAGACTCTGATGCTGGGAGGGACTGGGGGTGGGAGGAGACGGGGACGTCAGAGACTGAGATGGCTGGATGGCATCACCAACTCAATGGACATGAGTTTGAGTGAACTCCGGGAGTTGGTGATGGACAGGGAGGCCTGGAGAGTTGTGATTCATGGGGTTGCGAAGAGTCAGACACGACTGAGCGACTGAACTGAACTGATAATGTCCTTTTAAAGATGTATTTTATGTTGTATATAGTTGCAGAGGAAATATTGATTTATCTTTTAAAAAGTTCTTAATCATTCATCATTTGATGCCATTTGGGGACCTATGGGAGGCTGTCTATGACTGAAATGGACAATCTGACTGGGACCGTAATGAAAATAAATCAACTCTACAGTTATATTCAGAGAGAGATCTCTATGCTGATTGGTTTGATTTTAAAAGAGAGGAAATAGCTATGACTTAGTTATGTTGATAGGGGTTGTGGTAAAAATAAGAGTCATGTTAGAATGGCTAAGTTATGGAAGTCATTGAATTTTTGTCAGAGGTATGAAGACAGTGTTAGTAATGAGAGAGTCAATTCCTAGGCAGATTGATAAGAAGTCCACGGGTCTCCCAGGAGGAGACAGAGGTCTGGAATTCTCAAGGAGGAGGAAAGGACAAACATCTTTTTTTCTCTACATTCCTTAGTCTTAGTCACATAAAACACTTTTTTTTTTTTTTAAAGCAATGATTACACAACAAACAACACGGTTTAAACTCTGTACTAAGGATTATATAACAACAATTTATCCTACTTGAGGACAGTTTCTACTTCCTGAAACCTGGCTAATCCTGTTATCTTTTTTGCCTTTTCAAAAACTGTTCATGGGGTTCTCAAGGCAAGAATAATGAAGTGGTTTGCCATTCCTTTCTCCAGTGGACCACATTTTGTCAGAACTCTCCAACATGACTCATCCGTTGGAATGGCTCATGGTTTCATTGAGTTAGACAAGGCTGTGGTCCATGTGATTAGATTAGATAGTTTTCTGTGACTATGGTTTTCAGAATGTCTGCCCTCTGATGGAGAAGATTAAGAGGCTTATGGAAGCTTCCTGATGGGATAGACTGACTAAGGGTGAAACTGGGTCTTGTTCTGATGGGTGGGGCCATGCTCAGTAAATCTTAACTCCAATTTTCTGTTGACAGGTTGAGCTGTATTCCCTTCTTGCTGTTTACCTGGGACCAAACTATGGTGGAGGTAATGAAGATAATGGTGACAATAGAAAGAGAAAGACTAGAGATCTCGTCAAGAAAATTAGAGCTATCCAGGGAACATTTCATGCAAAGATGGGCTCAATAAAGGACAGAAATGGTCTGGACCTAACAGAAGCAGATATACTAAGAAGAGGTGGCAAGAACATAGAAAAACTATAAAAAAAGATCTTCATGACCCAGAAAACCATGATGGTGTGATCACTCACCTAGAGCCAGACATTCTGGAATGCAAAGTTAAGTGGGCCTTAGGAAGTATCACTACAAACAAAGCTAGTGGAGGTGATGGAATTCCAGTTGAGCTATTTCAAATCCTGAAAGATGATTCTGTGAAAGTGCTTCACTCAATATGTCAGTAAATATGAAAACTCAGCAGTGGCCACAGGACTGGAAAACATGTTTTCATTCCAATCCCAAAGAAAGGCAATGCCAAAAAATATTCAAACTACTGCACAATCGCACTCATCTCACATGCTAGTGAAGTAATGCTCAAAATTCTCCTAGCCAGGCTTCAACAATACATGAACCATGAAAGTCCAGATGTTCAAGCTGGATTTAGAAAAGGCAGAGGAAACAGAGATCAAACTGCCAACATCGTTGGATCATAGAAAAAGCAAGAGAGTTCCAGAAAAACATCTATTTCTGCTTTATTGACCAGGCCAAACCCTTTGACCATGTCAGTTCAGTTCAGTCACTCAGTTGTGTGTGACTCTTTGTAACCCCATGAACCACAGCACACCAGGCCTTCCTGTCCATCACCAACTCCTGGAGTCTATACAAACCCATGTCCATCGAGTCGGTGATGCCATCCAACCATCTCATCCTCTGTCATTCCCTTCTCCTCCTGCCCTCAATCTTTCCCAACATCAGGTTCTTTTCCAGTGAGTCAGCTCTTCACATCAGGTGGTCAAAGTACTGGAGTTTCAGCTTGAACATCAGTCCTTTCTATGAACACCCAGGACTGATCTCCTTTAGGAGGGAGTGGTTGGATCTCCTTGCAGTCCAAGGGACTCTCAAGAGTCTTCTCCTACACCACAGTTCAAAAGCGTCGATGCTTCGGTGCTCAGCTTTCTTTATAGTCCAACTCTCACACCCATACATGATCACTAGAAAAACCATAGCCTTGACTAGATGGACCTCTGTTGGCAAAGTAATGTATCTGCTTTTTAATATGCTGTCTAAGTTGGTCATAACTTTCCTTCCAAGGAGTAAGTGTCTTTTAATTTCATGGCTGCAATCACCATCTGCAGTGATTTTGGAGCCCCAAAAAATAAAGTCAGCCACTGTTTCCACTGTTTCCCCATCTATTTGCCATGAAGTGATGGGACCAGATGCCATGATCTTAGTTTTTTGAATGTTGAGTGTTAAGCCAACTTTTTCATTCTCCTCTTTCACTTTCATCAAGAGGCTCTTTAGCTCTTCTTCACTTTCTGCCATAAGTGTGGTATCATCTACATATCTGAGGTTATTGATATTTCTCCCAGCAATCATGATTCCAGCTTGTGCTTTCTCCAGCCCAGCGTTTCTCATGATGTACTCTGCGTATAAGTTAAATAAGCAGGGTGACAATATACAGCCTTGACGTACTCCTTTTCCTATTTGGAACCAGTCTGTTGTTCCATGTCCAGTTCTAACTGTTGCTTCCTGACCTGCACACAGGTTTCTCAAGAGGCAGGTCAGGTGGTCTGGGATTCCCATCTCTTTCAGAATTTTCCACAGTTTATTGTGATCCACACAGTCAACGACTTTGGCATAGTCAATAAAGTGGAAATAGATGTTTTTCTGGAATTCTCTTGCTTTTTCCATGATCCAGTGGATATTGGAAATTTGATCTCTGGTTCCTCTGCCTTTTCTAAAACCAGCTTGAACATCTGGAAGTTCATGGTTCACGTATTGCTTAAGCCAGGCTGGAGAATTTTGAGCATTACTTTACTAGCATGTGAAATGAGTGCAATTATGCGGTAGTTTGAGCATTCTTTGGCATTGCCTTCCTTTGGGATTGGAATGAAGACTGATCTTTTCCAGTCTGGTGGCCACTGCTGAGTTTTCCAAATTTGCTGACATATTGAGTGCAGCACTTTCACAGCATCATCTTTCAGGATTTGAAATAGCTCAACTGGAATTCCATCACCTCCGCTAGCTTTGTTCATAGTGATGCTTCCTAAGGCCCACTTGACTTCACATTCCAGGATGTCTGGCTCTAGGTGAGTGATCACACCATCATGGTTTTCTGGGTCATGAAGATCTTTTTTGTATAGTTTTTCTGTGTTCTTGCCACCTCTTCTTAGTATATCTGCTTCTGTTAGGTCCATACCATTTCGGTCCTTTATTGTGCCCATCTTTGCATGAAATGTTCCCTGGATAGCTCTAATTTTCTTGACAAGATCTCTAGTCTTTCCCATTCTATTGTTTTCCTCTCTTTCTTTGCTTTGATCACTGAGGAAGGCTTTCTTATCTCTCCTTGCTATTCTTTGGAACTCTGCATTCAAATGGGTATACCTTTCCTTTCTCCTTTGCTTTTCGCTTCCCTTCTTTTCACAACTATTTTAAGGCCTCCTCAGGTAGCCATTTGGTTTTTTGCATTTCTTTTTCTTGAGGATGGTCTCGATTCCTATCTCATGTACAATGTCATGTACCTCCATCCATAGTTCATCAGGCACTCTGTCGATCAGATCTAGTCCCTTAAATCTATTTCTCACTTCCACTGTATATTCATAAGGGATTTGATTTAGGTCATACCTGAATGGTCTAGTGGTTTTCTCCACTTTCTTCAATTTCAGTCTGAATTTGGCAATAATGAGCTCATGATTTGAGCCACAGCCAGCTCCCAGTCTTGTTTTTGCTGACTGTATAGAGCTTCTCCATCTCCACATTTGACTGTGTGGATCACAATAAACTGTGGTAAATTCTTAAAGAAATGGGAATACAAGACCACCTGACCTGCATCTTGAGAAATCTGTACGCAGGTCAGGAAGCAACAGTTGGAACTTGACATGGAACAACATACTGGTTCCAAATCAGGAAAGGAGTACGTTAAGGCTGTATATTGTCACCCTGTTTATTTAACTTATATGCGGAGTACACCATGAGAAACGCTGGGCTGGATGATTCACAAGCTGGAATCAAGATTGCTAGGAGAAATATCAGTAACCTCAGATATTCAGATTAAACCACCCTTATGGCAGAAACTGAAAAAGAGCTAAGAGCCTCTTGATGAAAGTGAAAGAGGAAAGTGAAAAAGTTGGCTTAAAGCTCAACATTCAGAAAACTAAGATCATGGCATCTGGTCCCATCACTTCATGGCAAATAGATGGGGAAACAGTGGAAACAGTGGCTGACTTTATTTTTTGGGGCTCCAAAATCACTGCAGATGGTGATTGCAGCCATGAAATTAAGACACTTACTCCTTGGAAGGAAAGTTATGACCAACCTAGACAGCATATTAAAAAGCAGAGACATTACTTTGCCAAGAAAGGTCCGTTTAGTCAAAGCTGTGGTTTTCCAATAGTCATGTCTTTTATATTAAGGTTCATATTATTTGATGTTTGTGTGTACTTGTTTTATTAAGTCTTAAAGTCATAATGTTGTTTGACCAGTATATGTCTATTTCAGTGATTATTAGTTATATCTCAAAATCACTTGTCAGATGATTCATATTTTTTTCCAGTGATTTGATATGCCACCTTTATTATATACTAAGTTTGCATGCACACTTGGATCAATGGCTGGACTTTGTACATACAGTTTTGATCTGCCTGTTTTTGTGACAGAAACAAATAGTTTTAATTTCTGGAAGGGAAAGAACTGTCTAATGTTCTCTGTGAAAAATGTATGTGATATGACATATTTATTCTTTATGATGAACTTTTTAATATTCATTTTTAAAAGTTGCAAACACTCCCACATTTAGTGGTTTTCATTTGTGTTAAAGGCATTAAACTAATTTTAGAAAGAACTAAAGAGCCTCTTGATGAAAGTGAAAGAGGAGAGTGAAAAAGTTGCCTTAAATCTCAACATTCAGAAAACTAAAGTCATGGCATCTGGTGCCATCACTTCATGGCAAATAGATGGGTAAAAAGTGGAAGCAGTTTCAGACTTTATTTTGGGGGGCTCCAAAATCACTGTAGATGGTGACTGCAGCCATGAAATTAAAAGACGCTTACTCCTTGGATGAAAACTTATGACCAACCTAGACAGCATATTAAAAAGCAAAAACATTACTTTGCCAATAAATGTCCATATAGTCAAGGCTGTGGTTTTTCCAGTAGTCGTGTATGGATGTGAGACTTGGTACATGAAGGCTGAGTGCTAAAGAATTGATGCTTTTGAACTGTGGTGTTGGAGAAGACTCTTGAGAGTCCCTTGGACTGCAAGGAGATCCAACTTGTCCATCATAAAGGAAATCAATCCTGAATATTCATTGGAGGGACTGATGCTGAATCTCCAATACTTTGGCCACCTGATGTGAAGAACTGACTCACTGGGAAACATTGAAGGCAGGAGGAGAAGGAGACGACAGAAGATGAAATGGTTGGATGGCATCACCAGCTTGATGAACATGAGTTTGAGTAAACTCCCAGAGTTGGTGTTGGACAGAGAGGCCTGGCATGCTTCAGTCTATGGGGTCGCAAAGAGTCAGACAAGACTCAGTGACTGAACTGAACTGAGGAAGAACACACATTTTTATACTGTTGTCTTCCTATCCAGGAACATGACATTCTCTTCATTCAAATATTCTTTTATGTCATCCAGTAATATTTAACCTTCCTTTCACCATTCTGTAAATTAGAGGTTTTATGGATTTCTTGTTAATTCTAAAGTTTAAAAATTATAGATGTGGATTATACATATCAGTATATGTGTATATATATATATATATATATATATATATATATTCACATGTACACACATAACTACTCAAAGTATGATCAGCAGCACTTGGAAGCTCATTGGAAATGTAAAATCTTGATTACAAATGTATTGAATCTTCATTTAAGCAAGATCCTCAGATGATATATATGCACATTAAAGTTTGAGAAGCACCACAGCTATTCATGATAAGAATGGGATTTTTTTTTCCTGTTGTATATCCTAACTTCTAATTGATTTAGATATGTATTTTAAAATTATTAATTTTTTATCCTTATTTCTTAATATTGCAATAATGTAGTTTTATTCATATTGTCTGCAAATAATGATGTCTGGTACTGCTTTTCAGTATTCATGCTTTTTCTTTTACTGCCTAGGCTAAAATTTTTTAAAAGGAGTTTAAATAAGTGAAGTGATCTATGGATGCTTCAGTATTTCACTGACAACTACAATTATGAATTAGTTTGAGAAAAATTATTTTCCAAGAGTTATTATCAGAAGTATATGCTCACTTTTTTTCTAAATACCTTTTTGATCTATCAATATGATTGTGGACTTGTCCACTGATCTTTTGTAGGGCTAACTTGGATTAGTTATCAATTCAAAAAAGTGTTAAATTAATAAACAGAATTGTTGTCGTTCAGTTGCTCCGTTGTGTTCAGCTCTTTGGGACCCCATAGACGGCAGCACGCCAGGCCTCCTTATCCTTCACTATCTCCCAGAGTTTATTCATACTCATGTTCACTGAGTTGATGATGCCATCCGACCATCTCATTCTCTATTGTCCCCTTCTTCTCATGCCTTCAATCTTTCCTAGCATCAGGGTGTTTTCTAATGAGATGGCTTTCGCATCAGGTAGCCAAAGTATTAGAGCTTCAGCTTCAGCATCACTACAATACGGATATAGTATTTTTCCAACCACATCAAAAAGTGGCAATGGAGGCAGAATTTCATACTGATTGCCCCAGAGACAGATGCGTTTTTCTTCTACATCTCAATCAGAAGCTTGAACCTTGTGAATGAGAGCATTAGTTATCACTACTTCCAGGTTATCACTAACTTATCACTACTTAAGGCTTTAGCTTTTTATGAGACTGGGGATTAGGAAAGCAATTTCTTATTTAGGCAAAGATGCCAAAATTCAGTTGCCTTTACCTTGCTTAATCATTAGTAAATTAGCAGTGTAATCAAAGTAAATTAGTAATGACGTATCTTCCTGAGTGACACTCTTCTTAATATCTTAGCAAAGTGCTGACATTCTTTTAGAAATAGCTGGCAGATCTAGAGAATGCCAAGGAAACAAATGAAACATTTTTATTTCACCAAAGCGAAATATCTTTGTGATCTTTGTGATGACGTGGGATAATGGCCTCATTCAGTAGATTCTAACTTGTTGAACACTGATCAGTGCTGTTGAAGTCTAGTCTAGATTGTTGTGAAAGAAGTTCAATGGCTTGTCCTTAGTCCTTTTTCTAAACAGTATCTCCATTAGTGACTAGTATTAAGGGATTGAAAGAATGCATATAATTTTTTCAGATGGCATAGATTATATTTAGCAAAAAATAGTATTACTGATGACAGAGGCAAAATCTTTAAAAGAATCTTTATGTTATGGATTCTAAAAGTCAGTTTTACAAATATAATTATGGCTTGAGTGTGGCTATGGGGAAAAAGCCTTAATATTTTAACTAATCACAAGCTGAACACAATAGGACAATATGATAGAGCTACAAAACTGGTATATAAAATTTATGCTAAATGAATCAATGGCATTCTGTTAAAATGATAAAGTGTTTATCACTGATAACAATTGATAAACAATTCATTTATCACTGAATTGTTCTATAGCCATATAGACACACCTCTGGGAATTATTACCATTTTGGGGTGTGTCTAGAGAGTCCAGTGGCTCTATAGAACATAGTGTGGGAAGAATATCGAATGAAATTGATATGTTCATAGAATTAAGTAAAAAAGATGAAATCAGGCAAAAGCCAGTATTATAAAGTTACAAATAGTTCAGTTCAACATAAGGAGGGACTTAATAATCAATGATGCAAAAAACTTTGAGAAGAGTTTCCTTTTACTAGAATCATTTAAGTGATATTTCAAATGCCATCTGTCAGGATGTGTAGAAGAAATTTTTGACTGAGTGGGAGGTAGGCTAAATGACTTTCAAGGATATTGAGAATATCCTTTCAAGGATATTCAAAAATCTCTTAGAATATATTTTTATAATTTTTAATTGGAATATAGTTGCTTCACAATGTTGAGTTAGTTTCTGCTGTACAGCAAAGGGAATCCGCTATACATTTACTTATATCCCCTCTTTTTTGGATTTCCTTGTTTAAAGGAAATGATTAAGTGCCCTGTGTTACACAGTAATAGAATGAATACATTGTTGGTCACTGTGAAGGGTCTGTGTTTCCCCGCTACTTCAAGCTAACGAGTATGCCATAGGTTCATGGGTACTTGTAGAAGATGTGAACCTCCAAGGCTAGAGACAAGGGACAGTTTCTTACTCGTAGCTGCAGAAGTAGCCTAACTATCAGTCTTTTGTTATACTGGTTCCTTGAGCTACAGTTCTCAGATAGTAATGCAAAGAACAGGTGAAGCCTTCACATGCAGTAGGTTGCATTACAGGAGAGGAATCCTGAGCTTACAGGATATAGACGTTTGTTTTACAGTTAATTGCAAGCATGCCGCTTTGTCAGTCTAGTTTAGTTCAGTCGCTCCATCGTGTCTGAATCTTTACGACCCCATGAACCACAGCACACCAGGCCTCCCTGTCCATCTCCAACTCCCGGAGTAGGTCTAGAGGGAGACACTATTTCATCTTCCAAGGCTGTAAACAGACTTGACCTTTCTTCCAAGGTTGTTTGCCACATAGTCATCTTTGAAAAGATAGATCAGAGCAGAGGCCAGTCAATGCCTTGTTTACAAGGCATGCAAAAAGTTAGGAGACCCAAGGAGAATTGTTTCCCTATATAAATAATTTTTGTTCAGATAGGCAAGCAGTATTTGTTATATTCATACCATTAACAAATAAAAAAGAATTCATAACAAGGTCTAAATATTAAAATATCATAGGAAAATCTCAGAATACCTAATATTAAAGAATGAGTGATTATATTATTATCTATTTGTATTGTTTTAGGTAGATTTTAAGGCAGCTTGTAGAATATTTATGAAGTTAAGTCAAAGTAAAAGTTACAGGGAACAGAAGGAAAAATAGATAAACTGGAGTATATCAAAATTAAAAACTTCTGTTTATCAAAGGACACTATCAACAGAGTGAAAACGCAAAAGTGAAAAGAGAAAATGTTTGCAAATTTTGTATCTGAAAAAGGATCAATATCTAGAATATAAAAGAAGTTTCTAAAACTCAACAGTGAAGAAACAAACAATCTAATTAAAAACTGAGCAAAGGACTTAAATAATTTCTCCAAAGATAAACAAATGGCCAATAAGCACATGAAAAAGATGCTCAACATCATTGATCATTAAAGAAATGCAGATCAAAACCACAATGAGATACCACCTCATACTCATTAGAATGGCTACTCTTAAAAAAAACAGAAAATGACAAATGTTGGCAAGGACATGGAGCTATTAGAACCCTCATGCATGATTTATGAGAATGATGGTATACCTGCTATGGAAAACAGTATGGCAATTTCTCAAAAATTTAGAAATAGAATTACAGTATGATCTAGCATTTCCACCTCTGTGTATATACCCAAAATAATTGAAAGCAGTGCTTCAAAGATGTATCTCCATGTTCATAACATTGTTATTTGCAATAGCCAAAAGGTGGAAGCCACCTAAGTGTCCATCAGCAGATAAGTGGGTTAATACAATATGATAAATACAGACAATGGAATATTAGTCTTAAAAAGGAAAGAAATTCTGACACATGCTTGCAACATGGAAGACACTTCAGGCATTATGCTAAGTTAAATATGCTAATCATAAAAAGTTGCTTCTTATTAATAGAAATTCTTTCACTATGGGCTGTTGGTATAATACCAAATCTCAATCTAGTAATCAAAATTCCTGGGTAGATGAAAGGAATAGGAATATAAAGGAAAACTTAAGCACTAGTGTTGTCACCACAAAAGGATTCAATGAAATCTTAGTGGTTGCATCTTACTTATTCACTTGCTTCACTACAAAAGGTTGGTAATTAGAATTATAAGCCAAGATAAAGTATAACAGTCCTCAACATATTAAGAAGAATTAAGAAGTCCATGTGTTCACTTTAAATATCTTATATTGACAAATAAAATGGAACAATAAAATGACCCAATTTAATTTACGTGGGAGAAATGGAACTATTTTATGAAGTATTAGAGCATAAAATTACAGTTAAAGGCGTTGGTTTTTGAAATAAGAAAAGTACAGTAGTTTGTTGTCAAATAAAGCATATAGCTCTGCTGAAGCAGTGGCAAAGTGTGTTTTTGCAAAAGCATGAAAGTAATTTAACTCTTTAGGGAAACAACAAGAAGAAATCATTCTCAACTATTTCTTGAGATCTTAGCATGTACATATCACAGCAGAAGAAAACAAATTTAAAGAAGCTAAACAGAGTAAGTTGAATATCATCCTTGATTTTTGTTCACCAAACTACAATTAATTATATGTACAAAATATTGAATTATGGAATTACTCAAGTGAAGAACAAGGACCTAATTTCTTGACATGACCAAGAGTCAATAGGATAAGTACCTTAAAAATTGTTATATTGTCACAGTTCTGAAAAATATATATTTAGAAGAGAGATATTATACGGTCTGCCCTCTTCATGAAGCTAATAGTAAATACACATTAAATAATGATTAGGATAAATGTTTAAATATATTTTACTTTAGAATTTGAGAATGAAATTTCTTTGTTTAGAATAGACTGAAGATTAAGGGATTAAAATCACAAACTTAGTGCGTCATCAATACCAAGAAATAGGAACCTCTGGAAGGAGATTTTAGGACTTCCGTGTTTTTCCATATTCAGTTTAGTCTTCCATATTCTTAAAAAAATTTTTTTATTGGCGGTACAGATGATTTACAGTGTTGTGTTTGTTTCAGGTGTTAGTCTTCTATATTCTTCATCAACATGAATATCATCAGTTAACATACATAAAATAAACATTAAATACGACACTCTACTGGATCTTTGGCAGTATGCAGTGATATGCCTTTTTTGACAAATAGAGAACATTTCTTGTTTTTTTTTCCTCTGTTTCTTTAACCTATTTTTCCCCCTCTATATTGGGAACCTCTAGCAAATTCATGACACATAATGGACACTCAATGTGGCTGAACACACTCTTCCTCAGGACCCACCAGAAAACCTAAACATATTTAAGATTCAACAAGGAGATCTACATCTGTTTTGACCCAAATATACTAAGATCCTCTCTCCACTGACTTCTGCACCTATATCCCTTTTGAACATCAGCTTTATACAATTTCCTAATCCTTACCTGTATGCCAGTGTGATGAGGAATTAAAGGTGGCTTATGTAATTAAAGGACGTAGAACTGCAATACTTTGGCCACCTCATGCGACGAGTTGACTCACTGGAAAAGACTCTGATGCTGGGAAAGGTTGGGGGCGGGAGGAGAAGGGGACGACAGAGAATGAGATGGCTGGATGGCATCACCGGCTCTGTGGACATGAGTTTGAGTGAACTCCGGGAGTTGGTGATGGACAGGGAGGCCTGGCGTGCTGTGATTCATGGGATCACGGAGAGTCGGACACGACTGAGCGACTGAACTGAACTGAAGTAGACCCTTGGAAGAAAATTTCTGATACAAAATTATTTTTCATAGTTTGAAATCCTGAATAGAAGCCCATGTTTCTGTAGACTATAATTGTGTCTTCCCATTTTTTTTCTCCATCTGTCAAATGCCTAGATTGGATTCCCATTTATTTTTCATCTACATTGTAATCCAAAGACTGTCCACTAAAAGCTGTTAGTAAATCACTTGGTCAGTTCTTCCAACAAAACAGTATTTAAGTAATATAGTATATCAACCTACCTTTGACATTATCATTTTTTGTTCTTGACATTTTCTGTTAACAAATAATATGGTGTTGGCCCCATTATCTTTTCTGTAGGGTTCATGAACCAAATACCAACTATCAACTCTCTTGTAGAAAAGCCATCAAGATTCAGAAATCAAAGATGTAGATGTAAAGACCTATTCATCAGTCTGTGTAATATTGAGGGGGAGGAGGGCAGAGTAGTGGTGGGGTTGGTTCAAGAACAGCATGGCAAATAGTACATTTTTTTTTTCTATTCTCATGCTTTTGGGTGGGTTGCATTTTAGAATGATTGCTTTGAAAAGTATAATTAATAAATTCCCCTCTGTTCTAACCTACCAAAAATTACTTATGATTCATTCAGCAACAATTACTGAAAGTAAACCATGTTCCAGGCACTGTACAGGTTCTAAAGAAAAGAACCAGAGGGTAAATACATACTTAAACTAGTATTTTAAGTAGCCTTGTTATATGGAAATAAATGTCTGCCTGCATTCTATTATTTTTTCATGCTGTCTTCAACCAGCAGTTATACAGGAATCTTTAAAATGAACTGAGAAATTATAGTGAATTCTACTGTATAGTTTTACTGGATAATGAAACAGCATGCTTATTTCTTTCAAACTATGAGAAGTGGAGGCACTTTTGATCACAAAATCGAAACTACTCGTATATTAAGTATTAAAATTGTTCATATTAACATCATGATTTTTTGGTCTGGAGACTAAATAAATGGCTTCCATAAACAATATTTTACCTACTATACAACCCCCTTTTGCTCCTATACCAAAGGATAAAAAATGTGACTCTTATGCTTGATGAAACAATTGAACTTCTGACAACTGTCTGTGATTTTCCTTTGTTGAATTAACAGAATTAGTGGAAATGTATCACACTGAGCATTGCATGTATTATATGTACAGAGTGGTCATTTCAGTTAAACCCCTAGATTATATACTGTATTATAGTTTACAAATTGAAAGCCCAAATTTGAATTGGATATGGACTTTGATTATGGGAAAGTCTCTCAAGTTTGAATTCAATGATTACTTATAGGCCAAATTACCTTTACTCCAAGTGACTCCAATTAGGGAGTCTAATTACTAATCCTATGAATTAGAATGTTAATGGTTTCTCTTTGAAATTCAAAGAGGTTTACTAATATGTTTATTAACTTTCTCTTTGTTGACAAAGATGACTAAATCTTCTATCTTGCTAGCCTGTTCTCTTTGGCTCAGAGTACTGAGTTTGCAACCTGTTGTGACTTGTGCCAAATAAAGTGTCATCTCCCATTATTTTGGAAAGAATACAATTTTCAGATATCTTTAAAAGTGCTGCCATTTCTGTGAATATAATGTAATTTTTGGAAGGTTTTTGTTTGTTTGTTTGCTTCTTTAAAAAGCAATGATAGGTACTAAGTAACTACCCTCCAAAAGAAGTTTTAATCCAATTGTGAAAAATTATAAAAATACACAAATAAAGAACAGTAAATAAACTAAAACTTTAAATGATTGTAGAATGCATACAAGGAGATGGAAAAAATTGAAAGGTTTGTGTAAAGGATCTGCAATGACAGAAAAATGCAAACTTTGGAAAGACATCAGTAGGAAGTAAGTCTTGAGCTCACTTTGAAGTGATAACATTTAGGGAAGAGAGGTAGAAAATCCAGATTGAAAGAGTGAGCCTCAAATGACTTGGTGATAAGAGATGGTAAACCATATTAAAAACTGTCATGTAAATTTGCTTAGCTAAAGTAATAAATTCACTATAGGGGAAGACAGAATCCTATTAAGGATTTGTTTGTTAGTTAAAAGACTTAATTTTTTGGAAGAAATTACTAAGACTTTAGGGATTACTAAGCAAGCATATGATAGAATCATTTTTTAAGAAGACATAGAGGGGTGAAATGGGAAGAGGAGAGGGAGGCTCAAGAGGGAGGTGATCTATGTACAATTGTGTCTGGTTTGCATTGTTGTATGGCAGAAACCAGCACAACATTGTAAAGCAATTTCCTCCAATTAAAAAATAAGGAACACAATCATTGTAACTATTCTGAGGGAAGATGAGAGATATAAAACCTGGAAGGATCCTAAGGATGCTATAAACTGGCATAGTGATTCTCAGTGTGGTCTGCAGATTGCAAATGGGTTTTACAATATTATTGCTATTTTCATAATAATATTTTAAGATATTATTTTCATTTTTTCACTGTGCTGACATTTGCACTGATGTTGCAAAAGCAACATGGTGTGTAAAACTTCTGGCTCTCTTGCAGGAATCAAATCAGTAATAGCAAACTATTGTAGCAGAAATTGAGTATATTCTTCACCATTGTATGCACTTGCCATCCCCCACATTACCAGTCTCTACCCTTGAGTGTGTGGATTTTTAATATTTGGTGTAACAAAATGGGACATATGCAGAAAACTCTTTTTTCCAGCACAACAAAGTATGATGGTTGCTTTGAGGAAAAGCACTTGTGCACTCATGCCATTGTTTGCATTTGTGTGCTGACTTATCTGCTGTTTCCATGGAACATCATGTTTCATTTGGAAGAACAACTAACAAACTATGATTATCAGACTTGGAATTTGGCAGACATTTCTTGAAAATGAAATGAGTGTGCCTGTCACTTAAAGGAACATAACTGACAGTATTTATTGCCAGTGATAAAAGTTTGAGCTTTCAAGTAAAAATTAGAATTTTGGAAAACTTATATCTGTCACTGTGAGGATAACGGCCACCCAATGCTTAAAGACTTTTCTGATATTAGTGATATAAACATGTGCGATTTTCAGAATTTACTATTACATAATAGAAATCTGCATGTGATGCATCATTTCCCAATTAACCAATGTAGGATGTTACTAACTCATGCATGAGTAAATAATCCATTCAAAGTATAAGGAAGACCAGTGGTTTTTATGAAACACGGTACAAGTTGATTGATATGGCTTCAAAATTCTGATTGCAATTAATTTTTAAGAAACTACTACTTCTCAAGTCTGGTGTAGTATAAAAGAAGAATATTGAGGAACATCTGAAAAGTCTGTTAACATTCTCTTTCCTTTTCTAACAATACATCTTGTGTCAGACTGGATTTCTTCATATAGTTCAACCATGGTGCAACAGATTGAATGCAGAATTAGATATGAGAACCCGTTTTTCTTTTATAATGCCATATATTAAAGAGATTCACAGAAATGTAAAACAGTGTTACTCCTGTATGCATTTAAAATATACTTGTTGCTGCTAAGTCACTTCAGTTGTGTCCGACTCTGTGCGACCCCACAGACGGCAGCCCACCAGGCTCCCCCATCCCTGGGATTTTCTAGGCAAGAGTACTGGAGTGACTTGCCATTGCCTTCTCTGAAAATATACTTATTTCTCATAAAATATGCATTTTATGTTAGCATGTAATAGGTGTATTATTAAGTGAGTAACTATGTATTTTTAAGTTTCTGTATTTTAATTTTTAATATGGTAAACATTTCTAAGCAAAAAAAGAATCTTTTGGTCCCTCAATAATGTTTAAAAATATAATAGAATCAGAATACTAATTTGAGAACCACTGTACAAGTAAATTGGAGAAGGGTATGGTAATCCACTCCAGTATTTTTGCCTGGAGAATCCCGTGGACTGAGAAACCTGGCAGGCTACAGTCCATAGTGTTTCATAGAGTCGGACAGGACTGAAGCTACTTAGCATGCATGCATATACAAGTAAATAGTCAGAATCTGCATGAAAGTTCTAACTATACGAAAGAAGATAAAGAGGCATGTGGGACATGCTTAATAATTTGCGTTGTATCACACCATCACTTTGCCCTTTCTCTTAAACCCAAAATACCTTTCCCCTTCTTTTTTTGATCTGTATATGTGAGTTATCAATGTTATTCTCATATTATTTTCTTTCCACAGGAGCTAAAAACTTTTCCAGAGCCTGTATTCATTGAACAGGTTCTTTAAGGAAAGTTTATGGGAAATAAAAGTCTAAAGAAGCAAAAAGAATGAGATTAAATATACACTAAGGTTATATATTAGATTTCTTATCCCCTAATCTCTTATTTTGAAACACTAAAAATATATATATATATCAAATACTGCTGTGAAATTTACTGTCTTCTGTGGGAAAGTCCCATTTGCTACCAAAAGTTTAATAATTGTTAATAAGACCACTTATATCTAATTACAGAATTATTTTGCCTCAGATCACCTAGGAAAGGCACATGGTCTGCATTAACTCCAGCGAAGAAGATTCACACAAAATATATATTAGCAGCCAAGACCTGTGAGTAGAGCACAGGCAGGGCCACTAAGAAGCCTCTCTTAAACTAACGGTATTGTAACTTAACATATGGTTGCTCTTTAGACTTCTACGAAAAATCAGGAAAGGTCACAGGATAAGCATGAGGAATTCTTGCCATAGCAACAGAGGAGAAAATGAGAAAGAGTTTGGGTAAATATACCAGCAACAGTACAACCCCAGAATTTGCAAATACTTGTTGAGGCTGGTACTCTGTGGTCATTGACATAAAATATTCATGGGATATTCATGTAAATATCCATATCCTTGAAATACACATTCATAAATTGTGAAAAGTAAAATGGATAGGAGAGTGATATTTTTATTTTAAGGTACAAATTCTGCTCCTTTAAGGTAAACAGAATGAGAGCAAGTCAGACTCACCTAACGACAGAGTTCTATCTGGAAAAGTAAAGAAAAACTTTTAAATATCAAGCATAGAGTGGCAAGAGCTGTAAAATAAATAAGTGTGGGCCTCTAAGCCATGTTTTTTACTTGCTCTGACAGAAACTGGTCTGCTCCAGGTTTGTTTCTTGCTATTTGTAGCCCTATATGTAATGGCCTATTTTGTGACTTCCCCAAGTATACCTGGGAAGACCTTTAGGACTGGGAGAGTGAGGAAACATTGAGGAAGTTATTGAGAATAAGACCCAAACATCAGTTTTACACTTTGGCCTATGTGAAGCAGAAGGAATGGCAATAAGCTTTTAGTCCCTTGAAATGGTGTTGGTTAATTTGGAATTGTGGTCAGTCCTCCATTTGTCCTTAAAGTTAATTATTTCTAACATTTTTGGACATGTAGCATCCACCAGGAACTTGTATTTCCCTAGACTTCCTCCGGAGAAGGCAATGGCAAGCCACTCCAGTACTCTTGCCTGGAATATCCCATGGATGGAGGAGCCTGGTAGGCTGCAGTCCGTGGGGTCGCTAAGGGTTGGACACGACTGAGCGACTTCACTTTCACTTTTCACTTTCACACATTGGAGAAGGAAATGGCAACCCACTCCAGTGTTCTTGCCTGGAGAATCCCCGGGACTGCGGAGCCTGGTGGGCTGCCGTCTGTGGGGTTGCACAGAGTCAGACACGACTGAAGCGACTTAGCAGCAGCAGCAGCAGACTTCCTCAGTTTTAGTATTGGTCTTAAACTAGCTCACTTTTTAAACTACTTGTGTGGAAATATTTTTGTATGTAAAGATAACAGATTAGGAGACTAAAAACAAACATCCCCACGGAGACTAGCAAAATAGTTTTCACTCTGTCAATGAACACTGTTAACTACAGCACGCACTCATGAAAAGGATCTTGTAAAATTTCAGGTTGGTCACCTGATGTGTTTGGAAATAAAACACAATTGGGACTTTAAGATTTGCACAGATATTTTCCATTTGCAAAACTCTTTCATATTAATCATATCCTTTCACCCCCTTTACAAGTGTTGAAGAAGATATTGTTATTATCCCTTGTTCAGAGGTAGAGAAACTGAGGAAAAGAGAAGTTAAATGACTTGTGAAAGTTAAGGTTAGTCAGTGATGTGCAGAGATTCAAATCCAGACCTTTGGCTTCTGAAGTTTGTTTTACTACATTACAAGGAAACTTCCAGCTCCTTTATTTTTCTTTACTTGTAGTTACAGAATTAGCCCTTGAAAATCTAGAATTTTTTTAAAAAATCAATTGACCTTGAAGGAAATTGAGATAAAAATACCTCATCTTTCTCATTATGTGTACTTATCCCAGGTCACACCAATTACATTTTAGGTTCAGTTCAGTCGCTCAGTTGTGTCCAACTCTTTGCGACCCCGTAAATTGCAGCACGCCAGGCCTGCCTGTCCAAAACCAACTTCTGGAGTTCACTCAAACTAATGTCCATTGACTTGGTGATGCCATCCAACCGTCTCATCCTCTGGCGTCCCCTTCTCTTCCTGCCCCCAATCCCTCCCAGCATCAGAGTCTTTTCCAGTGAGTCAAATCTTTGCATCAGGTGGCCAAAGTATTGGAGTTTCAGCTTTAGCATCAGTCCTTCCGATGAACACCCAGGACTGATCTCCTTTAGGATGGACTGCTTGGACTTCCTTGCAGTCCAAGGGACTATCAAGAGTCTTCTCCAACACCACAGTTCAAAAGCATCAATTCTTCGGCACTCAGCTTTCTATACTCTCACATCCATACATGACCACTGGAAAAACCATACCTTTGACTAGACGGACCTTGGTTGGCAAAGTAATATCTCTGCTTTTTAATATGCTGTTTAGGTTAGTAACAACTTTCCTTTCAAGGAGTAAGTGTCTTAATTTCATGACTGCAATCAGCATCTGCAGTGATTTTGGAGCCCCCAAAAATAAAGTCAGCCACTGTTTCCACTGTTTCTCCGTCTATTTGCCATGAAGTGATGGGACCAGATGCCATGATCTTAGTTTTCTGAATGTTGAGCTTTAAGCCAACTTTTTCACTCTCCTCTTTCACTTTCATCAAGAGGCTTTTGAGTTCCTCTTCACTTTCTGCCATAAGGGTGGTATCATCTGCATATCTGAGGTTTTTGATGTTTCTCCTGGCAATCTTGATTCCAGCTTGTGCTTCTTCCAGACCAGAGTTCCTCATGATGTACTCTGCATATAAGTTAAATAAGCAGAGTGACAATATACAGCCTTGACGCACTCCTTTTCCTATTTGGAACCAGTCTGTTGTTCCATGTCCAGTTCTAACTGTTGCTTCCTGACCTGCATACAGGTTTCTCAAGAGGCAGGTCAGGTGGTCTGGTATTCCCATCTCTTTCAGAATTTTCCAGTTTATTGGGATCCACGCAGTCAAAGGCTTTGGCGTAGCAGAAATAGATAAAGCAGAAATAGATGTTTTTCTGGAACTCTCTTGCTTTTTCGATGATCCAGTGGATGTTGGCAATTTGATCTCTGGTTCCTCTGCCTTTTCTAGAACCAGCTTGAACATCTGGAAGTTCATGGTTCACGGGTTGCCGAAGACTGGCTTGGAAAATTTTGAGCATGACTTTCCTAGCATGTGAGATGAGTGCAGTTGTGTGGTAGTATGAGCATTCTTTGGCATGGTCTTTCTTTGGGAATGGAATGAAAACTGACTGCTGCCGTTTTCCAAATTTGCTGACATATTGAGTGCAGCACTCTCACAGCATCATCTTTTAGGATTTGAAATAGCTCAACTGGAATTCCATCACCTCCACTAACTTTGTTCGTAGTGATGCTTTCTAAGGCCCATTTGACTTCACATTCTAGGATGTCTGGCTCTAGGTTAGTGATCATACCATCTTGATTATCTGGGTTGTGAAACTCTTTTTTGTATAGTTCTCCTGTGTTTTCTTGCCACCTGTTCTTAACATCTTCTGCTTCTGTTAGGTCCATACCATTTCTGTCCTTTATTGAGCCCATCTTTGCATGAAATGTTCCCTTGGTATCTCTAATTTTCTTGAAGAGATCTCTAGCCTTTCCCATTCTGTTGTTTTCCTCTATTTCTTTGCATTGATTGCTGAGGAAGGCTTTCTTATCTCTCCTTGCTATTCTTTGGAACTCTGCATTCAGATGCTTATATCTTTTCTTTTCTCCTTTGCTTTTCACTTCTCTTCTTTTCACAGCTATTTGTAAGGCCTCCTCAGACAGCCATTTTGCTTTTCTGCATTTCTTTTCCATGGGGATGGTCTTGATCCCTGTCTCCTGTACAATGTCATGAACCTCTGTCCATAGTTTATCAGGCATTCTGTCTATCAGATCTAGTCCCTTTAATCTATTTCTCACTTCCATTGTATAATCATAAACAATTTGATTTAGGTCATACCTGAATGGTCTAGTGGTTTTCCCTACTTTCTTCAATTTAAGTCTGAATTACATTTTAGAACATTTCAAAATTTTAAGTACACAAATGCTTTTAATATTCCAGTGAGAATTTACAGAAGAAGAAATTACAAAAAGGCTAAGTGTCTTGGTCAGTCCATCAGAATGGATTTTAAAGCCGGTATATTAGAAAGTGGGAAACAAATATTAAAAAATCCTCTTAAAATAATGTCAAGAATAAACCCACCTATGAGGAGTGTCTGTACAGCCTTCCTGCTTGCTTCGAGGACCAAAATGAACAACATTTCCTGAAGGCAGTACTCAGCATGGGAACTGTTCATTAGCACTCTCTGTTTTGTTTTCCAAGAACCACATGGAAATCAAAAACAATAACTGGTAGATTTAAATTCTATAGAGATGTCCCAATGGACAGATGTATTGTGCAGCATACACTGCTCCCTTACACTAATATGTTGCTTCTTCATTTATGAACCATTTTTATGTCAGTTAGTAAATGGAAACAAAAGATAAAAGCTGAATAGCTACTTGATCTCAGAGTTAAGACTATCTTAAATTGTTAAAAGAAAAACAATGGAAGCTAGGATAAAATACAAAACACGAAGCAAGATGATGGTAGACTAAAATGCAGTCAACTTGAACATATATTGAATGGAAGAAAGGTAGGGGGTGACATGTCTGGGTGAAGGGCCATAGTGAGGAATGGCAATATTAATGGAGGCAGTACAGAAACACTGTGTAGGGGGTATTTTAATTAATCTATTGCAGGCTCTGTTATAATGAAAAAATTACAAATATAACCATGAAAGTTTACAAATATGTTTAATATAAGCAGAGTATGATCTTTTTATCACATCTTTTGAAACTTGGACAGGTGACTCAAAGAATCTGATTCAGCTTCAGAAACTGCCTATAATTGGAAACTTAAGAGGGGTCAATATGTTTGTTTTGTTTTTTTGCCTTTGCTATGTGTCCAAACATTTCTCTCTTATCAGATATAGTCATTGTTATCTCCTCCTCTTTCTCCCCCTGTCCCACTCTCTCCTTCTGGTCCTCCTCTCCTCCCCTCCCCGCTTTCTCCTTCTCCTTCTGCAGAAGAGAAATTTCTAATAAGATACCTGGGCTATCAGTGTCCTATTTCTTGGGTTTGTACTAAGATAAGCACATGAAGTGAAGTCGCTCAGTCGTGTCTGATTCTTTGCAACCCCATGGACTGTAGCCTACCAGACTTCTCAGTCTATAGGATTTTCCAGGCAAGAGTACTGGAGTGGGTTGCCATTTCCTTCTCCAGGGAATCTTCCTGACCCAGGGATCAAGTCTGGGTCTCCCGCATTGTGGGCAGACGCTTTACCATCTGAGCCACCAGGGAAGCTCTAAGATAAGCACATAATGATTCTCAAATGCTTAGCCATTTATATTCCTTGGGTAATATATGGCCATGTTTAATTGCTAATTATTTCCTTCATTATCTTTTTTTTCTTATTTATTTATTTCAGAAATCAGGCCATATATTTACCTTACAAAGCTATTTTTTATTGATTCATGTGGTGATCACATAAAGAAGAAGCAGGCTTCACAAAAAGGAAGGGTGAAAACTGGTGACATATGTTAGAATAGTCTTATGATTTAAAAGCTGCATTCATCAATATTGTAGAGTAGACTTGTCAAGAAGTATTATTATCCACAAATCACACATGAGGAAATCAAGACTTTTTCGAAACAACCAGTGAATGGTAGTTGAACCTAGATTTTATAATTTTGGGGACAATGCCCACCACATCCCACTTTTCTCTCCATCTGTATAGAAATTGTTTCAGATTTTAAAGATGCTATGACTTTCATCATTTTTGGGATGAGATGTGATGACAGCCAGAATTTCTAGGAGAAAGAAAAATTACTATGATGTCAGAGGTTTGCTGGGATGTAGTACCTTCATGTATAAATGTAAGGAAACCCTCTCAGGAGTTACTGCAAAGGTTAACTGAGACTGCATATGAAATGCCTAATTCACACCTGCTCCACCAAGTAGTAGCAGATAAGATATTCAATAAATGCTTGTTCTTGTTCCTGCGCAAGAACTATTTCTTAACGTGGTCACTTTTGCGCTGCAGAGAAGTATTGTGGCTGTTCTCTGCAGTATGGTACAGTGAACACAGTCTTTGCCATTCCATAGAAATTGGCATGTTTTATATTCTTTTTTAGGGTTGGAAGGAAAGTTTGGAGTGTTTAATATCATCTTCAGTGAAAGCTTTTTTTAATAGGTAAATATATTTTTATGGGCACAAAATAACAAGAGACATAAATGTACTAATGATCCATGCAGTATTTTAGTATGCCCAACTTCCCAAACAGGCAAAGTGCCTACTTGCTAAAAGTCCAAACAGATATACTTAAATGGCCCTGCCATGGTTTCCCTTTGTTTTCTCCACACTTGCAATGTCATAGATAAACACATGCAAGCATACATGGCCACATATAGAGAGATTGTATTTATTTTAATTCAATTGAAAGGAAAAACCAGTAATTTAGAAATAGAATTAGGAAGAAACAGCAATATTTAAACTGAAGCCCGATCTTTAAGAGTTGAGAAAAAGTGTGGATAATGTCATATCTTTCTGAAATGAATGGCAATGTCATCCAAACAGTCATCCATATGTTTTCGCAAAGGAAGACACTATGAGATGCCCAGGATTATGTATATTCAGGTGAGAAGATCACATCTTTTTCTTTTCCTCTTGTTATCCTCCTATACGCAGTATCAACACTGATACTTGATAGACTAAATATTTTTTCATATCAAGAAACTGGGTCCAGCAATGTGCCTTTTTACTACTAGTATTGTGATTTTATGTTTACCTAAGATGATGAGAATTCTTTTGTTTCACTGTATGCTATTGAATGGTTGAATTTCATGGCCATTTTTTTAGGCTTAGCTATTTTAGACACAAAGCTGTTTGTCTCTGAGTTTTATTGAGGCATACTTGACAAAAATTGTATGTATTTAAAGTGTAAAATGTGATAGTTTGATACATGTATACATTGTGAAATGACTGTTACAATCAAGTTAACAGATCTGTCACCTCACATCTCACATAGTTAACCTTTTTTTTTCAGTGTGGTGAGAACACTTAGCGTCTATTCTTTTCAAATTTAAAATACACAGTACAATATTATTAGCTATAGTCACTATGCTGAAAGTTGAAACCCCTTTTCTTCCTGCCCTCAGGCCCTGGGAACAAATATTCTACTCTCTGGCTCTCTGAGGTAGACTTTTTTAGATTCTGTGTAAGTGAGGTCGTACAATGTTCGTCTTCCTATGTCTGGCTTATTTCACTTTTAGCATAATGTACTCTAGGTTCATTCATATTGTCACAAATGGCAGGATTTCCTACTTTATTATGGCTGAATAAAATTCTGTGCGTGTGTGTGTGTAAGTGAACACGTAGATCGTTTCCACATCTTGGCTATTATGAATAATGTTGTAGTGAAAATGGGGTGCAGAAGTCTTTTCAAGATATTGACTTCATTTCTTTGGATATATACCCAGTAGTGGGATTACTGGATCATATTATAGTTCCTTTTTGGATTTTTTGAGGAACCTCCATACTGTTTTCCATAATGGCTATAGCAATTTACAACAATGCACAAGGGTTCCCTTTTTCTCCAACCTTGATAATACTTGTTATCTCACTTTTTGTTTTAAATAATAACCATCCTAACAGGTATGGGGTGGTAGCTCACTGTTTTACTATGCATTTTCCTGAATGTTAGGGATGCTCACATATCTGTTGGTCATTTGTATGTCTTCTTTGAAAAATGTCTATTCCAATATTTTGCCCATTTGAAAAAACAGGTTATTTTCCTGCTATTGAGTTGTGAGTCCCTTATGTATTTTGGATATTAACCCCTTATCATGGGCTTCCCTGGTGGCTCAGAGGTTAAAGCGTCTGCCTCCAATGCGGGAGACCCGGGTTCAACCCCTGGGTCGGGAAGATCCCCTGGAGAAGGAAACGGTAACCCACTCCGGTATTCTTACCTGGAGAATCCCATGGACGGAGAAGCCTGGTAGGCTACGGTCCATGGGGTCGCAAAGAGTCGGACACGACTGAGCGACGGAACGAAACCCCTTATCATGGTTTATGATCCTTAATGTATGATTTGCAAATATTTTCTCTTATTTCATAAGTTCCTTTTTCATTTTGTTATTTCCATTGCTGTGCAGAAGATTTTAGTTTGATATAGCCCCACTTATTTATTTTTGCTTTTGTTGCTTGTGTTTCTGGTATCATATACAAAACATCATTGCAGAGACCAATGTTAAGAAGCTTTTTCCCTATAATTTCTTCTAGAAGTTAATAGTTTGAGGTTTCACTTTTAAGTCTATTGCATTTTGAGCTGATTTTTGTAATGGTGTAATACAAGGGTCTAATTTTTTCTGCATGTGGCTATCTAGTTGGTTTTTTTTAATGCATTGAGAAAGAGACTATCCTTTTTCCATTATGTATTCCTGACATCCTTTTCTTAGACTTATTGACCATATTCATGTGGATTTATTTCTGTGCTTTTTATTCTGTTCCATTAGTCTATGTGTCTGTTTATATGCCAGTACCATTCTTGTTGGTTACTTTGTCTGATAGCTTTGTAATATAATTTGGAGTCAGGAAGTGTGATGCCTTCAGTTCTTTTTTTCTCAAGATTGCTTTGGCTATTCAGGTTTTTTTATGGTTCCATATGAATTTTGACTCACTCCTATTTCTTTGGAAAATGTCACTGAAATTTCCAAGTAATTGCTCTAAATCTGTAGATTTCTTTGGGTAGTATGGAATTTTAACAATATTTATTACTTGAACCCATGAATATAGGATATCTTTCTGTTTGTGTCTTCTTCCATCTTTCATCACTGTCAAATAGTTTTCAGTGTATAGGTATTTTATCTCCTTAGTTAAATTTATGCCCAAGTATTATTGGTTTTGATGCTTGTAAATAACACTTTTTTCTTTTTTTTTTTTAACAAAGTAGGCCCTAACCAAGGGCTGCTTCAGGGTACACAACCAGAACTGAGATCTGCAGTCATGGTTCTGAAGGCTTGGATGGTCATGTCTCCCACCAGATCCCTGGGTAGGTAGGATTGTTCCCTGACCGCAGTGCGGAGGGGCTGGAGCCGTATCACAGAAACATTTCAGGATCTCTAGGGGTGCAAATGAGACTGTTTCCAGTCAGGACCCGGGGCTGGTAGGACTGCTTATGGTTAGTGACCGGAAGGGGATGGAATCAGGGCATGAGTTACTTCAGTGCCCACAGCCAAGACCAAGGTCTGTGGGCCTATTACTGAGGCACAGGCGGGCATGACTTCTATGTCACTTGGCATATCGTGCCAGTGGCAAAACCAGGGTCAAATGGGGCTTCATTCAGGCAAGTCCACAGGGGTCAGAACTGTTTCTGAGTCTAGTTAAGACCACTGTAGGGACATCAACCCCTTGGTTTGGGCCTGCTTTATTAAAAAACAGACTTCTTTGGTCTTGGGCTCTTCCTTGAGGTTTCATAGTCTCCTACCTATAAAGGCAACGTAGTCTGTGAACACTGCCAAAAAAGTGTTGCCAGGGGATGATACAAGCTGGGAACCTCCTGTTCTGCTATATTGCTGATGTCACTCCTGGCCAAAATTTAAACATTCAGCAATGGCAAAGAGGAATATGTTGTTTTTAAGATATCTCATGAGATCGGAAAGAACTTTTCAACATTTCTGTTACTTCTGCTATAAACAAGTTTATTCTAAAACTCATTGATATTTGTAATGCTTTAAGCTCATATCACCTCTGAGCATTTTAATTATCCTCAAAGTTATAAATAATAATATCCCCAAAGATGTATTCTCATAGAAGTTTCTGAATTATCTACTTTACTATTTGTTAGATTCAAAAACAATATTCTATTATTGAAGTATAGTTGATTTACAGTGTTGTATTCATTTCTGCTGTACAGTAAAGTGACTCATACACACATATATACATCCTTTTTTATATTCTTTCCTATTACAGTTTATCTCAGGGTATTGAATATAGTTCTCTTGCTGTACAGTAAGACCTTGTTGTTAATCTGTTCTATATGTAATAGTTTCATCTACTAACCCCAAGCTCCCAGTCCATCCCTCTCCTACTCTCCCCACCCTCCACTGGCAACACAAGTCTGTTCTCTATGTCTGTGAGTCTGCTTCTGTTTTGTAGATAGGTTGACTTGTGCCATAATTTATATTCCATGTGTGAGTGATGTCATATGGTGTTTGACTTTCTCTTTCTGACTGACTTCACTTAGTATAATAATATCTAGGTCCATCCATGGTGCTGCAAATGGCATTATTTTGTTGTTTTTATGACTGAGTAGTATTCCATTGTATATGTGTACCACATCTTCTTTATCCATTCAGCCATTTCATGTCTTG
Organism: Moschus berezovskii; assembly: GCF_049115385.1. NCBI lineage: Eukaryota > Metazoa > Chordata > Mammalia > Artiodactyla > Moschidae > Moschus > Moschus berezovskii. The sequence continues at coordinate 116,926,314 of NC_142460.1, read as the reverse complement.
CAGATAAGTCACTTCAGTTGTGTCCAACTCCGTCCAACCCCATAGACGGCAGCCCACCAGGCTCCCCTGTCCCTGGGATTCTCCAGGCAAGAACACTGGAGTGGGTTGCCATTTCCTTCTCCAAAGAATGAAAGTAAAAAGTGAAAGTGAAGTTGCTCAGTCGTGTCCAACCCTCAGCGACCCCATGGACTGCAGCCCTCCAGGCTCCTCCGTCCATGGGATTTTCCAGGCAATAGTACTGGAGTGGGGTGCCATTGCCTTCTCCATTTCATGTCTTAGCTATTGTGAATAGTGCTGCTATGAACATAGGAGTGAATGTATCTTTTTGAATTATAGTTTGTCTGGATGACATGCCCAGGAGTGAAATTGCTGGATCATATGATAATTCTAATTTTAGATTTCTGCAGAACCTCCATACTATTTTTCATAGTGACCACACCAACTTACATACAGTGTAGGAGGGTTCCTTTTTTTCCACATCCTCTCCAACATTTGGTATTAGACTTTTTTAAAGCTGGCTATTCTGACAGGTGTGAGGCGATGTCTCTTTGTAGTTTTGATTTGCATTTCTCTAATAATTAGTGACACTGAGCATCTTTTCATGTCAAGAAGAGTATTTTAAAAATAATAGTCTCCTCAGGGGGCATTCTCTGTCCCCCTCTGAGGTCTATGCAGAAGCTTTCTCTGTCCCTTTTCACTTTAATAAAACTCTGTTATACAAAAGTTCTTGAGTGATCAAGTCTGGTCCCTGGTCCCAAAGTTAAATCTTCTTCTTCGGAGATCATGAATCCGACACCATTCACTGTAAGCTATCATCTTGGGGGCTCGTCCAGGATCTTCAGGACAAGGTAAGAATGCTCAGAGCTCTAGCCTCTGTGCTTTCTCAGTATGCACGTTTTCTGCTTTACTTTACTAACTCTACGGTGTGCTTGTGTAAATGAATGACATGCCCTGCGCAAAGCAAGTGATGAGCCCTGCTCTGCAGTTTCTCAGTGCTGCCTAATGACTGAAGGCAGTCCCCAAAAGGGGAGCCTTGTCGGGGGTTTATACCAACCTGCCAATGCCAAGAAACACCCAAGGTCCCTGCTAGGGGAGCAGCCAGAAGTGGGCAAAGCATGTGGACCAAACTTGCCTGTCTCGGTTATTTTTCCTGCTCTCTTTGACCATTCCATGATTGCGTGGGGAATTAGAACTACTAACATAATCTGTCGGATCACAGCCTTTCAAGGGACTTGTGATCCATGCTGTTATTGTGTACTTTTGCTTCGACCCCATGTATGGAAGTGCTTAGCCTTGCTAGACTAGGCAAGCCTTGCTAGAAAATTACTAGGAGCACGTATGGAGCAAGGTGGAGATCTAGCTCCAGCAGCATGTTTTGAAGTGAGGAAGAGCTCTAGCTCCAGGAGTGTCTCTCAGGCCAGAGGTCACTCTCTTGGCTGCCTGCCCCAGGGGCCAGCTACCTGGAAGTGAGTCTTTGTCACAGTTGTGTCTATCTCTGTGGATAAAAGCACTACTGGTGACCATGAGGTTTTTGAGGACACGAATCGGGAATTGCAGGATCTGTTCAGATTGGAAATGCAACAATTCTTTTGGTATTGCAGGATCTGTTCAGATCGGAAATGCAACAATTCTTTTGGTAGTGTTCGCAGACCAGAGAAGGCTCTCTGATGGCCTTTTGTCTCAACTCCCTAGATATATTCCTTTTGTGGAATCTGTGGAAATTAACTGGAAGAATTGGTCCTAGTAGCTGGAGGACAAAAATCACTTTTTCCTCACTGGCCAACCCTCCACCACCTCTTTTGCCATCACATATACTGGCATGGTGACACTCGGAAGGGACATCTTGATTGTTGATCATCCCTTCATGACTCACCATTTCTACCGCAGTCAGGACTGTGCTCAGGAATGTGCATAGGCACACGTAATATGGATGCTTCCCCTAGTAGTACTAGCTCGGGAAACATTCCGAAAAGCTACTCTGCTTCACCTTGAGTGGCATCAGAGAAAAGGGAAAATCAAAGAAAGGTCTTGGTGGTATGGAACTGAGTCAATTTGGGATGTCATCAGGTCGACCCCTGGTGCATCTCCACCCCGCCTCAGTGGTAGAACCAGGAGGGACGAGTAAGACACCTGCATCAATAAGGGACAGACTAAGTCCAACCAGGGAAGGAAAGCTTCAGTGGAGAGTCTGTCTACACACCCATCTAAAGCAGGGAAGGACGATTCTAGTGGAAAAAAGCTACGGCGTGGATGCCTCTTTTCTCTGTCTTACAGATGGGAGCTAGCAGTTCCAGAACCATTTCTTTAAGATGTATTTAAAAGAACTGGGAGAAGTTTGATCCCCAGAGTTTAAAAAAGACACCCTGATCTTCTTTGATACTGAATGACCACAGTATCCTTTAGAAGTCGGGGAACTCTGACCTGTTGAAGGATCTCAATTATTACTGTTTTATAACTAGACCGGTTCTGTAGAAAACAAGAGAAACGGGTAGAGGTGACATATGTGTTGCTCTTTATCTCTCTGTGAGACATACCAGACTTATGTCCTAAGGGTGCAGATTTGGGTGTGAAACCTTCAGCTGCCTCCTGTTCTCTGACTTTGTCTCTGTATCTGGGGCTCCCAACCCAACAGGCTGAGAATTGGGGCACCCTCCCAGGAGGGCTTACCTCAGTCTTGGTAGAAATTCAAACAGTACCAATTGTAGTTGAGACTATCGAGAAGATCCAAAAAGTACATAGAAGGTTTACAGGACTAACTTTACCTTATGGAACTTACTTGGAGAGATGTAATGTATGTCTTGGGACAGACGCTGACTCCTGACTTGAAAACTTGGGTTTTGGGGGATGCTACTACTTTTGGAGATGAATGGCTTGAACATGAGACAAGGGGAAAGAGGGAATATGAAATAACCCTCCTTCCTACTAGGAGCCAAGCGGTTCCAATAACAGAGCCACTTTGTCAGATGTATTCCCGAAGGACTCAAGGGAGCATGCATGCTGAGACTTTAGACTATGCTAAGTTGTTTGACATAGAACAAGGAGAGAAGGAAACTCCTGGTAAATTCCTAGATAGATATGGGAGGCTCTCCACAAGTTTACTGATGTCGATCTTGAAAAAGTAGGAGGAATGGTCTTAAAAGATCGACTTCTCACTCAGTTTGCTCCAGATATCTGCTGTAAGTTACGAAAACAGGCGTTTGGATCAAATCAGTCTTTAGAAAAACTGTTACAGCTGGTTCAGACAGTATATTATGGTAGAGAATATCAGGAGGAAAATAAGAGGCAAAAAAGAACCAGGCAAAAGACTGAAGCCCAACAATGGCTGTTAGATCTCCTCTGAAACAGCCTGAGAAAAATGGTCCAGAGGAACCCAGGTGAAAGGGGACAGGCTTGCTATTACTGTGGAAAGGAGGGGCATCTCAAATGAAGTTGCTTTCAGGGATCTAAGCCACCCCTGGCTCCCGTCTGGTCTGTAAAGGACCACACTGGAGAAGAGACATCACTCTGAGGCATAGGCCCCAGGGATCGGTCTCTCAGGACAGTTAGGACTGAAGGTTCTTGGGAGTCCCCACACAAGCTCCCATCCTAATAACACCTGAGGAACCCTGGATATTAATAACTGTGGGGGCCAATCAGTGGATTTTCTTTTGGACACTGGGGCAACTTTCTGTGTGCTCACTGAAGCCCCTGGTCCACTTTCCTCCTGATTCACTACTGTAATGGGACTGTCAGGACGAGCCAATCGCTATTATTTCAGTCATCCTTTAAGCTACAGCTGGGACTCTGTGCTGTTTTCTCATGAGTTTCTGATCGTGCTGGAGTCTCCCTCACCTCTTCTGGGGAGGGATATACTGAGGAAGCGCCAGTCTTCTGTTTTCATGACTGTGGAGCCTGCTCTTTCTCTCCCAATAATTGAACAAAATGTAAAGCCTATAGTGTGGGCTGATGGAAAAACTATGGGTTGAGCACAAAATGCTGTTCCTGTTGTTATCAAGTTCAAAGACCCTCACCTATTTTCACATCAAAAGCAGTATCCATTAAAGCCTGAGGTGTTAAGGAAGGATTAAAACCCATCATTGAAAATTTAAAGGAGCGGGAGCTATTAATTCCCTGTAATATTCCATGCAACACTCCTATTTTGGGTGTAAAAAAGTCAAATGATAAAGGGAGACTAGTTCAATATTTATGAAAATAAATGAGGCTATGGTTCCTTTTACTCATATGCCAAAAACAAACAGATTTTCTTGCTTACAGGTCTGGGTAGACACTTTTACTGGATGGATTGAGGCCTTTCCCTGCCATTGTGAACAGGCTAAGGAAGTTATAAAAATTTTAATCCATGAAATTATTTCCAGGTTTGGGCTGCCATGGAGCCTCCAGAGTGACAATGGCTCCACCTTTAAAGCTGCTGTAACCCAAGGGGTGTCAAAAACTCTAGGAATAGAATATCACTTACACTGTTCCTGGAGACCCCAATCTTCGGGAAAGGTAGAAAAAAGCTAATGACATTATTAAGAGATATCTGCATAAGCTAACTCAGGAAACACAAGACAGTTGGTTTAAAGTTTTACCCGTAGCTTTAATGAGGGCTCATTCTGCCTCTAAGAAGAAGGGACTGTCTCCATGACAGACTGTTTTTGTGCACAGATGATATCATAGATCCTGAAGCCTTAAAATTAACCATGTGACTCAGCTTTCAGCTTTACAACAGACATTACTGGGAGATTAACTCCTGACCCAGCCTTTGAGTCAAACGAGCTGCTGTTTGAGCCAGGAACCAAGATGGACCTAAGAATCTAGGTGGGCTTGCTTCTGCTGACTCAAAAAGTCCTAAGTCTGCCTCAAGACAGCGCATTTCTGTCCTGGATTCATTCCTACCCTGCATTCCACAATTGGTTTAATTTCTGGGTCTGTGGAGCACTCCCCTCCTCATCAACTGAAGATTTCCCACAGTGGGTTTCTCCACTTCAAGGAAAGGACTTTCTTCAACTCTGAGAATACCTTCACCAACAACAATCATATGTAACACCTCTTCCTGATCTAATGACATCTAATAATCCTAAGATGGACTGATCTAACTATGGACATAATGTAACTTTTAATTTTGATTATGTTTTAACTTGGTTTAATGACTATTTTGCTGAACATAATAAAGTAAATGGGTCTAGATCTGGTGATTTTCTACCTGATGTTTATCAAATATGGGATGAGGTCATACGGCTAACTCCTAAAAAGGGACACCTCCTATCTAATGTTCCCATATACTGGGAACAAATAGAGCCATCCCCAGAAGTTAGCTGACAACTTAATTATAATGATTGGCAACAACTGGGATTTTTGCCTTAAGAAATATACAGTAAAATCATTCCTGTGTTTTCCAATCACAATTTATGTCCTTCTTTTGCCTGGCCAAGGACTGATTGGGGCTGGATCCCTCAGTCACACTGGTTTGCTCCAAATGGGACCTACTGTATATGTGGCTCTTACCTATGGGTGTGGCTTCTCCCTGGCTGGATAGGAAGATGCACCCGAGGTCTAACTTTTACTCATGGCTTCATATTTTCAGAGCCTCCAGAGAAGCCTACTAATGTGCCACACTTAAAACTCACTGGGCAAGATCTGTATTTCACTGGTATGATTATCTGGCTACAATATTCCTTCCCTCTCTGGGAACTACAGATCAGATGTTATCCTCTGAGTTAATGCTGTGATTAACTTTCAGCCCTTAATGCTGAACAAATACAAATTAGGTGGTTTTACAAAACAGATTGGCCTTAGATATTCTAATGGCTGCACAAGGAAGAACTTCTGCCATTATTCATACCTAAAATGAGTACTAATATTACTCACTTTACTAAACACATGAACAAGACGATTCAGGCTATGGATTCTTCTGAAGCCTCAGTCACCTCACTTTGGGAAACGTTAACTAGTTCCCTATGGTGGAAAACTATACTAATCATAATAATTCTAATTGTTCTGTTTTTACTGTTTGCTCCCTGCATCTGTAACTGTGTAACTGGATTTGTTTCTAACCATATGAAAGCTTTTAAGTTACAAATGGTTGTCCAGGCTCCTACAAGTGCCACTGCCTCCTCCAACTATTACTTGGGGCCCCTGGATCAGAGACCCTCCATATGACGGTTAGGAGAATATGTTGCCTCAAAAATTTAAGGACTGTGCCCCATCACAGCAGGAAGTAGTTATGGAATGAAAATGATGCCCCTTTCCCTTGGCAACATAATTCTCCTAAAAGAAAAGGGGAATGAAAGAGTCAGTTCCTAGGCAGGTTGATAAGTCTGGGGTCCCTGAGAAGGAGAAAGGGGTCTGGGTCTCTTGAAGTGGAGATAGGGGTCTGGGGTTCTCGAGGAGGAGGAAAGGACAAACTTTTTTCTTTTTTCCTTCTACATTCCTTAGTCACATAAAATGGTTTTTTTTCTTTAAGCCCAGAACTGATAATTATACAACAAACAACTCAGTTTAAACTCTGTGCTGCTGCTGCTAAGTCATTTCAGTCGTGTCCGACTCTGTGTGACCCCATAGATGGCAGCCCACCAGGCTCCCCCGTCCCTGGGATTCTCCAGGCAAGAACACTGGAGTGGGTTGCCATTTCCTTCTCCAATGTGTGAAAGTGAAAAGTGAAAGTGAAGTCGCTCAGTCCTGTCCGACCCTTAGCGACCCCACGTTTCTGTACTAGGCAGTATATAACAACAATGTATCCTGCTTGAGGACAGTTTCTCCTTCCTGAAAACCTTCTGGCTAATCCTGTTATCTTAAAATGTAAATTATGGGAGTGAGTCTGGTAAGATCTTTTCACCTTGAGACATTCTTTTGATTTATTGTAACAACTCATGTCAATGGACATGAGTTTGAGTAAACTCTGGGAGTTGGTGATGGTCAGAGAGGCCTGGCTGTGCTGTAGTCCATGGGGTCGTAGGGTTGGACATGACTGAATGACTGAACTGAACTGAACAACTAATTTAAAAAGTATATAACTAACACTAGCCGGGGGGCACTCTCCGTCCCCCTTCTGATGCCTATGTCAGAAGTATTCTCTGTCCCTTTTCACTTTAATAAAACTCTGCTATACAAAAAAAAAAAAAAAAAAATAGTCTCCTCTATGCATATATAGAGTTTATTACTATTACTGTTGAAAATAATCTGCATTTGTTATTGGTGGTGGGATTGAAACAAAACACATATCTGACATTTTAAGATTTAGGAATGATTTTTAAAAATTATTTTACTTAGATTTAAAGACAAGAAAACCAAGGCAAACAGAAGTTAAGTTAGTTGTGAAAGTCAAAGTTATAAGGGATGAAGCAGAAATTCAAATTGATTTCTTTGTTATTTTATATTTTGAGTGATGGGTTCTTTAGAGTTGTACTGTTTAATTTCCAAATATTTCGAGGGATTTTTCTAAATATCTTACTGTTCATGATTTCTAATTTAATTTCATTGTAGTAAAACAAACTCTGTCAAATTTCAAATATTCAAAATTTTACTAAGCCTTATTTTTATTTTTGGTAATAACTTCTTTTCCTGAGATCTACTTTGTTTGATATTAACATAGCTAAGCCTGACATAAAGAGAGGTTTTTTATATTTACTGTGTCTCATATCATTTTTCTTCCTTTTATTTTCAAACTGTCTTGTTATAGATAGCACATGATTGAATCTTCTAATTTAATCTAGACTGATAATATTTGCCTTTGATCAATGCAAAGAAACAGAGGAAGACAACAGAACGGGAAAGACTAGAGATCTCTTCAAGAAAATTAGAGATACCAAGGGAACATTTCATGCAAAGATGGGCACAATAAAGGACAGAAATGGTATGGACCTAAACGAAGCAGAAGATATTAAGAAGAGGTAGCAAGAATACCGGAGAAGGCAATGGCAAGCCACTCCAGTACTATTGCCTAGAAAATCCCACAGATGGAGGAGCCTGGTTGGCTGTAGTCCGTGGGGTCGCTAAGGGTCGGACACGACTGAGCGACTTCGCTTTCACTTTTCACTTTCACACATTGGAGAAGGAAATGGCAACCCACTCCAGTGTTCTTGCCTGGAGAATCCCAGGGACGGGGGAGCCTGGTGGGCTTCCGTCTATGGGGTCGCACAGAGTCGGACACGACTGAAGTGACTTAGCAGCAGCAGCAGCAGCAGCAGCAAGAATACACAGAAGAACTATACAAAAAAGATCTTCATGACCCAGATAATCACGATGGTATGATCACTCACCTAGAGTCAGACATCCTGGAATGGGAAGTCAAGTGGACCTTAGGAAGCATCATTGCAAGCAAAGCAGGTGGAGGTGATGGAATTCCGGGTGAGCTATTTCAAATCCTAAAAGATGATGCTGTGAAAGTGCTTCACTCAATATGCCAGTAAATTTGGAAAAGTCAGCAGTGGCCACAGGAATGGAAAAGGTCAGTCTTCATTCCAATCCCAAAGAAAGGCAATGCCAAAGAATGCTTAAACTACTGCACAATTGCACTCATCTCACACGCTAGCAAAGTAATGCTCAAAATTTTCCAAGGTAGGCTTCAACAGTACATGAACCGTGAACTTCCAGATGTTCAAGCTGGTTTTAGAAAAGGCAGAGGAACCAGAGATCAAATTCCAAACATCCGTTAGATCATTGAAAAAGTGGGAGAGTTCCAGAAAAACACTTACTTCTGCTTTATTGACTATGCCAAAGCATTTGACTGTGTGCATCACCACAAACTGTGGAAAATTCTGAACAAGATAGGAATACCAGACCACCTGATCTGCCTCCTGAGAAATCTGTATTCAGATCAAGAAGCAACAGTTAGAACTGGACATGGAACAACAGACTGGTTCCAAATAGGAAAAGGAGTACATCAAGGCTGCATATTGTCACCTGATTATTTAACTTATATGCAGAGTACATCATGAGAAATACTGGACCGGATGAAATACAAGCTGGAGTCAAGATTGCCGGGAGAAATGTCAATAACCTCAGATATGCAGATGATACCACCCTTATGGCAGAAAGTGAAAAAGAACTAAAGAGCCTCTTGATAAAAGTGAAAGAGAAGAGTGGAAAAGTTGGCTTAAAACTCAACATTCAGAAAACTAAGTCATGACATCTGGTTCCATCTCTTCATGGCATATAGATGGAGAAACAGTGGAAAACAGTGACAGACTTTCTTTTTCTGGGCTCCAAAGTAACTGCAGATGGTGGCTGCAGCCATGAAATTAAAAGACGCTTGCTCCTTGAAAGAAAAGTTATGATCAACCTAGACAGCATATTAAAAAGCAGAGACATTACTTTGCCAACAAAGATCCATCTAGTCAAAGATATGGTTTTTCCAGTAGTCATATATGGATGTGAGAGTTGGACTATAAAGAAATCTGAGTGCCAAAGAATTGATACTTTTGAACTGTGGTGTTGGAGAAGAGTCTTCAGAGTCTCCTGGACTGCAAGGAGATCCAACCAGTCAATCCTAAAGGAAATCAGTCCTGAATATTCATTGGAAGGACTGATGCTGAAGCTGAAAGTCCAATACTTTGGCCACCTGATGCGAAGAACTGACTCATTTGAAAAGATCCTGATGCTGGGAAAGATTGAAGGCACAAGAAGGGGACAACAGAGGATGAGATGGTTGGATGGTATCACTGACTCAATGGACATGAGTTTGAGTAAACTCCAGGAGTTGGTGATGGACAGGGAGGCCTGGCCTGCTGCAGTCCATGGGGTCACAAAGAATCAGACACAATTGAGCGACTGAACAGAACTTAATTGAACTGAATTGGAATGTTTAGTCAATTGGTTTAATATGTTTAATGTAATTACTAATGATGTGGTTCAACCTCAGAGTATTGATGTTATCTTCTATTGTCTCGTTCATTATTTGTTCTTCTTTTCTCTTTTCTTGACTTATTTTTAATTCATTAAATATTGCTTAGTATGTAATCTTAGTTCATTATTGGCTTCCTAGTTATACTTTTAATGTTTTTAATGATACTCTAGGGATTATAACATGCATTTTTAATTTAACCCAAGCTACTTAAGAGTTAATACTGTATTACCTCATGTAAAAAAAGAACCAAAAACAAAATACTTTAGGAGTTAAATTCCATTTATGCCTCCCCCCAGAGGTTTTTGTGATATTGTAGTCAAATATCTCACATCAAAATATGTAATCTTACTATTCTTTATTTTTACTTTAGATAATATAATAAAATTCTGTTTTCTCCCTTAAATGGTCATTCATCTTTAAATAAATTTTAAGAAGAAAAATATTAAGTTTACTCATTTATTTATACTTTCTGGTGCTTTCATTCCCTTTTGTAGATCCAAATTTAAATCTACTGTCATTTACTTCAGCTTATGCCTTTATCATTTTTCAAAGTGCAGATCTGCTCTATTAATTTTTAAACTTTAATATAAAAATGTTCTTATCTCACTCTCATTTTGAAGAATTTTTTTGTTGAATTCTGAATTGACATCATTTTTCTTTCAGCACTTTAAGCTTCCTCTTTTATTGTATTTTGGCCTCCATATTTCTGATTAAATGTTTCCTGTTATTTGTATCATTGGCCCTTGTGAATAAAGTTGACTCTCTGGAAAAGACTCTGATGCTGGGAGGGATTGGGGGCGGAAGGAGATAGGGACGACAGAGAATGAGATGGCTGGATGGCATCACCAACTCGATGGACATGAGTTTGAGTGAACTCTGGGAGTTGGTGATGGACAGGGAGGCCTGGTGTGCTGTGATTCATGGGGTTGCAGAGTCAGACGTGACTGAGCGACTGAACTGAACTGAACTGATCCTTTAATATTTTCTCTCCATCTTGGGTTTTCAAACTCTGCTGTTTCTATATATGGTTCTGTTTATATTTATTTTAGTTGGGGTTAACTGTGTCTTACTCTTTTTTTAAACCAAATTTGGAAAATTTCCAATAACTACTTTTTATGCCCTTTCCTCTCTCTTTTCTCTTTGAAACAGTTACATGTAGCTCAGTTCAGTTCAGTTCAGTCGCTCAGTTGTATCTGACTCTTTACTACCCCATGGCCTGCAGCACGCCAGGCTTCCCTATCTGTTGCCAAGTCCCGGAGCTTCCTGAAACTTATGTCCATTGAGTCGGTGATGCCATCCAACCATCTCATCCTCTGTTGTCCCCTTCTCCTCCTACCCTCAATCTTTCCCAGCATCAGGGTCATTTCAAATGAGTCAGTTCTTCACATCAGATGGTAAAAGTATTGGAGTTTCAGCTTCAGCATCAATCCTTCCAATGAAGAGTCAGGACTGATTTCCTTTAGGATGTACTGGTTGGATCTCCTTGCAGTCCAGGAGACTCTCAAGACTCTTCTCCAACACCACAGTTCAAAATTCTTTGGCTCTCAGCTTTATAGTCCAACTCTCACATCCATACATGACTACTGGAAAAATCATGTAGCTAGATGACTCGTTACTGTGTCTCAGAATAGGTCACTGAAGCATTAGTTAATTTTTTAAAATATCTTTTTTACTGTGTGTTCATACTGGGTAATTGCTATTGATTTGTCTTCAAGTTCACTAAACCTTTCTTTAGTACTAAATCTTCAATCTGATGTTAACATCAATCTATATATTTTTATTTTAGATATTAATAGTTCATTAATCCATGGTAAAATCTCCATTTGTTTCTTTTCTATAATTTCTACTTTTGTGTGTGTTGAGATTCTCAGTTTTTCACTTATCATGGCCATCTTTGCCTCAAGATCCTTGAACCTATTTTTTACAACTTCTTTAAAATCTTTTTCTACCAATTCTAACATGTGGGTCATCTTGGGGTCTGGTTCTATGTACTATTTATTTTCTTAAATATGAGTCTCATTTTCCTATTTCTTTGAATGTGTAGTAATTTTTAGTTTTATGCTAAACATTTTGGATGAAACTTTGTAAGGGATTGAGATTATGACATCATCACTGCAAACCTGTGGAACTTTTTTCTCATCAGGCAGTTAAATGGCAAATACTCTTGTTCTTGTCAGGTGTGGTTTTTCAGGTAGGTCAATTTTGCCTTTGATCTTAATTCTAAGGTGTGGTTCTTTCTGGAGGTCATGGTCCTAACTCTTAAAGCATTGTCTTTCTGGAATTTTAACTGAATGCCTGAGGTACTCCGTGAGCTCTCTTAACACCGGTTCTTCAGTATCTCCTATACTGCAGCTCCTCTGGTATTTTCTTAGTCCTGCAACAGGCAGTCTTCTACCCCCAACTCCCTCACATATCTATTTCTCCTTCAGTCACCTGCTCTGTAAATTACAGGGTTTTTTTAGCAGCCTGATATTCTAATATCTGATAGTCTAAGAGACTTTGTTTTCTTGGGCTCCAAAGTCACTGCAGATGGTTACTGCAGCCATGAAATTAAAAGACACTTGCTCCTTGGAAGAAAAGCTATGACCAACCTAGACAGCATACTAAAAATCAGAGACACCACTTTGCAGACAAAGGTCCGTCTCATCAAAGCTATGGTTTTTCCAGTAGTCATGTATGGATTTGAGGGTTGGACTACAAAGAAAGCTGAATTGATGCTTTTGAACTGTGGTGTTGGAAAAGACTCTTGAGAGTCTCTTGGAGCAAGGAGACCCAACCAGTCAATCCTAAAGGAAATCAATCCTGAATATTCATTGGAAGGACTGATGCTGAAGCTGAAACTCCAATACTCTGGAGTTTCACACCTGATGCGAAGAACTGACTCACTGGAAAAGACCCTGATGCTGGGAAAGATTGAAGGCAAGAGGAGAAAGGGACAACAGAGGATGAGATGGTTGGATGGCATCACCGACTCGATGGGCATGAGTTTGAACAAGCTCCAGTATAGGGCGCATGGCTGAAAAAGGACACATGGCAAAGGCACACCCATAAACATGGTGCCTGATGGATGTCAGGAGGGTGCGGCCCCAGATAATCACAAAAAATTGTGATTGGCCCCTGAACACTTCCCCTTGCATGAACAGTGTGTGATCACCCTAGACCTCTGTTGTGACATCAGCGTGTGACCACCTGACCTTTAATATGATTGGAGCCGACCGCAGGAACTCCATTGCAAAACCCCCACGCTTGCCTTTATATACAGAGAGCTTGTAACAGAAACGTGGAACTGCCTTGACAGAACCCCTGCTGCGTCTGAGTGTCCTTCTCCGGGCGAGGAGGGCTGTGGGGTGGGGGCCAGCTCACCCTTCTCCTGGGGTTTCTTCCCCGCCACTCCAGTGCGGGGAGGCAAAACCGGCTCCACATCGGAGGCCGAGGATTCGCCAACGCCTTGCTCTCCCTCCGTGGCACCACCAGGGGAGAAGCAAGGGGACCCCACATCTGGTGCCATGACTCGGATCCCCTCAGAGCAAGAGAGCCCTCATCGCGTGGTCTTGAAAGAGAGACGACGAAAAGGTCCCACGAGCCTCTGTGCGACGCTCCCATCGAGGAGTGCAACTCCAAGGCAAGTGTATTAAGGTTGAAAAGAAACCTTCAAGGGTGGGCGCTATAATCCATCTCTCTCCCCGCCGCCCTTACTCGGGGAGTTCAGTGAACGGCAATCGCTCGTGGGCATAATTGAGGCAACCTGCCCAGGGCACTCCCTGGGGGAAGCCAAAGACCCCACGAGCTGAGAACTTAGTAACGGGAGCCCAATTGGGTGAACCCCCCCCCCTTTTATGTTTCCCTTTCTTTCTCTCACTTCTTGCCGAGAGTGAGGCCAGAATCCCTGTGGGCACGGGACGGGCACTTAAAAGCTGATAGGGCGCCCGCCACTTGAAGACTCCCGTGACAGGATAAGGGGGTCATGGAACGGGTTAGAGGCCCCTAGGGCGTCCGCCCCCATCAAGAAAATTTCCGTGCAACGACAAAGGCATACAGTTCCATAAGCATCACACAGGCCCAATCACTCGGCCACCTTTCTCAGTGGACATTCTCAGCAAACGTGCCTTCCTCTGTCTGCTCACCATGGGGACTACCATTAGCAAAACCAATGAGCCCGCTCTGAAGGCCCTGAAGTACATGCTTAAAAGTAGAGGACTCAAAATCTCCGACACCCAGGCCATCAAAGTCTGGGGGGCTATTACCAGATTGACCCCATGGATAGATTCGGCCAACCTAGTCTCATGGGATACCTGGGATAGGGTCCAAACTCTAGCTAGAAAAAGGGAAATCCAGGACGGAGAGGAGCCACCCTTGGGGTTCTGCCCCACAATCTCCGCCCTTAAGACCTGTTTTGCCCTTGAAAAGGGACAGCTAAATGAGGGAGAAACCACCACCCATAATACCGAGAGGCAATGGGAACAATTTGACAATGAACGAGCCACCATAAATTCCGGGGAGAAAGAAGGAAAAACCACTATAGCCAATAATTTATGGCCTCCCTCTGGAGAAGAATAAAGGTCCAATCAGACCGAAGACTTCCTTAGCACTCCCAGCGCCCCAGAGGCCCCAACTCATAAGTCTAACTTGTATCCTCCTCTAGCCCTCCCTTTCAAGGGGGGACTCAATAACGCCCCCCCCCCAGAGACTGGAGGAATCCCCATGGAGAGGAAGGACCTACTCTGAAGACCCTTGGGGGACACCATCACCATTAAATGCAGACTCAATATAGGCCTTCCCCATAAATGTAAACCCCGGGGGGAACCGGCCGGCAGCCTGGTACCCTTGGGAAGCCCAAGACCTAAAAGAGCTCAAGAAGGCGGTAGCAGAAGATGGCCCCAATTCTCCATGGGCAGAGACTATTCTCCAGGGTCTAGCTCATCAGCCTTGCACAACCCAAGATTGGAAAATGCTATGTAAGGCGGTACTCCCCAGTAACACCTACATTAAGTGGTGTGCCTTTTTCAAGGAGGAATGTCATGCCCAAGCGGAAAGAAACCAAGCTGCTAACCCCGTCATCCCTGTAACTTTCAGGATGTTATCTGGGATGACAGATCAATGGAGCACGGGACCCCAACAGGCCACTATCCCTGCTCCTTATACAGACCAGGTGTGAGCCATATGCCTAGCCACCTGGAGAAAATTAGCTGAAGGTCCCAGCGAACCCCCCATATCTGGCATTACCCCAAAAAATAATGAGGACCTCTCCACCTTCATAGATAGAGTGGAAAAAAGCATGCAAAGAAAATTCCCCCCGGGTCCCTTAAGAGATCAATTTGTCAAAATGCTGGTATTGGAAGGGATGAATTCCGACCACAAGGTGGCCTGCGCAGGGCAGAAAGATCGATCCATGGAATGATGGGTAGTAGCCACCAAGGATATTGGGACACAGCACCACCAAACTCAAGCAATGGTGGCTGCGATGGAGGCTCAAA
Organism: Moschus berezovskii; assembly: GCF_049115385.1. NCBI lineage: Eukaryota > Metazoa > Chordata > Mammalia > Artiodactyla > Moschidae > Moschus > Moschus berezovskii. Next base: position 116,911,014 of record NC_142460.1, on the reverse strand, counting down.
CCAGGGCGATAGCTGACACCCTCGCCTCTGCCTTCAGCAAGGTGTCCATGGCCCAAGATGCCTCCCCTGAAGAGACCCTCAAAAATAAAAAAACAGGCAATTGTTTTCAATGTGGAAAGGAAGGGCATTTTAAAAAGGACTGCCCCCTGAGGCCAGGGAGAATTGGAAATAGAGGGCCACCTACAACCCCCTGTCCACATTGTAAAAAGGGATACCACTGGAAAATAGATTGTAGGTCCAAATTTGATAAAGACGGGAAACCTTTAAACTAAATGAGGGGCACTCCCCAGCCCCATCATCCCAAGGGGAAGCCCCAAGCCCTCCTCCCGGGGTATGCCAGCCTGAGGTTACTGAACTCTCCCAAGAGATGTCTAATAGATTAGAAAAGCCCTTCCCTGGGTGCAATTCTACCAGAAGGTCCCCTTACCAACTAATGGGCATTAATAAGCCCCGACCTACCAGGCAAGAGATCAAATGGACTGTCCCTATAGTACCAGGGCTGAGACCAAAAATGGATATAACAATAGGAGGAAAAAGATTTAGATGTCTAGTAGACACTGGGGCAGACAGAACTATACTGAGGCAAGAAGAGGTTCCTCCCACGTGGCCCATGGCCGAGGGACCACAACTAGCGGGCGTTGGGGGTGTTATATCCTCCAAGGAATCCTCCAATTGGCTCAAATGGGAGGATCCTGATGGCTCCGAGGGCCTAGTCAAGCCCCTAATCGCCACAGGACTCAATGCCAACCTATTAGGGCAAGACATTCTAGGGCAAGCCGACGCCTATATAACCACTGACTATCGGGGTTTTTACCAAGATTTATTAGATGAAGAATATCAACAGCAATTCCAACCTCCCGGAATCCCCAGCTATTGGGGGGATCCAGAATTTGAAAAGATAAGGAAGGGAGAACCACTGACTTGATGGAAGCCTCACCCCCAATCCTAAAGGCCACTGCTCCCTCGGCGCCCCCTATCGTTTGGACCCCGGGACCCCTATATGGGTGGAGCAGTGACCACTTCCCCTTCCCAAACTCCAGGCATTACAATCTTTAATAGAGGAACAACTTAAATTGGGACATATCCAACCATCTAACAGCCCCTGGAATACCCCCGTCTTTATTATCAAAAAGGCCTCTGGAAAACGGCACCTCTTGCAAGACCTCAGAAAGGTTAATGAAAGAATGAAAATTCAAGGGACACCCCTAAGAGGGATGCCCTGGGTCCCTGCCATTCCCATTGCCCTGCACCTCCTGATAATAGATATTAAAGATTGTTTCTTTTCGATACCTCTGGACCCACAAGATTATGAAAAATTTGCCTTTTCGGTTCCGTTCCGTTCAGTCGCTCAGTCGTGTCCGACTCTTTGCGACCCCGTGGACTGTAGCCTACCAGGCTTCTCTGTCCACGGGATTCTCCAGGCAAGAATACTGGAGTGGGTTACCATCTCCTGCTCCAGGGGATCTTCCCGACCCAGGAATCGAACCTGGGTCTCCCACATTGGAGGCAGACGCTTTAACCTCTGAGCCACCAGGGAAGCCCTTTTCGGTACCTTCTGTTAATTATGAAGGTCCAGACAAATGATATGAATGGGTTGTCCTGCCTCAAGGGGTGGCTAACAGTCCATCCTTCTGTCAGCAATATGTGGCTAATCTTACTCAGCCCGTCCAACTGCTATCTAACATCTTATTATACTTATATATGGATGATATCATTCTTGGGGCACCTAATACCACCGAGCTCACACGGGCCTCCAAACTACTATTTGATTGTCTCGCCCGGGGGCAACTCATAATCTCTCCTGACAAAATCCAGCATGTCCCGCCTTTCAAAGTCCTGGGGACCCAACTTACCCTTGAGGTGGTCTCCCCCCTTAAGCCACAGATAACTATCAAAGAAACTTATTCCTTGGTTGAGCTCCAAAGCCTTCTGGGGGAAATCAACTGGCTACGGCCCTGGATCCCGATATCCACAGGGGACCTAATACCCCTCTTTAATTTGCTAAAGGACAAACTCCCCCATGAAAAAATCACCCTGTCCCTGCCCCATAAGTAGGTTATTAAAAGGATTCAACAGGCTCTCGATACTGCTCAACTCTCTCGCTATGACCCCACTCAAGTGCTTCAATTATGGATCTTAGCCTCCCCAGAAACACTCCTGTCCATGCTAATACAAACAGACAAACCCTTACAATGGATCCATGTCTCTCTCGGGGGAGGACCCCGAGTCTACACCTGCCTAGACCAGATGGCTGATCTGATACAAAATGGAAGGGACACTTCAATCTGGTGCTTTGCCCGTGAACCCGATAAGATTGTTGTCCCCTACAGATTAGCTGACTTCCAATGGATTCAGAGGAACAACCGAATGGCCTTAGCTTTCGAAGGGTTCTTGGGAAAGACTGACTGTCACTATGGGCCTCACAAATGGGTTGCCGCCTTTTGCCGATTACCCTGGAGGGCACCTCAATTGTTTCCTTCCAAGCCCATAACAGATGCCTCCAACATCTTCACAGACGGAGGAAAGTATGGCTCAGCCATTGTCATCTTTGAACCCTCCTCAGCCCCTACCGGTACCCCCCACCGACACCATTGCCCATGCCAGGGCTCAGCACAATACAAAGAACTCTTTCGCCGTCATTCTAAAGCTCTCTAAAGTCCCAGGTCCCATGAATCTTTTTACCGACAGTCTCTATGTGAAAAATCTGCTCCCTGGGCTTCCCCAATCTCATATTTGGTTAGATGATAATCCTATTACCCCTCTTATGATACAGGCACACACGCTCCTTCAGGCAAGGGATCAACCTATCTCTTTACATCACCTTAGAGGCCACCAAAACCTGCCTGGAATGCTATCATTAGGGAATTCCATGGCAGATCAGCTGGCATCTACCCATGTATACACACTCCAACAGGCACAGGATCTCCACAACCTAACCCATATTAATGGGAGAGGCCTGCACCAAAGGTTCCCACAAATACCTATCAAAGATCTAAAGAGGATCATACATACCTGCCAGTCCCGTATCCCATTCTTGCAGGTTCCTCCATTACAATCACCAGGGGTTTACCCTCGAGGACTAAAACCTAACGTAATATGACAAACAGATGTTACTCACTACGCCCCCTCTGGTAAATTAAAATATATCTTTGTATCTGTAGGTACATATTCCCATGCCTGCTGGGCCACCGCCCATACAGGAGAAAAGGCACCTCATGCCAAGAGTCACTTTCTCCAATGTTTTGCTACTCTGGGCCTCCCAGCCCAAGTGAAAACATAATGGCCCTTGCTTTGTAAGCAACTATTTGCAAGATTTTTTTAAACAATGGAACATCCAACACACTACAGGCATACCCCATAATCCTCAAGGACAGGCTATAATAGAATGCCAAAACAAAACTTAAAAACTTCAACTACAAAAACAAAAAGGGGGAATATACCCTCATCAACAGTTAGGAATAGCTCTCTTTACTCTAACTATTTTAAATTTTTCAAAAAATGAACCACTCACCCCATTCCAGAGACACTGGTCCAACCAAGAGCCAAGACCAGAGATAACAGTCAGATGGAAAGATCCCCTTACAGGGTTATGGAGAGGGCCAGACCCACTCTTAACATCAGGAAGAGGGTTTGGATGCATGTTTCCCACAGGGGAAACAAGACCCATCTAGATACCAGCAAGGAATCTTAAATATCTACATGATAACCACCAATCAGCCCAAGAACCATGAAAGTTCATGAGGCTGCCTTCTACTTTTGATCTCTTACAGATTGACAACTAAGAGACCTTGTCAAAGGCTTAGATGAACTCTCCCCTTGCCACCTGCAAATCCCAGGATCGTCGACCTAACTGTGACCTGCCCTCGGACCCCATAGCTGATTTCACGTGAACAACAAAATGACCATAGTGTTTGTATTAGCTGCACTATTAAGTGTGCTCTTTGCTATAGGCCTTGCATCTGTTGCCCCAGAGGAGTGGCCTCCTGCACTCCGCTTCTCTCTGGTGCTAGGATATCTTGCCTGTTGCGGCTTACTATCGATAGCTTATTCCTCTGTAACGACCTATCACTCTCGCTTTCTGACCCGCCCACTGGCATAACGGTTTAGCTATGATCTTCTTGTGCCTTACCCTGATGGCACTCCCCGGGCTTTTAGACACTGCTTCCTGTCCCTGCTCAGAAATTTATAGCTATGTCCATTCCTCATGCTACCGCACGACCCCTACGCCATGCACCATGCACATCAACAACAAACAGACCAAGTCCTTACTTACTGTTAAGGTGCAAAAGACAGGGAGCCAAACTAGCAACTGCTATAAGCCAAATGGGAAAAACATATGTTTTTACTCCCGCACTCACATTGGATACTCAGATGGAGGTGGGATACAAGATACTAACAGACATAAGGCACAACAGCAATACATAAATAATATAATTACCCAACTGAAGGTGACTCCCAAACCTTACAAACGCATAGACCTACTCACTCAGCTGAGGCCTCTCCTGCACCACCCCCACCCCGACGATCTACATGTCACCCGTCTTCTCAACTCCTCCTTCCAATTTTTTCAGAGTTCACAAAAAAAGCCCTCCGAGGCATGTTGGATATGCATGTCGCTAACCCCCTCACAGCATATCGCAGTCCCTTTGCTCGACACCTGGGTATCAGCAAGCAATTACACGCTCAGAACCAACAATACCACCGCAAGTGTCACACAGCTTATTTGGCCAGTTGCTGATGATGTCTTGCTTGCCGCCTCTTCAAATCTAACTTGCCTTCTTAATACCTCATCCTCTAATGCTTCCTATTATAACGACACCCACCCTTGTACCTCATGGGTCCCATGGAACAGTACAAGCAACTGCACCAGCCCTGGGATCTTTCTCCTCTGTGGAACCTATGCCTATTCCTGCCTCCCTCCAGACCCTACAGGGTGCATCTTGGTTTTCTTAGCCCCAGGACTAATCTTCATCAATGAAGGGGATATGGATCAAATCGTTGACCATCATGAGGGGTTACCAACAAAGCCTCCTCACAGAGAATGGCGGGCTATCGTTGCTCCTATCCTAATCGGGACTGGCATAGCGATGGCCCTAGGTGCTGGGATTGGGGGCATTTCAACTTCTGCTCATTTTTATTACAAATTGTCTCAGGAACTTAATGAAGACATGGAACAAGTGGTAGAGTCCCTTATATCCATCCAGAGGCAGATTAATTCACTGGCCGCAGTAGCCCTACAAAATAGACGGGCCCTTGACCTCATCACTGTGGAAAAAGGGGGACCTGTCTCTTCTTGGGGGAAGACTGTTGTTACTTTGTTAATGAAATGGGCATAGTCCAGGGAAAGGTAAAAGAGTTAAGAGAGAGAATTGAACGCCGGAAAAAGGAATTGCAAAACTTTTACAACCCCAAGGCCTATGGCATGAATTCCTCCCCTGACTGCTCCCCTTCCTGGGGCCAATAATGATCATTGTTATACTTCTTTTAGTTGGACCCTGCCTTGTCAACCTTTTCCAGAAGTTCCTGCAGGAGCGGATTCAGACCATTTCCCGGGAACAAGTGAAGACCATTCTCCTCGCTCAAATACGGGCGACAGACCCAAAGTCCCGAAAGATCCCTGACGATTGTCTGCCAATAGGTTGCAGGCCTAAGATGGGGGGCACTCCAGCTGCCCCAATGAGCCAATCTACTCGCCCGGGACATAAAGGGCCCAAGAACCTCAACACATGATGGGTCTAGGGTCCAATGGTGCTTGCGCAAGGCCCTTTACTAGTCCTACCCCTGTCCGATACAATATATCTCCATCCAGTGCCATCCCCGAAGATGGGTTATAGGCCAAGCCCCTCGCCACAAAGCCTAAGTCCGGCCACCCCTCCAAAAGACCTTCAGCCAGGTTTTAAGCCGCCGGGGCCTATGCTTGACTGGGTAGCCAATGACGGGTAAGATCCCCAGAGGGGGACAACCTAAGACAGGCACAGTCACTGAGTCTCCGGTGAGGGCATGTGGGTGGCCCCTGATGGCCCCCAAGAAAGACCCCACAAATAAATAAAAAAGGGGGATATATAGGGCGCATGGCTGAAAAAGGACACATGGCAAAGGCGCACCCATAAAGATGGCGCCTGACGGATGTCAGGAGGGCGTGGCCCCAGATAATCACAAAAAATTGTGATTGGCCCCCTTGCATGAACAGTGCATGATCACCCTAGACCTCTGTTGTGAAGTCAGCACGTGACGACCTGACCTTTAATATGATTGGAGCTGACCGCAGGAAGTCCATTGCAAAACCCCCACGCTTGCCTTTATATATATAGAGCTTGTAACAATAAAGTGGAACTGCCTTGACAGAACCCCTGCTGAGTCTGAGTGTCCTTCTCCGGGCAAGGAGGGCTGTGGGGCCGGGGCCAGCTCACCCTTCTCCTGTGGTTTCTTCCCCACCGCTACGGTGCGGGGAGGCAAAATGGGCTCCACATCCGAGGCCGAGGATTCGCCAACGCCTTGCTCTCCCCTGTGACGCCACCGGGGGAGAAGCAAGGGGACCCCACACTCCAGAAGTTGGTGACAGACAGGGAAGCCTGGCATGCTGCAGTCCATGGGGTTGCAAAGGGTCGGACACGACTGAGTGACTGAACTGAACTGATATTCTAATTTCTGCTTCCTCAGCTCATTGAAATTGAAGTTTAACTTGATCTTCAACTCCCTGAGTTTGGTCAGGAAAACCATGGTAGCTCACCGTGTATACTACCCTTCTCTCAAGGATCAAAGTCCTGCTGTGACTGTTTTCCAGTGCCTAAAAAGAATTGTTTCATATGTTTTGCCTAGTTTTATACTTATTTATGGCAGAGAAGGCAATGGCACCACACTTCAGTGTTCTTGCCTGGAGAATCCCAGGGACGGGGGAGCCTGGTGGGCTGCCGTCTATGGGGTCGCACAGAGTTGGACACGACTGAAGTGACTTAGCAGCAGCAGCAGCATAGCAGGAAGGCAGGTCCTTTTATACCAGTAACTCTGTTATGGCTGGAATAAAGAATCCATGGGTTTCTGTTTAATTTTCACAAAACCTTGTGAGGTGGTATTTGTGAAGTAGGTACAGTTATTATAACCCAATTTTATAGAGAATTAAACTCAGATGAACTGGTGAGTGGGGGAATCAGATTTAAAACCTGGGCAGTCAGATTCAGACTCCATGAATCTGATTTAATAAATGATGCTGCTTCTGCAATGTGAGATTATATTTACTACCTTTGTCGCATTTATCACATTTTTTTCTCATATTTATTAATATTTGTTTTTTAAACTTTGCTACCTCTTCTAATGTGTACAAACAACACAATTCCTGTTTAGAACTGCTACCCCACTGCCTAGCACAGGCTCTTGTTTAGCATTCAATAAATATTTGTTGAATGAATGAACGTAGATGAGAGCGTTATAAAACAATTTTGAAAAGAGGCTTCTTTCTTCATATTTGCTATTTTAGACTTCATCTTGCCTGCTACCTAGTGGCATCAAAATTCTGCAGCATAGTATGGCTTAGGAAACTCAAACAGGGGCTCTGTATCAACCTAGAAGGGTGGGATGGGGAGGGAGATGGGGGAGAAGTTCAAAAGGGATGAGATATATGTACACCTATGGCTGATTCATATTGAGGTTTGACAGAAAACAATAAAATTCTGTAAAGCAGTTATCCTCCAATAAAAAAATGTTAATTTTTAAAAAAGGCCAAAAAAGAAAAAATTCTACAGCATAAACATCAATCTAAATAAAGATGGGAAATAGGCAAAAATGGTGATATGTATTATTAGAATCTTTAGAATTATGCATATCAACATATAATTATATGAGAAGAAAGAGTTATAGCAGGATTTCCTTCTTGATAGTTCACTTCAGTTCAGTTCAGTCGCTCAGTCGGGTCCGACTCTCCACGACCCCATGAATCATAGCACGCCAGGCCTCCCTGTCCATCACCAACTCCCGGAGCTCACTCAAACTCATGTCCACAGAGTCGATGATGCCATCCAGCCATTTCATTCTCTGTCGTCCCCTTCTCCTCCTGCCCCCAACCTTTCCCAGCATCAGAGTCTTTTCCAGTGAGTCAACTCGTCGCATGAGGTGGCCAAAGTATTGCAGCTTCAGCTTCAGCATCAGTTCCTCCAATGAACACCCAGGGTCGATCTCCCTTAGAATGGACTGGTTGGATCTCCTTTCGGTACAAGGGACTCTCAAGAGTCTTCTCCAACACCACAGTTCAAAAGCATCAATTCTTCAGTGATCAGCTTTCTTCACAGTCCAACTCTCACATTCATACATGACCACGGGAAAAACCATAGCCTTGACTAGACAGACCTTGGTTGGCAAAGTAATGTCTCTGCTTTTTAATGTATTATCAAGGTTGGTCATAACTTTCCTTCCAAGGAGTAAGCGTCTTTTAATTTCATGGCTACAATCAGCATCTGCAGTGATTTTGGAGCCCAAAAAAATAAAGTCTGACATGGTTTCCACTGTTTTTCCATCTATTTCCCATGAAGTGATGGGACCAGATGCCATGATCTTTGTTTTCTGAATGTTGAGCTTCAAGCCAACCTTTTCACTCTCCTCTTGATAAGATTGCAGTAATTAGAAATCAGTCTCAGGAATGATCAAGACACCACTGACAAACAATGACAATAATTTGATGAAGTGAGCACAGAGTGGATATGTTCGACTGGTGAGGGTAGGCATTACTTTGGTTTGAAGTTAAAAAAAAATGACATCCAAATATGCTGCTTTGGATATGTTATTTAAAAAAGACAAACTTGCTAATAGTTGTTTCTAAAGCCTTTGTTGTCTTCCCTGTGTCTCAGACGGTAAACGAATCTGCCTGCAGTGAAGGAGACCAGGGTTTAATCCCTGGTGGAAAAGATCACCTGGAGAAGGGAATGGTAACCTGCTTTAGTTCTTGCCTGGGAAATCCCATGGACAGAGGAACATGGCAAGCTACAGTCCCTGAGGTCACAAAGGGTTGGACATGACTGAACTTTTTTTTCAAAGCCTTTGTATTACTTATTAGAGTATTTTAAATGGCAATACTCAGCTAATTAATTTCAAAATGTATCTTTGTTGAACCTAAAACCATACAGTTATGGTTCTTGTAGTCTTCTACATGACAAAACAATATGCACTTATTTTTATCAAAAGCAAAACTACATGATGGTTTTCAAGCTAATTTCTGTATTAACAACTCTAAAGATATGCAGTAGGCCTCACAATTTACATAAAATTAAAGAAAGGATGCTTCAGGAATGCAAATAAATGCAAAAAGGGAATATTTTAATTTTGATCCATGATTAGTATCAACCATCACAGTGTGGTAATAATACAAAAGAAAGATTCTGCATTCAGTGTATAACTAATGGTTATAAGCTATTTATAGAATGAATATCCTAATTATTTATTTTGAGAAATATATTTATGTTTCAGATTCTATTTTAAAAATCCGAGATCTTTAAAAACATTTTAATATTAGAATCATATGCACTGATCTCTGTAGTTCTGCAATGTGACAAGCCTAGAAAAATGATTTATTTCACTTAGTGCATAATTAATTGTATGAATTCACTGTTTAACCTTTATTGATTTCCATTTCTTAGTTAATGTTCCACTTAGAAACAGAAGCAAAAATTATTTTACGATAGAATGAAAAGGATACAGAAGTTAATCCTAGCATAATAGGGAAGATCATTTTACTTTTCATCTTTATATTGTATACCCTCCCCTCAGTAATTTTCAAGGGCTTGAAAGGGCACTCTTAGTTTTAAAACAAAAGTTTCAAAGTCTAAATTGTGAACCTATTGAAACTAATCCTTGCATCCTTAGGAACCATAGCATTTTATTGTTTCTTATAGTACTATTTTGATTAATGTTCATTAAGTTATTTTTATAACACTGAATTGAATTTTTGCATAATCATGCCATTTAGAATTTTTTTTTAATTATAAAAATGATTTTAAAATACACCAAACCATTCTAATATCCAGGAGATAGTTTGATTACTATGTAGGCAATGTTGATGGCACTTCATATGTGTAGTGAAAACCATGGACAAGGTGATAAATAATTACTTTCAGGTGCATCTCAATTCATCATTGTTTATGTATGCCTATAGATTTTCTGGGCTATTCCCAATTTCAAATATTGTATTGTGCTTACAAGTCACCCAAGTGGCTCAGAAATTCCAATATTTTGACATACTAAAGTATACATTACATTTCCAATATTGGCCCTTTCAAATGAAAATGAAGTAAAATTCTTTCAGTGTAACCACATGTCCTGATATTGGGTTTGGAAACTATGGTTGCATAAGGTGTTTCCAGAAAATATTGAAGAAGGAATTCATAGGGCCTGGACTCCATCTTAGGCCTGTTCATGCTGATCATGCTCAGCCACCTTTCCTATGAACTCTGAACTTTGTGTTTAGTGCCTATAAAACTGACAACAGAAGGATAAGATCCCCTCCGGACAGGGGAACCTTAAAAATCGTATCTAGGTTACTCATCGCCTAAGAGAAAACATACACTGATCACCCCTTCCTCCAGACAGGCCATAAATTTTTCTGTATCTATCAGAGTGTAACCTCGGGCTTATTGATTATTGGCTAACTGTTTAACTGTTTGAGCACATGAGCACATAGCACATGAATGATGGGGTTATTGGGATTGTATTTTCCTTGGTTTATATAAGTCTCAAGGAATTTGGAGTGGTGAGTTCAGACACATACACATGGGGTATAAAAGATTTTCACAAATGTTGGTCGGGGTCCTTGGCTAAGAGAAGACACTGTCTTGGGCCCACTGGTGTAATAAACTTCACTTCACTATCTGCATTGTCCTTCTGAGTGAGTTTGTTTCCCAGAACACGTGGCTACAACAATATAGAGTCAAATTTTCTTTGGTATCAAAGAGAATCTGTGTTTAGGTTCTGCAGTTTATTTAAAGCAAAAACTTTCTTTCCATCAGGTTATCTTAGAAATTTCAAAGTGATTTTGTTGTCACCAGGTCCTTGATGTCAAACTTAAGCCTATAAGTTTGAGGTCTCCACAGAAGTGTTAAGAATATCTGATGGAACTTCTATATCATTGTACATATAGAGTGATAAATGAGTTTTAGCATGTTGGCAGATCTCCTGCTCACATAATGAGTCTTAATATAACTGATGGTTATGTTTCCTACTGGTTATTAATAGGGAAGGCATTATGTTTTCATGTTGATATTCAGTTCAGTTCAGTTCAGTTGCTCAGTCATGTCCGACTCTTTGAGACCACATGAATCACAGCACACCAGGCCTCCCTGTCCATCATCAACTCCCGGAGTTCACTCAAACTCATGTCCATCGAGTCGGTGATGTCATCCAGCCATCTCATCCTCTGTCGTCCCCTTCTCCTCCCACCCCCAATCCTTCCCAGCATCAGAGTCTTTTCCAGTGAGTCAACTCTTTGCATGAGGTGGCCAAAGTGTTGGAGTTTCAGCTTTAGCATCAGTCCTTCCAATGAACACCCAGGACTGATCTCCTTTAGAATGGACTGGTTGGATCTCCTTGCAGTCCAAGGGACTCTCAAGAGTCTTCTCCAGAACAACAGTGCAAAAGCATCAGTTCTTCAGCGCTCAGCTTTCTTTACAGTCCAACTCTCACATCCATACATGACCACTGGAAAAACCATAGCTTTGACTAGACAGACCTTTGTTGGCAAAGTAATGTCTCTGCTTTTTAATATGCTATGATATTAGTTTTGTTATTTGTGTCCAAAAGAAATCCAGGATGTATGAAATCAGAGAATGAACAAGACTAAAGTTTTAGGTAAATTGCTCTAAATCAGTCAGGGAGGTATAGAGGCATCATAATTCTAAGAAAAGAGCTATTTAAAAGATGTAACATAATCACTTTATCTTTAGATTAAACTGAATATTACCCATGATAAAATCAAGACCTTGAGGGAACAAGACATAGGAGAGGGCATTTTTATAGGAAAAAAGATAGGGCTGGGCAACCTTGAGGATTCTAGGAAACCAAAAGCTAATACAGAGTTCTGAAGAGGATGGAAATATATAAAAGAAATCTTTAAGGACAATGATAGAAAGGTGATTCATACCTTGGGACAGCTGTCACACTTGCCCCTTCATAACATCCTTTGAATCAGTTATGTTATCACAAAATAAGCCATAAGCTTTGGTGTCTTTGCTCATGGTTCATAGCTGGAATTTCTTTTTACCATTCTTTGTATCTCAGTCAGTTTTGGAAATCTTTCTCATCCTTCTCACCCCTTGCTTAACCTTATTCGATCCCTCCTTTCTTCCTGCAGTCATTTGCTACAGCAGTTGCCTGTCTTTTTATTTTGTCCTGCTTTATGATTGTTAATTATGGGTTTATTTCTTCCCTGGGGCTTCCCTTGTGGCTCAGTTGGTAAAGAATCTGCTTGTAATGCAGAAGACCTGGCTTCGATCACTGGATTGGGAAGATCCCCTGGAGAAGGGAAAGGCTACCCACTCCAGTATTCTGGCCTGGAGAATTCCGTGGACTGTATAGTCCTTGGGGTCACAAAGGGTCAGACACGACTGAGTGACTTTCACTTAGGTTTTGAGATGGCTTTGTGATCTCTATGATTGTCTAGCTTAACATAAATCAAGTAGTAAAGAGATGGTTTTAGTTTTGTGATTACATTTCAATGGAATCTAAGTTAATCCTACAAGCTCACATCACACCCTCTGCTTGCATGGATAGTACTACTTGCAGTTATTAACCCTTCCTTTTACCTGTGCGCATGATTCAGGGCAAGGTCGGGTTTCCTCATTCGCAGATAGCATGCAACAAGCTTTGTCTCAATGAAACTTGCCACACTAGCTATATCTTCAGCAGATGCTTCAAATGGTTTTCCAAGAACTGCCCCTTTGCTGCAAAGCTTTAAAAGAAAAAAAAAAAAATACAATGCTTTGAATTTTCTAATCATCTTGACAAATAATTGATCTTTTAAATAAACAAAACATAATATATACACATACTTTTCTAAACAAGTAAAATATTAACATTTTGATTGTAAATTAAATAAAGTATTCCTGTTCACTATTAAGTGACTATAAGTAACACATTTTATTATAAAATGCTTCCTGTAAAATATTTTAAAAGTATGATATATTTTAAAGGGATGCCATTAGCTAATAATGTCTGTTTTAAAAATAAAGCACACAATAAGCAAAGATATTAACAGAAAACCAGGTATAAATCATATTAAACACCAGTGCTTTTATGAAAACCCAGCTAAGCAATAATCTAGCACACTATCAAGTTTGATTTAATATAATAAGGGGTATCGGAAGTAAACTCCTAGGAGCCATTAACATGATTGGTGATTAATTTGAGTCTGAATCATATTCTCTAGGATGTTATTGAAAGAAAAGAAGTAAAAATTTATTAGAATTTATTGGCAGAGGCCACAGTATCTGAAAAATATGGCAGGAATGTGGAATTCTTAATAAAAATTCCAGGAAGTCAATGGTTTCTGGGCACCATAGATAAACTGTAGAGGAAGAAAATAATTAATTTTGGGGAGAGAACCCCAAACATTAAGAAGTATCAATAATATGACAAGGATAGATAGGTACTTTTTTTCCCCCTTAGAGTTTTCTACTGTTCCTTGGAATCAAGGCTGATGGGGGAGGAGAGGCTCCACTACCACTTAGTAACCTTCAGTTCAGTTCAGTTCAGTCGCTCAGTCGTGTCGGACTCTTTGCGACCCCATGAATCATAGCACGCCAGGCCTCCCTGTCCATCACCAACTCCTGGAGTTCACTCAAACTCATGTCCATCGAGTCGGTGATGCCATCCAGCCATCTCATTCTCTGTCGTCCCCGTCTCCTCCCACCCCCAATCCCTCCTAGCATCAGACTCTTTTCCAGTGAGTCAACTCGTCGCATGAGGTGGCCAAAGTATTGGGGTTTCAGCTTTAGCATCAGTCCTTCCAATGAACACCCAGGATAGATCTCCTCAGACCTTATTCCGCTTCTTTGCTATTTTTATATTTTTGCTATTGCTATTTGCTACTTTTATCTCCTGTATGCTTTTCTCACCAGGGATAGTGCTATTTGGGGATTAGCACCTATTTGTGTATATTTCCATGTAAGATTTCTTATATTCTAAATCCTGATTTTTTAAGAAATGTTATTTAAACTAATTTTCTTTTATAGATTGAGGTTGCCTTGCCATTTACATTAATATTATTGTCTATTTTTTAAAGTGCAAATAGGTTGAGAATAGGTTTATTCTGTTCTAAAATGTGTTTCTCTTCTTAATTTTATCCAACAACTATAAGCTGAAGGAAAATCTAGATGTCTTACATCCTTCGTTTGAATTGATAGTTACCTGGTACTACCAGGATATTTTGTCAACTATGATAATTCATATCATTTTTAAAAGTCTTTTCCAATTTGATGGGAGAAATTTTTTACTACATACATTCAGTCAATAAATATTTATTAATTACTAGTAAAATGTATAGCTCAATATATGATCAATGATTGTAATAGTGTAACTCTAGAAGGCAATGGCAACCCACTCCAGTACTCTTGCCTGGGAAATCCCATGGATGGAGGAGCCTGGTAGGCTACAGTCCATGGGGTTGCCAAGAGTCGGACACGACTGAGCATCTTCACTTTCACTTTTCACTTTCATGCATTGAAGGAAATGGCAACCTACTCCAGGGTTTTTGCCTGGAGAATCCCAGGGACGGGGGAGCATCATGGGCTATGGGGTCGCACAGAGTCGGACACGACTGAGGCGACTTAGCAGTAGCAGCAGTAATTGTCAGACCAAAAATACTACCATTAAATTTTAATTTGGTCTAATTAAATTGGTTTTATTTAATAGGTCTTTTTAATAAATTTTGGCAATTTTAGTTCTGTGTAAATTCCTGTTTTTGTATTCCTTGCCTATTTCCATTGATGTGTTAATCTTTTTCTTATTAATTATGAGAGCTGTTTATAATCTAGTATTCATTTTCCCGTACAACTATGTACACATAATCAGACATAAAGGGTTTTCACCCTCTAATTGCCCTTCAGAAAAGAGTCAACTTCTATCCATGTTCTTATGAGGACTCTCAGAATACATTTCTCAATTATTTGGCAAGGTGGGGGAAAAAAGACTTTTATGGAAAAAAGACTTTTATGGAAGATACAAAGTATTTGTAAATGACATTCAGTTCAGTTGCTCAGTCATGTCCAACTCTTTGTGACCCCATGAATCACAGCACGCCAGGCCTCCCTGTCCATCACCAACTCCTGGAGTTCACTCAAACTCATGTCCATCAAGTTGGTGATGCCATCCAGCCATCTGATTCTCTATCGTCCCCTTCTCCTCCTGCCCCCAATCCCTTCCAGCATCAGAGTCTTTTCCAGTGAGTCAACTCTTCGCATGAGGTGGCCAAAGAATTAGAGTTTCAGCTTCAGCATCAATCCTTCCAATGTACACCCAGGACTGATCTCCTTTAGAATGGACTTGTTGGATCTCCTTGCAGTCCAAGGGACTCTCAAGAGTCTTCTCCAACACCACAGTTCAAAAGCATCAATTCTTTGGCAATCAGCTTTCTTTACAGTCCAACTCTCACATCCATACATGACCACGGGAAAAACCATAGCCTTGACTAGACGGACCTTGGTTGGCAAAGTAATGTCTCTGCTTTTTAATATGCTATCTAGGTTGGTCATAACTTTCCTTCCAAGGAGTAAGCATCTTTTAATTTCATGGGCTGCAATCACTACATCTGCAGTGATTTTGGAGCCCCCAAAAATAAAGTCTGACACTGCTTCCACTCTTTCCCCATCTATTTCCCATAAGTGATGGGACCAGATGCCATGATCTTTGTTTTCTGAATGTTGAGCTTCAAGCCAATCTTTTCACTCTCCTCTTTCACTTTCATCAATAGGCTTTTTAGTTCCTCTTCACTTTCTATTTGTTAGCATATCATTGTATTAAAATTTTAGTATTTCTTGAGTAGTTTTATCCTTTAAATTAAATCAGCATATTTCCCCCAAATCTTAAATGCTCAAATCTCATGGATTTTTTTCACATAAAATCTTAGGCTTCCCTGGTGGCTCAGACAGCAGAGAATTCACCTGCAATACAGGAGACCTAGGTTCGATCCCTTGGTCAGAAAGATCCCCTGGAGAAGGGAATGGCTACCCACTCCAGTATTCTTGCCTGGAGAATTCCAGGGACAGAGAAGCCTGTTTGTTTAAAATCTTAAACATAAAAGAAACAAGCCCCACGTTGTACATGTCCTTCGTCCCTTCCTCCTCTTTGGAGAGCAGATAGAGCTCCTTTCTCAGGCATACTTTTTGTGGGATGAATACAATGGCCATTAGAGGAGTAACCTCCACAAGGACATTCAGATTCTACATGGCAAGAGGAAGCTGACCTTCAAGTTTAATAACATTAAGACTTTGTCTGTGAACATTGAAAGAAAGTGAAAAATAAGTGCCTGATCTAATGTTTGCTATAGTCTCTACTTCTATGAGTTTCAAGGCCAAAAAAAGGAATAAAATGATCAATCTTAATGCTCCAGAGTGTATACTTTATGAAACCAAACTGTAAGCAAGGAAAGACAATAATAATTTTTCAGTTCACATTAAAATGGAAAAACACACAGCCTGTATATATGTGGTGATCGTGATTTATCAATCAAGTACTGTAAGATAGAGAACTTTCTGATTTTATCAAAGGTTACCCTATTTGTTTGCCAGAGTGATGTGTTTTTGAAATAAGCTTTTCAGTAAGGCAAATTGTTACAAATATGTTGATGTTAAAGGTAGAAATACAGGAAATATAGACAAAGTACTGGTATCAGGATTATAAAGGACATTTCAGATATTTTGCTGAATTTTAAAATTTCAGGTAGTCATTTGTGAAGACTAACAAGTGAATCCTCTAGAAGATTAAAGACTTTAATGTGAGATGTATTTATTTGCATGCAGGAAGGGTGATTATATCAAGTTGTATTTGTCTAAAGCTATACACTCTAGCTTTTTGTGAAAAAAGTCATGGAAATAAGGTAATAAAAAGTTTTAAGCTACCTAATATAGTAAATTAATGAGAAGACTTTGAATTAGAAAACAAAAATTAGGTGTTAAATTTTTGTTTTAAAGGGAAGCATGGACAAGTTAAAAGCATAATTTTTTAGGGAAAATGAAGTAAAAACTCTTATGGGAATAGTTGTTGTTTTGATGAGAAACTGGATATTAAAATTTCAAAATTTAATAGTAAATTTCAGTAGTAAATTAAAATCACAGGCTAAAATTTTAATAAAAAATATATACTTTATAAAATATATTTGATAGTTTTCTGAAAATAGCCTGATAATACTTCAGAGTTATAAAATGTTATTAAAAGTTTATAAAAAGTGATAAAACCTTTTTCTAAGGTATTTCAAAGTTGTTTTAAGAAATAAATATCAAACCTATTTTCAGAAATTGTGGCACAATGGAATTTCAGTTTGTTTAAAAACACCGATAAAAATAACAGAAAGCCCAATAATAGCAGACAAAACCAAGATTAAATATTATGTTGTGGGTCCCATTCTTAAAAATACAACCACACATTTTTCTTTAATTAGTATCATCATTAATAAGATTGATATTGCTAATAGATTCTCACTTAATAGAATATTGTATGATGACTGTTTTCCCACCATACTCCTGGGACATAATTTTGAGTGATCCTTGCAGATCTAGGAAAGAACAATAAATCTTTAAAAATGAGGCATTATTTTAGCTATTAATTATCTACAAATTACACTATACCTCATTCAATTGGAAATTTTTTTAAGTTTTTCAATTGTTCAGGAAATTATCAAAAGAATAAAAAAAAGATGGAGAGTAAGTTACACATAACTCTATTGCCAAGTCTAATTGCCATTAATTTCTTGCATATTTCCTGACATAATTTTCATATTTTTATAATAAATTATAGTTGTGTATAATAGCCCCATCTTTTTATATAGTTATTTTTATGTTTTTAATTAAAATCTAAAACATTACTCATGTTATAATTACAGTTGAATATTTCAATATTCTTACTCTCAGTAAGTGATAGCAATATTAGAAAGTAAGTCAGCAAAGATCCTGATGATTTGCACAACATCATTAACCAATCGAATGTAGTCAACATATATATAAAATACTCCATCTTACAACATATTTTGCTCAATTGCCTGCAAATCACTGATTATTCAACAGTAAAAAAAAAAGAATCCAGTTGGAAAGTGAGCAAAGACATGAGCAGAGTTTTCTCTGAAGAGGACACGCCCATGGTAAATAGGCTCATAAAAAGATGTTCAACATGTTTACTTTTGACATCATAAGCCATCAGAGAAATGTAATTTAAAACTACAGTGAGATATCACCTAGTAGATTGGCTAAAAACTAGTAATAACATCAAAACGGTGAGTTGGATCACTCACACTTTGCTGATGGGAATGTAAAATGGTTCAGCCAGTGATGAAAACAGTATGGCAGTTGCTTAATAAACTAAACATGTGACTACTGTACAACTCAACAAGTACACATTGGGCACTTATCCCAGAGAAATGAAGACTTTATTTCACAGAGAAATCCATACATGAATAATGTTTATAGCAGAAAGAGAACAAGAGAGCTCACTGAGAGTCTCCTTATTTTTTTTTGGGGGGGGGTCCTCTTTTATAAGGGAACAAATCCTCTTCAAGAGGGCTCCACCTTCAAGACACGTAATCACTTCCCAAAGTCCTCACCTTCAAATACCATCACATATGGGATTAGATTTCAACAAATGCATTTTGGAGGGACAAATATTCAGTGCATATCTTTCATAACTCATTTTATAGATGAGGAAACTGAAGTTTGGAGTGTAATCTTCTCAGGTTACAATGTTAGTAATTTGAATCTACAACTAGATGTCTGGCCCTGGAGTCTGTGTGTTTAATCATGATGTCAGTGCTACATGGTGACACTTCATGAGCTACTGATGCACAAAAACAGAGAACAAGCATTTAGAAACTTTCACAGTACTTTGATAGAGGAATATTGTATCTGTTGAATTATAATAAAACTGCTGTTGTTCACTCACTAAGTCATGTCTGACTCTTTGCAACCTCATGGACTGCAGCACTTCAAGTTTCCCTATCCTTCCCTAGCTCCCAGAGTCTGCTCAAACTCATGTACATTCTGTCAGTGATACCATCCAATCATTTCATCCTCTGTTGTCCCCTTCTCCTCCTGCCTTCAAACTTTCGCAGCATCAGGGTCTTTTCCAATGGGTCAGTTCTTTGCAACAGGTGGCCAAAGTATAGGAGTTTCAGCTTCAGCATCAGTCCTTCCAATGACTATTCAGGACTGATTTCCTTTAGAATGGACTGTTTGGACCTCCTTGCAGTCTAAGCGACTCTCAAGAATCTTTTCCAGCACAGTTGGAAAGTATCAGTTCTTTGGGACACAGTCTTCTTTTTAGTCCAACTCTCACATCCACACGTGACTACTGAAAAAAACATAGCTCTGACTATACGAAACTTTGTTGGCAAAGTGATGTCTCTGCTTTTTGATACGCTGTCTAGGTTGGTCATATCTTTTCACCAAGGAGCAAATGTCTTTTAATTTCATGGCTGCAGTCACTGTTGGCAGTGATTTTCAAGCCCAAGAAAATAAAATATGCTATTGTTACCATTTTTTCCTCATCTGTTTGCCATGAAGTGATGGGACCGGATGCTATGATCTTAGTTTTCCAAATGTTGAATTTTAAGCCAGCTTTGTCACTCTCCTCTTTCACCTTCATCAAGAGGTGAAATTTATTTAGTTCCTCTTCACCTTCTGCCATTCAGTTCAGTTCAGTTCAGTCCAGTCGCTCAGTCGTGTCCGACTCTTTGTGATCCCATGAATCACAGCACACCAGGCCTCCCTGTCCATCACCAACTCCTGGAGTTCACTCAAACACACCTCCATTGAGTCAGTGATGCCATCCAGCCATCTCATTCTCTGTCGTCCCCTTCTTCTCCTGCCCCCAATCCCTCCCAGCATCAGAGTCTTTTCCAGTGAGTCTTTTCCTCAACTCTTCACTTGAGGTGGCCAAAGTATTGGAGTTTCAGCTTTAGCATCAGTCCTTCCAGTGAACACCCAGGACTGATCTCCTTTAGAATGGACTGGTTGGATCTCCTTGCAGTCCCAGGGACTCTCAAGAGTCTTCTCCAACACCACAGTTCAAAAGCATCAATTCTTTGGCAGTCAGCTTTCTCTGTACATGACCATTGGAAAAACCATAGCCTTGACTAGACGGACCTTGGTTGGCAAAGTAATGTCTCTGCTTTTTAATATGCTATCTAAGTTGGTCATAACTTTCCTTCCATTAGAGTGGTATTATCTGCATATCTGAGGTTGTTATTTCTCCTGGCAATCTAGATTCCAGCTTGTTATTCATCCAACCCAGCATTTGGCGTGGTGTACTCTGCATATAAGTTAAATAAGCAGGGTGACAATGTACAGCTTTGACATGCTCCTTTCCCAATTTTGAACCAATCCACTGTTCCATGTCCAGTTCTAACTGTTGCTTCTTGACCTGCATACAGGTTTCTCATGAGGCAGGTAAGGTGGTCTGATATTCTCATCTCTTCAAGTATTTTCCACAGTTTGTTGTGACCCTCACAGACAAAGGATTTCATTTAGTCAATGAAGTTTTTCTGGAATTTTCTTGTTGTTTACTGTGATCCAAACAATGTTGGTAATTTGATGTCTGATTCCTCTGCTTTTTCTTTTTTTAATTTTACAATATTATATTAGTTGGTTTTGCCATACATTGACATGAATCCGCCCCGGGTGTACATGAGTTCCCCCTTCTGAACCCCCCTCCCACATCCCTCCTCCTTTTATCCTCCCTCTGGGTCATCCCCACACACCAGCCCCGAGCATCCTGTAACATGCATCGACCCTGAACTGGTGATTCATTTCACATATTACAACATACATGTTTCAATGTCATTCTCCCAAATCATCCCTCCCTCACCCTCTCCCACAGAGTCCCAAAGACTGTTCTATACATCTGTGTCTCTTTTGCTGTCTCATATACAGGGTTATCATTTGCATCTTTCTAAATTCCATATATATGCGTTAGTATACGGTATTGGTGTTTTTCTTTCTGGCTCACTTCACTCTGTATAATAGGCTCCAGTTTCATCCACCTCATTAGAACTGATTCAAATTCATTCTTTTTAATGGCTGAATAATACTCCATTGTGTATATGTACCAAAGCTTTCTTATCCATTTTTCTGCAGATGGACATCTAGGTTGCTTCCATGTCCTGGCTATTATAAACAGTGCTGCAATGAACATTGGAGTACATGTGTCTCTTTCAATTCTGGTTTCCTCAGTGTGTATGCCCAGGAGTGCAATTGCTGGATCATATGGCAGTTCTATTTCCAGTTTTTTGAGGAATCTCCACACTGTTCTCCATAGTGGCTGTACTAGTTTGCATTCCCACCAACAGTGTAAGAGGGTTCCCTTCTCTCCTAAATACAGCTTGTTCATCTGGAAGTTCTTGGTTCACATACTGTTGAAGACTAACTTGAAGAATTTTGAGCATTATCTTGCTAGCATGTGAAACGAGTGCAGTTATAAGGTAGTTAGGATATTCTTTGGCATTGCCCTTCTTTGGACTTGGAATGAAAACTGACCTTTTCCAGTCCCGTGGTCGTTGCTGAGTTTTCCATATTTGCTGGCATATTGAGTGCAGCACTTTAACAGCATCATTTTTCAGGGTTAGAAATAGCTCAGCTTGAATTTCACCACCTCCACTAGCTTTGTTTGTGTTGATGCTTCCTAAGGCCCACTTGATTTCACACTCCAGGATATCTGGCTTTTGGTGAGAGACCACACCATCGTGATTATCCAAGTCTTTCAGATCTTTTTTGTACAGTTCTTCTGTGTATTCTTGCCACCTCTTCTTAATCTCTTCTGCTTCTGTAGATTTTTGCTGTTTCTGTCCATTATTGTGCCCATCTTTGCATGAAAGTTTCCTTTGGTATCTCTTAATTTTCTTGAAGATATCTAGTCTTTCCCATTCTATTATTTTCCCTCTATTCTTTGCATTTTTCACTTAAGAAGGCTTTCTTATCTCTCTTTGCTAGCTTTGTATTTTTGTGTCATATTTCCCTTATTTTTTCTAGTAATTTTTTTTTTACTCAGTTTATTAAAATATCAGTCTGCAAACAAATTGGGACAAAACTGAAGAGAATTGGTCCTTTGCCACAGATAATGAAAATAACTTTACTAAATTGTTAAAAATTTAGATAATTAAGATATTATGAAAAGAAAACAATTCAAAATTCCATTATTTAAAAATGACCATTCTTAAATGTTAGATATTGGTGTGGATATCTCCATCTTACCTAGCTTTCTATTGATCAATCACGTATCTATGTCTTTATCCTTCCATTTACAATAATGATATTATTCATTATCCATAGTATTATGTTTCTTTCTTTGAATATTTCTTGGTCATTAATAAATATAAATTTATGCCATTTTTCAAATGGCTGCATAATTTTACTAGATCCCCATTTAATATTTTTCCTAATGAGAAATTTCTCCAGAGACACTGAGAGTTCTTAATGTCATAAATAATATACATTGAATAGCCTTGTGTATATATCTTTGTTCACACATTTGATCATTTCTAAATTTTCATATTCTATCTGTTATAATGTCCTCTTACTTATTGGAAATGCTGAGTCAGGCATAGATATTACGATCCCAAAAAGCATATTTTAGAAAATATGCAACATGAAAGTGCTTTCCAGAAAAGTCTTTCTTGTTTTCCCTATATCCTCATGCACACTAGGTATTAGCAACATTTTAATCTATTCTTTGCTAATCATATGGGCAACAAAGACACCTTATTTTAATTTGATTATTAAAACAAGCACTCATATGTATTGGCCATGTGTATGTATACACTTCATGAATTTTATTCATTTTACAGTTGAGATACTCTAACTCATATAGATTTATTTTCACTTAGTGAAAATTTATTTACTTAGATTTTTTCCAAATATATAATTTATTTTGAGTTATGTGTACCATGCTTTTGTGTCAGGCTTATGCTGGCCGTTATACAACAGATTGAAAAGATTCCCATCTTTATCGGTACTCTGGAACACTTATAAATAGTTAAAGAAATTTCAGCCCAGCTTTTTCAACCTTTTTTTTTTTAATTTGATTATTGTTATGGGTAGGTTTTCAATGTTTTGTATTAATTTTGTTAATTTATATTTTCTTAGAAAATTATCTGTTTCATTCAGATTCTAAAATCTGTCATTGTAGTGAAGAACATTATATTCTTATAACATCGTAAATGCCTGTGTAGCAGTGCTGTCATTCTTTTTTTCACTCTCAGTACTATATAGTTCTGTTTTCTGTTTCTTAGTGGAATTGCGGGGGTTTGATTTTGTTTTCTTAAAACCAACATACTCTTAGATTAATTTATTAATTCTCATATTCTTCTTCCTAATTCATTACTTTGGTTTTTATGTTCGCTTTATTTTTTCCTTCTGCTTTCCTAAGGGACTTTGTTTTGTTTCTCTTTACTTTTTTTAAAAACTAATATCTTTAATTAATACTTAACTCATTTATTTTAGCTTTTCTCATATAGAAGTGTGTTGTGTGCTTTACTTAGGAAAAAAACATTCAAAGCTTTTATTTCCACCTATTTTTTTTTCTTTTGCCAATAGCTCTTTAAGAAAGTAAACCTGTACTTCTTATTCTTTAAAATGTTACCACTTGCTTTTTTTCTTGGTTACTTGTAAGACTAGACCATTTTGCATATTTGTTAGTCATTTATATTGCATCATTTGTGGATTATTTACCATCTGTCAGACCCTTTACCACTTGTCTTTTATGCGCTTACTCTTTTTCTTGCTTATGAAATCATTCATGGGTACCTGGAGTCCTTGCACGTTCTGCATTGTCCCCATCCTACAAATTTGAACTTGTCTAAAGAATTGCCTCTGACTCCATGTGGTAGCCTTTTTCAAGGTACAGGTGTTATGACTGCAGGAGCTCAATGCTGAGGGACCCTTCTTTACTATATGGGACAAACCTCTGAGAAAAAAGCCAGTATAGAAGGAATAAAGTCAAAGATTAAGAGGCTGGAAAGCCTAATGACCCCTGAAAATCTTCCCTTGAATAAAAATATATAAAATAATTTGAAAAGGTAGTATTCATTTGTTATTTTGAAACAGTGAGATAGGATTTGAAGAAAATAAAATCATTAAGGAATTGAGAATTAAATTGTAGCATAAATTTTAAACTAGAAGCAATATGTAAAGAATAAGTGATAGTATCAGATCGAAATATAGAGGACAATACTGAAAATAGGAAAGACTTTAAAGACTTCATTACTAACGAATTTTTATAATTTCTGAGACTTTTTCTTATATATAACTGCATCTAACTTTTTAGTATCTCCATAAAGTAGATAAAACTGTTTGTCCCATTTGACAAATACTGAAACCTATGGGGGAAGAAAGTCAACTGCATGATAATGGATGGTAAACAGACTTGTGCTGGTGACCATTTTATAGTGTATAGGGATGCTGAATTATAATGATAACCTCTTGAAACTTATACAGTGTGTTTAAAAAAAAATAAAAAATACATGCCAAAAGAAATCTAGCGGTTTTCCCAGGAGCTAAAATTGATGGAAAGTTCTCTTTCCTCCACATCAGCCTCCTTGTCGTAAATTATTCTGTTCAATACATTTTTTTTTAATTGTTAGTACCTAGCACCCTTGTTAGCCATTCAGTAGAACATCTCATGTAAACTTCCAGTGTTTTTTTTTGTTGGAAAATGTGAGTTCAGTACTCCAGCTGAGTTTAATGCTTCCCCTTCTTTTTACCATGTAGAATCTTTCCTAAAGCCTAACCGCACAAGAGATTGGTCCAAACCAAATACTAGAGATTGAGTTGGTAGCTTCTTCTTGGTTCTCCTTGCAGTGTACTATTAGAACTTACATATAGAACTTCCTTTGCCTGGAGAATCATAAGGAGAAGAAAACAAACTTCAAACTCTAGAATTCACTGCTCTTTCTTTTACTACCTCTTCTCATTCATATCTCAAGGGGACATAAACCATTGCTTTTCAATTTCCATTTCCTAAATGTTGAAAGAATTGACATTTATGCATAGATATAAGAAGAGAGTACTAATAGTGGAATTAAGGGATGAAATAGCACTGAGAGCCCCAGAAATGAGTCCTTCAACACAGTGGGGAACTGCTGGCATTCTAGCTGCGAAAGGCCCTGTATCTCTGAGTTGGGCATGCAGTAGATATAGGTGATAGTCTGCTTTTTATCATCTGTTCTTCCTTGAGGCTTTGTTTTTTGAAAATCCTACCTGGTGCCTGGCAGACCTTTGCAATGATCTTTCTGTGGATTAATGCATATAGAAGGATGGACTTTAGGTGCAAGAACTAACCACCATCCTATCCTGCCAATTTGTCAATGGGATCTTTACAGTCTCTTTTTAGATACCAAGCTAAATATTCATACTGCAAGGGTCCCATAACTAATAGTTTTCAATTTTAATAAATATCTTTTTATACTCTCTTAATAGACTGGAAAGAATCTCTACACCAGAGAATAACACCCATTGGTTTTAAATTTTCTCTCATCTTGTTACATGAAAGAGGAATGAATCAGAGAGCTCACCCCTTGTAACTTTCCACATGGTGCCACACAGATCTACTAAAGTGTCTCCCTGGGAGAGAGAGAGAGTATGTGGGGCTGAGAGATGCAGAGAATTATGTTCACACATCACTGAACTTAAAAGTACCATCAGGGTTTTAGGAGCAGTGCTTTTCAGCCAAGTAGGCCAAGATGTGACCTCTATTAAATTTATGGGAATTGGAGAAATGAGGTTACTCCCTGGGTGACATGCTGTTGAATGACAGTAAAAAGTAATTAATCACTCCTACTCCTATTTGTTAAAATAGCTATGCTTCAATCTTTTTTTCCCCCCCTTTCGAGTAGCCTTAAAATAGAGGTGTGGCCACAGTGGGTTCCTTCTACTGTGTTTCACCTTGATCTGACCAGCCAGTAATTTGCTTATGCTCTGAAGCATGTAAATGATACACATTAACCTTCAGGGTTTTTTTCAGGGATACCCCTAAACTCTAGCTATCTGATGTGCAAAGCAGATTAGAAATATGGCGGGAGTGAAATGAATTAATACAATAAATCTTCCTTCCTTCTTGCCCAGGAATTTCAGCTCATAAAGATAGCAACTTTAAAATGAAGATAATGTTAATAGCGTGCTTGTTTCAAGGTATTATTTATATTATAAAGTAAATGTATTATCACATACAAAGTCAGCTTTTGTACAGTAATTATAATAGCCAGCAGTTATTGAGTGTTGACTGTGTGCTTGGCATTGTGCTAAGTACTTGATATTGTCTTTTATTGATGATATCTTATTAAATATTTTACTCCTAATTTTCAGGTAAGGAACTTGGCTGAAGTGAGGGTACTAACTTATCAGACAGTAAGTTCTAAAACTATGATTTAAATCCAGGTCTGTCACATCACCTAGATTCTATATTTTTTAGATAGCATTTTCCTTGGCTGGCCATTAATGAGTCACAGTCACATCTAGAGGGACAAATGTGAATCTTAACAGTTATCATTAGTGCTAGTTTCTTACTTATGATTACTTAATTCATATTCATACATGCAGTGAGACAGATATATATATATCAGTCCAGTGATCTCTAAATATCTATATATGTATGTATCTATCTGTCTATCTATCTATACCTCACTGGATTACCTCTAAGGAAATGGGAAGATAGTTAAGATAGGCAGGGAGAGAGATGGATCAACATTTATTAAGGAACAGGTAAGGCTCAAAATTCTCCAAGCCAGGCTTCAGCAATATGCGAACCGTGAACTTCCAGATGTTCAAAGCTGGTTTTAGAAAAAGCAGAGGAACCAGAGATCAAATTGCCAACATCCACTGGATCATCAAAAAAGCAAGAGCGTTCCAGAAAAACATCTATTTCTGCTTTATTGACTATGCCAAAGCCTTTGACTATGTGGATCACAATAAACTGTGGAGAATTCTTCACGAGATGGGAATACCAGACCACCTGACCTGCCTCTTGAGAAACTTGTATGCAGGTCAGGAATAAACAGTTAGAACCGAACATGGAACAACAGACTGGTTCCAAATAGGAAAAGGAGTATGTCAAGGCTGTATATTGTCACCCTGCTTATTTAACTTCTATGCAGAGTACATCATGAGAAACGTTGGGCTGGATGAAGCACAAGCTGGAATCAAGATTACCGGAAGAAATATCAATGACCTCATATATGCAGATGACACCACCCTTATGGCAGAAAGTGAAGAGGAACTCAAAAGCCTCTTGATGAAAGTGAAAGAGGAGAGTGAAAAGGTTGGCTTCAAGCTCAACATTAAGAAAACGAAGATCATGACATCTGGTCCCATCACTTCATGGCAAATAGATGGGCAAACAGTGGAAATAGTGTCAGACTTTATTTTGGGGTGCTCCAAAATCACTGATGGTGATTGCAGCCATGAAATTAAAAGACGCTTACTCCTTGGAAGGAAAGTATGACCAATCTAGATAGCATATTAAAAAGCAGAGATATTACTTTGCCAAAAAGGTCGGTCTAGTCAAGGCTATGGTTTTTCCCGT
Source organism: Moschus berezovskii (assembly GCF_049115385.1). Classification (NCBI taxonomy): domain Eukaryota; kingdom Metazoa; phylum Chordata; class Mammalia; order Artiodactyla; family Moschidae; genus Moschus; species Moschus berezovskii. The sequence goes on along the minus strand of NC_142460.1, from coordinate 116,883,267 downwards.
GGTCATGTATGGATGTGAGAGTTGGACTGTGAAGAAAGCTGATCGCTGAAGAATTGATGCTTTTGAAGTATGGTGTTGGAGAAGACTCTTGCGAGTCCGTTGGACTGCAAGGAGATCCAACCAGTTCAGTTCAGTTCAGTTCAGTCACTCAGTCGTATCCGACTCTCCTCGACCCCGTGAATCACAGCACTCCAGGCCTCCCTGTCCATCACCAACTCCCGGAGTTCACTCAAACTCATGTCCACAGAGTCGGTGATGCCATCCAGCCATCTCATTCTCTATCGTCCCCTTCTCCTCCCGCCTCCAACCTTTCCTAGGATCAGAGTCTTTTCCAGTGATCCAACCAGTCCATTCTAAAGGAGATCAGTCCTGGGTGTTCACTGGAAGGACTGATGCTAAAGCTGAAACTCCAATACTTTGGCCATCTCATGCGAAGAGTTGACTCACTGGAAAAGACTCTGATGCTGGAAGGGATTGGGGGCAGGAGGAGAAGTGAACAACAGAGGATGAGATGGCTGGATGGCATCACCGACTCGATGGAGGTGAGTTTGAATGAACTCCAGGAGTTGGTGATGTTCAAGGAGGCCTCGCGTGCTGCCGTTCAAGTTGTCGCAAAGAGTCGGACTGGACTGAGCGACTGAACTGAACTGATGCCTAACTGGAGAGGTACTAAAACTACTTAACCTCTTAATGTATACTGCAAATATCTAAGAGGAAGATATGGCAAAGAGTATTTCACAAACTTATTTGACCATAGAATCCCTTTCCTACAACAAACTCATATTTTTAAAAAAGAACATCTTGAAGCCCAGAATTTTGTGAAGTTCATTTTGGGAAATGCTATCCTAAGGCAACTTCCATCTTTCTTACTTCTTAGTTCAAGTGGGGCTGGCATCTGGTTAATGCTCCAATTTTGAGAGAAATGTTTCTAAAAAGAATTTGAGGAGAGGAAGAAGCCGGGTTAGCACATCTGATCTGAAAGCAATGTGATTTTATTATTGATGTGAGCTAGTATACTCTATTTCAGTTTATATGTCACTCATGTTACTATTACATTAGTCAGATTTAAGCATGTCTCACTGTCTATTAAAATTCTCTTTTTAAGCATTTCAGAGATGTTTGTGAACATATTTAAAGCACACTGGAACTTACTGTTTGTGGCTATCAAGATATTTTTTTTTTAGGCCCAGGAAGAATGGTATTCTGGGGTCATTTAATCCTTCCTGTTATATCAGGTATAAAAATCTAATTAATATTGTTTGTTTTTTTGTTTTGTTTTACTTTATCAATACCAGTGGTTATTTTCCTTCTTTACTTCTCAGAATAAACTAAGAACTTGATGTTGTGCTATGGAGAATAACACTTTTTAAAAAACAACCATGAGACTAGGACAGTGTTAGCTCAGTAGGAAATACTTTTTTACACGTAAAATTTTTATAGAATGTTATAAATGAAAAAAAATTATTTTAAATATCTGAGATTTTAAGGCCAGTCATGGATAGTAAAACATTTGAAGAATATGTTATATTATGTAGATAAAGGGTCTGTATTAATCAATATTGTGACTTTTTAAGAGTTTGTTTTTAAAAATAGGATAAAGGAAAATGATTCACTATCTCTGAGGTAAAATATCAATATGTTTCTGCATAATCCCTTTCTTATCAATATATTCTAATGTCAAAAGAATGATTATGTGGTTTATGATGTTCTGGCATAGTGAATATGACAGGGCAGTGCATGGTCCCCAGTTCCAAGGGGCAGCAAACTCTTTGGAACCTTTCAAAAGAGTTTCTGGAGAGGACCTAAATAGTTAATTCTATACTACTAAAAATATTTTCATGGGGATTTGCAATTTATATAAACCTTTATGAAAGTGAAAGTGTTAATCACTCAGTCTTGTCCGACTCTGCAACCCCATGGACTATAACCCGCCAGGCTTCTTTTTCCATGGAATTCTCCGGGCAAGAATACTGGCGTGTGTAACCATTATTGTCTTATTTTCTCTTCACTGAAGCTCTAAGATGCAGGTCAGGCAGCCACTGATTGCCAGTTTGTGGATGATAAAACTAAGATTCAGAGACATCTAGTGACCTGCCTGAGGTCACATAGTTCATAAATAGACGATGAAGAAACTAAAAATATTTCTTCTCATTTAAAATTTGGTGTGTTTCCCCTATCTTTGAATGTTTCCTTCTGAGCTGTTTTGTTCACAACATTTGCTTTCTGATTCCTAAAGTATATAGTTCATGTTACATATTAGACTTCATCTCTCTCTCATGACTAGTTGAAAAATGGTGGAAAGGGTGGGAGCTTAGGAAAAATAGTATGGTCCTCAAATTTTAATATTTTAGGGGAAAAGAGGTATAAAAGCAATGATAAGAGGATCTGAATTCCTGAAGGGACTATTTAAACAATAATTTATGAGTCTTTGCAGAGAAAAAAAGTTTATATAGTACATGCAAGTCATTCCTCCATACAAGGATAAAATTTTATTTAAAGCGCAACCACCGAAGTTTCAATGTAAAAGCAGGCATGCTGTTTCCCAGAGCTGGTGGGAAGATATAATGGAAAAGAGTACTTTTGCTAGAGAACTAATCAAGATTTCAAGGGATGTGAGAACAGGTTATAACTTACTTTGATGGCTCTCAGTCCAAGTGCACAAGAAGGGGACGATTACTTTCTCTCTCACCAACTAATACGCTCACATCAGAGTCTCCTAAAGGCTCTATGAAAATGTTTTCCATTTCTACAATAAAGGGAAAGACTCACCCAGACACATAGGAAGTGAGTTTCTGTATTGACCTTGTTTGGGAAATTCAGGTTTAACATGAAGACAACACTTCCCATCTCCTGTCTGTCTAGATGTTAACTAATAGCAGGAACCCCTAGGAGAAAAATGTATGAAGGAGAAAATACATTCCTACTTCAATATTTTAGCTAGTTACAAGTGATGGGGAGAAAATTCATGAGGAAATGTGATCATTATAACACAGATGTAGTGAATTATACTTTAATGTAACTTAAATTTGTTAAATTTCATTTATTACCAGAAGAATATTATTTCATATGCTATGAACTCTGATAAGCCCTTTACTTGTATTATCTTACAGGTTCAATATTATTTTCACTTTATAGATGATTTCAGGCATAGGCAGTTTAAATAACTTCCTCAAGGTCACAAAGCCATAGTAAACAACTAAACTTGGATTCAAATTCACATAACTCAGAGCCCTGAGGATATTCTCTTAACTACTGCCTTTTACTTATTTAAATTGTTATTGGAGTATAGTTGTTGTGTTTCAGCTGTATGGCAAAAGGAGTCAGTTATACATATACATGCTGCTGCTGCTGCTAAGTCACTTCAGTCGTGTCCGACTCTGTGTGACCCCATAGACCGAAGCCCACCAGGCTCCCCCATCCCTGGGATTCTCCAGGCAAGAACACTGGAGTGGGTTGCCATTTCCTTCTCCAATGTGTGAAAGTGAAAAGTGAAAGTGAAGTCGCTCAGTCGTGTCCGACCCTTAGCGACCCCACGGACTGCAGCCTACCAGGCTCCTCCATCCATGGGATTTTCTAGGCAAGAGTACTGGAGTGGCTTGCCATTGCCTTCTCCGATACATATACATATATTCGCTCTTTTAGAATCTGTTTCCATATAGGTCATTATTGAGTATTGGATAGAGTGCCTTGTACTATACAGTAGGCTTTTTATTAGTTATCTATTTCATATGTAGTTAAACTACTGCATTTTAAAATAATCTACTATTTAAATCCTGACTACTACAGTGCTGGTACTTTAGTACTCGGTCCCAGACCAGAAATATGTATATCTTTCTATAGGAAATGTGTGTATCTGTCCCTTATCAGTCATGATAAAGTTAGAAAGACAAATGTATTGAGGAAAACATAAAGAGTTAAAAGCATCATATCTTTAGAATGGGGAGTTCTTTGGATAAAAACATACCAGGTGGTTAAATCTATCTGAAGACTGAACCAACTAGCAACATTCCCTGATTCTATTTTAGTTGTTGCCATGTCATATTAACTGTGGATCATACTTGAGTGATTCCAACCATGTAAAATAATTTTAACCCTGATGCCAGATGACCAGAAAGGAGAGATGATATCAAGTACTACTTTAACTCATTGACTTCCCAGTTGTCAGATTTGCACATTATCTTAATCTCTTTTTACTGCACAGAAATGATATCAGGACAAGCCAGATGAATGAGAATTGCTTTCCCCCTAATTAGTATTACAGATCTTCCTTCAGGGTCCTTGTGAGTCCTGAGGCCACGTCACTTTCCAAAAATACCCATTGAGCAGCTGCAGACTCTCCATTGCCCAAACATTATGGCTATCTTTCACACTAGTGTTTGGTAATGATGAATAGAAGGAAACAGGTCTGCAGATGAGAAGGAAATCTTCTTGCTGTTATTTTCCATCTATTATGGTTACACTAATTACAAGAACTTGGGAAAGTTTGCAGTACAAACACATTTTGAAATTCTGGCCTACATATGATATCTAAAAATGTCTATCATTAATGTCACCCTGAAAATGTTTTAGTTTGTTAAAGAATTTCTCTAGGTGCCCAAGTTTATAAAGTTACTGTCTGAAATACGATACTGTCAAAAGATTGACAGTGAGTTGATATAGATAGGGCAGAAGTTCAGGTACAATTCTCTGTATTTCTTGTGAGCTTGACAAGTCACAAATATCATGTATGCAGTCCTCATTATGACTTGAAATCACTGCTAGTTTCAAGGAATGCATTGTTGATGATAATATGGTGAACATAAAAAAGTAAAAGCACATCCATGATGAAATCCTCATTTAAAATAGGTCAAAAAATTAAAAATAATCTCTAAGCCCCTTCTCTAAAATGAAACCCCATTATTGATAAAATAACATTTTTTTCTTTGTAGGTTATAAAAATTGTATAATACACAAGGGAAGAAAAAACAATGATATTACTACATCTTTTCCATATGAATTTATTTCTTCTTTATCTTTTATTTACTTTAAAATATGTTTTCTTTCATCACTTAGTATTGAGTCAACAGAAGTAATCATATTCAATGATCAAATATAGTTAAAGCTATAATTCCCAATCAATAACACAAAAAATATAACCCAAAATGTCTCTAATTTTTTTCATTAACCTACTATTAATCAATAGAGGAAACAGTTTTCCCACCCAGTGTATGAGTAGCAAAATGTTATTAATGTTCTCAACAAAATTATCCCTGAAATGTTATTTTAATAATTCTTAATTTTTGAAAATGTGGAATTATTGGTGAGGAATATGTGAAGGAAAACAAGTCTGTTGTGATTAGAACTGTAATAGGGGTTCCAGATATAGCAAACAAAAATATATGACACCTATTTAAAACTGAATTTTATGTAAACAATGTTTATATAAAACAATTTTTATAAATTATTTAGTATAATTCATGTCTCATATATTTATATATTCCATACTATACCATACCACACCACACTACACCATGCCATATCATACTCTGAAATATCAACAATGTTTATCATTGTTGAGTCATGGAATTATTTGCAATTTTGAAGTTTTAATGTTCTTTTCTTTATGCACTGAGTGTTTGGGGTTGTATGCAACTTGATTTTCTAGAACAGAAGTCTGGGAGGGGACAGAACACAAGTCTTGTGTTTTGGCAATGCCCTAAGATAAGAGCCCTGGAGAAGGGAATGACAATCCATTCCAGTATTCTTGCCTGGAGAATTCCATGGGCAGAAGAGCCTGGCGGGCTACAGTCCATGGGGTTCCAAAGAGACTGAAGTGACTAACACCTTCACTAAGGTAAGAGATTCCCAACCCAGGCTAGGACTTCTTTTACCAGAATCCACTCAATTACTCTGCAGAAAGGAGGAATCAGAAAAATTCCTCAGAGGATCAAGACTAGGAAAACACTGGAGAGTCAGAAAGCAGGCATGCGCCCTGCAGAGGTGACTGGAGCCCTCTCTGTCAATGAAGAGAAACCAGGAATGGGCTTTTCATGTTGAGATTCCACAGTGCTAAGTGAAGCCACCTCAGGACCCTTCACTTGCCATTTGAGTGTTCTTACTGAGACCTAGGGCTGTGGGTGTGAATTGGGATGGAGAAGAAAGGGAGGAGGAGGATGGTGAGAAGTGAGATCCAGGGGAGACATGTGGGGAAGTCACCGTGGAGAATTTGATCATTTTACAGAAATACCTTGGATATCACTTTTGCTGTCAAAATTATATTTGACTAGTGGGAGAATCAAATTTAGGCAACTTCTGTTCTTGCCAAGACCGAATTTGAGCAAACACTAGACAACTCCTGAATGGATTCCCTGATTTTTGAACTTATAAAATGGTCCTGCAGGGATGATCAAAAGCACATGTCTTCAAGTCCTGCCTTCTTGTTAAAGTTAGAGAGTTCTGCATAAACATGCTTGATGTCCAAGTTATCAAAGGTCCTAAATTGTTGGGGAGAAAAGAATTATATCTGCTACAGGCTCAGAATATGATAAATTCTCTGAAAATGTACTTTGAGAACAGGCAGCAGCCCAGTTCTCATGTGTTCTATTGTAAAATGTGAGAAGGAGTGAGAAAGAAACACCAAAACTGCTGCTTCATAAAGATCGTGTCTTTCCTTTAGACATCATTTAAGAATGACTGTTTATCAAGTATCAAAAATCAAAGTCTTATCTGGGAATTGATAGTTCAGAAATAGGAGAGTCAGAGAGAGGGAAAGAGAGAGAGACAGAATGAACCTGCAAGCACAGTAGCTAACAGATGCCTGGCAGTGACCAGGCAAACAACTTTAAAATAGACTTGTATTCTTTACACAAATTAAGAATGCCATATGACTTGTTTCTATTCAATTAACTGCTTGCTTCTCATAGCCAGTCAGGCCAGAACTTCCACCACCACTCTTTTCCTCTGCCAAGTTCCTGATTATGTGTTAAGACTGGAGGGTAGAGGGAATGCTATTTGCCTCCAGCTGATGCAGATTAATAACTGAGACACAGGAACCATTTGGGAGAATAATGAGTCGCTTCCTGGTCTAAACACCAGCTCCAGGCGATGGTTGACCAAACAAACACAAAATCATAAGGAGGAAAATGGAGGCCTCTGTTGAGTCTTGAAAGAGGAAAATTCAAAATACATAAAAGTGTATTTTAACAAGCAGGTAGTATTTTTATGGAACATGTGCCATCAAGACGGGATATAGGCCAACAATGATGACAAACCAGAAAGAGACAAAGGACTTTAAAAATGTTGTGGAGTAAATGACACAACACAGTTCTCACTTAAAAAAATGTTCATTAAACCACTGGAAAAGGGAAAAGAAATTAACATCTGTCAAATGAATTGCCTAGAGATTTAAGATCCATGTTAAATAATTGAGTGATAGTTGCATTCTTGTCTTTGGTTACATTTCAAGGAAACATTGTTGGTATTTAACATTTATGTTAATGTGTGATGTCAATGTTTACTTTCATATACATAAAGCATTTATTGTGCCATGCTGTTATTCTACAGGAGTTGTTCAGTTGCTAGGTTGTGTGCCATTCTTTGCAACCCGGTGAACTGCAGCCCACTAGGCTTCCCTGTCCTTCACTATCTCCCAGAGCTTGCTTAAACTCATGTCTATTGAGATGGTGATGCCATCCAACCATCTCATCCATGGTCACCCCCTTCTCCTCCTGCCCTTAATATTCTAGAGTATTAAGTATTAATGTAAACATGACTGTTTCAATTCATCAAATACATTTTGGGGGGCATTTATTAGGATGAACATATGACTTTTCCACTTTTAGTCTATAAATGTAGTTATATGAGTTGAATATCCTCTGGCTGATCCTAGGCTACTGAACCATGATTTACTCTGAGGTCATCTATGATGCCCCCATATAAGGTTAGATCCTCCTGTTAGGTGTGCCCCAATGGCACCACATACCAGACCTGCCCCAACATTTGCAAGGCCTAGGGCAAGAATATAAATGAAGTACTACATCCCATTTGTCTAAATATTTTAAAACTATCAATCAAGCTAGCAACCCGTTAAATAAAATATGTTCCATCCTCCTACCATGACAAATATATCCTCAAAACCACCTGGAAAGCAAGGTTCAAATTAGAATTTTCAGAATCTTCAGAGCTCTGTTCTAGAACATGACTTTGGGGGAGAAGTGGCCCCCGCCCCTTGTCTCTAGTCTGTGGGCACTCCTCTTTCTCTTTCCCTTCCCACTCCTGCCTCCAACCAGAGCTGCCAGGGGATTCCTCTGCCTGTGTGTGGACCACTCAGACCACACATTCAAGCCCTGCTCACAGCCTTCCCCAAGCATTGTGTTTTACCTGTCCATTGCTGGGCATATAAGCACAAGCTCAACATTCAGTAGGTGGATACAGAGACATCTGCTCTGGCCCTAGGAGTGGGTTTAGACCATTCGAGGAGGAAATTCTGGCATCCCTGTTACTCAGAGGAGGGTCTAGTAGGGATTGTGAGCTCCAGATGGACACGTCCAAGATATCTCACAGATGTCTGCTGTCTCCTTGCCTGGTGAGAAGGGGCACTGTGGGTGGTGGGGTGGGGGGCAGAGAGAGTTTCTCTGAAACCTAGGACTGAGGCCAAATACCCTTTCTGTCTAAGGGTAGTAGTGCCTTGAACCATCCTATCATAACACTTATCACAGTTTTTTCTCACTACTCTTTCTTAACTCTGTAAGCACTGGATCTGTCTTGTTCATTCTTACATTACAGGTTCCTAACATGGTTCTGGTATCAATTAGGTATTTATAAATATTTTTGCAGTGAAAAAAATGCTAATCATCTTTAAAACAGGCTACATCTTTTAAAATATATCTCTGAAATTTATAAAAATTATAATGTTTTAGAGCTTAATGAATAATTTTAATTAAAAGTCAAAGTTTTATAGGCTTCAGCTTTTTACTACATTGATATAAAACTGGAAATAAATAGCATACATATAATTAAAACTCATACACATAGAAACTGAAAAATCCTTTCAAATGATAATAGAGAGAAGGGAATATTTTAAAATTTGAAAAGATATTTAGGAAGAAAATCTATATGTAGGCAGTATTCCTAACAGAATTCTCTATTTAAAAAGAAGCATTTTAATCAGCACTAATTTCCCGTGGTCATGTATGAATGTGAGAGTTGGACTGTGAAGAAAGCTGATCGCCGAAGAATTGATGCTTTTGAACTGTGGTGCTGGAGAAGACTCTTGAGAGTCCCTTGTACCGCAAGGAGATCCAACCAGTCCATTCTAAAGGAGATCAATCCTGGGTGTTCATTGGAAGGACTGATGCTAAAGCTGAAACTGCAATACTTTGGCCACCTCATGCAACAGGTTGACTCACTAGAAAAGACTCTGATGCTGGGAAAGGTTGGGGGCGGGAGGAGAAGGGGATGACAGAGAATGAGATGGCTGGATGGCATCACCGACTCTGTGGACATGAGTTTGAGTGAACTCCGGGAGTTGGTGATGGACAGGGAGGCCTGGCGTGCTGTGATTCATGGGGTCGCAGAGAGTCAGACGTGACTGAGCAACTGAACTGAACTGACTGAATTGGGAAATGGTTAAAGTATATCAAGTTGATGAAGTATTATACTATAAGCTGATGAAATTATAATAAGGATTAATGATAATATGAAAAATATGTGCAATATAATTTTAAGTGAAAAAAATACAATGCAAAATGTATACCACATATTTACAATAACAAAGTTATTTTTATGTATGAAAAAGATGGGCAAAACAGGAAAATGACAACTGCATCAGGGTGGTAGAACTGTGGTTCAGCTTTTTCTTTTAAAAACAATTAAACGATATAGCAAAGCCTCTGTCCAAAACTAAAAATTTAATAGTACTAAATAAAACCACTTAGGTATAAGTATATTTTGAGTGCCAAAGGATATTTTTTTCTGTTAAATTAGTTTTTGTTTACTCATGCTCTATACATTAACTTTATTTAGAAAAGTAGAGTAACCAAATTTTATACTCACACCCATATGATTATATATAGTCATATACATAAATGTATATTTATTTATTTATTTTTTGCCAAATAAATATTTTAATTTTTAAAAGCCCCAAATTAAAACCAAACCAAAAAAGCACTCTAAACAGAAAATGTTACTCAATTGCTGTGGTCAGGTTTGGTAAACCCAGGTATGCAGTCTTATACAAACACTTGTGTGACCTTGTCTTCTTTCTACTCAAAACTTCTTTAAATGGACAAGTCTTATTAAGCTCTAAAATTTCTTACTCTTTCAAATAGAAAACATAGAATTGAGAAAATATGGAAGGGTAAGCATAAATGCAGATAATGTCGGTGTGAAAATACCCACAAAATGATCACACTGACACAAAGTGACGTCTCGAACTCCAACAGGAGGGAACCGTCAGAGATGAGACGCCGAGTCTTAGGAAGCCTCTTTATTAGGAAGGCAGGGTTTCCCAACTCTGGTGCTTTGTGCAGCCCCAAGTTTCAGAGTTTGGATTTACAAAGAATTATTTTCATAAACACCAAGGACCTGCAACTGTCTAGACAGGAAGTGATTAAAATACAAGTAAACATTCTGACTGAGCTGTAGACAAGGTATAGTGCACGAGAAAAGCTCTACAGGTGGCCCAGGAAGAGCTATCCCCAGAGTCAGGAGAGAGGAAGGAAAAGGTCCTCAATATAAAATAATTTATATTAAAAAATGTTTCTTATCTTTATTTTTGGCTGTGCTGGGTCTTCGTTAATGTGCACACTTTTCTCTGGTTGCGGTGAGCGGGGGCTACTCTCTAGTTGCATTACACGGGCTTCTCATTGCAGGGGCTTTTCCTGTTGTAGAACATAGGCTCTCGGGCCCATGGGCTCAGTAGTTGTGGCTCCTGGGCTCTGGAGCACAGGCTCAGTAGTTGCCACACACGGGCTTAATTGCTCTGTGGCATGTGGAATCTTCCTGGATCAGGGATCAAACCAGTGTCTCCTGGTCTGGCAGGCAGATTCTTTAACCACTGAGCCACCAGGGAAGCCTGAAATATATATATATATGCATACATATATATATATATACATACATATATATATATATATTATTTACCATGATTTATATTAATATTTTAATATAATTTTTATTTTTAATTTTTATATTGTTTACTGAGATAAATTTAGACACACTGGTGAAAGCCCAGAGGAAAGGAAATGTAACCTGAAAATTTCCTTATAAAAACTAAGGACTTTTAGCCTGGAGAAGACCCAAATTATATTTCATATATGTCTTAGATATAGACTGTGGTCCTCTAGAAAAGGGCCCAGACATTTATTTACTCGCTCACTCATTCATTCAACAAATGTTTAGGAGACTGCTATGCTTTGAGAGCCTTTGCCAATGCTGGAGAAGAAGTGATGAATAGTACTAGCAGGTGAGTGACCATTGAAGCTACTGTGACGTCCTGATGGGAGAAAGTATAATCAGAGGTTGTAACAGGAAGGAAGGTTTCTGTGAACCCAGGTTAAACACTTCTCCTGGTCAGAGCTGTTCAAGGATGGACCGACTGCCTACAATGAAGTAAATTCCTTTTCAGGGTGCATGACCCATTGGCGGTGATGATGGTATTTTTAAAAGTAGATATGTAATTGGACCAGAAGACTTCTGAACTTTGAGATTCCCTCTATCTCATGCCCTAATCAAAGACAAGTGCACCAGAGGAGACCAAAGAAGGGAAACAAGACTCAAACTACCTGGGTGGAGAATTGGTTTGGACAAAGGAGACGAACTTACTTTCAGAGGAATTATTTTCTTCAGGTTGTGACTAGAAGTTAGAGGGAACGCTGACAGGTTGAGGAAACACACATCTTGTGTGGCGCCTTCTCTTCTCCTTTACAGGCAGGAGGCTGCATCTGATGGACCCTGCAAGTTTATCTCAGCTTAGCCATTGAAATGTTCTTATCTGCGGATGGCTGAGGAAATTAGTACCTGAGAGGAAGCTTCAGGAAAAGAGCTGGGAGGCAGAGGAGGCCTCGGAGTCAACAGCTGAGATGGAGAGCATGATTGTCTGTATCAATGACAGCCGTCAGGGGAAGCAAGGATAGGACCCATTAGTTTCTGCAGGAAATGAGCCGGCAGAGGCTCTGAAGAGGGGCATCTCTGTGACTTGAGGGAACCTGAAGAAACGGTGGTGGCAGTTTCTTGGTGTCAGGACATGAGAGGCAAGGATGAGGAGCTGTCACCATCAGGGGTTTTGCAGGTGAGCCTGTTGCAATCAGGAGTGAGAAAAGCACTGGTGAGTCATTGATGAGCAACAAGGAAGGGATTGGGGCTCCAGGCAGGAGGAAATGGGGAGGAACTAGTAAACTGTTCCTCCTGGATTCAGCATACGCAGCCCTTTCCACACAGCAGGCCCTCAGGCGTGACTGGGTTTGTGATTTCTGACCTGAAGGTTGGAACTGTGGATTGTAATCACACTCTTTATTTTTCAGATGTACTCTTTACTAAAAGTCCTGTTGTTAACAGGTGCTGCTGAACTCCCTCAATGAAAATTTTTTTTTAAAAAATGAAATTCAGATTTAAAATAAAGCATATCCTTATGACTTAAGATGCTTCCACATCACCATGTCATGTCACCCTGAGATCATTTCTTCACAAATGAGGAAACTGAGGCATGGAACTCACAGGGGTTAGATGGGAAGGAGCCAGACTGAAAATGCAGGTTTTCTGATTGCAGCTCCTGAATGCCTTCCACTGAATTGCTACAGCATTGTACTTGTCAAGGAAAGCAGCTGCAGTTCGTCATGCTCCTTGGCAGTTTGTGCTTCTTTTGTCAGCATAGTGTACAAATTGATGAATTTAACGTGAGAGCAATAATCTATTAAAGCACAAGAATATGGTAAAAGTAGGGATGGTGCTTTAGTTTTTCAGAAGTGTTAATGAGATAAAAAATTATGAGTGGCAAGATTGTGATCATTACGTATGTCGAGTATAAACATAATCCAGTTGGCTTCTGAACAACTCCCATTTAGGAATAAAGACTGCTGCTTTGCCCTTAGTCTGAATCACACTATTGGTCTCAGGACAATTAGATGGGAGAACATTGACTACTCACCTTATGTATTACCATGTCTGGGGAAAAAGTTGCTCAAAGGATATGCCTTATTGATATGCGTCCACTACCATCATTTCTGTGCATAGAGGCTAACATGTATTCCCTTTCTTTTTTCCTTCTGACCTAGCTCATTTTTATCGTTAGATAGTTTAATATTTTCCTTATAGCCTTCTTTGCCCTCAAAACTAGGGGAAATGTACCTAATGAGTAACTTTAACTTAAAAGAATGTCAGCAATAGGGGGAATAGATCCATAAGCAAATTCATGAATGTTGGTACTTCTAATATAAAATATAATCATTTGTTTTTTTAACTGGGTCTCTAACTTTACAGTCATCTTTTGCTCTCAGGATGGGTTTGGATTTAATACATAGAAATGAATTTGTCTGTTTTCCCCTTCTTATAAAGGCTCCCTCTCAGTCCCTGTTCTCACAGAATGACATTTCACATTAGGGTCATATTGGAACTTGGTTTTCTTCATAATTACCTGTTTGTCTGAGTGCCCTCATTAATAAATTTGCTAATATTTCCTCATTATGAACTGAGGTCAAGCTCTGTTTTTGCATTGGTTGTTTGTGTATTAAGCCAGACAAAAATAACATGGTTTCATTTAGAACTATCTGATGATAAGTAAAGGGTAATAGGGAACAGATTAGGTACTAGAAAAATAATTCAGTGTAATGTACAAATAAAGGTTGACTTGATCAAGTAAAAAAAAGTTGAAAAGATTATATTTGTAAATTGAAAAACAAAGCTTTTAACTTAAAATGAATTGATTTAAAATGTTTGAAGACCTAGGCCCCACATTTGAGAAACTGCAGATCAGGTTATTAAAAGCAGATGCAGCATAGGCATATTCATGGACAACTTTCCAAGGTTCTTAAGGTTTTTTCTGTACATCCTGCAAACATCTTGGCTAATAAAAGGTTGGCAGTCTATATTTAAAAAATTTTATGCTCATTCATGAAATAAAAAATCTAGGAACTACAGCTCTAGATGATGTCATATGCCATAGCATCTCATTCTTCCTTCACTGGAACACACACCACATTTCATTTTCATTGTTTTTTTTTTATTTCTGAATGAGAATCCTCATGAAGAGAGACCCCCATGGATTGCATTCCTGGAGCCTGATGCAATGCCTGGCAAAGAACAGGAACACAATAAAATTGTGTTGAATGACATTGCATTATGTAATATAAATTTGTTTGCAAGATGTACTTTTTGTTCTGGATTATCTTTTTAAGGATGTTTGTATATTGAGCAGCTTTGGAAGAGAGAGGTCGCGTTTCCCTCTGGAGAAAAGGAAAGGCATGCTTATTATTCATTGTAAAGGATTCAGGTTCCTTAAACTTGAGGTTCTTCTTCTATAATACAGTCCACAGTGGATGCGGGTATCCATCAGACCTCATCTGAATCACTCCTGTGGGACTTGGGAGATAAAAGGGGCCAAGGCAAATGTGATGAAGCTCATGCTACTTGCTCGGCCATGAATAATGAAGTCCTTTGTGATCTAGGAGTCTCATGCCTCCTGCTGACACCAGTGAACTCTGGCAGGCTTCTTGTTAGCTTGCAAGCAGAGTATATCTCATTCTTCACAATTCTTCACAAGCCAATGGTTGAAAAGGAAGCAATTTAGCATATACTGTTTTCCATGAGTCGGAAGGTGCATTAGGTAGAACACAAGCTTCCCAAAGATGTTTACATCTTATCCCCCAGAATCTGTGAATATATATCGAGGAGAGGAGGAACTAAGTTTGCAGATGGAATTAAGGTTGCTAATTGGCTGGCTTCAAGATAAAGAGATTATCCTGGATTATTTGGATGGGCTCAATGCAATCACAAGGGTTCTTTGAATGTGGAAGAGTGAGGCAGAAGAGACAATGTCAGAGTGAGGAGAGAAACTGCACTGTGAAGGTGATGGAAGGGGCCACAAGCCAAACAATGCAGGCAACATCTGCAAACTGTAAAAGGCAAGGAAATAGATTCTCCAACAGAGTCTCCAGAATGAAAGCAGTCCTCTTACCATGCCTTACCTTTAGTACAGTGAGTCTCATTTAGTCAGTAAGCCTAAGGTAATAAATTGTGTTTAAGTTGGTGATTTTTTACAGCAAGCTCAGAACACTAATACAGAGGGGTGTGTCTTAAGCCTTCCTGACAGGGAAAGTTTTGGGTTTTTTCCTCCTTGCCTGCCTGGTTTATGCTCATCCTTTGGGTCTCAGTTGAAATGTTCTATCTTTTCTAAGGAGAGTTTCCTGTTCTCCCTTTCTGTAGTAGCCCCTCCTGATACTTTCTTTCCGAGCACTATGATTTTTGTACAGATTACAATTAAAATCAGGTTCTGATATAATTTTTCTGCAACTAAAACCTTATATATAGCTCAAGTTGAGATTGAAGATTGTCATTGTCTTTTCTGATGAATGTCTACCCTTCATTCTAAAACTATTTCCTTCCTATATTTTTAATTTAAAATGTCCTTTGAATGAAAGGATGTTGTTAGAAGACGATATAGTTGACTCTTGAACCAGTTAAAGGCTCCAACTCCCACACAGTCCAAAACCTGTGTGTAACTTTACAATCAACCCTCCATATCCTTGGTTCCAGCTCCACAGATTCAACCAACTGTGGACTGTGTAGTACTGAAGTATACATTTAGTGAAAAACATCCGCATATAAGTGGATCTATCCAATTCAAACTCAAGCTATTCAAGGGTCAAATGTGGTAGCTTTTAAAATCTTTTCAGTGCCTTTTCCTGGCTAGTAAAATGTTGGCAATCTATATTAACCCCCATTTTAAAAATATTATGATCATTCATGAAATAAAAAATTTAGGAACCACAGCTCTAGATGATGTCATATGCCATAGCATCTCATTCTCCCTTCACTGGAACACACACCACATTTCATTTTCACTGTTTTTTTTATTTCTGAATGAGAATCCTCATGAAGGGAGACCCCCATGGGTTGCACTCCCAGAGCCTGATGCAATGCCTGGCAAAGAACAGGAACACAATAAAATTGTGTTGAATGACATTGCATTATGCAATAAAAATTTCCCAGAGATCAATATGTACATAATGATACTGGAAGTATTAAGATTATATTCAGCATGCAAATGCCACAAGACTAAAACCTTCAAAAGTTATTCTTTTTGAGACAAAACAGCCATTGCCTTTGCATACTCCTAAAATTATACTAATATTTCCAAATCAGTGACCTCAAAAGATATTGATATTCCTCATAAAGATTCCTATGTAACAGATTTCTTTTAGATCTCGGTAATAATAAAAAGATTATCTCTTCTTATGGATCAGTAGTGTTTAAAGTTAGTAAATGAGTTAACTAACTACATGAATTCCTTTTCCCTTTTTATCTTGGTTTCTAATCAGTAAAGAATAAGTTTCTTGATTTACTTTATTTCCTCTTTCCCATCCTACTTTCTCTGTCCCTTCTCTATTTGTCCTATTTTTTTCTTGTGTTCAGTTCAGTCACTCAGTCGTGTCCGACTCTTTTCAACCCCATGAACTGCAGCACGCCAGGCCTCCCTGTCTATCACCAGTTCCCGGAGTTCACCCAAACTCATGTCCATTGAGTCGGTGATGCCATCCAACCATCTTATCCTCTGTTGTCCCCTTCTCCTCCTGCCCTCAATCTTGTTACTTTGCTTTTATTTTACCTATATATCTTTGTATAGTAAGCTAACACTTGTGCTTTCTGGAGGGGGAAAAAGAAAAGAATTAAGGTACTAACTGGTTCAATCACTGATACATTGAGGCTCCAACACACTAGGCTTGTCCTATACACTTCCGTCTAATTTTGTCTGATGTTCTCACAGTAAAAATAACATCCAATTTCCCACTGAGCAGTTTACCTGGTAACTAGTTAAATGAATGGATCACAAATGTTTAAAGTCAAACCCCCTCTTGGACAATATACTCTCTATATAACATTGTAAAAAGGAAAGTAATTTTGAGCTAAAGGGGAATTGTAAGTATACAGTTGTGAACATTCAGTAAATGACCATAAAAGACAGACAGATATTATCTGCTGCTGCGGCTGAGTCACTTCAGTCGTGTCCGACTCTGTGTGACCCCTTAGACGGAAGCCCACCAGGCTCCCCCGTCCCTGGGATTCTCCGGGCAAGAACACTGGAGTGGGTTGCCATTTCCTTCTCCAATGTGTGAAAGTGAAAAGTGAAAGTGAAGTCGCTCAGTCGTGTCCGACCCTTAGCGACCCCACGGACTGCAGCCTACCAGGCTCCTCCATCCATGGGATTTTCTAGGCAAGAGTACTGGAGTGGCTTGCCATTGCCTTCTTAATATATATTATCTAGCAGGTATATATTATTTATATATAAGCTAAAATGTACCAGGACAGGTTTCGCTATGAAATGATCCTAGAAATATTAGAATTAGGTCTAGTCAAAAGATTTTCAAAGGGATTTGAATGAATATTCATCTTTTTGTTGTTGTTCAGTCGCTCAGTCTTGCATGACTCTTTGCAACCCTGTGGACTCTAGGTTTCCCTGTCTTTCACCATCTCCCAGAGCTTGCTCAAATTCATGTCCATTGAGTTGGTGATGTCATCCATCCATCTTGTCCTCTGTCATCTGTCATCCCCTTCTCCTCCTGCCTTAAATCTTTCCCAGCATCAGGGTCTTTTCTAATGAGTCAGCTCTTCCCATCAGATGGCCAAAGTATTGGAGCTTCAGCTTCAACATCAGTCCTTTCAATCAATAAAGGGTTGATTTCCTTTGGGATTGACCGGTTTGATCTCTTTGCAGTCCAAGGGGCTTTAGATCTATATCTTTAACTCTAGTTAATCACAAAGGGTACTAGTAAAAGGAATATAAGCTTTTCTATTGGCTCATGTATTGAGAAATACAATATCTGACTTTATGGGGAGTTTTTCTGTTTTTTTTTTTTAATCAAACACCAATTTCTGTGAAGTGGGAGTTGGAAGGAGAAATGAGGATGGAATGAGCTTCTTCCTATGATGGGCAAGCCACAGGGGTGAGTAATATACCCTTCATAGCCACCTCAGAATATTTCTACTTGATTTTTCTAAATTTATTGAGTTCATATTCAGCCATTGGTAGTAGGCTCTGTGAACATCTGTTCATTAGTGTATGCCCTTTTAGTTATTATGCTGTGATTTGGCTATGTTGATTATAAAATATTTGGAATACCACTCATGGTTCAATGTAGGAATTTATTTGAAAAGTGGCTCAACTACTGAGTAGGCAGCATTATGTAATGGTTAGTTATGGTGTGTTTGGAATCACAAAGTCCTAAGTTCAGGCTCTAATACTACTACTAACAGGTGATCTTAAGCAAGTTATTTGACTTCCCAGAGCCTTAATTTCATTTTCTGCAAAATGGGTCTAATGATAATCCTACTTCTTTGGGTGGTTGTGAGAACTGAAAGAGGTGTAGTAAGTAAATAGCTGGTAGACATTAACCACTTAAAAATGCTGACTTAGGTACACAAACAACAGAGAAAATCAAGAATTAAGACTAAACTTCTAAGTATTTGAATGGAAGGAATTTCAGGACAATAGAAAACTTTTTTTTTTTGGCTGGGTATGGAAATATTTCTTCTCTCCATTGTACCTTAGAGAAGAATGAATAAAAATAATTTTAAAGTCACCTCTATATCTATAATCCATCTATAGATTTCAGATATTTTCTTAAAACAGTAATCCTGGAGGCAGTTACTCAAAGTTTAGCAGTGATATAATGGAAGACAAATGGCTTTTCTATCAGATCACTCCCACCAGTCACTGGGAATTCCAAGTTGGGTATTATTATTGACCAAACCATTATTGATGGTCTCTTTGTTTCTTGTTCTAAAATAAATATGAAATAGGAATCACATTGTTTGAAATCACATCTATTTGAAATCAATGGTTTACACCAGACACTAATTAAAATATAACACTTTCAACAAATTTTAACAGGGAAAAATTCATCCAGAATTCATATAACAGCACTACCATATGCTACCTATAAAACACATTATTAGATTAACATTCCAGGTGAAATCTACCTTTAGCTAGGTAGCATGTTTATTTTCCCTCTAAGGATTTTCTAGAAGAGATGACAACACTAGACCTCATGTATTAGAAACAACATCAAAATCTAAAATATTACAATTTCAAATAATACACAATTCCTAAAGGGCCAAAAATTTTACAGTCTCTAAATATAAGAGAAATTATGCTTTTATACAAGAAACTTACTATTAATAAAGAGCTTTCTGATTTTTATTTTTTTCTAAATGTTATTGCTTAACCACTCTCCCATTTCTTGAAAATATGAGCATGCACTTCATTTTAAAGACATTTACCTCACACTGTAAGAAATGGGCAATCAGGTCAGCATTGGCGCTCCTAAAGGATGGTAACTGAGTTCTAATGCAAGTTTATAACCCAATGCAAATTAAAGGAAGTTGTTTTCTCCTACTCTGCAAAGAATCACCAGAATTATATAGGGGAAAACTTACTTGCCCACAAGGTACTTTTCAGACTTGTTTTGAATTTAAAATCATCACACTCCCAAGACAACACCAACAGCCCATTAGAAATTTGGAGTTTATAGCAGAGAAACACACAGAAAAGCCAATGGTGCTTAGACATAGTAAAAGATTCTCAACTCATACACATAAAATAAATGAAAATTTATTTTGCACTGATTTTTAAAAGGCTATTATTTTGGAAAAGATTAAAAATTGGATAACATACTGGTTTGGTGAGAATACAGAAAAATAAGTCTTCTAATGCAAAGTTGATGGAAGTGTAGCTTGGCAGTATTTCTTGAAATTTCAAATGTGCAAACTCTTAGATTCTAATGTGAGAAATGTCTCCTATAGACCTGCCTGCATTCATTCAAAATGACATGTGCGCAAGGTTATTAACTACAGCACTATTTCTAAGAACAAAACACTGGAAGCAATCCAAATGTTCATCAATGGAGAATATGCATCTTCCATATACTGAAATATTAGGCAACAAATAAGAGGGGGAAATATATGCTGATATAAAATAGCATCTAAGACTTATTTCTAAGTAAAAAAAATAAAGTTGCAGAAAGAATATGTACTTCCATATTGCTTGCATTTATTAACTTAAAAGATAAATAATGATTGCCCATTTGGAGGGAAATTGGCTGGCTGGAGGAGAAGGTTAGAAAGGAGTCATTTGCATACTATTTTATAACTGTTAAATTTTGAACTATATGAATATATTACCTATTCAGAAAAGTAAGTGAGAAACTTCAAATATATAATCCGAATGCAGTGAGTGGCCCACCTCGCACTAGAGAGAGTCATGCTGTGTGGCAGTGAGCTGATGATTGACCCAAGGATTCCACTGTGCATGTTACTGTCATCAGGCTGCCCTTAAGTGGAGGTCAGAAACCTATCACAGCCACCTACACCTCCCTCCAGCTTCAGCTAAGCCTTCTGGCATTCTTTTTCATTCTTTCACATTCCCCCTTTGACAGCCTGAATTAACGAACGGCAGTGCTACAACTGTGTGATGCTATAAGTGGACATCCCCACATATAAGATCCTGTTCCTCAGATGCCACCTCTGAGAATTCTGCCTAAATCCGCCAGTTACTGGTAGGAATCTGCTTTAGAATGAACCCTCAGTATTCATGCCACTAAGGCAGAGAGAAATACATAATAACGCAGTTAACATAGCCATGAGGATGACTCTCTATGGGAGCCAGAAATGCTGAGCAGGTCCATGGTGCCAGCAATGGCTTCCTGTACTCTAAGCTGATATGTATCTCTGGTGTTAAGAGATTATAATATTTTACTTACTTCTTCTGTTTAAGAGGATATGCTTGATTGCTGCTTCCATAAGGCATGCACACAGTAGGGCATTTCCTTCATTCCTAACTTGAGATTCAGATCAGGGCTGAGCTACTTTACTTCAGGTATCTTTTGTTTGGGCCATTGCTGAGTGAAGTTTTAAAGTTAAAAAAATAATTAAAAACAAAAGAACCAAGAGGTGTGAGGTTACTAGCTTTCAACATTCACACCTCATAAAGGCATCAGAAGGTGTGAATGTTGACTGTTACATTAGTTTTCATTTTTCACCATTATGTTTAGTATTTAAGAACATATATTTGTTATTTAAAACCTTCATGCCAGGGCATAATTACCACCCTATCGTAAAGCCAGTACTCTAGGAAACATCCCAAATAGAGTATACTAAAAACACACAGTACACACACACACACATACACACACACACACTATGTTAATAAAACTACTGAGAATTCTTATTTATCAATATTCTAATTCTTTAAGCACTCAAATTAGGATAATTTCTTTATTAAAAATATGTGCTTATCTCTATATGCATATGTATTGATATATTTCCTCCTGCTGCTGCTGCTAAGTCGCTTCAGTCGTGTCCGACTCTGTGTGACCCCATAGACGGCACCCACCAGGCTCCTCCATCCATGGGATTTTCCAGGCAAGAGTACTGGAGTGGGTTGCCATTGCCTTCTCCGATATTTCCTCCTAAAGTACTCAAAAACAATTATTCAGTAAGTCCTAGTATCAAAAAAGAAGAGAAAATCCCATAAATATAAATGAACATGCCAAGATATAAAAACAACCTTGCTGACTAACTTTAAGGGTATGTTATAAAAGCAATTTATCATTGCAGCAGTTTACGTAATTCTAATAACTCTTACTGCCTTTCGCTTAGTGATTAGTGTTGTACATACACAGGAAGAAAGGACACAGCAAAGGTACAAGTACAAATGACCCTTAACTTTGTTGGGCATGAAACCCTCTTTCCACTTCTTTTCTTTCTTTCTAAGGCTTGCTGAGCATGTCCCTTAGCATAGTGTCACAAAAACAAACAAACAAAACGCATCATCTAGCTGTTCTATCATAACTCTATCAGACTCGTGACTATTTCCTCACATTTACTAAGATTTGACACCTGGATTATGGCTCCTCTTTGCTCTTTGTCCCAGAATCATTCTGAGTGACTTCAGATATTCAATATCCAGCTGTGAAAGTGACTCATCTAATATCCTGGCTTCTCACATTTTTTTGAAAGTCCTGAACTCTCATTTAGTAACCCAATCTCATGCAACTTCATCCCTCAAATCTTATACTCCAGGACTACTCCTTGGCCAAACCTCCTAGGCTCTCAGCTCCTTCACTCTCTTATCCTCAAGTGCCTTTCCTTTAACTGTCAGTCCCTGGACCATTACACTCCCTCTATTCTGTCCTTTCTTGCCCAGCTGAGAGCCATAGTCCACTATGATGACCATTCTGTCATCACTAATCACAATAATTCTGCCCTCTCATCCATTTTATCAAAACCTCAAGTTTTCAGTCAATGAAAATTTTTGGATGCTCAGAGACACATTGTTGAAAATCACATAACTTTGCAATTTGCTGTCACTATGAATTCATGGTCCCTCTTCTGAGAGAGGCCTCATATATTTAGTCTTTTGTCTAATTGGTCTCTGTTGTCTATCCAGTCTTTCTCAAATTCTCCAACTGCTTTCAATTCAATTAAAAAATATAGAAATTCTCTCAAATTACCCTCAATTCATGAAACCTCTTCTTCCTATCCAGTAATAAGATATAACCCAGGGACTGAGCACTGTCTTTGTTGCCTACATACACTAGAGTGATATAACAAAACTAAACATGTAATTGACACCACCATTCCCCACATTAATCTTTTTGGGAGACCTCCTGTTATTTATTGAATAATGTCCAAGATCTTGACAGGGTACTCATTGCCTCCTGGATACCTACTAGCTCTTCTAGCTTTATTTCTCCTATTCAGCCTTGGACTTTCTATCATGCTGTGCTTAGCTGCTCAGGCATGTCTGACTCTTTGCAACCCAATGGACTGTAGCCCTTCATGCTCCTCTGTCCATGGGGAATCTCCAGGGAAGAATACTGGAGTGAGTTGCCATGCCCTCCTCCAGGGGATCTTCCCAACCCAGGGGTTGAACCCAGGTCTCCTTCATATAGGCAGATTCTTTACCTTCAGAGCCACCAGGAAAGCCCTTTCTACCATAACACTCTATGTATTCCTGTTTTCAGTTCAGTTCAGTTCAGTCACTCAGTCGTGTCTGACTCTTTGTGACCCCATGAATCACAGCACGCCAGGCCTCCCTGTCCATCACCAAGTCTCGGGGTTCACTCAAACTCATGCCCATTGAGTCAGTGATGCCATCCAGCCATCTCATTCTCTGTCCTCCCCTTCTCCTCCCTCCCCCAATCCCCACCAGCATCAAGTCTTTTCCAGTGAGTCAACTCATTGCATGAGGTGGCCAAAGTATTGGAGTTTCAGCCCCAGCATCAGTCCTTCCAATGAACACCCAGGATTGATCTCCTCTAGAATGGACTGGTTGGATCTCCTTGCAGTCCAAGGGACTCTCAAGAGTCTTCTCCAGCACCACAGTTCAAAAGCATCAATGCTTCGGTATTTTCTCTTTTTAGATTCTTAGTTTCTCTCTTTAGTTCCTCTCCTTTAGTTCCTTCATCTCCCTGACTGTTTCCCCCTAAAATCAATACTTCAGTTCAGTTCAGTTCAGATCAGTTTAGTCGCTCAGTCATGTCCGACTCTCCGCGACCCCATGAATCACAGCACGCCAGGCCTCCCTATCCATCACCAACTCATGGCAAATAAAATATTTACTATAAGAAGAGTATAGTTATATTAAGATGTAGCAGAAGAAAGGATAAAGAAAAATAATATTGGAATTGAAATCTTATATTTCCTTGTAGATCTTGTAGTAGCATCATAGTGTTGATAAAGTAGTAACTACTCAATATTTTTTTCACTGATTCTCAATTATTCCATTTTTTTTTTTTTTTACATTGTTACTTCCCTATCCTAGAACTCACTTATTGCCTTTAATGCCAATTCCAATGTTCTCTGCCTGGTTTTTAAGACCATCCTGTATCTGGCTCTATTGCTTCACCCTTATTTCATAATAATGCCTTCCTCTGGCCTGCCCATCTCTTTGCCATCCTTTTTTTTTTTTCTTTGTTTTTGTTTTTTTTTTTCTTTGCCATCCTTATTCAGTCTCATGCTTCTTTCCTCAAGTTCTCCATCCTACTGATGATGTTTATCTCAAATCTCACACTCCATTTCTGTCCCCTCTACCAATCCCAGTTTTCCATTCTGTTTTTTTTTTTCTTCCCCAGGATCATTCAAACTTTTAAATTCACCCCACATCCTCTTAGCATTTCCATGAGTACTTTATGCATTCTTATCTTTTTATCTCTAATAGAGAATAATAATAGTCCTCAACTCACTGGGTTACTGTGAGAATTAGAAGTGTTAGTATAGGTGATGTGCCTGCCAGAGTTCATGCTCATAGATGTGTATCACAAACTTCATCAAATGTTCTCATCCTAAATCTTTGTTCTACACGGCCATTGCACATCATGAAACACTTCATAGATTTCTAACTTCCTTACAGTTATAGAACTTCTGTCTAAAGCTTGAATCTGAGTTCCTTGAGAACCAAATCCCTGTCATATACTGTGGTCTTACCACCACATCACCCAACAAGTAGTAAGTATACTACTTGATAGAAAGTAGTAAGGAAGTAATCACTTAACTTGTGGATGATTTCTTGATAAGTTTCATCCCACAAAATCAGTGATTAATTACTAATGGATTAGCAGCATAATTTGAATCATCATCATCAGCATAGCCTAAAAGAAGTTCTCCAGAAGTTATTTCTTTCTGGATATAAAATATACATTGGTGGTAGCATTCAAGTATGTATGAATCCAATGTTCTTGGTATTCATAACAATTCATTCAAAATAGGGAAACCATACTGAGACCATGTAATGAAAATTTGTTTCCCTTTCTGTATTACACCCTGCCTGTCTACATCCTATTCTCCAATAGAAACAGAATCATCTCTCAGATGGAAAGAAAGTTCTTCTCTATTTTAGTGACTCTCAAATGAGGCAACAGAATAGGTGAACTAGGTGATTAGATAAAAGCTTTTTCCCTAACTTTCTTCTAGATAATCTGAATGAAAAGAGTAACCACAACCTTACTCTGTGCTACATTCCTGTGAACAAATTTAAGTGAATCTCATATGCTTGGCACACGCAGAGTCTGTTTGAATATCACACTGTGTTGTGTATGAAGGCTGGAAAGGAGTAGGGGAAATAAAATATTGCTGTTTTCAATTATATCTGACTTGGGAAACCATGCAAGAAATTTAAAGAGTTAGATAGTGACAGAAATGTTGGGCAATATTATCCAATATTTGGATAAGAATAATTTGTTTTTAATGGGTGTGAACCTCAACATGGAATTATCAAGTTGAATTACAATTGAGGGTTGTGCAAGGTTTCAGTGAGTGAGTTGGTTGAGTTTTGATTCACAACAGTGTAAACAGAATTAACTGCATTTAAAAATACACAACATTTACTGAAATTTGAAACAAACCCCTAACAACAACTCATAAACTATGAAAATGGTCCTGTTCACTAAAGAGATTTTGTTCAGCTTCCTATGGATTAATAATTATCTTTTGTGGGATAATCACTAATGGGATAAATTTAGAGAAACATTCTAACCAACCACTGACTGTGTTTAGTATCAACCTATTTTATTAGTGTTAATAGAACAGTAGTCATTAATTTCATTTGCTTTTTAAGTGAATATGAGAAGATTGTTTAAATGTTAATTTCCAAAGAATAAATTTTCAAGACAGTAATATTTACCTTTAAATTGATGCTTTATAATAGCTTTAGAATGTTTAGATATTATTTCTCTTAATTCCCTTTTAAAAAGCACACATGAGTTAACATCTATTGTAGGTGAAAAAAAAAAGATCTTCTACGCTAGCAGTTCTCAACTGTTTTTAACTATTCTAGGAACTTAAAAATACCAGTGCCCCAAGCATTGTCTGAACCCCAGGCACTTGTATCTCCGGCTCTCTGAGGGTGAGTTTGGGCACCCCATACAAGGATATTTAATATCACTTCTAGGTGATTAAAATTATGTCAGGAATTTCCAAAGTTTATAATATTTTTATATGAAATGTGATTCTTCTTTCATTCACAAATGTGATACAGATTATTTTGTAGTCTTATTTATAGAAAAATTCTCCCAGTCACCTCTCTCCCTGACACTCTACCGCAATGGGAAAACCCCCTTGAGGGTAGGGACTGTTTTAAATATATTTGTATCCCCTGCATCTAGTGCTATGTCAGGCTGAAACAGCCAGTGAATGTTAGGGGTATTAACATACCCTTTTCTTACAATGACAAATCTTGCTCTTGTAGAGATTATTTTTATTTAATTAGTGCTTACTTATAGAGATATATCTAATTTTGTTACTTTACTTTGGCAATTAACAGAGTCATTTGTTTTGTATTTTCCTGCTATATAAATTTGGTAGCACTTAAAACATATTTTTATCATTAATTAATTATATGATGCCCCTGGATGGAACAAAGATGGCAACAATCATGATAGAAGCTGAAATGTTCAATTCTGATCTGACCATACAGAGTTCAAGACACTTTATATGTAAGAACTAAGAACAAAATGAACTGCTTCTAGCATAACAATTTGTGCATTTAAGTGAAAGTTTGTATTTTTTGTCAGAAGCAGTTAATAGTTCAAAGTAGTGTTTGATTTAGATTACTTCTTCTAAAAGGGTATAGAATAAAGTAAAAAGCAGTGAATTATTTTGGTCCCTTGCTTTGATTAAATATAGTCTTTAACAGAAACTATGAAATTTTAATGTTAATTAAAGGAAAAAAGGATATGGGTTAAAATGATGATAAACTACTGAACTGGACAAAATCCTTTGGGGCATTAAAGTTTTAAGTTGAATATGTACTGTACAAAGAAATGAAGAACTTAAGAAATACAATGACAACTTGAACACAGATTCTGAGATCATCATGTTTTCCAACAAGCAGTCCTGTGTGAAAACATCTTGTGATTGGTCTTTAGTTCTTACCATTCCTGCTTTACAGTGTTTTAAGAGGTTCAGAAAGTTACTCAAAGTCACAGAGCAATTAGGTACCAGAAGCAGCATCAAACAGATAATCTGATTCCAAATATAGTGCTCTACCATCACAGTTCTGGACCCTCGTGGCCACCTAACGTTATGTGAGCTAGATACCTGCAAGTGCTTACTGCCTGGACAATGGCAGGCGTTTGCAAACCCACCAGTGTGTGGCATAAATCTCTGCTACTTGAGTGGTCCCTGGACATGAGACATGGACATCATTTGGAGCTCATTTGAAATGCAGAATCTGGATGCTCCATCACAGACCCCCACATATCAGAATCTGCTTTAAAAAAAAAAATACTCCTATACAACATTTATAATCTGTTAAGTATGAAAAGCAAGAAAGTAAAGATGTTCAGATATGAAATTCAGTTCAGTTCAGTTCAGTTCAGTCGCTCAGTTGTGTCCGACTCTTCATGACCCCATGAATCACAGCACGCCAGGCCTCCCTGTCCATCACCAACTCCTGGAGTTCACTCAAACTCATGTCCACAGAGTTGGTGATGCCATCCAGCCATCTCATTCTCTGTCGTCCCCTTCTCCTCCCGCCGCCAACCTTTCCCAGCATCAGAGTCTTTTCCAGTGAGTCAACTCGTCGCATGAGGTGGCCAAAGTATTGAGGAAAGTAGGGAAAACCACTAGACCATTCAGATATGACCTAAATCAAATCCTTTATGATTATACAGTGGAAGTGGGAAATAGATTTAAGGGATTAGATCTGATAGATAGAGTGCCTGATGAACTCTGGATGGAGGTTTGTGACATTGTACAGGAGACATTGACCAAGATATGAAATTAGGACACAGGAATTTGATCTCAGCCCTGCAACAAACTAGCTGGGGCACTTGTAAGCTTTTTTTTTAACTTTTTAGAGCATCATTTTTTTTTTTTTAATCTGTGAAATGGACTTTTTTTTTTTAATCTGTTGATAATATCTGTTTTGAGGGCTATTGTGATACTTACCTAAATACATAGGTGTGGACCCCAGCAGGAGTTTAAGAAATGAATACTGAATCCCTTTGCAGATCCACAAATGGGTAAAAACACAGCTAGCTCCAGGGCACTCCACGAATTTGGTGAACTCTCGATTTCCTGATTATGTTGACTAGGAACTATCTGTGTTAGAATCCATTTAAATTAAGCTTTCTGGGATGTCCACATTTTCATGCCCTAGAGATTTGCTACAGAATTATTCTCAGAGCAATTATAGGTGAGGCGGCCCTATAATGAGATATCTTTGCTACTTCATTAAATAAACCCCCTTGGATGGGCTCCAAAATGGACCTGCCTCATACCAAATTCCATTACACTGGAAGTAATCTCATAAGAAGGCCCTGGTGTGGGTTCAATCGTCCTGGATACTTAATGTTTACCATAAAGGAAATGTGTTCTAGAACAGTGATTCTCAAAAACTGGTTCTCAGACCAGTACTTTATTGATCTAAGGGGCAATGAAAAATAAAAAAAGACAATTTAGTCAACTTTTCATAAAGTTGAATTATAATCTATTTAAAATATGCCTTTCATTCTGAGAGAATGCCCTATTTTGAGAGTATGCCCTTTCTATTTTCTATCTTTTTTGGTGTTAAACTGCTCCATATTTTAATGAAATAATGAAATTTTAATGAAATAATATAATGATAGCTATTTTTGTGATATTCTTGCACAATACAAATATGAGGTCAATCCTCTTGCCTCTCCAACTTTAAAAAAAAAAAGTTAAGGTCCTTGAAATCCCAAAGTCTACACAATTGTTAGAGAAAAATGCTTAAAAGGAAATTCTTTCCTGTGATATTCAGTGCAGTTCAGTCACTCAGTCATGTCCAACTCTTTGCGGCCCCATAAACTGCAGCACGCCAGGTTTCCCTGTCCATTACCAACTCCCAGAGCTTTCTCAGACTCATGTCCATTGAGTCAGTGATGCCATCCAACCATCTCATCCTCTGTCATCACCTTTTCCTCCTGTCTTCAGTCTTTCCCAGTATCAGGGTCTCTTCCAGTGAGTCGGTTCTTCTCATCAGGTGGCTAAAGTATTGGAGTGGGTAGCCTATCCCTTCTCCAGCAGGTCTTCCTGACCCAGGAATCGAACCAAGGTCTCCTGCATTACAGGCAGATTCTTTATCAACTGAGCTACTCAGAGAAGCCCTCCTATGAAATTAGCAAGGAGCATAAAGCATTTTACAGAGAAGGCAATGGCAAGCCACTCCAGTAGTCTTGCCTAGAAAATCCCATGGATGGAGGAGCCTGGTAGGCTGCAGTCCTTGGGGTCACTAAGGGTCGGCCACCACTGAGTGACTTCACTTTCACTTTTCACTTTCACACATTGGAGAAGGAAATGGCAACCCACTCCAGTGTTCTTGCCTGGAGAATCACTGGTGGGCTTCTGTCTATGGAGTCACACAGAGTTGGACACGACTGAAGTGACTTAGCAGCAGCAGCAACATAAAGCATTTTAAGTTGGAGACCAAACTGTAAAGTTTTCATTTTAGGGCAAATTTGTGTAGTGTCAGCATCTCACAGAGTGCGTTTCTCATCTCATCTCCTAGAACTGCTATGTGTACCAGGACCATTTGGGATCTCTTAAAATCCAGATCCTGATTCTGCAGGTCTGGCACAAAGTTCTGTATTTCTTACAAACCCTCACTTAAGAGTAGCAAGGGCATAGTGGTTAAGGCGGTGAGCTCTGAACCAGATCGCCTGGGTTCAGTCCCTGGTACTACCACTTCTAGCTGTTGATCCTTGAGCAGGTGATTTAACCTTTCTATCCCTTAGTTTTCTCATTAGCATAAAAGAATAATAGTTTCATCTCATATGCTTATTGTGAGAATAAAATGTAACATTGAATGTAAATATTCCCAGGATGTAAAATATCATACCTGACACATAGAAAGAGCTCCATAAATGTGAGTTATTACTCTAACTTCACAGAACAGTGACTGGAGCACCAAGATATTAAGAAAAAAAGCACCTTAAGGAGTTCGTGCATGATGAAATCGGAATTGAAAATTCCATTTGGTGAGGGATAAGTTGTACTGTATGTTCTTTGACTGGTTCAGTGGGATTGTTTGAAGCTGCATATCTTGAAGGATGCGTATAGGTCTATTCTACTTCAAAAGGTAGAAGCCTCTGAGTTACTAAGATCCTATGAGTAAGGCTGAAATGATGGCATGGTTTAGGTTGTGTGCCACAAAATTATTAGACTTCATAATTTGAGTGCTTTTCTTATAAATGACAAAAATGTGATTAGTACATTCCCAGACCTTTACGTTTTCCTATTAGCAAAACCCTTAAGGTGTTTGCTAATAATTCTCCTTTCCCTATGAAAGTTCAACTAGAATGTTTATGAATTAATCTCTTCTAACTTTTTATTGACAACCAATAAGTTCACTGGATGGTTATATAGCATCACTGACTCAATGGACATGAATTTTAACAAACTCCAGGAGATAGTGAAGGACAGGAAAGCCTGGCATGCTGCAGGCTGAGTGCTGCAGTCTATGGGGTCACAAAGAGTCGGACACGACTTAGCAACTGAACAACAAGCAATTCATTGGAAATAGTGTGTATTGCCTAATGTGCCTCATTGGCCCATAAGGTCAATGCCTTTATTTTTTAATAGAATCCATAACATTTTAATAGAGGGTGAATTTATATAGTTTTTCTTTAAAAATTATAGGTAATAGCATCTAGGCATAAAACTGTGATTTCACATTAATGTATGTTTTTTATCTTTCAGTTTATACCTTTTGCCCATCTGGTGTGTTTTCTGCTGTGATTTCAAACACAGGAGCAAATGATGACTGCTTTTAGCAAAGATTGAGAGTTAGTCACAGAATTCGTTTCATCAAGCACATTTAAATAAATGCCTCCTATGTTCTGAAATCCTAAAAGATTAAAGTTGGCTGCTTTTTGGAAGCTAAACTGTTATCTTCTGAATCACTGTGTATCATTTTATCTTATTCATTATAAAATGCCATGAATTTACTTGCCTAGTTATCATGTAATAAAAACAAAAGGAGTTAAGACTTTGTCAAGAGCACAGGGAAAGTAACGTAGAAGTAGAACATTCCTAATGGATTTATTAGATGAGTTGGAAATTACTGTGTCTATTAATAGTCACAAATTTCTAGTGCCTTTCCCCAGTTTTTACTTTTTATTTTCATGGTCTTACCTTTAACCACAAGCAGCCTTCTGTGTATTTCTACAGCCTGACTCTGTACCTGTACCACTCAGTTGCTAAGCATTTTGTATACCTCACAGTGCCCCCCGCCCATAATAATCACTCACAGGAGAGTTGCTAGTTATTTTTCAATAGCCATGTCCAGTCTCCCCTTCTTT
The DNA here is from genome assembly GCF_049115385.1 of Moschus berezovskii. Classification (NCBI taxonomy): domain Eukaryota; kingdom Metazoa; phylum Chordata; class Mammalia; order Artiodactyla; family Moschidae; genus Moschus; species Moschus berezovskii. Next base: position 116,851,756 of record NC_142460.1, on the reverse strand, counting down.
ATCAGTAATAGGACTCCTGAATGTTAGGACCATTGGGAATCAAAACTGTATTTTTCAGCATTTCTTATAGGTCTGTGCAACCACATGACCAAATTTGGGTCAATAAAAAAATGGAAATGGTGTGTGCAACTTCCCTTGAAGTGTGCTTAGAAGGACATAGTGTGACTCTTTTCTTCCTTTTGCCCTTTCCTGGCTGGTTAGAAGGTGGGCATGATAAAACCAATAGGAGCTGTCATTTTGGATCCTGAGGTCACAGCCACATCTTTAGGAACAATATAGAATCTGGTACCTGAGGATCATACTGTACCAGTCCTTGACTACCTAACATGTGAAAACAAACAACTCTCTTGCTTTCGACACAGGTATTTTGGGTTTTTGTCATTTGCAGTAAAACCTAATTCTAACTTCGCACACTGAAATATTCATTGATGCATCTGTCTTTCAGGTGTGATCCTTATCATTATGCCTTGGTCTCTGTCATTCATCCTATCTTAGTCATGGTAGGACCTAAGGAAAAGCAACAGATGCATTAAGTAATACCTGAGAATACGCAGTATGGAAGCAATAAATTCAACAGAAGTTAAATTCAGGAGAGGAGAGTTAAAAAGGTTAAATATCTTTTCTATTCCTAGTAAGTTTGGTTTATTAAGAGACATTCTAGGTAAGATTTCAAAAGTTAACTCCCAGGATAATTAGACAAAAGCTAGGCCAGATGTCTAAGCTAAGTTTTGGTCTCAAAATAATTACCTTTGTTAATTACCAGTAATTAGTGTCAGCATCCAACACTTTCCTAAAAACCCTTGAGAGACGGGGAGGTGGGGGGTGGGGAGAGAGAGAGAGGGAAAGGCAGAGACAGAGAACGTGCACAACAGAGTCAAAATACTTAAGCATATTCCAGTACAATTACACAGCTTGGAGTCATTAAAACCTGATTCAAATTTTACAATTTTGAACACTGGGATTTATGGGAAAAAATGGATATTTTCTTCTAGTTAATGCAAATACCTTTTGCTTCTCTAACTAGACTTAATTTGAAGTTTATGTTCTTTCTTATTTTATGCCTTTTATCCCCCATTGCCAAAATGATTCTTTTCCTTTATCTGAAAAGGATAAATTACACCTTTAACTCTGACACGACTGAGTGACTTCACTTTCAGTTTTCACTTTCATGCATTGGAGAAGGAAATGGCAACCCACTCCAGTGTTCTTGCCTGGAGAATCCCAGGGACGGGGGAGCCTGGTGGGCTGCCATCCATGAGGTCGCACAGAGTCGGACACGACTAAAGCGACTTAGCAGCAGCAGCAGCAGCAACCCTGTAATAATAGAATTACACCTTTAACCCTGTCCTTCCCCCTAAAAAATTTTCAGCTGAAAAGTCCTAGCAGAAGTGCCCATGGTTCTTCCTGGAATCTACACTTAGCTTCCTTTTCACAGTCAATAGCTTCTGGTCTTTAGCTCAAAGAACAGCAGAGGGTTCTCAGTGCTTTGAAAATAATTTGGGGGCACTTTTTACATAGTTCAGAAGTTTACAAAGTGCATCACTCTTCACTTGTGTAAATGACCCTTAATAAGGACAGAAGTATTTATAGATGCATCTGTTGTATGCTACCTCATCACTGCATGTCTCTTTGGGCCTTCTTTTTTGTGCCTAGGGTTTCTTTTTCAAAATTTAGGGGCACATTTTCTTGTATTGTTCATTTATAACTCATTGTAGATGTAGTCATTTTTAACCTGTGACTAAGACAGGAAGTAACACTTTACTCTTTAAATCTTCATCACAAAATCTCACATTTGACTCCTGCACATGGCCCTGGTTCCATGGTGGAAGAGTCATGCCTTAATACCATTTCCATTTAACTATTTACTGGTTTGTCTCCCTCACAGACTAAGAGGGAAGCTACCATGTCTAAACTCATTTTTTATATCTCCAGTGGCCACCAGACATATACAAAATGCATTGAATTTTTTTTGTAATTAATAAAATATGCAGTCACCAATATTGCCAAGCCAATGGGAGTTCTAGCTGCACACTTTGGTCCTTTTATAAGTTCAGTGAGTCACAAGATGGTGCATTTCTTCTTGTGACCTTTTTTGTGTTTTATTCTTACATCTTTTAGCCCATGGGCTAAATCTTTATGCCAAAATATTGATCAACTTTCCTACTTACAGAGAGAAAAATAATTATTCATAAAGCTCACTAGGAGGGGAAGGGAAGTAAAGTTTGATGGTAAGGTGAAATCGTGTTATTTTGTTTTTAATCAGTATTATGCATAAATTATCAGCCCATGCTAAAAGTAAGATGGTTATGTTTAATCATGAAGACTACATATCAAAAGGGGATAATATGTATACTCATTAACTGCCTATTTCTAGGGAATCTATATTCTACCCACCGCTACTGTATTGAAACTTTAAGGCTTTTATAGGTGTACATTGAAATTGCAAAACCAACTGCATTTTAATATATGTTACCATTCACTGCAGTGTTTGTAGGGAAAAAGCATGAAGAATGCTTTTGGGCTGATTTCTATATATTGAGTGCACACAGGCATATCAATTTGCAGCCACACTGTATTGGTGTAAACTGAGGACTGAAAAGTCCTGATGTTCAATATTTTCATACTCCATTTTCATTAGAGTATGATCAGAGTGGCTCACAGTAATCACAACTTTCCTTTTCACAGCTTACTGTCACCAATCTATGTTTTCTCTTACCCCATACCTCCAGTGCTGTTCTGAACTGTCCTGCTGCCACGGCATATTTCTTCTGTCTGTAGCAAGAACTGGCATCCTTTAAGGCTACCTGAAGCCATTTATCAATCTGAGGCAGAACGCTGAAATTAGGTCCACACAAAGGGTCCACTATTTCAGCAGCTCGGCATGTTGGCCGATTCCCAGTCGACGGGTAGGACTCTACAAACTCATAGCTCACGTTCTCTTCATCAATGTAGACCAACTTCACCTCCACATCCATGATATTCTTTAAGGGGATATGAAGCAGGGGCATGGTGATCAACAGACTGTCAAGTTCTATTATCTTTGCCTCTTTCTTTCCAGCTGGCTTTTCGTCACCTTCTGCCTTCCGTTTAAAGGCCACTTTCTCTAAATCATTGCTTTGTTTTTCTTTGAGACTCTTTGCCATTTTTATTCTTTCAACTGTGATTTCTACCTGTTTGTCTCCACAGCTTTTCTTAATCTCTTGTGGCATTTCTGGGATGCTGGGTGGGTTTGCTAAAGTGGACATTTTGTTGTTTGTGTTTATCTTTGAAACAAGACCCTATTTATTGTATTCTCCAAGCTCCTACTGCTTCCTGAATCCACTGATTGCCCCTTAAAACACCTATAAGGGGGTGAGAATAAGAAAAATAATTAAAACAAAATTTTGAAATTCCAGTGGTTTTAGTCAGACTATAGTTAAATTCATTGAAAATGCTGTTTAATTCATTGCAGGTATTCATCACCTTAAACTAAAACTGTATAGACATCATCTACTGACTGTTTTACTAGAGAAGTATATGTTTCAGTCTCAAAATTCCCCAAGAATTTGTTGAAAACATATCTAGACAATGTCTTTAAAAATAATCAACTATAGCTGAACAACACTGAATGAATATTTTTATGGGGTGCTCAAACTCATTGAATAGGAAAATCTTATACATAACCACTGAGGGAAAAAAAGACCTTAAAAAAATCTATCTTGATCTTAATTTCCTCAGGAAGGCAGGTGGTCTAGAACTCATTATAAAATATACTGCTAACCTGCAAAATAGACTTGGGAGTCTAAAGAAACCACAGCTGCCTCCTCTGAAAGGCTTCCAGAACACAATGTTTCCTCAGTTTGTTTCTCCTCTTATTAATGGGAATATCAAGTTTAAACAGCTTTAAAGGTAACTCTTATTTGGCATGGACTTGAAAGCAGAAGAACATGGCATTTCACCCTCTCATCTAAAGGAGCCACAGATTCAACTTGAGTCTACTGTATTCATATTTTGGTAGCAATGGTATCAGGTATCATAGTATATGAAGATGAGATACATTCTTAAATTACAGATGTTCAAAAAATATAACTAACAGTTATTTGATTCAAAGATTTCTGCATACTATTTCTGCTTCTAGATTAGTTTCAAAATATAAAATGTGTTAAGCTAGTAATGGTATAGTTTGGTTGGTACCTATTTTTAAGACTCTTTCACCTATTGTATCCTGTTCTGGAAATAATTCTGTAGGATAAATAGGAATAAGGAACAAATTTTTCAAGGAAACTAAGGGACAGAAATATTAAGTTTCTTTATATGAGTCATGCTGTTGGTCATTAGGAGAACCTGGATCGCTATTTCCTTCCTGAGACTTCCAGTCACTAACTCCTGGTCTGGAGTACTTCCTCTAAGGCATGCTGTTGTTTAGGATACCTAATAGGAGACTTAGAACACAAAGAGAAGAGAAAATCTAAGAAAGAAGAGCCAAGTATGATAAGATAATAATAAAATAAAAGCTAACATTCTTGCTTCTTCTCAACTACTACAGGGTCACCACCTGACTCAAGATAGTCTTGAGTAGCTTCTCAAATCTTATGATTTTGTTAATCATAAGATGTTGATTGATGTTACTTTCATTTGTTTGCTTGAAAGACATATATGCCCCAGAAAACCTTTAAAATGATCCTGAACTTTGACAACAGTAATTCTTGGCAAAGTGTAGGAAGATACAAAACTGTATATGTGACTGTAACCTTTGAGGCACTTTCCTCCTCCCTACCACACTGAACTTAGGTCATCAGAAATGGTTCAGGTCAAACATGGACATATCAAAACATCTACTGTGATGATCCGAATTATCTTATAGGAAAGATTGAATTTCAAGTAATTTCAATACCAGCTATCTTGAATGTTAATTTGCAGAAATTAAGCACTAGAAAAATATTTCCCCAGTGATTTGCACTGATGTATTAGTACATTGTGTCTATGTAGGGGAAAACACTTAAAAGATTAAAAATTTTGCCAGTCTGTATTATACTCAGTATTGAAGGACACAGTTATGGCTGAGCATCATTAGACCCATCATCACAGCGTAACTGCATTCAGGAAAGGCCCTGGTGTTTTTCCTCTCTTGATTTCATTGCTGGTATCCAGTATATCTTTTGGACCACTAATGTGGCTACTCAGGGTAGCGAGGGAAAAACTCTTTACCATCATTCTATCTTTATTTGCTCTTTTATGCCACATATGCTTTGGTTTGAGAAAAGTTAGCTTCAGTCGTTGAATTAAGATCTCCAATGGATGAAGACTCAAGACAAACATCTGTACCAATAAGCTTTTTTCCATAGTAGAGCTATAGAAATGGAAGTAGCAAAACACCACACATGCATTATATGATTTTTTAAGGGTTTTATAAAGTTTTGAGTAAGATTTATATACCACAAGGTGGCTAAGTTCCAAACTCAGCTTGTTTCTTACCAATACTAGAGAAACTATATTTGTGTTCCCCTCTTGTCCAGTACTATCTGCAATGCAAAAGAGATGTGATGCTCTTAAAACTTGTTTAAAGCTCAGAATACCTGATTTTTAAGGATCTGTGATTCATATTCATTCTTACAATCAGCTTCAAATATATAAACAGGAAATATGAGCTATTTCAAATTTTAAGCTACTTAAAGATGTTCATAGTATCTCCTGGGTATCTTTTCTAAACTCTCTCTACTTCAAGCATAGTAGCTAAAATATGTGAGATTATCTGTAGTTGGTTGTGGCTAGTAATTTTTAGTGTCTACAGCAGCATTACCTATCTCTTCTGCATTTATTTAAAGGTAATTGTTCTCTCTTTCTCCCTCCTTCCCGCTCTCCCTCCACCTCTTTTCCTTCAAATTCCCTTACTCCAGTCTTCCTGTAAGTTGTCTGCACCCCCAACCCAACTATGCACCTTTTTACTTTGCAAGAAAGTTTTATTGTTTTTTCAAGAAACAGGCTTCTGAGTATTTCTTCATTAGTCCTTAAATGTCTCTATAAAGATCACAGTTTTGTTCTTCAGTGCAGTTTTTTACAAGAAACAACAACAGAAAGAAAGAAAGAAAAGAAAGTGACGTCACTCAGTCGTGTCCGACTTTGTGACCCCATGCACTGTAGCCTACCAGGCTCCTTTGTCCGTGGAATTTTCCAGGCAAGAGTATTGGAGTGGGCTGCCATTTCCTTCTTCAGGGGATCTTCCCAACCCAGGGATCGAACCCTGGGTCTCCTGCATTGCAGGCAGATGCTTTACCATCTAAGACACCAGGGAAGCCCCAAACAACAATAGAGAAGGAAGAAATGTACATGGCATATACAGCAATCAGAGGGAAAATATTTGTGACATTTTCAAATATCTGAAAGAGTAAATATCCCAAATTTGTCCAAGAAACACATAATTCAGGTCCCCACAAAAACCAAGAATAAATATCCGAATGTCTAAAAGTGACCTATATGTACAGGCTGAAGAAGTCTGGCCAAACCCAACCAATATTTTTCAGTGTTGTTCTAAATCAGGTGATTTCAGCTTCAGATTTAGAGCTAATTCTTTAAAAAAAATTGTTGCATGTCTACAAAAGTGTTATGAAACTGTTCACTTACTGCTTTTTTTAAAAAAATATACAACACCATTTAAATAATCTGGAATTTAAGGCCTTTTACCAGCTAGCTCAATGTGTGTTACCAGACTTATTTAGCACACCTTCTGCAAACTGCTCTGTAGTCAAGCTGAACTTCTTGTTACTTCCAAAAAAGATACTTGTTTTCAGCCTGTCTGCTAAGAATTCTCCATTTCCCTGTTCTCATCTTATTCTACCTGTCCAAACCCAGGGAGAAGTTTTCCATCTCTCTCTCCTCAGAGTAACAACAGCATTTACAGTCCTATTTTCCACATTATAGTTATATGTGAATGACATTTCTTCCACCAAGCCCCCTAAAAACAGAAATGCATTTATCTTGACATTAGTTCAGTGCTTTTCATAGAGCAGACATTAAATAGATGTTGATCAGTATGGATTCTGTGAATCAAAGACTAATTTAAAAATTTTAAGGGAAGTAAATTAGATTTTCTTAACTTTCTAAGAGTTGTTTCTGAGGTGGTTTTGCTAGATTTTGTTTGGTTTTGTTTTAAATTTGGTCCTGGGTAAAGTACATTTTCTTCTTTGATAGTTCAAGTGAATCATCTACCAACCAGATTTAAACTATCAACCTCTTCAGTTTTTTTTTTAGTACTCAAGTTGATTAACATGATATTAGTCAGTGTTCCTAAGGCACTGAGTTACATTTTAATCATTACTTCAATAAAAATACATTTGGAGAAAACTATTAGATAATCATTATGTATATCAAAGACGTATTCGCTGATAACATTCTGTAAAAATGCCCATCCTTTCATTTAGAAGACTGTAAAATTGATTTCCTCATAGAGGCCATGTCTTAAAAAACCTCCAGCAAATATTGATATGAAACAGAACAATCTTGAAGGTTTTATAATAAATGCAGGTACTAGAAACAAAGGTTAATGTTCAATCATTCCCAAAGGGTAACCGTTGAAAATTTATTCAGTGCATTTTCAACACATTTATGTTTTCTGAGAACATTTCATTAAGCATTCTGTTTTATGTGGGAGATTCTATCACTTCATAGATACAATCAGTGGTTTACATGGCTGTTAGTATGACAAATTATTTATTAGCATTTTGATTGAAATCAGCAGCTTAAACATGGGCAATTCAGAAAAAGAATACTTAAAAATTTGCTCTCTGAAACATTCAACATCACAGTTGCTATGGTTTTCTTTCTTTAAAAAAAAGAGAAAGGATCTAATTTTAACTTGCTGTTAAATGTAAGAGAGACATTATAAGGAAAAGCATCTTGCTTGTTAGTTCACTAGTACACCTTGATATTTTAAAAAACACAATACAGAATAATTCTTTGATCCAATAATAATTTATTGGACACCTACCAAAAGAGATGTACCATACTATGTGTTATAAAGGAAACCAAAGATGAACAAGACAGGATTCTTGGCATTCTAGAACTCATAACTGGGGGTGAGGGTGTAGGATGGGGAGAGGGATGTATAGGTAAATAACTTTACATAGAGCAGACATTGTCTAACAACACTGTGAAGTGCTCAAGGGGCAAGAATGCATCACAACCCCCCCTTTTTAAAAAACTTTTTATTTTGTATTGGAGTTCAATTCAGTTCAGTTGCTCAGTCGAGTCCAACTCTTTGAGACCCCATGAACCACAGCACACCAGGCCTCCCTGTCCATCACTACCTCCTAGAGTCCACTGAAACCCATGTCCATTGAGTTGGTGATGCCATCCAACCATCTCATCCTCTGTTGTCCCCTTCTCCTCCTGCCCTCAATCTTTCCCAGCATCAGGGACTTTGCAAATGAGTCAGCTCTTTGCATTAGGTGGCCAAAGTATTGGAGTTTCAGCCTTAACATCAATTCTTCCAATGAACACCCAGGACTGATCTCCTTTAGGAGAGACTGGTCGGATCTCCTTGCAGTCAAGGGACTCTCAAGAGTCCTCTCCAACAACACAGTTCAAAGGCATCAATTCTTCTGTGCTCAGCTTTCTTTATAGTCCAACTCTCACATCTGTACATGACCACTGGAAAAACCATAGCCCTGACTAGACAGACCTTTGTTGGCAAAGTAATGTCTCTGTTTTTTAATATATTATCAAGGTTGATCATAACTTTCCTTCCAAGGAGTAAGCGTCTTTTAATTTCATGGCTGCAATCACCATCTGCAGTGATTTTGGAGCCCAGAAAAATTAAGTCAGCCACTGTTTCCCCATCTATGTCCCATGAAGTGATGGGACCAGATGCCATTATCTTTGTTTTCTGAATGTCGAGCTTTAAGCCAATTTACTCATTCTCCTCTTTCACTTTCATCAAGAGGCTCTTTAGTTCTTCTTCATTTTTGCCATAAGGGTGGTGTCATCTGTACGTCTGAGGTTATTGATATTTCTCCCGGCAATCTTGATTCTAGCTTGTGCTTCAGTGTTTCTCATGATGTACTCTGCATATAAGTTTAATAAGCAGGGTGACAATATACAGCCTTGACGTACTCCTTTTCCTATTTGGAACCAGTCTGTTGTTCCCTGTCCAGTTCTAACTGTTGCTTCTTGACCTGCACACAGATTTCTCAAGAGACAGGTCAAGTAGTCTAGTATTCCCATCTCTTTCAGAATTTTCCACAGTTTATTGTGATCCACACAGTCAAAGGCTTTGGCATAGTCAATAAAGCAGAAATAGATGTTTCTCTGGAATTCTCTTGCTTTTTCAATGATCCAGTGGATGTTGGCAATTTGATCTCTGATTCCTCTGCCTTTTCTAAAACCAGCTTGAACATCAGGAAATTCATAGTTCACATATTGCTGAAACCTGGCTTGGAGAATTTTGAGCATTACTTTACTAGCGTGTGAGATGAGTGCAATTGTGCGGTAGTTTGAGCATTCTTTGGCATTGCCTTTCTTTGGGATTGGAATGAGGACTGACCTTTTCCAGTCCTGTGGCCACTGCTGAGTTTTCCCAATTTGCTGGCATTTTGAGTGCAGCACTTTCACAGCATCATCTTTCAGGATTTGCAATAGCTCAACTGGAATTTCATCACCTCCACTAGCTTTGTTATAGTGATGCTTCCTAAGGCCCACTTGATTTCACATTCCAGGATGTCTGGCTCTAGGTGAGTGAGCACACCATCGTGATTATCTGGGTTGTGAAGATGTTTTTTGTACAGTTCTTCTGTGTATTCTTGCCACCTCTTCTTAATATCTTCTGCTTCTGTTAGGTCCCTACCATTTCTGTTCTTTATTGAGTTCATGTTTGCATGAATTGTTCCCTTGGTATCTCTAATTTTCTTGAAGAGATCTCTACTCTTTCCCATTCTATTGTTTTCTTCTATTTCTTTATTGATCACTGAGGAAGGCTTTCTTATCTCTCCTTGCTATTCTTTGGAACTCTGCATTCAAATGAGTATATCTTTCCTTTTCTCCTTTGCTTTTGCTTCTCTTCTTTTCACAGATATTTTAAGGCCTCCTCAGACAGCCACTTTGCATTTCTTTTCCATGGGGATGGTCTTGATCCCTGTCTCCTGTACAATGTCATGAACCTCCATCCTTAGTTCATCAGGCACTCTATGAGATCTAGTCCCTTAAATCTATTTCTCACTTCCACTGTGTAGTCATAAGGGATTTGATTTAGATAATACTTGAATGGTCTAATGGTTTTCCCTGCTTTTTTCAATTTAAGTCTGAATTTGGCAATAAGGAGTTCATGATCTGAGCCACAGTCAGCTCCCGGTCTTGTTTTTGCTGACTGTATAGAGCTTCTCCATCTTTGGCTGCAAAGAATATAATCAATCTGATTTCGGTGTTGGCCATCTGGTGATGTCGATGTGTAGAGTCTTCTCTTGTGTTGTTGGAAGAGGGTGTTTGCTCTGACCAGTGCGTTCTCTTGGCAGAACTCTGTTAGCCTTTGCCCTGCTTCATTCTGTACTCCAAGGCCAAATTTGCCTGTTACTCCAGGTGTTTCTTGACTTCCTACTTTTGCATCCAGTGCACACTAAGTCACTTCAGTCCTGTCCAACTCTTTGTGATCCACCAGGCTCCTCCATCTTGGGATTCTCCAGGAAAGAATACTGGAGGGGGTTGCCATGCCCTCCTCCAGGGAATCTTCCCAACCCAGTGATTGAATCCACGTCTCCTATATCACCTACATTGGCAGGCAGGTTCTGAACCACTAGTGCTCCTGGGAAGCTGATTAACAATGTTGTGATTGTTTCAGATGAACAGTGAAGGGACTTAGCTATATATTATAAGTGTATCCATTCTCCCCCAAACTCCCCTCCCATCCAGGCTGCCACATAACATTGAGGAGAGTCTAATCCTGATGTTTAGTGCCTTCAGAGTCTGCAACCTAATAGATTCTCAATACACTTTTGTCACTGAAAGGTGCGCATATGTGAGGTGAGTAGTACAGTCGCAATAATGAACATGCTTCTGTGGGAACAGGAGACTGATGCAGTTGAAGAGATTTGGTTTTGGAAGAGGCAGAATGAGAGGTGTTCTATATAAGCATTTTTTTTTTCTGTTTTATCCAAGTAATCATAAGGAATAGTTCACCATTATCGGAAGGGAGAATGAATTGGGCTCACGATGCTTATTAAGAAACACCAAATAAAACATACTGTTTAGTGTTATCTGAATAATAATAGCAGCCAACAGGTACTTCCAGTGTACAAGGTTATCTCACTGGATTATTCCATTTGTTTCTCACAACAACTTTTTTGCATAAATATTATTACCCTTATTTTACCGATGAGGAAAGTAAGATATTAACTTGAGGGATCACCAAGATAATTTAGACTTAAAACTTAAACTTGGAACATTTGATGTCAAATTCCATGACTTTTGAACCACAGGATAATAAATTCCTCTGCATTTCACCACCATTGATTAGGATTTATACTTTCTCTACTTTAAAAAACATTTTTTTCAAAATTTAGTAACAAGGTATTCAATTTTACCACTGTTTTATTGGGTGGACTTTCTATTAAATGGAAAAAGAACTAATTGTCAATTTATGGCTTACAAGTATATGAAGCAGATTTGTTGAGAAAGGCATTAGACATTTTTAATAAGATCATTAGTTGCAAGTATATGTATGGTCCTGTTATATTCCAGGAGTCATTAAATTCTGAAAAAATAATGTGGGCACTACACTTCCATATGAGTGGGGGATTCCAGACTTTAAATTGACAAACGATTTGCCGATCACAGAGTCACCAAATGGTAATAATGGCATCAAAGCAACTGTGCTTCTTTGTACCTGGTACACTGTGAACATTTGCTGTGTTGCATCAGAGAGCATTAGAAAGGTGCCTTCATTGTTCGTGGCATTACTCGGTGGAAAGAGCATTCAGTTTGGAGTTGTACAAAATGTTTGAATTCTAGATATATTATTTACAAACTGTGTGTTCTAGGAGAAATTATCCAACCTTTCTAAACATTATTTTCATCCTCCAGAAATGGGAATGATTGGATACAGGAGAATCACATGAGAATCAAATGATATAACTGATGTAATGGCACATAAGAGAAGAAATGAGGTGATTCCACATGAGACCTCCTTGAACATGCGGCCACTCTTTCAAAGGTTAAATGCTTTTGTCTCAGTCCTGTGTCTCCAAACCTCTCAACCACTGTGCTTCTGCAATTGTCACTTCCTCTCTTGCTTAATCCATTAATGCGCACACAGATATAGCAACGCTTTAAGGAAAAGCAAGCAAACTTTCTTGCCTCCACATCTCCTTCCTGCTGCCATCCCATACTGCTGCTCCCTCCACTGCAAAAGGTCTGAAAAGAGTTTTTTATGTTCTCTTTCTCCACTTTTTCATCACACATTTTCTTCCCCAATCCAATCTCTTCAGACTTCACTCTTTCCTACTCCATTAAGACTGCTCTGACAAAGATCATCAGTGACTTTCATGTTGCTGAGTATCTCATCTGCCAGACCTCTTGGCAGTGTTCTTAACTGGTGACACTCTCATTAGTGGAACATCATCTTCTCCCCTTCTAGGGCACCTTGCAGTTCTTATTTTCCTATTACTTCACTGACCACTCATTCTTCATCTCCAAGGTTGGCCCTTCCTCTTCTGTTACACCCGGCAGCTGGAGCTGCTGTTTTTCTCCATCTGCATCGTCTGGTTAGGTGAGCTTGTCCAATCCTGTTGCTTCAAATACCATCATAACTCCCAGTGTTGCAACTCTAGCCCTTAGAATACTCCCAGGAATTCAAAACTGTTTACCTCACCGTGTGACACCTCTACTTGGATTGTGTAATATGCATCTTTAAAAAGCCCAAAACAAGTCTCCTAATTTCATCTTCAGTTGTCCATCACCCAGTCTTCCCCATTCCAGTATAAGCCCCCACATCCATTGGCCAGAAGAGAATCTTATGAGTTTTCTTTCCTTCCTTTCTTTTACTTATTCCATTGTCCAATCCATTATGAGGTCCTACTGACTCTTTCAAAGGTCCACCTCTATCCATACCCATGATGATGCTTTCCAACCCCATAACTTCTTGCCTAGATTATTGAAATTGTTCTCTCGCACACAGCAGCCAAGTCATCCTTCTAAATGAAAATCAGATCCCACCATATTCTTGTTTTAAATCTTTAAATGGCTGCCCACAATACCTGCTGCTGCTGCTGCTGAGTCACTTCAGTCGTGTCCGACTCTGTGTGACCCCATAGATGGAAGCCCACCAGGCTCCCCCGTCCCTGGGATTCTCCAGGCAAGAACACTGGAGTGGGTTGCCATTTCCTTCTCCAATGTGTGAAAGTGAAAAGTGAAAGTGAAATCGCTCAGTTGTGTCCGACCCTTAGCAACCCCACGGACTGCAGCCCACCAGGCTCCTCCATCCATGGGATTTTCTAGGCAACAGTACTGGAGTGGCTTGCCATTGCCTTCTCCGCCACAATACCTAGAATAGAATAAAAACCTCTTATACCTGAATGTCTTCATTCCAATCCCAAAGAAAGGCAATGCCAAAGAATGTTCAAACTACCGCACAATTGCACTCATCTCACACGCTAGTAAAGTCATGCTCAAAATTCTCCAAGCCAGGCTTCAGCAGTATGTAAACCGTGAACTCCCAGATGTTCAAGCAGGTTTTAGAAAAGGCAGAGGCACCAGAGATCAAATTGCCAACATCCGCTGGATCATGGAGAAAGCAAGAGAGTTTCAGAAAAACATCTATTTCTGCTTCATTGACTATGCCAAAGCCTTTGACTGTGTGGATCACAATAAACTGTGGAACATTCTGAAAGAGATGGGAATCCCAGACCACCTGACCTGCCTCTTGAGAAACCTGTATGCAGGTCAGGAAGCAACAGTCAGAACTGGACATGGAACAACCGACTGGTTCCAAATAGGAAAAGGTGTACGTCAAGGTTGTATATTGTCACCTTGCTTATTTAACTTATATGCAGAGTACATCATGAGGAACGCTGGGCTGGAAGAAGCACAAGCTGGAATCAAGATTGCTGGGAGAAATATCAATAACCTCAGATATGCAGATGACACCACCCTTATGGCAGAAAGTGAAGAGGAACTCAAAGGCCTCTTGATGAAAGTGAAAGAGGAGAGTGAAAAGGTTGGCTTGAAGCTCAACATTCAGAAAACAAAGATCATGGCATCTGGTCCCGTCACTTCATGGGAAATAGATGGAAAAACAGTGGAAACAGTGTCAGACTTTGTTTTTTTGGGCTCCAAAATCACTGCAGATGGTGATTGCAGCCATGAAATTAAAAGACGCTTACTCCTTGGAAGGAAAGTTATGACCAACCTTGACAGTATATTAAAAAGCAGAGACATTACTTTGCCAACCAAGGTCCATCTAGTCAAGGCAATGGTTTTTCCTGTGGTCATGTATGGATGTGAGAGTTGGACTGTGAAGAAGGCTGATCACCGAAGAATCGATGCTTTTGAACTGTGGTGTTGGAGAAGACTCTTGAGAGTCCCTTATACTGCAAGGAGATCCAACCAGTCCATTCTAAAGGAGATCAATCCTGGATGTTCATTGGAGGGACTGATGCTAAAGCTGAAACTCCAATACTTTGGCCACCTCATGCGACGAGTTGACTCACTGGAAAAGACTCTGATGCTGGGAAAGGTTGGGGGCGGGAGGAGAAGGGGACGACGGAGAATGAGATGGCTGGATGGCATCACCGACTCTGTGGACATGAATTTGAGTGAACTCCGGGAGTTGGTGATGGACAGGGAGGCCTGGCGTGCTGTGATTCATGGGGTCGCGGAGAGTCGGACACGACTGAGCGACTGAACTGAACTGAACTGATACCTGAAAATTCATCATGCATTTGCTACTTTGTTTCAGCCACTTGGCTTTTATTTTGTTCTGCTATTTTAACAAGTTCATTTCCACCTTGGAGCCTTTGCACTAGTTGGTCTATGAGCATTTTCTTCATTGTGTTTTTCACATTATCCAGATTTTAGCTTAAATGTCTGTTCCTAAAGAAATCTTCTCTAATTAATTAACGTAACTCCCCCAGTCGTATTGGAGAACCCCATAGACAGAGAACCTAGCAGTCTACAGTCCATAGTATTGCAAAGAGTCAGACACGATTAAGTGACTTAGTCTAGCCCCGTCATATATCTTTTAAATATCACCATACCACTTATCACAGATATATTTACTCATATACATTGGTCTATGTATATGTTGCATTTAAATCTACCTTTTCACACCAGAATATAAGCTCCCTGAGAGAATGAACCTTGTATGCCTAATTTACTGCTACATATTCAGAGCCTGACACAGAGTGCAAAATAAATATTTGTTGACTGGACAAACAGATGATTGTATCTTATCGTGCATTTATTGACAAATTCATAGTTATGTTCTTTTTTTCCTGCTGTACCATATTACAGAAGCTTAGACAGTTAGCTGAAAGTCAGATGGCTTCAGTGGTAAAGAACCCACCTGCCAGTGCAGGAGACACAAGAGAGGCAGGTTTGATCCCTGGGTTGGGAAGATCCCCTGGAGGAGGGTATGGCAGTACCCTTGCCTCCAGTATTCTTGCCTGCAGAATCCCATGGACAGAGGAGCCTGGCAGGCTATAGTCCAGGTGTTCACAAAGAGTTGTACACAACTGAAGCAACTTAGCACGCAGGCCCCTAAATATAAGCTAGCTTTTACAAACTGACTTCACTCTGTAGAGTTTCTCTAGACACTGGCAACCTGGTTCTGTCTTTGTTTTCTTTTCCTTCTATTTTTATTGTTTTCTTCTCTAAGTCAACAATATTTATGATGTGCCTACCCTGGTCTCTTTTATTTTAGTCTTTGTTAGGGGATAAATAATTTCCCTGGTTCTTTGTTGACATGAAGTGTGGCTCATTCAGAACCAAAAGCATCAGAAAAATCAGACCTTTTGGGGGAAATCATAATGATACAACTTGCTATCTTTACAAGTGTGGTCCATAAGAATACAACTGTACTTCTCTAAGATCCTTAATCTAACTTGATTGTAAAAAAGAAAATAACTCATTTGGTGTGGGAGGAATATGAGGGTAAGACAAGTCATGCTTCAACGTACTTCAGAGACCTTTGGCTACATTTCTTCTTGAAGCATAAATGCAATCAGCCTGTCAAATTCATTGGCATACTGAGAGAAATTCTCTTTCTTTGCAAACATTGCACTGTCCTTTTGTAAAAGTAATCCAAGTTTCTATTTACTTAAGAGGCTGAGACTATACAGATGTATAAAGAAAAAAAAATTTTTCCCCCCTGACTTTGGCCAACTCTTTAATTCTGTTGCTATAGTGCTTACTTCTTAGACTTTCACATTTTATTTCTTAAACTATAATTCAGAATTGTAGAAGGGTGGAGATGGAGAGGCTTCCCAATATATTCTCATCTGATGAAAACAATGAAATCTTATGCAGGTGAAATGACCTGCTCATGGTCACACAGCAAATCTGTGCTTTCAATCATATCTTGCAACTCTCAGGGTTCTTTCTACCTCACTCCACTGCCTCCACCATAATATACAAGGTAAATGGTTACCCCAGTTGCAATTTACATATGAAGAAACATATATTGAACAGTTTAGTGCTTTGTTTGCAGAAAGTCACACAATTAATGAACAGTAACCATAAAGATTTCTTATCCTTTGACTTACCCTTTAAATTATTAACTGTTCTCAGTTCAGTTCAGTTCAGTCGCTCAGTCGTGTCTGACTCTTTGTGACCCCATGAATCACAGCACGCCAGGCCTCCCTGTCCATCACCAACTCCCAGAGTTCACTCAAACTCATCTCCATCGAGTCGGTGATGCCATCCAGACATCTCATTCTCTGTCGTCCCCTTCTTCTCCTGCCCCCAATCTTTCCCAGCACTTCAAACATGTTTTAAAGTTATATCCACCCAAAGGTGACAAATGTATTTTTAAAACGAACCTATTAACTTGTTTGGAAATAATTGTAAATTTATAGATAAGTTGTAAGAATAATATCAAGAAATCTCAATTACCCTTAACCCAGATTTACCAATTTTAAACATCTTGCCCACATTTATAATTCTAATGTGTGTGTATGTGTGTATGTAGTGTAGACAGCTATAGAGAAATACATTCATGTATGCAAATTTATATTATTCATTTTTTTCAGAGTCATTTATGAGTAGGTTGCATGCATCATATCTCATTACCCTTTGTTACTTTGGTGTGTGTTTCTTAGAATCAAGGATATTTCACTATGTAACACAATATAGTTATGAAATCCAGGATTATTAACATTGATACTATGCTGTTATCTATAGTCCCTATTTCAGTTTTCTCAACTGTCTTCATAACATCCTTTTTAGTACTTTTTCCTCCAGTATAAGATCAAGTCCAGGATAATGTATTGCATATAGTTGTCACATCTCTTTAGTCTTACTCTGAACCAGTTCCTTTAGCCTTTCTCTGTTGTCCAAAGTGTTGGCATTTTTTAAGAGTAAGAACCAGCAATTCAGTAGACTCTGCCTTGACTCAGTAGATACTTCTGCGTATTTAGAATTGGGTTAAGCATCCCCAGTAACACTATATCACAAACTGATGTGTCTTCTTCCTCAGGGTCCCACATTCGGAAACACACAATGCACTTGTCTTTCTTTGGTGATGCAAATTTAAGTTTTAAAAATCAATCTATTTATTATTTTTGGTGGCACTTGGTCTTCATGGCTGTGCATGGGCTTTCTCTAGCTGTGGTGAGTGGGACTTACTCTTCATTGCGGTGCACGAGCTTCTCGTTGTGGATCTTCTCTTATTGCAGACCATGGTCTGTAGGATGTGCGAGTTTCAGTAGTTGTGGCGTGAGGGCTCTAGAGTGCAGGGTCAGTAGTTGTGGTGCATGGCATGGGCTTAGTTTTCCAACGGGATGTGGGATCTTCCCAGACCAGGGATTGAAACTGCGTCTCCTGTGTTGGCTGGTGGATGGCTTCTTAACCACTGGACACCAGGGAAGTCCAGTGATGAAAATGTTAATCACCTGGTCAAGTTGTTATCTAGTTTCTCCAGAGAAAGATTTCACTGTTGCAACTTAAAAGCAGTCTGTGTGGAGAAACTTAAAACCTGCAGTTTTTCTGTTCTTCATCAAACTGCCTCTCATGATACAGCATCCACTGATGATTCTTGTGTGCATGAATCTTAGCTGTGATGATGGTTACATGGTGATATTTCCCTTCATGATTCACAGTATTATTAGAATACTCAGGCAGAGGGTTGGTCACTTCTGAAGTATCTGATACAAACATGTGTAGTCTGTGCTTTTTGACTTTATGTGTTTTTTTTTAAAAAGTAAATCCTGTAGTTTCAAGAAACAATAATTAAGTAAAAGTGTAATAAAACATTTAAATTTAAATAATAAACACTGCATTATTTTAAAACAAACATTTTTAAACATGAAAAATGATTTTTTTTAGCAATGGAGGGGAATCATAGGATACATCTACTCCAGTTTCTACATTTTAGAGATGAGGGCCAGAGAGGGCACAGCTCTGTTTAGTGATAACAGCAGGACTTGAAACTGGTCTAAAGGGTCTGATTCTAGGTTCTATCACAGCCACATTATTTTTAATTTTTATATCCTACTGGACTATAGTTGATTTACAGTGTTGTGTTGATTTCAGGTGTACCTCATGTTACTTTAAACATAATCAATACTTGTTTGTTAAAAACAGTATACTCAGCTGGAAGCAACAACTCGTGGCTTAAAGTAGACAATGTATGAGTGGGATACACTAATGATATCTAACAATCTACCTTAAGAATTCCATCCATTCAGCAAGCATTCATGATTGACTAAGCAACTACCCTGTGTCATGACCTATGTCAGCACTGGGATGCAATGCTGAAGCAGAGAGAGCCTCCATTCTCAGGGAGTTTATGGTTTAATGGGAGATCATACATTAATATGTATCAGAATCTTCTGAGGCCTCTTAGGTTCCAGGTCCAACAAATTTTGATTTACTGGGTCAGGAGTGATCTTAGGAATCTTCATCTTTGATAAGCAGAGGAAGGATGTACTAGAAGTACAAAATGTCCAAAGTGTTGAAGTGGTTATTACAGAATATGCACCACCTCCTGACTCTCCCACTCCAACTCCCTACCACTCCAAATTAAAAGTGTTACGAGAAACAATACAAAACTACTAAATAAATTTTTTAAATGTTCAACAAGTTTCAGTGTTATGATCATTACTTTTTTGAAATATTAAAACATGCTAGATTTTCCTGGAAAATATTATTTTTTTTTTTTGGTAATGCTACTTTGCTGGTGCTGTAAGCATGTCCAAGTTCAGTCTACTCCAGTGGAGTCGGATACAAGTGGTTGGGTGACCATGCTGGCATTGAGCCAGTGCATTTGTATGCTGGATGTGGATGCAGTTAAATTGGTACTTGGGCTGGCACTGATGAAGCAGTCTGACAGGAAGACAGTCTGCATTAGGTGTTGATGCTTAAGAAACACTTGAAGGTCTATATCCTTACCTTCCTGAAAGAGAAGTTTATATGGATGGATTATTGTTAGGCATTCATTACATCAACTAGTCAACAAACACTTGAATTCCTACTAGGTGAAAATACTGGGCTCTTTCCTGGGTGGATTACAAAGATGAACAAGATGGGTTGTGCTTCATAGGAGCTTGGAAGTAAGAACTCAAAGCTCCTAACTTCCCTGATAGCGTGTTACAAGCTCAATAAGTCAAAATGGCATAGGAGACAGGACCCGTGTTTTAGACCTGAGATCTGAGCTCAAATCCTAAATCTTTCTTTTTTGCTGAAGAAACTTTCAATAAGTTAATTTACTTTGATGGATCTTGTTTTTTTCATCCAGTTCATTCCTTATAGGGATGATTGAAGGATTAACAAAGAAATGATTTTTAGAAACTGATTCATCACCTGGCATGTAATCTGTTCTCTACAAACAGTAGCTATTATAGTTTTAAACACAGTGCGTATATAGTATGTCATGAACAAATTATAAACATAATATTTATAAAACATACTAATAATGTTTAATAGTTGATGCTTTGCTTTACATTGTGAAACTTTGTTTATAGATGAACACACACATCATTTTTCTTCTGCAGTTTCAACAAGTTGGCAACTAATATTTACATAAAAATTGAATCTCAAGATATTTATTCCCTGTGGATTTTGTGTCCTGGAGAGCAACTGGTAAAATGAGAGAACATCCATCACAAGCAAGATAGCTAATCTACTTTCATTGTAATCATATATACCAGTCAAATAGTGCATGATCCATAAAATGGGTGCACCATGGGTAATGCATGAATAATTAATATCTGCCACTCTTACCTCACAAGGAGAACCTGAGGCATGAATATGAGACTGCTCCTAAATTATTTTCCCTGCGGTTGAACTGGATATTTATTTTCACCTAAGATCATCATAAATCTCTGTAAACTGTTTTTTGGAGTAGGGTGGAAGCAGGCGGAGAGTGAACACAGAAGTCTCCTAATCTCAAAACATGTTATATAATAGAACTATGACTATTGTCAATTTAATTAATACATTTACAGAGCTTTTTAGCTTAGTAATCCCTAAATTGTCTTTTCCTTTAGAGACTGAAGAATAAAAGGTTATTTTTAACACTTGAGAAACTATCACATTAAATTTTTTGTATGATTGGCCTAAGGATTAATGGTACAATGTTATATGTACTTCCCATAGAACCTGGCATAGAAGAGAGACAGGGAGGTTAGAAAATGAATTGTTTATCTGCCTTCCTATGCATGCCAACCCATTTTACATCATAAATATATCTGAGCCAACTAGTAGAGTTCGCCTGATTCTTTGCAAGAGTTCTAGTTTGATACTTTACTAAAGATAAGTATGAAGTGGCTTCCCTGGTGGCTCAGTGGTAAAGAATCTGCCCATAAGCAAGAGATGTGGGTGTGATCCCTGGGCCAGGAAGTTCCTCTGGAGAAGGAAATGGCAACCTATTCCAGTATTCTTGCCTGGGAAATCCCATGGACAGAGGAGCCTGGAAGGCTGCAGTTCGTGGGGCTACAAAAGAATCGAACATGACTGAATGGCTAAACAAGTATGAAGTACTTTCATATAGAACTACTTAGATCTTATATATATTTGTTTAAGCTATTTTCGCACAAATGACTCATTTAATTCGACTTCATTGTTCCCCTTCTTGAAGCCAGTACACTCAGTTTACAAACCTGTGAACTACAGGTAAACTGGTGTTTCCCCATGAAACATACAAAGCAACAAGCATCATGTATTCTCCTCAGTACCCCTCTGCCTCTGGCTCAAGTTGCCCAGGCACATATCCTCTCTTACCTCTGTCCCCAGGATAGAAGCACTTAGTCTCATTTCCAGGCATAGGCAGCTTCCCTCTACCCTCCTCTGGGATGTATAAAGAGGGTAAATGAGCAAAGAGAGCCCCCTGGGCCTCTTTTCTCATCTACTTACATTCACTTCTCATCTACTTCTTATTTACAAAAATAAGTAAAGAAAAAGAAGAATGTAATTTCTTACTTGTATAGTTTTTTGTATTATTACTTAAAGGTTTCTTCTGAACTTTTTATAATATAAATTATGATACTTATTTTGCAGAAATGCATTTGTCTATGATAAATTAATTTTGGAATTAATATAGAGAAGATATCAAGTAGTTTACAGATACATTTTTTTATTTGTTCAATCATGTTTCAATTACATTTAATGAAGATTTACAGGTTTACAGAGTTGTGTGATATTTGAAAACTGATTGTATATTAATCATTGACTAATATTTTCGCAGTCAATCCCAGAAAAAGAGAACCATGAAATCAAAAAACTTCTTTGAGGAAAGTTCTGATGTATATCGAACTTAAAAAAAAGTGATACTTTAAAATTACTATTTTGACAATGTGAACCTAGATAAAATATATCATTCAAATTATTCAGTTACATAATAACTTCTGCATTATGGGTGGGATGGACTTGTTGGTAGCAGACAGAATTTCTGCTGAGACCAAGTGAAAAAGCAGGATTAAATACCAAATCATCAGTTTGAGTGTACTGGAGAGATGAGAGGCAATGGAAAATAGATGCAGTACAACTTCTTCATGAAAATGAGCTGACTTTTACAGCCATTTTTATCTGGGGGACATTTGCCAATTTGGTATGGGAGGGGAGAGGCAAGATACTAAAGACCTAAGTAGAAGGCCTCTCAAAAGCAATGCAAAGTTTTGACAGTTTTGTGAGACTTGCAGGAGAAATGGCCTTAAAGAAACATCAGATATACAGCTGGCAACTCTTGAGAACCACAGTGACCCAAAGATAAATTATTTTCAGGCCTGCAGCCCAGCCTCAACATATAGCAGTTCCTGATTAAATTAAGATGAACAACTGTGTTGTCTGCTTAGTGAAGGCAGGGAGGAATCCATAATAGAGGATGATATGTCATGTGACTCTTCTACAGCCTCCTATACAAAATATTCAACATTGAATACAAAATTACTAAGTATGCCCCCCAAACACCAAGAAAAAAATAAAAAATCACAAGGAAAAATAGACAACAGAAACACACCTGCAGGTGAGTTAGCTAGGAATTTAAAATATCTCTAATATGTTCAAGGCAATAGAGGTAAGATTTCCCTAAACACACACTCTCTTCTCCCCCACGTACAATCTCTGCACTGTTTGAAAATACAAGTTATAAGTCATGGAAATAATTTGATGGTAAATCAGAAGATGTTTTTCTATAGAACTCTCCAGGAGGGCAAAATCACACAAATGAAATGCAGTTCATGTGAGTGGCTTGTAAATTATTAGTCTGTGTGTACAGTGGGTAGAGTGAAGAGAGAGAAGAAATTCTCTGCCTGTGTTTCTGAAGGCCCTGAGGAGCCTGAACAAATGGCACTGGGCATGAAAAAGTTGCTTGCTCTCATTATAAAAAACATGTGGTAAGGGGAAAAAATCCCCCCAGGCTTGATTTTTTCATGATTTAATCTCCCTGCAGCTGTGGATATATTAATTAGCAAATATGATGACCTGATAATTAGATCAGTGACTTCAGGATCAACCATACTTCAGTCACACTCAATTCTAAGAAAAAGGTGGAAGGAAGGCTGTATCAGTAGAGCCCAGGGAGGACCAGAATGGCACTGATATAAGGTCCCGTCCCATTTTGATTGCTATGAACATGAGTTTCTTCCTCTGTCCTCTTAAGGGTAACTACTTGAGTTGGAGAAATAGGCATAAAAAAGAACCCGAGCTTCAAT
Organism: Moschus berezovskii; assembly: GCF_049115385.1. NCBI lineage: Eukaryota > Metazoa > Chordata > Mammalia > Artiodactyla > Moschidae > Moschus > Moschus berezovskii. The sequence goes on along the minus strand of NC_142460.1, from coordinate 116,828,432 downwards.
TTTATTAAATATTTACTCAAAGAGGCTATTTTAAATCATTACTGAGTTATTTCTGATTGGTATGTACAAATAGTCCCTCTCTGCATTCTCACATTCTAACTTTAAAAGAAAAGAGGCCTCAAGAGCTCACTCCGGAATTCTGCTACAAAAATTCATGGAATCAACTTTCCTCAGCCTTCACTTTAAAACATCTATACCAAAAAAAATAAAACATCTATACCAGCATAGGGCAACATCCCCTGGTATGCACGTCCCAAAGTGAAGAGGCATTCTCAAGCCAGGAAGAAGAGATGAGGCAGGCTCCTGAGGGACATTTTAAAACTACATTTTCCTTCCTGCCCATAACCCAAGTCCATCCCATTATTTTCGAGAGTATATTGTAGATATGAAAGATTTGGAAGAATGAAAAATATTGAGAATTAGGGAGATAGAGTGATAAGTGGAAAACATTGGTAGTCACCTACTTGGAAGATAAGACCAAAACCAGATGACCAGTTACATGTGGGTACTGGTTGAACAAATTCTGTGACACAGGCAGAGTAACATGCAGGCCGGTGAAAGGCAGAATCTCTGGGAGAAAAATGGGAAGAAATGGCAACTGAGTGAGAAGATAGAGCTTCTTTGAATTGTAGATCATACTTCCTTTTCTGTATTCATGGAATTGACCAATGAAAGCATGGGCAACATTGGCAGGGAATCCGTACATAGGTTGTAATGTTTAAATGAATAGATGCTGTGATTTGTAATGTATATCAAGTCTTGATGCTCAGTCTGGTAATGGCTCTCGTGTTTAACATGATGTTTTCTCTTCACTGTGAATTACATTAGTGAATATAAAATATGGGGGGATTAACTGGTCTGAACTTTTGAGAGTCTTTAATTAAGCTTTGTCCCCAGTACTTAAGGAGATTGAGATGCCAGCTATGCCTACATTATCCTCATCATCTGAGTAGGAATCGCACAGATGCTCAAAGTAGAAGAGACATGTTACATTTGGGAATGTATGCTGAGGGCTGATTGTGGAGGCCGTGGTAGTATTGCATTCTTTTTTTCCTACAACTTAAACCTAGGTTTCCAAATGTCTGTTGAACAGAGGTGTGAAGTGGTAGTCATAGTTTTGCTCCTTACACCTTCGTTCAAACTTAAATTTGAGCTGATTTCTAGCAAGTTAAATGCACAGTGTTTTTGGAAGAGGATGGTGACAATACAATGTCTTCTCAAACTATAACTTAGGTGATCTTTAGAGACAGCATTGAATTCTTCTGCTTGAGTTATGCTGGCTAATAGGAATTTAAGTGATAACTGGTAGGAGAGCACTGAAGCATTCATGCATGTGAAATCAGATGAACACCCAGAATTGGAATTTCCTAAGGAAAGTTATTCTAGCGGAGAAACACAGGCTCAGGTTGTGTGCCAATAACTTTTAAACTAACATGTGCAACTATCATCCTAATAAGTAACAGCTAAAGGTGCCTGAAGAAAAGCAAGACCAATGTTTTCAATTACATTTTAAAAACAACAGTTCAGAGTTATAGACAAGTCCCTTTCCCTGTTAAAGGGAATTTAATCTGTCTTAACTTTGACTCCATGTATTAATGCTTACTCTTTAAAGGCACACATACAACTTAAGTAAATCTTAAATAAATAAATTGTATTATTAACAATAATTATTGTTAATGTTATTATTAACAATAAATAATTGTATTTTCAATAAGATTTAATTAATTTACTAATGATTTACATAATTTACTATAGTTTAATAAATATTATTTAAGTAAACAGAATGACTGATTCATCTACAAAAAGAAGCTGAAATCAAGAACTTCTGGTTTCTACTGGTAATTTTTATTTCTATTCAGTGATAATACTACTCTGAAATAGTCCCCTTTAAATCATCCACTCAACACCATATCAATTCTCCACCTGCCATGCAGTTCTAGACTGCAGTGTGACTTCAGCTTCAACTTCTACTCATTAAGGTTAAAGGATAATAGTAATGCTTATCCTTCATAAAATCAGCTCAGTTACCTTTCAAAGTTGCCTAAAATTTGTGAAATATTAGTGATTCAAATATATGAATCCTCAAAATTTCATAATAGACATACTTAGGTGTATATAGATCTATATCAAATCTTATAGTATGTAAATGAACTTATCCCTTCAGGTTTTCTAAAATGTAGAGGTAAAGCTGAATCTTTGCCATCATAGTTATTTTTCCCATCCCATGGAGTATTTGGAATGATTTTATATCAGTAATGGCCATTGTGCTCTCAGTTTCCTAATTTACAAAATAAGGTTAATAATAATATCTAGCTCATGGTTGTTGTAAAGAATAATAGAAGGTTTCCTGGTAAATCAGAGAAGGCAATGGCAAGCCACTCCAGTACTATTGCCTAGAAAATCCCATGGATGGAGGAGCCTGGTAGGCTGCAGTCCGTGGGGTCACTAGGGGTCGGACACGACTGAGCGACTTCACTTTTCACTTTCCCACATTGGAGAAGGAAATGGCAACCCACTCCAGTGTTCTTGCCTGGAGAATCCCAGGGATGGGGGAGCCTGGTGGGCTTCCGTCTATGGGGTCACACAGAGTCGGACACAACTGAAGTGACTTAGCAGTAGCAGCCTGGTAAATAGTAAGTGCTTGAAAAGTGCTGTTATACTATTGCTCTTATCATTTTTATTGTTATCATTGCTCATCGATTTAAAAAATTTAGACAGTTAGGAAAATGGTCTTTCTATTGGACCCCTCACTCATGCTTATTCACCTTATATATTTTGAAATCTAACCAGAGCTGTGATAAGTTATAGTCTCTACTTCAGTGATCTTCAAACTAGACTGCTATAATATTTTATTTTATTAACATTCCTGAAAAAAACTCAGCAAGGCTCTTCATGGGAGCAAAATGTTACAGTTTGACTGTCACTTTCCAGGAAGATGTCTCAATATATTTTATACTAGTTGAGAGATAATAATCTGGGCTTCCTGATGTAAAGGGATTTAAAAGCCCTTGAGAATTTGGTGTTTGTATGGCTTTTGTTACCATAGCCCTCCATGGTTTGGCTAACTATTCATCTATTTTCAACTGATATATCACATAAAACAAAGAAAAAGAAATTGCAGTCAAATTCTATGAGGAGATTTGTGGTTCTAGTCATTGTGTGTCTTAATTAGAAAAAACTGTCCTGCTGTTAGGAAGAAACTATGGATTTATGCCTGGAGACCTTTTTAAGGTCTTGTATATAACAATTATTATAACAGTTATTATTTATGTTCATTTGTTGTTTTCCTTTAGGTTGTAATTAATTTCCAACATACTGGTTTCACTGCTCAAAAGATGAACAACTTTATGAATTTAGGGCAGATACTGTAACAAGTAGTTATTTTCCATTTCAAACTGTGGCAAAGAAAAGAGGGTATTTTTCCTGAATGGCCTTTAAAATTATTTCTCTTTGGAAATATCTTTGAAAATGACCAGATTGGAAGTTTTAGCTATTTGGTTATAATAACACTGATGAGTAACAGATAGAACAAGGTTGAAAAGGTACTTCGTTGAAAAGGTACTTCCCTGAAAAGTCCACTTTGGGAACAAAGAAAAATCTCAGTTTTATCTTGATTATGCACTTGTGTTACACGCCATGACAACTTACAAGATTAGGTGCACTTGAAAAAGAGGCTGAAAAATTAAAAACCTCTTTGAAATACTACAAAACACGGTCTTGCCTCCAGTCATATCCCTGTCTCCCATAATAGAATCAATATTTCATTCCTTACTCAAATCAGGACAGTGAAGAAAAACTATATGCTGTATGCAGAGTTAGGTGATTAGAAGGATTCTGGCCTCTCTCTTACTTCCTGTGCATTTTTTTTCTCTTCTACCTTTACAGTTCCCTTCACAAAAAAATTCTTAGAGCTTTTGTCATACGTGAAGGGCAAAAAAACCTGTAAAATATTATTATTGAGTCCTAATTTATTTTCCCATTTGGAGGAAAACAGTCCATCCAATCTGCAATAATATTTAAAAGATAGCATCTCTATGGCACCCAAGGTCTTACTGGTGAAATCTGAAAAGATCCAAAGCCCCTTTGTGTATATAATAAATTATTAGCACATTAAATTTAATCATAGGGGATTAAAAAATAGTTATCGTTACAAATAAGTTTTTATGCATTTATTTAAAACTGATGCTGCTGCTGAGTCGCTTCAGGCGTGTCCGACTCTGTGCGACCCCACAGACGGCAACCACCAGGCTCTACCATCCCTCGGATTCTCCAGGCAAGAACACGAGTGGGTTGCCATTTCTGGCTTATTAAACATGGCAAATATTTTGTTGGTGTTCCAAAAAGAGATTCTGATACTTATAAATAAATATTTTATAGACAAGTACTGTGAAAAGCAAACTTTAAACAAGGTTGACACTGTTTTTCAATGCTCATGCTGAATCACCTTTGTATGGCAGATTCTTAAGATATTCAGTCATTCAACCATTCATTCCCTCACTCATATACCAACTATATCAGAGCACACATTTTATGCCAGGTATGATGTTAGAGTACCTAGATAAAGACATGGTCTATGTCTTAGAGAAAGAGACAGCTCAGATTGTCTCTCTACCTAAAACCATACTCAGTGATATTGGATGACTTTATTTCCTCAATAATATCATGAAGAAGCAGAAGCTGGAATCAAGATTGCTGGAAGAAATATCAATAACCTCAATATGCAGATGACACCACCCTTATGGCAGAAAGTGAAGAGGAACTCAAAAGCCTCTTGATGAAAGTGAAAGAGGAGAGTGAAAAGTTGGCTTGAAGCTCAACATTCAGAAAACAAAGATCGTGGCATCTGGTCCCATCACTTCATGGGAAATAGATGGGGAAACAGTGGAAACAGTGTCAGACTTTATTTTTTGGGCTCCAAAATCACTGTGGATGCTAATTGCAGCCATGAAATTAAAAGACGCTTACTCCTTGGAAGGAAAGTTATGACCAACCTAGACAGCATATTAAAAAGCAGAGACATTACTTTGCCAACCAAGGTCCGTCTAGTCAAGGCTATGGTTTTTCCCGTGGTCATGTATGGATGTGAGAGTTGGGCTGTAAAGAAAGCTGATCGCTGAAGAATTGATGCTTTTGAACTGTGGTGTTGGAGAAGACTTGAGAGTCCCTTGGCCTGTAAGAAGATCCAACCAGTCCATTCTAAAGGAGATCAGTCCTGGGTGTTCATTGGAAGGACTGATGCTAAAGCTGAAACTCCAATACTTTGGCCACCTCATGCGAAGAGTTGACTCTGGAAAAGACTCTGATGCTGGGAGGGATTGGGGGCGGGAGGAGAAGGGGACAACAGAGAATGAGATGGCTGGATGGCATCACCGACTCGATAGACTTGAGTTTGAGTGAATTCCGGGAGTTAGTGATGGACAGGGAGGCCTGGCGTGCTGTGATTCATGGGATCACAAAGAGTCGGACACGACTGAGCGACTGAACTGAACTATCATGTGTTAGGGAGACAACAGCCTATAATAAAATCTGAACCCTGAAATAATGATCTTCTTTCGGTTGCCAAGAGATAAATAACGTCATATCATATACTTTATTAAGGAATACAGGTTAGGACAAAACAAAACAAAAATTAAAAGTCTGTTATTTATAAACCAAGTAAGATCTTGGTCTGTAGGGTGTGCCGCGTAGAGGACAGGGACCCAGTTTGGAATTCCTTGTCTTTAACTGCCTGCAGGAAAAGACTTCTTGGCTACTCAGTACGGTTATCAGTGGAAAACGTTCCTCATTCCTAGGGTGAGAAGGATAAAAGGAGCTCCTACTTTCCCCAACTTCCTCAAGCTTCTTCCTGAAGGCCCCCTTCCTCCCCAGCCAGCCTGGGAAGCTGAAAAGTTTTAACTGCGCAGAGATAAATCTTCTCCTACCTAGGCAGTTGTGGCTCAGCTCCACACGGGCGGGACGAAGCTCTGGACTCCTCCCAGCTGCTGCATCTGGCCACACCCGAGTCCAAACGTCCGGATCTGAGGCCAGGTTGGTCAGTGTGCTCGCGGAATCCCAGGTTTGAAACGTCACATTCCTCGCGGCCACGCCCCTCTGCCCGTAGCCCCGCCCAGCCCGTGGCCCCGCCCACACGCCCTGCCCTTGATACCTGTGTGGCTGCTGTCATTTTTTCCAACTGTAAAAAAAAGTTTGTATCTCCTCCCTTCAGATTCTAAAAGTAATGTGATCTTTAAAAAATAGTTTGGAAAATACAAAAGGATGTGTGTAAAATAAAATGATCTGTAGTCTTAAGAGAAATACTAAGACCATTTCAGTATATATCTTTGCACTCTCCTTACCATGAATAGATAGAAAATAGGTTGCGCTTCTTCGCTGCCTTTTTCACATACGTATAAGTGCACAGGTAGGAAATGCATAGTAAATACACTTCTTAAGATTTTGTATATCTTTTCTTTTTTAAAGAAAAATACTTCAAAACTTTTTTACTGTAAAATGTACATATGTAGGAGTTAAAGTTCTGTTGTATATATTAAAAAGCAAAAAATGTTAAAAGTTCAGCCAAGTACCTTTCACAGAATGTTCTACTTCCTACATTTGAAGGAACCTATTGAACTCTGGGAGTTGGTGATGGACAGGGAGGCCTGGCGTGCTGTGATTCATGGGGTCGCAAAGAGTCGGACACGACTGAGCGACTGAACTGAACTGAACAGATGTACCCCTAAGGACTGCATCTTTCTCCTCAGCAATATTATGAATTTTGTGACAAACATTACCTTGCTTTTCTTTATAGTTTAACAAATAATATATATCATTTTTTATTGAAGTATGGTACATGTACAGAAAAGTCAATCAACTGTAGGTGTGTTCAGTGAATTATCACAAAGTAAACCAACCGGAATAACTGCTACCCAAGTGAAAAAAAATAAAATATTGTTAGCATAATAGAAGACCCTCCTAATGACTATCCCTTTTCTGTTCCCCAGAGGTAATGATTATCTTTCCTTCTAACACCATAGTTTAGTTTTGCCTATTTTTTAACTTTATAAAAATAGTCCACTCATTGTTTTACTGTTCAGTACTGCTATTGATTATAGTGATCTCTCGCAAAGTACACTCCATATACTAACCATATTTATGGCAAGTCTCTAGCCTGTCTTCTTCACTTAACACTCTACGGAGTCATTTTTGCATGTCATTTAACATTGTGCTAAAAAAGTGGGTTTTGCCTTATAGTCTATTGGATGGATATAATGGATATAGCACGATTTTATTGGAAGTATAGGTTTGTTTGTTTTTTTTAAGGAGGGGAGGCAATATCTCCTAAGCATATATATTCACTTGCATATTGTTTGGTGTACATCTGTGGGTTATCTCTTTATGATTATTCCTAAAAATGGAATTCCTAAGTCAAAGAGCATTAACTTTTTAAAAGTCCAGTGTCCTGCTGCAAATGATGTCAATTTATATTCTTGCTAGTGATGTGTGATAGTATCCCATTATGTTAAGTCTCCCAAATAATTAACAAAAATCTATTAATTTGATAGGTGAGAAGTATTTTCTCCTTGATGGTTACATTTACAGTCCTTTGATTACAGGAGAGGTTGATTACACATTTATTATCAATTCATATGTCTCTTACTACAATTTATATATACAATTTTTTCCTGTCTCCTCAAGTTTTGACATTGGTTTCTCCATTAGTGGGCTTCCCTTGTGGCTCAGATAGTAAAGAATCTGCCTGCAATGCAGGAGACCTAGGTTTAATCCTTGAGTTGGGAAGATCACCTGGAGAAGGAATTGGCAACCCACTCCAGTATTCTTGCCTTAAGCAGACTGTTGTGCTTGAGTCTCTTAGGTTAAAATGAATGAATTGTGGTCCTTAAGTCAATGATTTCTCTAATCTCAGGACTATCATAGAAATTCCTTCAGGGTTCTTTAATATCCTTTGAATCCCCCACCCTTTCATATAGATGACAGGATTGTGACAGATGATTGCAATTTCATTACCTCAGTAACTACATGAAATCAGATTTCACTACTGTCATATTGCAGCTTAGAGAATGAGGTTGAGTCCATATGTGACTTGCTCAGGTTAATGAAAAGACATTTGAACCTGTATATTCCCATATAGTTCCTCTACTTTGGCTAGTTTTGAGCTGAAAGTTTTCCCTTTATCATCACAAATCAAGTAGTCGAGGTTCTATTAGGCATGGTATCTGTAAATTTGAGACTCAAGGGAAGAGTTGCAAAACTGGGCTAAGGAGGTTGTAGTTGCCAAATAATGCAGAACATGAGATCACCTCTTATGCTCCATAATGATAGAGAAATGAGCCCCCAAGGAAATGATGCCATTGTGCATGGCCATGCAGGTTGTACATAGTACAACTCCAGAGGGGGCACCATCCACATCCAGTTTGACTTGAATAGCATTCCTTGGAATCTGCTAATCACACCTGAATCTTTAGTAACTTCTCAATTTTTAATTTTTGTAATAACAAGTGGTTTGCAAGCATAGGTCAGTGTAAACTAGAAATAAGAGTAAATTATGCTGGATTAGAACTTTGCTCTTAGTTGTCAAAACAATTGATACAAAAATTTGATGTATCAAAGTTCATTCTTTTTTCCAGAAAACATAAAATAATATAATACCAAAGGCAAAACATTTAAAGCACATTTGTCCCTGTAGAAATACTATTAAAACACTCTGTGGGTGGATAGAAAGATTTCTGAATCATCAAAACAGAGTAAGACATTTTCTTACAAATACCACGTAATTGCAATACAGATTCTGTAACAGCAGTTACTTGGTCAGCCAGCATATAGGAAAATATTCATGTGGATGAGAAAATGACCACATACTTAGCAATGAGCGTTTTAACAGTAGAGGCATATTAGAGGCCATCTTGTTTTGCAATTACCCATTGTGGTTGCTTAGTCAAAACCATTCAGCTTGAAGTTAGGAGAAAGGATTAGAGATTACAGAACACCCTAACTGAAGCCACCAGCTTAGGCTCTCTTGGGTTGCTGAAGGTAGGTGTCAGGATTATTCAGGCTTCATAGTAACCTGCTTTGCCCTTATTCCACCACAATTGTTAAATATATAATACACCTTAGTATTTTATACCCCTCTGGCAATCGTTATTAAGTTATTTCTTTCTGGGGAAGCAGTGTATCGTAGTCTTAGAAAGTCCAGAAGACTGGACTTGAGCTCTACCATTTGCAAACCAGTGGAGTTTCCTCATTTATAGCATTTAGGCTTTGAATTGATGTGTGTGTGTGTGTGTGTGTGTATACATGGGTAGCCTTTTCCTTCTCCAGGGGATTTTCCCAATCCAGGGACGATTGAACCCAGGACTTCTGCATTGCAGGCGTATTCTTTACCAGCTGAGCCACAAAGGAAGTCTGTATACATCCACACATGTACTTTCAAGTGAAGATTTTCTTGAATTATGATTTTCTTGAGTATGAGTTTTTAAAAAGAAACATCAGGAAGGTTTTCACATGAGCTTAATGTAGAAAACCCAACACAGACATACAACATATATTTGTGCTAAGTTTTGATAATATCCTTGGTTCTTGTTTCAGATATTCTTTATAAAATAACTATTGTACTTGCAATAGTAAGTAAAATAATTTCTTTTCAGAGCAAAAGTGATGAAAGGGCTCTCTTGCACATCCTGGGTAATTTCATAATCAGAGTTTTAAAAATTCTTTATCAGGATTGGCAGAACTTCTGGTACAGAAAACATAAGAAGTGTGTTACTTTTCTGTTCTTTGGAATAGGCTGAGCAATTACCTCCTTAAGAGTGAAAGCAATTATCTGCTTGCCCATGCAAACACAGGTTGTTTAAGGTTTGTCCTTGTCTTGAAGTTACAGAAAAAGCAAATTAACGGGCGGGTTTGATATTGTTGAGCAAATTCAGGGGCCACCCCTGAGGATGCCGGCTGAGGCCTTATTATCACATGTGGGGCCTTTACTGGTGTGTGGGTGTCCTCTGGACCCTCTGAACGCAGCTGTACAAATTCCAGGTATAGCTCAGCTTGGTCAAATAGCTATTAGTTTCTCTTTGGAAGTGGATGAAGTTTAACTTTATATCCTTGCCTTTTTGGTATCACCGTCCCACCCTGCCCTGGAACTCGCAGCATCATCTGGGACTAAGATTTAGAAACTGTACTCATTAGAACAGATAATTCAGGATTTGATTTTTAAAAAAGAAGATCCAGGATGCAAACAAAATAAAAATGTACATTTTACGGAGCATTGGTTTCTAACTATTATTTAAAATTTCCGTTCCGTTCTGTCGCTCAGTCGTGACCGACTCTTTGCGACCCCGTGGACTGTAGCCTACCAGGCTTCTCCGTCCATGGGATTCTCCAGGCAAGAATACTGGAGTGGGTTACCGTTTCCTTCTCCAATTAAAATTTAAAATTTACATGGTCTCTTTTCTCCACCTCAACATAATTCGAGATAAACTACTAAAATTTCCACTCTGAATTAGATTTGGATGGGTAGGACTTTTAAATCTGGGGAAATTATACCAGACTCTTCTTTCCAATTCTATTTCTGGGCTGCCTTTTATGCCTCAATGAACACATCCTCTGGCCTCGGTCCACTTCTCTGAAGGCATACTGGGCTTATTGCTCCTATGCTGTCCCTGTCAGGTTTCTTCTGTATTTTAGACACTGGACAGTGCTGTGCATGTAAAGTAGTTCTGAGGAAAGCAAACAAACAAACACTGATTAGTAGCATTTGTCAATTTCCACATATAAATATTCCTACCATGGCCACTTTCAAGCTACCAACATGAGGCATTGGGAAGAGAAGTGCTCAGCTGATCCCCAGACACTGGCCAGAGCTGGCTGCAATACCCTGCATATATCTGTCTTTGCAGACATCATCTGAGTCTCAGTCCTAGATGTCTGTATGGCTTTTGCACCGGATCCATTTCTGTCTTCTTTAATTTTTATGAACTGTGTTTATTAGTAGACATGGTTTTCTTTTCACTTGGCTAGTTTGTTCCAAGCCAGTTTTTCTGTGTAGTTTACATAGTTGCGGGATCCCTCTGATCACTGCCTTTCCCGTGTACCTGACTACAACATGTCACTCCAGTCACACAGTGTAAACCTGTTATTCCTTCTTGTTCCAAAGTGAAAGTGAAGTCGCTCAGTCGGATGCTAAATTTCTTTAGCTTGCTTTCAAGACAGCAGACAGATTCTGAGCTTCTTATATGATGATGCCTTTCTCTGCTCAAAGGGGCATTTCCATTAATTTCTTTGATGGCTGTATCCTTCAGGAGCCTGGAGGCAAGAGGATATGATCTTGAGCATTGTATGTCTGAGATTTTACAGTATGAAAATTATGGTACACCTTCGGAAAACATAACAGATATTGTATAGGTGGATGTTTCATCTACGGGGTAGTATAGTGAAAGTTCATGAGGAGACCAGACTTGGGCCCACAAAGGTAGCTGTCTCTAAGCATAAAAAAATTGAATATGTTCAGATGTAAAGGTATCATTTTATGTTGATTGTTTTCTGATATGCCTTTACACTGATAAATAGCTGTGCCACACAAGCCCATCACTGGTTTATAAAGGCTCTTGTACAATCCTGAAAAGAAACAATCAGAATCTCCAGGGACTTCTCTGCTTCCTTGGATGTGTAGACCGCACTAGTGCTAATTCTTTTCCAGGTCCTCTTGCTACACCTCTATACCCATATCTTTATTCCTGGTTTAGCCTCTGGTTTGCTGAGCATTATATTGTGTGTAATTCAATTAAATGGATATTTATGTGACCTTTCGATTTTCTCAGAGAAGACCCATAACCACCTCCCACCCAACCAAGATTAGCTACTTTTGTTAGTGGCGTTCTGTAGAAAATGACCTTGCTTTTTTTGTTTGTTTTGTTTTGGTTTTTTGTAAACTAAGACCTTTAGAACAGAAGGCTTGTAACTAACAACAACAACAAACCAGGACCCTGTCCAACCTCACTATCACATTAGTGTGTATCCTTGTTCAACTCTGAACCTCTGTTTCCTCCATGGAAAATTAGGAGATTGGGCCTGGTCTTAGACCTGAATAGCTTTCCTGCCTCATCGCTGAGTAGATAATTTTTATGATGAGGCTTTTCAGATAAGAAGATGAAACGGTGATAAGGTTCAGGGTGGGGAGGGGGGAGGGATGTGGCTGGCTAAGAAATAGAAGTGATTTTTGAGATGATCTCTTCCTGGCTTCAGCCCTCACAGCTGGGGTTACTAGATTTAGCAAATAAAATTAGAGGCTGCCCAGTTAAATTTGAATTTCATTGATTAATGAATAATTTTTAGTACATTACAAATAAAGCATGGGGCAGTGCACTTCAAATTATTCATTGTGTAACTGAAACTCAAATTAAACTTGCATCCTGTTTTCTGTCTGGCAACTCTACATAACAGTAAATAACAGCTTATTCTGTCTCAACAAGTTCTGCTGGACAAGTAGGGCGTTGTAGCAAAAAATAGAACCTTAGTTTGTAAAGACAGAAACCAGGTAGTTATTTGATACCTCTGCATGAGTTTGAGTGAACTCTGGGAATTGGTGATGGACAGGGAGGCCTGGAGTGCTGTGATTCACGGGGTCGCAAAGAATCGGACACGACTGAGCGACTGAACTGAACTGAACTGATGCGGCATAGGGTGGGGAAGGTGTCATTTTTTTCTTTTTTTGCCCAGGTTGTAATACCACTCCTATAATGAACTTTTTTTTTTTTTTAATGTGTGACATTTTAGTACTGACATAGGTTGCCAGGCTAATCCCTGAATAGGCCTAAAGGCTCTATATGGAGTTGTAGATAAGAAAGGTCTGCTACCAGAAGGAGAGAGAGATGAAAGAAAAGCTATTAGATGTTTTACTTAAAGTAGAAAATACTAAAATTGTGTCTGGCTTATGAATTGAGTTGAATAACTTTGTTTAGTTTGTATATTAAAATGGAGAAAAAAAGCTTCGATGAGTTTAAATTTTTAATAAATGTAACATTTAACTAGTGGGCTGTCCCAGTATTTTCTTAATTTTTAGCCACTTGGGAAAGATGATGGTTGTGCATTTGTGTGGAAGATTATTGTACTGCTCTGTTTTACTGACTATTGTATATTTAGTAGCTAGAGGCTATAAACTAGGTAACATGAGCTACATGTTGACTATTGTGACTACTGACATATCTGTCATCAATTCACTGGTTGATAGGCCTTATTACTGATGGCAGACAAGAGAAATCCAGCTTCTGACCTGCCTGAGTTCAATGGTCTTAAACCACATCCAAGTTTCATATATACTCCGTCTCTACCACCTGCTGAGAGATTATCATATGTTTCAATTTTCTGTTTTAACGTGAATAAACTTGTTCATCTACGAAGAACACAAATTGCTTCTTCTCATTCATATTTTTGGGGAAATTAATCATGTATAAGGTATAAACACTTGTACAACAAATACCTGTTAAGGGGTGACTTAATTTTTCATTCATTTAAAACTGTTTATATAGCATTGACTCTGGTCTTACCCTGCCGCTAGTTGGATAAAAAAATAAGAGAAAATCATGATGCCATTTGTGTGCCAGGAAAGGGCTAAGCAGCAGGATAGTGAGGGACCACTGTGGGGCCCAACTAACCTATGTCAGGGAGTGTAGAGGAAAGGATTTCTGCAGGTGATAACCTTCAAAGAAAAAATGACTGGAGAAACAGGAGGAGGAATTACACAGAGGAAGAGGGCATGCTGAGTAGGGAGATACAGGCATTGTGAACAGAGGGATGTACATGTACTAAGGCTTGAAAGGAAAGAGAACATGACACATGAAGGGCATGTCAAGGAATTCCGTTGGATTGGTATGGTGGGTGAAGGAGCTGGCAGTGACAGGAGATGAGGTGTGGGACTGAGAAGGGACAAGACTGTTTTGTTTTTTCTTTTCTTTTGTTCTTCTGTGCCATATGGCATTTAGTTCCTTGACCAGGGATCAAACCTGTGCCCCCTGCGGTGTAAGCATGAAATCTTACTTATTGGACTGGCAGGGAAGTCCCAAGATCGTGATGGTCTTCATGTTCAGCTCAGGTTTTAAATTCCTGAGGATTGCGGAAAGGGATTGAAGTATTTATAAAGGAGATTTGTGTTTTAAACAGTCTGGTCGCAGTGTGCAGTATGTAAGGAGGACCACACGGGAGACAGAGAGACAAGCCAGAAGCTGTAACAATAATCTAGAAGAGATTTTCCTTAGGTGCCCTCTCTCCCAGTCTCAAATTGGCAATTTCAAGCGTCCTGCCTCTCCTCACACCTCCTACCGCATCTCCTGATTTGTCATTCTCAACACAAGACCTCTCCTCTCATTCAGAGAGAGTGAGCTTTTAGATCTTCCTTATTGCTGAGCTATTCCTCCTCCCAAGCCTGGCTGGTTCCACCTGTGCCCTGGATCCCAGCTGTCTGGCCTCCCCAGAGAACTTGCCTCACACTCAGGCCACCTCCCTCCTGCTTTTGCAGCATCCCACTTCTGCTTACGGCTTCCTTCCCACCAGCACTAACCCCAGCATGATCCTGGTGTGCTTTAGGCAAGCAGCAGTGGGCTCAGAGAGAAACTGACAGAATCAAAGTTTATGGAGAAGGAAGAATTACATAGATTTTATGTTTAAGTGAAATGAAGTTGGAAAAATTTGCATATATATCAGGAAAAAAATCTATTATGTGTGTGTATATGTACGTATATCTATATTTTAATTTGTCCATACATACATATATTTCTGGCTTGAGAAAATGTGAAAGTTTGAGGGTGCCACTTACTAAGCCAGAGAAATTTACAGAGAATCAGGAGAGGGCAGATGAGTTTGCAACAGACAACTCATACCTAACGAGTTAAGGTTTGACCATATGAATTTTAGAACTCTGTTGTATGTCTTGGTGGAAATACCTAGTGAGTAGTTGTGTATATGGGTCTAAGTTTCAGTGGAGAAAGCTGAGTCATAATTCTGGAAGTTATCAGCATAAAAATGGTAAGTGAGTCTATGCAGGTATAGATTAAATCATCAAGGGAACATATTTAATATAAGAGAAGCAGGCTAAGAGTAGAGCCTTGATACCTGCCTAAAAGGGGTAGGCAGAACACCTTGGTCGGAAGGGCTTCCCTGGTGGCTCAGATGGTAAAGAAGCTGCCTGAAATGCAGGATACGTGGGTTTGATCCTTGGGTCAGGAGAAGAAATGGCAATCCACTCCAGTATTCTTGCCTAGAAAATTCCATGGACAGAGGAGCTTGGTGGGCTATAGTCCATGGGGTTGCAAAGAATTGGACACTACTGAGCAGTTAACACAGCTTGGTTGGAGAGTGAAAAAGAGCACTGAACACTGAACATGAAGAAAATCAGGACAGTGTAGTGTCAGAGAAGATTCAGAAAGGAAGAATTTTAGGAAAGAAAGACAAATCCAAAGTATCACATAGACCCAAAAGATCAAGTAAGAGTAGGATGAAGACACGTTTTGTTGAATCAATAAGAAGAGATCATTGACAGCTTGATAGGGCAGTTTTGGTAGGATTTTGAGGATGGAGTGAAATGGAAGGAACTGGGAAATGAATGTGAGGTGAGTAAATGAAAGTGACTAAGAAAGGTCAAGGGAGAAGGCAATGGCACCCCTCTCCAGTACTCTTGCCTGGAAAACCCCATGGATGGAGGAGCCTGGTAGGCTGCAGTCCATGGGGTCACAAAGAGTTGGACAAGACTGAGCGACTTCACTTTCACTTTCCACTTTCATGCATTGGAGAAGGAAATGGCAACCCACTCCAGTGTTCTTGGTTGGAGAATCTCAGGGACGGGGGAGCCTGGTGGGCTGCCATCTATGGGGTTGCATAGAGTCGGACACAACTAAAGTGACTTAGCAGCAGCAGCAGCAAAAAAGGTCAAGAACATTTATTTTAACATGGAGGAGACTTAGGAGGGTCCTTGCTGGTGGGAAAGAAGCTATAAGCAAAGAGGGATGCTGCAAAAGCAGGAAAGAGAGGGCTTGGTGTGAAGGCAAGTCCTCTGAAGAGGTTAGATATCTGGGGTCCAGGACACAGGTGGGGCCAGCCAAGTCTGGGAGGAGGGATTAAAGGCTCTTAATAGGAACAAAAGTCTTGTGATGAGAATGACAAATCAGAAATGAGGTAGAAGGTGTGAGGAGTAGGGAGGATGTTTGAAATTGCTAATTTGAGGCTGGGAGACAGGGTGAGAAGGGAAACACAGAGGGTTTGCCAGGCAATTGTGAATGCCCAGTGGATGTGGAGGTAATAAATTGAAATTGAAATCGATCTGAGCCATTGTGTGATTTTCCCCATCAGAGCTGAGAAGCACTGATGTAGAGGCTGAAAAAGCAGACAGTGAAATTTATTTAAGTCTGGGGTATGCCAGGCAGTGTGACGAATGTCAAAAGTCCCCTAGCCAGAGAGACAGAATTGAGGACCATGCTGCTGCTGCTGCTGCTAAGTCACTTCAGTTGTGTCCGACTCTGTGTGATCCCATAGACGGAAGCCCACCAGGTTCCCCCATCCCTGGGATTCTCCAGGCAAGAACACTGGAGTGGGTTGCCATTTCCTTCTCCAATGTGTGAAAGTGAAAAGTGAAAGTGAAGTCGCTCAGCCGTGTCCGACCCCCAGCGACCCCACGGACCGCAGCCCACCAGGCTCCTTCATCCATGGGATTTTCTAGGCAAGAGTACTGGAGTGGCTTGCCATTGCCTTCTCCATTGAGGACCATAGAGATGGGGAATTTCCCATCTTCAAATGAAGAGTTGAGGATTGAAGGACATAGAGAAGAATTTTACATCTTCAAATAAAAGGCCCACGTGGAAATCTTGATTTGCAAAGACAAATGCATACCAAGACTTTCTTATGAAATTTGTAAAACTAGAAAGAAATTAATTAAAATTGTCTCAATTAGCCATTTTGAAACACTGCATAATTGTATTAAAATGCTGGAATATTACATGAAAATGAAAATTGCCATAATGTAAGTGGAAATTTATTGTACATAAACATATTTTAGGAGGATATAGATGTAGCCCTTAACAAAAGGGCACATACTACAAGCAATAGGAAATAGATTTGGAAAATTGCTAGAATTTTTGAAAGCAAAAAGATGTTAATTATTCATATATCATTTGTAAAGTCTCGAATCAGTGATGAACTCTATGAGCATAAACATGGAGTTGGACAAAAATAGGTTTACAGATGGTACATGAAAATAAGTAAGCACATTGACAGTATTAAAATATATGATATTAGTAGCAATCTACCTCTAAAGCAGTTTTTGCTAATGTCAAAATATGCATATTCCAAGTTAGAAGCAAGTGATTTTGGAAATAATATAGATGAGATAGGGAGAAACACTTAGATCCTCTAGAGTCAATAATGCTATCAAATTTCTTGGTACAAGAATAGCTTTGCAGTCTTACTTGCAGTGTGTAATTATTTTTAGTGTAATACATTTTGAATGGTAATCAAAAAATACTCAGTTCAGTTCAGTTCAGTCGCTAAGTCGTGTCCGACTCTCCGCGACCCCATGAATCACAGCACGCCAGGCCTCCCTGTCCATCACCAACTCCCGGAGTTCACTCAAACTCATGTCCACAGAGTCGGTGATGCCATCCAGCCATCTCATCCTCCGTCGTCCCCTTCTCCTCCCGCCCCCAACCTTTCCCAGCATCAGAGTCTTTTCCAGTGAGTCAACTCGTCGCATGAGGTGGCCAAAGTATTGCAGTTTCAGCTTTAGCATCAGTCCCTCCAATGAACATCCAGGATTGATCTCCTTTAGAATGGACTGGTTGGATCTCCTTGCAGTATAAGGGACTCTCAAGAGTCTTCTCTAACACCACGGTTCAAAAGCATCGATTCTTCGGCGATCAGCTTTCTTCACAGTCCAACTCTCACATCCATACATGACCACGGGAGAAACCATTGCCTTGACTAGACTAGAGACCCTTAAATTTAGTAGGATCACCAGGACAAGTCACTCAGATTATGGTGGGTTGCTTTTTGTTGTTTCACTTAGTTTTTCTGCATATTGTAGTAAAAGTTGCTTTTCATACGTTTAAAATATCTACTGGACAAAAATGTTAAAAAAGACTTTGGCAATCATTCAATCTATAAATGTAAATCTGGCTGAACTATATTTTAATTCAAATTGCTGTTTAATACCACTTGGAGTTCCACCTTTAAAAAAAACACTGTTCATATCAAGTAACTGTGTTTCATAAATACCTTAGTGGTTCTAGTGTTGAACTTCATTGAGGTCAGTTACAGTCCTATGAATATAACCATGTGCCTGGAAATTATTTTTAAGCTGTTTCTGATAACAAAATAGAAAGTAAATGAAAGGCATATGCCAGTGGTTGATATCTTATTCCATGAACGGGGCTGCAAAAGTTTTAATTTCTCCCGAAACTCCTGTTTTTCTGTGATATGTCTTCTGTTTAACATGGTCCACTATTTGCATCATTAGGAACATGCAAAGGAAACACTCTTTTATTGGACCCCATTGATAAACTTCTACCAGTAGGGAGGAAGATCTTACTTCTACTTCCATAAGACTTCTTCCCTCTATGGCTTTACTACAGGGATATGCGTGTGTGTCTGTGTGTGCATGTGTCTGTGTGTGTATGTATTTGTGTGTACATACAGATATGGACCCTCTTCTCTTTTTGGTTGAGTATGGAAAAAGAAGGAATAGTAGAAGGGGAGAGGTAATTGTATTTCCACTGTAGCATCAGACATGGCTGAGAAATAATGAAGAGGGAAAAGTATGGAAAATGGAGGGGCCGTGAAATAACCTTTGGTCTATTTGACAGTTTTGCCTGGAACTAGCTTCTGTCTTTTTATGCATTAGGAACAAAAATGTAAAATCTTGGGAGTGAAACATGACTTAATATTTATATAAACTTTAGAGTTTACGAAGGATTTTTACGTACAGCATCTCTATAGGCTGGATGGTAACCTGAATTACAGATAAGAAGCTTGAAGTTCAGATTAAGTGAACTCAGGCCTATAAGACAGTATAGGCCCTTGAATTTAGATTTTTGATCTTAAACTGATGCTCTTTGTACTACATGACAACTTATTTTTAAAATAAAGATAAAAAGTAAAAATAAATAACAATTAGGGTAGTTCAACTATAGCAAAAAATGTAAATGATAACTTCATTTAATTCTCCATCCCGCTTTCATTTCTGCTCTCTATATTTAAGGCTTCTATATCCTGAAAGTAATAACATTTTTGCAAGTGCTGTCTTTAAGTTGAAAGAGGGAGAGGGAGAGAGACAGTGAGAGAAAAGGAACTTCTGTAAAACACCTAGAAATTCATAAGAAAAGTTTTTCAATTACACATAGGTGTTTCATTTTTATTTTAAATAAATGTTGTTTAGGGTGTAAACCCACGTTTTATTCTTAGCCTTGCTGTGAGTCATTCTCTGCCCTTGGACACCTCACTTAACACATTGTAACCTAGTAAGGTTTTCCTTTTTTCAAAGCTAAATTATGTTTGGAAAGAGAAAACTTTAGTTTTCCTTATTGTGCTGTTCTTCTCTTTTCTTAAGGTACTTGAGATCTTGGGTGTCCTGCTGTGACTTGTTCAAGCATAATTTGTAACAGAAATAAGATCGAAATTTTTCTGGACTTAAAGTGAAGATCTCTTCAAAAGCCATCTTTCAAGTTGGAGTATGGCTAGCCTATCATTTTCTTGTCTATTGCCTTGTATTAGTTCATCCTAAAGTGAGGTAACAGGGAAACCATCCACTGCCCGTGCCCCCATGAGGCTGTGGCACTGACTTACTATGCCACAAGCAGAACTTGACCACCAACATTTTAACTTGATCTTTGTTTCATGAGTGGGAATAGGATTAAATTTTGGTTTTCATTTTTAAGATGATTCAATCATTTAAAACCCTTCTAAAGCTGTTTTCCTACTCTTGCTCCATGTCTTTTATGATTAACTTCTTCATTTTCCCCCTCACATCTTTAGGAAAGCCCATACTTCCATACTCAGTTGTGAAAACTAAGATCATAAAGGTTAATTATTAATGTGAGTTTCTTAAAACTTCTTTTTAATTCTACATGAGCTTTGAAAGTCAGTCATCACTCATTTTTTTCCATCTCTTCTACCTGCATTTTCTCTTCTTTAAAGCTCATAAAGTGACATTTTATTACCTATCTATATCAGTCATTTGACAGTTAATCACATAGTATTTGTGTCAGCTCTTACATGAACATTGCTTTCAACTCCCACTGATATTTAATGTAAATATAATATTTCTGCAGCTGAGATATTAGTACCTCAAAAGTAGGAATTGATTTTACAGAATACTTACACCAGCATACCTAACAAACTTTGAAAGTCAGTCATTGCTGATTTTTTTTCGTTATTGATTTTGATTGATTGTTTCAGAATTTATTTATTTTTAATTGGAGGATAACTGCTTTACAATATTGTATTGGTTTCTGCCATACATCAGCATGAATCAGCCATAGGTATACACACGTTCCCTCCCTCCTGAACCTCCCTTCCACTTCCCACTCTATCCCACCCTTTTAGGTTGTCACAGAGCACTGGATTAGAGTTAATTTCCACTAGCTATCTAATTTTACTTATGGCAGTGCATATCAGTGCTCTTCTCTCAATTCATCCCCCTCCTCCTTCACCCTCTCTGTCCACAAATCCATTCTCTATGTCTGAGTCTTTATTACTGCCCTGAAGATATGTTCACCAGTACTGATTTTTGTTTGTTTGTTTTGATACCATTTTTTTCATACATTTGAATCCCCAACTAAAAGTTTTATTTTGTTGGAATACAAAAAAGCATTCATTAATACATTAGGTAGGTTAGGTCTCGGGCGGTTGTAGGTTAAAAGTAGATTTAAACATGAAAGTTTTTATTTATTTCCATGTAAGTCAATGTTTCAGATTTTATTTTTTTATTGACTGTGGCTTATGTAAGTATTCTGTTAAATGAATTCCTGCTTTTGAGGTACTAATAATCTGGCTGTGGAAATATTATCTTTACATAAAATAGTGGGAGTTGAAAGCAATGTTCATATAAACAATGTTCACTAATACTATGTGATAAACAGTCAAATGACTAATGTAATTAATGTCACTTTATGAACTTGAAAGAAGAGAAGGTGTAGGTAGTAGAGATGGAACAAACTAGATCTTGAAGGATTATGAGAATATTTCTTGGGAGGCTAGAAGTAGGAAAAGCTAAGCAGGCATGTGAAATAACTCCAATAAAGGTAGGGAAGTGGCAAGAAATAAACCAGTTAAAAGAAAAATTGTTTCCTGGGGAGTAGAGGAAATAAAGTTGATCAAGTCAGATAGATCAGGGAAACAGGAGAAGTTAGAAATAAAGAACTAAAGAAAGTGTTATGGAAGAGGAATCGCATGATTAAAATATCATGTAAGGAAGGAAAGATAATTTAAAGGCAAACATAAAATAGATAGACAAGATTCATGGGGGGCAACTCAGTCGAAAAACATAGAAATAAGAGTTCAAGAAAAGACATGGAAATCAACCAAATATACTTTGTAAAATCTTATACACTTTTGTCATTGTGGTAGACAGATTACAAAATAGCCCCCAATGACTTTTGCCTTCTGATCCTTGTATAACTGTCTCCTTTGATTGTGGGCTAAATTTAATGACTCTTTTCTAAAGAATTAATTATGACCTAACAGAAGCAGAAGATATTAAGAAGAGGTGGCAAGAATACACAGAAGAACTGTACAAAAAAGATCTTCACGACCAAGATAGTCACAATAACGTGATCACTGACCTAGAGCCAGACATCTTGGAATGTGAAGTCAAGTGGGCCTTAGAAAGCATCACTACGAACAAAGCTAGTGGTGGTGATGGAATTCCAGTTGAGCTATTTCAAATCTTGAAAGATGATGCTGTGAAAGTGCTGCACTCAATATGCCAGCAGATTTGGAAAACTCAGCAGTGGCCACAGGACTGGAAAAGGTCAGTCTTCATTCCAATCCCAAAGAAAGGCAATGCCAAAGAATGCTCAAACTACCGCACAATTGCACTCATCTCACACGCTAGTAAAGTCATGCTCAAAATTCTCCAAGCCAGGCTTCAGCAATATGTGAACCGTGAACTCCCAGATGTTCAAGCAGGTTTTAGAAAAGGCAGAGGCACCAGAGATCAAATTGCCAACATCCGCTGGATCATGGAGAAAGCAAGAGAGTTCCAGAAGAGCATCTATTTCTGCTTCATTGACTTGCCAAAGCCTTTGACTGTGTGGATCACAATAAACTGTGGAACATTCTGAAAGAGATGGGAATCCCAGACCACCTGACCTGCCTCTTGAGAAACCTGTATGCAGGTCAGGAAGCAACAGTCAGAACTGGACATGGAACAACAGACTGGTTCCAAATAGGAAAAGGAGTGCGTCAAGGCTGTATATTGTCACCTTGCTTATTTAACTTCTATGCAGAGTACATCATGAGGAACACTGGGCTGGAAGAAGCACAAGCTGGAATCAAGATTGCTGGGAGAAATAACAATAATCTCAGATATGCTGATGACACTACCCTTATGGCAGAAAGTGAAGAGGAACTCAAAAGCCTCTTGATGAAAGTGAAAGAGGAGAGTGAAAAGATTGGCATGAAGTTCAACATTCAGAAAACAAAGATCATGGCATCTGGTCCCATCACTTCATGGGAAATAGATGAAAAAACAGTGGAAACAGTGTCAGACTTTATGTTTTTGGGCTCCAAAATCACTGCAGATGCTGATTGCAGTCATGAAACTAAAAGACGCTTACTCCTTGGAAGGAAAGTTATGACCAACCTTGATAATATACTAAAAAGCAGAGACATTACTTTGCCAACAAAGGTCCGTCTAGTCAAGGCTATGTTTTTTCCCGTGGTCGTGTATGGATGTGAGAGCTGGACTGTGAAGAAAGCTGATCGCCGAAGAATTGATGCTTTTGAACTGTGGTGTTGGAGAAGACTCTTGAGAGTCCCTTGTACCGCAAGGAGATCCAACCAGTCCATTCTAAGGGAGATCGATCCTGGGTGTTCACTGGAAGGACTGATGCTAAAGCCGAAACTGCAATACTTTGGCCACCTCATGCCATGAGTTGACTCACTAGAAAAGACTCTGATGCTGGGAAAGGTTGGGGGTGGGAGGAGAAGGGGACTACCGAGAATGAGATGGCTGGATGGCATCACCAACTCGATGGACATGAGTTTGAGTGAGCTCCGGGAGTTGGTGATGGACAGAGAGGCCTGGCGTGCTGCGATTCATGGGGTCGCGGAGAGTCGGACACGACTGAGCAACTGAACTGAACTGAACTGAACTGAAGGGATGGGATGCCACTTCTGAGATTAGATTACCAAGAGATTGTGACTTTCATCTCTTCCTTGTTTGCTCCATCTCTAGTTTTCTCTGAGGGAAGCCAGCTGTCAGGTTGTGGGAAAGCCCATGTGGAAAGGGACTGATGACCTTCAACAATAAGCCAACAGAGACCTGAGTGAGTGAGCGAGCTTAGAGGTGTATCATCCTCCAGTCCAGCCTTGAAATAACTGAAGCTTCAACCATCCTTGACTGCAACCTTGTGAGAGACCCTGAGCCACAGACACCCAGCTAACATCTCTATCCCATGTTGGGATTCTTGGCCCACAGAAACTATGGGCTAAGAAATTGTTGTTTTAAGCCACCCAGTTTTGGGATACGTTGTTAGACAGTAGTAGATAACCAATAAATCATTATAGAATTTTATGTTCTTCTGCCTCTACTAGCACAGCTGACTGAATACTATGAAGGACTCTTCCATTAGGAATTCAAGCTAAAATATATACTTTTAAAATGTATTATTTGAATCATTAACATCACAGAAAATAGACAATTCTAAGGATGAAATAAACTGAAATCTGTGCAAGGAAATCTCATACTAAGATAAATACTGACTTTTTTCAGGAAATAGCCCAAGACTGGGCTTCACGCAAGACAGGAGACTGGAAGAGGTCCTTAAATGGGGCTCACGAGGCTCCAAGGACAATAGTACCCCTGAGAAGTTTACCCAATTCGAGCCTTTAGGAGGTAGATTTAAAAAATATGAACTCACGAATAAAATAGAATCAATAGCAAATCAAAGGTAGTAAGCAGCTTGATGTGGACGGAACATTAAGAGATAGATATTCAAGGACTTTAGTGATTGGAATTATCAGATAAAGTGTACATGTTAAATGTTTATGGCACTTGCAATAAAAAGGAACATAAATTGAGAAAACAAGTAATCATTAAAAACTTTCAGTTATTCTTGAAAAAGAATGGAAAAGGACACTTAAAATGTAGTCATTGGAATTTAAAAGTTTTAAAAAAATTCAAAATGATTGAGATTATATGATGAAAATGAATGGCTCCTTTTCTGTCTTTCCTCACCTAATTGTTAGAAAGAATAGACTATATCTGTTGATTCCCCACCATTAAAATCAAAGAATTCAGTTCACTTGTTCTACACTTTCTCTTCTCCCTTTGCTCCATCTGCATATTTCTGCTGGTTGTGATTTTCCTTTTAGGTCTCATTAAACTTAGAGATCGGAGAAGGCAATGGCAAGCCACTCTAGTACTCTTGCCTAGAAAATCCCATGGATGGAGGAGCCTGGTGGGCTGAAGTCCATGGGGTCGCTAAGGGTCGGATGCGACTGAGCGACTTCACTTTCACTTTTCACTTTCACACATTGGAGAAGGAAATGGCAACCCACTCCAGTGTTCTTGTCTGGAGAATCCCAGGGACAGTGGAGCCTGGTGGGCTTCTGTCTATGGGGTCACGCAGAGTCGGACACGACTGAAGTGACTTAGCAGCAGCAGCAAACTTAGAGATTCATTTACCATTAAGCCTTTATCACCTGCCAATGTTATCAGCATTGCTTGCCTTTTCAGAATGTAAACTGAGGGATTTAGTGCCATTCCATATTCCTTTCTTTCCTTGTTCCCTCCAATTCTCAGGGTCTTTTCCAGTGAGTCAACTCTTCACATCAGGTGGCCAAATAATTGGAGCTTCAGCTTCAGCATCAGTCCTTCCAATGAATATTCAGGGTTAATTCCCTTTACAACAGATTGGTTTGATCTCCTTGCTGTCCAAGGGACTCTCAAGAGTTTTCTCCAGCACCACATTTCAAAGGTGTCAATTCTTCCGTGCTCAGCCTTTTTTATTGTCCTGTTCTCACATCCAAACATGACTACTGGAAAAACCATAGCTTTAAATAAATGCACCTTTGTAGGCAAAGTGATGTCTCTGCTTTTTAATATGTTGTCTAGGTTCGTCATTGCTTTTCTTCCAAGGAGCAAGTGTCTTTTAACTTCCATGGCTGCAGTCACCATCCACACTGATTTTGGAGCCCAAGAAAATAAAGTCTGTCACTGCTTCCCTATCTATTTGATAGAGATAAGATAGTACATCTAATAATCATCTAATGGACAGTTTTTTAAATCAGTAAAATATGATATTAAAACATGTATGATCTTTCAGTAAAGTCATTAAAATCTTTTAGCTTCCTTGTTTTAATATTTGTTAGAGGAAATTACTTTCTTCTTGATTTTTGTATAGAACCTTCTAACACTCTGATCTCATTTGCTCTGCAGGCCTTTATGGCAGAAGCAGCAGTTCCACCATTCTGGTCCCCATATAGCAAATACATCACCCCTTTCTGGAGTTACAGTGGTTTTGACTGAACACATTTCCAGTATCCCTTATAGCTATGACATGACTCTTTTCTGCCCATGTGATGCAAACAGAAGTTATGTATGGAATTTCTGGCTTGGGCGTCTAGAACGAAAAGAACTTTCTCTACTTCTCTACCCTTACATTCTTTTCGCTTTCCCTCCTCCCCGAGGCTGGAGTATGGATGTGGCATGAAGCCATCTTTGACAATAAATCCAAGAACAAAAAGTAAGGATGCAAGAGAAGATGAAAAAAAAAAAAAATCCCAATGCCCCATAGTCATCCTACTACCATTAGACCATCTTTACTTATCCATATATGAGAAATCATAATTTTGTGTTCTAAGTCAGCGTATTTTAAAAGACAATAAGATCACTATGTTAACGTGAAGTAGGTTCACAACAGCTTGGAGGATTCACCATTCTTTGGAATAGATGAGATATACTAAAGTCTAACTTCACCTTTTTAATAATTTTTTTCTGGAGTTACTGAGAATTAATATAAAAATTATATTATCTTGTAAATATCATCTAAATATCATCAGACTCTAAAAATCATAATTCCATACATGATTATAGAGCTGTATCCAACCACCAGTCCATTCTAAAGGAGATCAATCCTGGATGTTCATTGGAAGGACTGATGCTAAAGCTGAAACTGCAATACTTTGGCCACCTCATGCGATGAGTTGACTCACTGGAAAAGACTCTGATGCTGGGAAAGGTTGGGGGCGGGAGGAGAAGGGGATGACGGAGAATGAGATGGCTGGATGGCATCACCGACTCTGTGGACATGAGTTTGAGGGTACTCCGGGAGTTGGTGATGGACAGGGAGGCCTGGCGTGCTGTGATTCATGGGGTCGTGGAGAGTCGGACACGACTGAGCGACTGAACTAAACTGAACTGAACTGAAGAATCATAGGGCATGAGAAAAGCAGAAAGGCACCTGTATTACTTAAGGTAAAATGCTAGATATGTAATAGATTCACCCTGAAATCTCAGAGACTTAGTAATTATTTAATTTCTTGCTCATGTTAAGATGTAATGTGTACCAGTGGGATAAGGAATCATCTCTTCTAAGTCCCACCCGTCATTTCTGTTTAGCAGGGGAAGGGAAAAAGGAGTGAGGATCACACATGAGAAGTTCTAATTGAAATGTTACTCATCACTTCTGCTGTATTACCTTGATCAGAATTCAGAAACAAGGTGTTAGCAGTCAGAGCCCCACTAGATAGAAAGAAACTATTTTAAAGATCTAAAATAAAGAATTTGTTACAGGAAATTTAATACAGAAAATTACATGGTGATAACAGAGTTGAGAAGCCAAACAAAGGACAATAAGCTAACCTCATGTGTGCTAAGTTGCTTCAGTTGTGTCTAGCTCTTTGCTACCGTTTGGACTGTAGCCCACCAGGCTTCTCTAACCATGGAATTCTCCAGGCAAGAATACTAGAGTGGGTTGCACGCCCTTCTCCAGGGAATCTTCCTGACCCAAGGATCAAATCAGCATCTCTTAGGTTTCTTGCATTGTCAGGTGCCACTAGTGCCACTTGGGAAGCCTCAAGGTAACCTCAAGGATTATCAATAGCAAGAAACAGTTACCTCCTCTAGTTGGAGGAGGCAGTATTAACAGAATCTGGGTCATATTATTTTTTGGAAGCTGAAATCATGATGGTGCTGTCTTGTGGGAGCTGGAGTCATGCAGGTCTTTCCATTTGCTCCACACCCTGATATTCCCCCAGTATCTCTCACTTGTCAAATCCAGCTTGAAGCCACTACTGCAAGCCTAGGAAATACAGGCTGCAGGGGTCAATGTCCTGCAAGGCAGAGTTGAAAAGGGAAAGGTAAAGGATCTGGGAGAAAATATGTCACAGATGGACATATTGACCCAGGCTTTCTACGAAAAGGTTAGAGAATACAGCCTGTGTGCTCAGAGGAGAATATTGATGTTAATGAGCCAGTAAAACCCAAATTAAAGAGAAAGGTTGAGGACTTCTAAAGTCAGTTGATAAATCCTTATTAAAAGACACCAAACCACTATTGATAGTTTTTATGTCAGCTTCTTACTATATGACTGCCAAAATTAGCAGAGTTTAAATATCTCCTATATTTAAAATAAATTTGACAAATTTTTAGTATATTTGTAAGAAACTTAGGAATTTTGCAGAGAATACTGGGCTACTGAAAGTTTAAAAAATTTGTTTGATTTGAATTAGTTGTGTTGAGATTCAGTTTGTAGTGAGTGTACCAAGTCAAGAAATATTCATTTTTCTAATCTTAGTATGTTCCAGTGTCTTAAATTTTGGATTCTATAGCTAAAATATTATTGATTTTTTATTTTCAGTTAACAAAAACTTCTATTAATATTTGTTAGAAAACCAGAGAAAGAGAATGTCTTTAATCTCTTGCCTGGATGTTCACTGCAACATTTTTTTTTTTTTGCAATATACAGACTACATATATATTCTTCCTTTCTCAGACTGTTGCTTGCTCTGACTCTATATAACTCTTATTTGATTTTTCCACCTTATCTACACCATTGCTTCATTTTTATTTAATAAGTGCATGCGTGCGTGCTAAGTTACTTCAGTCGTGTCCTACTCTGTGGGACCTTGTGGACTATAGCCCACCAGGCTCCTCTGTCCATGGGATTCTCCAGGCAAAGATACTGGAGTATGTTGCCATGCCCTGCTCCTCCAGGGGATCTTCCTGACCCAGGGATCAAACCTGTATCTCTTTCGTCTCCTACATTTGCAGCCAGGTTGTTTACCACCTGGAAATTGGCATCAAATAACTGCCATAAGGGATTGTTTCTAATTGAGACGACCAAAAGATTATTATTATCTAGTAAATTGGTCCTCCAGGAGAAAAAAGAATTTGAGTTTCAAAATGACATGGAATTAGATTAGAGGGTGATTAACCAACTATATAAATAATGATTTTTGTTCTTAAGGTTGAATTTTCTATGCTAGCAATACATGTTAACATTGTGAATTTGGGGTGGACATATTCAAGGAAGAAATAGTGCTTAAGAGGTAATTATTAAAAAAACAGAATTCTTTGTTGTCATAAGCAAGGATGTTTGTTTTGATTTGACTATAGCTATTTGAAAGCTCAATATCATGTATCATTTTAGGAAACTTGCATGTCTTCTTCCAGTGTGCTAGAGGTAGGCAAGTAAAAACACTTCTTGAAAAAATAATAAGGTATCACTGTGCACTTTCAGCCAATTTTACCAAATGTACTCAAAAAGCATGCTGCTGCTGCTGCTAAGTCACTTCAGTCGTGTCTGACTCTGTGTGACCCTATAGATGGAAGCCCACCAGGCTCCCCCATCCCTGGGATTCTCCAGGCAAGAACACTGGAGTGGGTTGCCATTTCCTTCTCCACTCAAAAAGCATAGCAAGTAGTAATTAATTTTAACTCACATGTGCTCTGTGTCATGTGAGGCTAGAAGATGCCATGATGGTTTTAGTTCTGCACTGATTCCTTGATTTTAATCATAAATATTAATCTTCTCATTTTACAGCTATAGTATCTGGATCAAGTAAGGTCATACTAATGGAGATTCAGAACAAGAATGGCGAATAGTTTCATCTCACTATAATGATAGTGACTGTCTCAGGTGCTGTGACATCTTGCTCAGGTGAGAAAGATTCTGAGGCCATACCTGGCTTAGCAGGATAGAGCATGGGGATTAATACTGATGTCTTCTATAAGTCATTTCTGTTTCAATAACTGAGATGTCTGAATTTCTGTTCTAAGTGGGAAAATAAGATTAAATTGGAACAGATTTTCAGTGGGTAGTACTATGTAGATAGTTTTCAAATTAGTAAAGAAGTTATTTATTGAATGTGAAGGCGACCAAGTTCTTTCCACTTTTCCAGCTGGGTATAATGGTTTTTCCTTCTTCCCTCGCTGCTTCACAAATGACTCTTCTAAAGATTAATCATCAGTGAGAAGGGATAATTTACCAGCTACAAGCGAGTGATGTTCAGTCACAAGGGCATGAGTGTCTGTATGCCTGTTGATAGGACCAATAAAGAATGTATTGGATTGCTTCATTGTTTGTTTTCTTCTTTTGTTTTCTGAATTAAGAGACAGAGAAATCAACAGAAATTTATACTTAAGTAAGCTTAAGTAAGAATTCTGTCTGCATATTTTGCAAAGACTCATTATAAAATATATGATGAAAAAGGAATGGACATAATGGGAAAAATGGAAGTTAAAAATTTGAATGCTGGGGAGTATGTGGTTTTAAAACCTTCTGAGAGCTGGAGTTATCTTTTCCCCACTGTTTTATTGTAAGGCTAATACTTCCTAATTTTAGGATAAATGTCCTTACTAAGCATTTATTGAATAAATAGTGTGTTTCAGTCACTAGGAATGATAGAACTTTCACAAATCTAATACATCTGCCAAGCCTATTATTAATTTTATTGTAGTGCTGGAGATAATATGAAAGCAGGGTGTAAGTAAGCAGCAGTCAAAGACAGTTTTAGGATATTCTAATTGAAAACCTTTATTCAATGTTTTTTTTACTTTTTCTTTCTTCTATTAGAATTATAGTTTCCCACTAATAATAGTAATCTTTCCAGAGAAATATTTTTCTATTGTATAATTATTATACAATCAAATATACATATCTTGTTTGGCTTAATTATTTTGACATTGGGTTCACACTGTAACCACCACTCAAAAAATGTATAGAACATTTTCATCACTTATAGAAAATTTCTGCCTGCATTTTCCCAATCAACTCTTTCCTTGTCGTCCTTTCCCTGATCAGTCATTTTCTGATATCAGTTAGTTTTGATATCTGGTATTTCCTATAAACGCAAATATTCAATGTGTACTTTTTTGTATCTAGCTTCTTTCATCCAATGTGATTTTAAGATTCACCCATGTTGTTATATGTGTCAGTACTTTATCATTTTATATTTTTGCATATATTTCATTATATGACTATACCAGTATTTGTTTATTCATTCTGCTGTTGAATTGTATCCAGTTTTTGGCCACTTATGAACAAGATGGCTTTCATAATTCTTACGGAAATATTTTGGTGGTCATATATTTATATTTCTTTTAGCTAATACCTAGGAGTTAAATTTCTGGATTATACAATCTATATATATTGTAAAAAGTGTAAAAACTTCCTCAAAACGATGGTATGTACACATTCACAAAGACTGAGAGTTCTAATTTCTCTCCATATTTGACAGCATTTAATGATTTTTTTTTTTAAATTGCTTTGTTTTAAATTTAGTCATTGTGAAACCTGTGAAATGAATCCTATTGTGGTTTGGAGTACTTTTACATGTACTTACTGGCCATTTTGGGGCTCCCCTGGTGACTCAGTGGTTAAGAATCTGCCTGCCAAAGCAGGAGATATAGGTCCAGTTCCTTCATTGGGAAGATCCCCTGGAGAAGGAAATGGCAACCTGCTCTAGTATTCTTGTCTGGGAAATACTGTGGATAGAGGAGCCTGGCGAGCTACAGTCCATGGGGTCAAAAAGAGACACGACTTAGAAACTAAACAACAATAAATGGCCATTTAAAAAAAAAAATCTGTTTAAGCCTTTTCTCCATTAAAAAAAAAAATACTGGATTTCTCTTTTTTGTTGTTGTTCTTTCCTTTTCTCATGTCATTGGTCTGGCATCTTGATGAAATATTATTTTATTTTGTATTTGTTAGTCTATATCTAGACTCTGTTCTGTTCCATTGATCTATTTGTCCTTATGCTAATAAAACATCCAAAATTATTATAATTCATTAGTGAGTCTTGAAATCAGGTAATGTAAGTTCTCCAAATTTGTTATATTTTTTCATGATTATTATGACTATATTTAGAATCATTGCATTTTCACATATATTTTAGAATCATATCAATTTTTATAACAAATTCTGCTATAATCATGATATGAGATTTTATTGAATTGATAGGTCAATTTGGGGAGAATTGATATCTTAGATACTACAAACATGGCATATCTTTCCATTATTTAGGTGTTCTTTACTCTCTTTTAGCAATGCTTTGCAGTTTTATCCTATATATTTTATGTATCTTTTATTAAGTTGATTCCCAGATCATTTAATACTTACTGATATTATTACAACTGAAGTTTCTAAATTAAATTTGTTTTCTTTGCTAGCATTGAGAAAATAGATTTTTACATATTGACCCTGTAACCTGCAACTGTGCAGGATTCATTTATTAGTTCTGGTAGATTTTATTTCTGTAGATTCCATATAGTTTTCTATGTACATAATCATATCATCCAGAAGTAATACATTTTCTATTCTTTGTGCTTTTTATTTATCTTTTTTGGTTAATTGTTGAGTAGGTATTCTACTACAGTGTGTACTAGAAGTGATGAAAATGGATATATTTACCTTTTTTCCAAACTTAAGAGGAAATTGTACAATATTTAATCATTAATTATGATGGCAACTGTAGATTTTTTTAAGAGATAGTTTTATTGACTTGACGCTTTCTTCCATTCTTAATTTGGTTAAAGCTTTCTTCATGAAGACATGCAAAATTTGGTCAAATATTTCTTGAATACCTATTGAAATGATCATTTTACCATTATGAAATTTATCTATTTTAGTCACACTCTTTTTCTTGAAATCTATTTACATTAATAAAGTCACTTCAACTTTTTCATGCTTAGTATTGGCATAATATATTTTCCCACCCTTTCATTTTTTACCACTTGTATCTTTATCTTCAAAGCATGTTTCTTTTAAACATTAAATAGTTTGACTTTGGATATTTTATCTGGCCTGAAACTCTGTTTATAGTTCACTTATATTTAATGAGTGAGTATTTGGTGAGTTAAGTATATCACCTTATTTTTTTTTCCTATTTCCTGCCTTATTTTGGGTCCATTGTATATCTCTCTCCTAGTATTCATTTTATCTCATACATTTATTTTGAGTTATATATAAGTCTTTGTATTATTTTAGTTGTTTTCTCTAGACATTACAGTAGGTATCACTAAGCTAGTGACTTTACTATAGCACAAATTTTAAGTGATACTTTATTGCTACATTTTGTTCTCTGTTTTTCTATTTCACAACTCCTTACATTGTTGTAAGCTGTTTTATGCAGTCCATATTCTTTAAAATACAGACACAAAGACATACCATAGGTATTTATATTTATATAAATTTTATATTTACATGTATATGCAATTAAAATGCTTTTTATATTTACTTTCTTTCTCACAAATATGTTTACTTGCTATATGCTCTTTGTTTTTCCCCATGATTCAGAATGCGATCTGATATCACACTTATACTAGAAAGGGATTCTTGCACTACTATAAGCTTTTGTCTGCCTGAGAATATGTTTCAGTTCAGTTCAGTCACTCAGTCATGTCTGACTCTTTGCACCCCATGAACTGCAGCACGCCAGGCCTCCCTGTCCATCACCAACTCCCGGAGTTCACTCAAACTCATGTCCATTGAGTCAGTGATGCAATCAAACCATCTCATCCTCTGTTGTCCCCTTTTTTTCCTGCCTTCAATCTTTCCCAGCATTAGGGTCTTTTCGAGTAAGTCAGCTCTTCCCATCAGGTGGCCAAAGTATCGGAGTTTTAGCTTCAACAGCAGTCCTTTCAATGAATATTCAGGACTGATCTGCTTTAGGATGGACTGGTTGGATGTCCTTGCAGTCCAAGGGACTTTCAAGAGTTTTCTCCAATAATACAGTTCAAAAGCATCAATTCTTATGTGCTCTGCTTTCTTTATAGTCCAACTCTCACATCCATACATGACTACTGGAAAAACCATAGCCTTGACTCAGTTCAGTTCAGTTCATTTCAGTTGCTCAGTCGTGTCCGACTCTTTGTGACCCCATGAATCACAGCACGCCAGGCCTCTCTGTCCATCACCAACTCCCGGAGTTCACTCAAACTCATGTCCATCGAGTCAGTGATGCCATCCAGATATCTAATTCTCTGTCATCCCCTTCTCCTCCTGCCTCCAATCCTTCCCAGCATCAGAGTCTTTTCCAGTGAGTCAACTCATTGCATGAGGTGGCCAAAGTATTGGAGTTTCAGCTTTAGCATCAGTCCTTCCAATGAACACCCAGGAGTGATCTCCTTTAGAATGGACTGGTTGGATCTCCTTGCAGTCCAAGGGACTCTCAAGAGTCTTCTCCAGCACCACAGTTCAAAAGCATCAATTCTTCAGCAATCAGCCTTCTTCACAGTCCAACTCTCACATCCATGCATGACCACTGGAAAAACCATAGCCTTGACTAGACGGACCTGGACCTTTATTGGCAAAGTAATGTCTCTGCTTTTTAATATGCTGTCTAGTAAGCATCTTTTATTTCATGGCTGCAGTCACCATCTGCAGTGATTTTGGAGCCCAAAAAAATTAAGTCTGACACTGTTTCCACTGTTTCCCCATCTATTTCCCATGAAGTGATGGGACTGGATGCCATGACCTTTGTTTTCTGCATGTTGAGCTTTAAGCCAGCTTTTTCACTCTCCTCTTTCACTTTCATCAAGAGACTCTTTAGTTCTTCTTTGCTTTCTGCCATAAATGTGTCATCATCTGCATATCTGAGGTTATTGATATTTCTCCCGGCAATCTTGATTCCAGCTTGTGCTTCTTCCAGCCCAGCGTTTCTCATGATGTACTCTGCGTGTAAGTTAAATAAGCATGGTGACAATATACAGCCTTGACATACTCATTTTCCTATTTGGAACCAGTTTGTTGTTCCATGTCCAGTTCTAACTGTTGCTTCCTGACCTGCATACAGGTTTCTCAAGAGGCAGGTCAGGTGGTCTAGTATTCCCATCTCTTTCAGAATTTTCCACAGTTTATTGTTACCCACACAAAGGCTTTGGCATAGTCAATAAAGCAGAAATAGATGTTTTTCTGGAACTCTTTTGCTTTTTCGATGATCCAGCAGATGTTGGCAATTTGATCTCTGGTTCCTCTGCCTTTTATAAAACCAGCTTGAACATCTTCAAGTTCACAGTTCATGTATTATTGAAGTCTGGTTTGGAGAATTTTGAGCATGACTTTACTAGTGTGTGAGATGAGTGCAATTGTGCGGTAGTTTGAGCATTCTTTGGCATTGCCTTTCTCTGGGACTGGAATAAAAACTGACCTTTTCCAATCCTATGGCCACTGCTGGGTTTTCCAAATTTGCTAGCATATTTAGTGAAGCACTTTCACAGCATCATCTTTTAAGATTTGAAATAGCTCAACTGGAATTCCATCACCTCCACTAGCTTTGGTCACAGTGATGCTCCCTAAGGCCCACTTGACTTCACATTGCAGGATGTCTGGCTCTAGGTGAGTGATCACACCATCATGGTTATCTGGGCCATGAAGATCTTTTTTGTACAGTTCTTCTGTGTATTCTTGCCATCTTTTCTTAATATCTTCTGCTTCTCTTAGGTCCATACCATTTCTGTCCTTTATCGAGCCCATCTTTTTATGAAATGTTCCCTTGGTGTCTCTAATTTTCTTGAAGAGATCTCTAGTCTTTCCCATTCTATTGTTTTCCTCTATTTCTTTGCACTGATCACTGAGGAAGGCTTTCTTATCTCTCTTTGCTATTCTTTGGAACTCTGCATTCAAATGGGTATATCTTTCCTTTCTCCTTTGCTTTTCACTTCCCTTCTTTTCACAGCTATTTTTAAGGCCTTCTCAGACAGCCATTTTGCTTTTTTGCATTTCTTTTTCTTGGGAATGGTCTTGATCCCTGTCTCCTGTACAATGTCAGAAACCTCCATCCATAGTTCATCAGGCACTCTATCAGATCTAGTCCCTTAAATCTATTTAAGAATAGATTTATTAAATAGAGAATATGTTTATTTCATCTTAAATTTTGATGGATATTTTTGCTGTATATCTAATTCTGAGTTCACAGTACACCCCCCCTTGCCCACTAGCACCTTATGGATGTTATTTCATTTCTTCTAGCTGACATTGTTTCTACTGCGAAATCAGCTGTTATTCATAATGTTATTCTATTCTGCATAATGTGTCTGTGATACTTCTCTTGATGTATTTGGCCTTCATCTACATTCCTGACTTCCCTGGTAGCTCAGATGGTAAATATCTGCTCGCAATGTGGGCAACCCAGTTTCAATCGCTGGGTCAGGAAGATTCCCTGGAGAAGGAAATTGCAACCCACTCCAATATTCTTGCCTGGAGAGTCCCAGGGACAGAGGAGCCTGGTAGGTTACAGTCCATGGGGTCACAAATAGTCAGACACAACTGAGTGACTAACACTACATACCTGGCTAGAGCTCCTAAAACTAAAACCCTTGGTATTTCCTAAGTGTTAAGAATAAGAGTGATATCTTTTACTATTCCTAAAGATATCTTTTACTATTCCTAACAAGCCCCTTTCAACCACCCCTGAGTTCATACTAATGAGGTGACATGTGGAAAGCCCCTGAGGATGGGGTTTTTTTCCTAGTGGGAACGAAGCACATAATTAGAGGGTTGGAACTTTCAGTTCTACTCTTGACCTTCAGAGAGAGAAGGGAGGTTTGAGTGTGTTAATCACTAGTAGCCAATGATTTAATCAATTATGATTATGTAATGAAACTTTCATAAAAACTGCAAGAGAAAGGTTTGGAGAATTTCGAGGTTAATGAACACATGGCAGTATTGGGAGGCTGATGGACCCAGAGAGGCCTGGAAGCTCCACATCCTTTCTCCCATACCTTGCTCACACATCTCTTTCATCTGGCTGTTCCTGAGTTATATCCTTTTGTAATAAACTTCTAATTGAGTAAGTAATGGGGTTTTGAGAATGTGAAATTTATGGCTAGTTTGTCAAAAGCAGAGATGATTACCTGGATTTGAGAATGATATCTGAAGTGGGGATGGAGGTGCAGTCTTGTAGGACTGAGACCTTAACCTGGGGGATCTTCCCCAGGTAGATAATGTTAGAAGTGAATTAAATTATAGGACATCCGGCTCAGGTCACAGAATTGCTTGGTGTAGGAAAACCCTCCCAAGTTTGGTCAGTGCAAGTGTTCTGGAAATACAGTATGAGATGAGAGGAGAAAGACAGGTATACATTTTTGCTTTTGCGGTGTTCTTGTTCTCTAGATACTTTTAAGATGTGCTCTTTGTCTTTGGTTTACAAAGACAAATTTGATTATGATGTGCCTTGAGTTTTTTTTTTTTAATGTATCCTGCTTATAATTCAATAAGTCATTTGAATGTATAGTTTGAATTTTTTCATTGCTTTTGAAAAATTAACAGCCATTAAGTTTACCTGCACCATTCTTTCTTTCAGCTTCTTTTGGTAGTCTAACTACATATGTATCATACTGTTTGATATTATCCTTCATATTTTAGATATTCTGTTCTTTTCAACTCCTATTTTGACTTCTTTTATTTCCTCTTTGTGTCTGGTAAGAAACTTTTTATTGATCTGCTTTTTAGTACTAATACTGTCCTCTGCTGTGTCCAGTCCATTAAGTCCTTTTTTTTTTCTACCATATCTTTGACATATAACATTTCTATTTGGATGTCTTATGTCTTTGCTGAAACTTACCTTCTTCATGTTTGTTTATCCACCATTTTAACTATGTCTTTAATTGTAAAAAAATCATGATCAGTAAAAATTCCCTGTTTGATAATTCCAACATTTGAGCTATCTCTAGATCTATTTATATTCATTATTTCATCTCTTGTCCATTGGTTGTTTTATAATCTTTCATTATTTGCCATGCATTTTGTATAAAGGAATAGAAAAAGGCTAAAGCAAATAATATTTGCTTCTAGAAAGAGGCACACTTTTAAATCAGGCCATGAGAGCAGGAACTGAGTCAGTTGTTGTTTATTCACCCTGATGCTAGGAAAGATTAAAGCAAGAAAAAACAATGGCAGAGGATGAGATGGTTAGATAGCACCACTGACTCAGTAGACATGAATTTGAGCAAACTTGGGAGATAGTGTATGACAGGGAGGCCTGGAGTGCTGCAGTCCACAAGGCTGCAAAGATTTGGACACAACTTAGTGACTTAAAACATCAAAATTGTTAGAGTGGGAGTAAAAGTCTCATAACTTTCTTTTGGTTGGAAAAGAAACTCCATTTATATTATTATTGTTGTTAATTTGAAATGTGTTTATTATGCATGGGATCTTTGGTACAGGCACAAGCAATACATGTAACAAGGAGTCAAAGAATTACAACACCCCTATTCTCCCTGGAAAATGCTTATGGGAAAGTAGATGTTTTTGTCCTCTTCTGAGTTTAGCAAACTGAATTTTGTAATACTTAAAACATGAGGGAATTCTGGAGCAGGGCATCTCAGTGACTCATGCTCTCCTTCTGGTTTCTTGAAATCCCAATTTGGAAACACTTAGCAGAAATATTTTGGTGCTCTGAACTGGTGATGGTGTATATAGGACCCTAATTGTCACTGACTCATTTCATGAAAGATTTTTTTCCCTGCATTCTGTTTCCTACTTCTCTAACTTCCAAGAAGTATTTTTGATAATTAGGGAAAACCTGTAATTTCATGTATTACTCTTCTTTCCCTTACAAATCTTCCATATTCATGGTTGTAATTTTTTCAGATGTTGCATGATATGATTATGCTATTAATCTTTTTATTTCCAAACTTCATATATTTACTTATTTTAGTCTTTTCTTATACATCAGTGCTTTTATCTGTTTACTTGTTATCACTTTAACTCAAATACAATCCAGGTTTTTTACATAAAGTTTCTGGGGCACTTATCCAAACATATGCAAACAAAGTCATGTACATGTGTGTATATATACACTACATGTATGTGTATTGCTGCTGCTGCTAAGTCACTTCAGTCACGTCCAACTCTGTGCGACCCCTTAGATGGCAGCCCACCAGGCTCCTCTGTCCATGGGATTTCCCAGGCAAGAATACTGAAGTGGGTTGCCATTTCCTTCTCCAATGCATGCATGCATGCTAAGTCACTTCAGTCGTGTCCAACTCTGTGCGACCCTATGGACAGCAGCCCACTAGGCTGTTCTGTCCACAGGATTCTCTAGGCAAGAATACTGGAGTGGGTTGCCATTTCCTTCTCCAAGTAACATACATGCACACATTTTAACAGAATTTCTGTATCATGTTATACCAGTATCATTTAGACTCTGAAATAGAATAGACAGTTTTGGACTTGTTTCTCCTATTTACTACCCATATATTTCTAAATATATAAATATTGATAGCCCATTTTTCTTTTGTTGTGAGAATTGTCGTATTTACAACTTCAATAGATCATGCTGGCAATTTGATCAGGCACTTTGCCCTGATTGAATTTTGCCTGGAAAAGGAGTAAGTAGCAATTTGACACACATTTGTTTTCCTTTGGGGAATATAAATCTCCCATTCTTGGAATGGACAATGGGTGCCTTTAAAATTTATTTTTTAAGCATTTGCTTGTAAACTCTTCAGAGTAATTCCAATTCCTGATATCTCTTTTATTGGTTTTGTATTAATGAGTGTTCTTCATAAAGTGGAAAATAAAATTGCATAGAAGCAATGATGAACAGCTTTTTTTATTCTGATTGTCCAGTATTAGATGGGACCC
Source organism: Moschus berezovskii (assembly GCF_049115385.1). Classification (NCBI taxonomy): domain Eukaryota; kingdom Metazoa; phylum Chordata; class Mammalia; order Artiodactyla; family Moschidae; genus Moschus; species Moschus berezovskii. The sequence goes on along the minus strand of NC_142460.1, from coordinate 116,789,151 downwards.
AGTGGGCACTCCACTTCACAGATGATTTACTTTTCTGGGTTAGAGAAGTACAGATGGGGTTTGAAATATTACATACCATTGCCAAAGAAATTAGACAACAGTAAATCATATTATGGAAGTTCTGTTTAGGTTAATTTGAAACAACATAGAGGGAATTTTCCAAGCTTTTTGAATTACTGGCTTCCTCAACAGATGTTCCTCTAACATTGAGAATAATCTATAACCCTTAAACTCTTGACCTGGACAATAGGATTCCCTTCCTTGGGTCAGCAAGTTAGATGATCTTTTACAGCACAAACATATGCAAAAATAAAAAAATACGGGGAACACGGGGGAGATGGCAGAGGAATAGGACGGGGCGACCAATTTCTCCCCCACAAAATCAGCAAAAGAACGTTTGAACGCTGAGTAAATCCCAAGAACAACTTCTGAATACCGGCAGAGGACATCAGGCACCCAGAAAAGCAACCCATAGTCTTCAAAAGGAGGTAGGAAATAGTATAAAAGATAAAAAGAGAGACAAAAGAGGGAGGGACGGAGCTCCGTCCCAGGAAGGGAGGCTGAAAAAAAAAAAAAAGAGAAGTTTCCAAACACCTGGAAACACTGGCGAGTGGAACCTCAGAGGGCCACATAACTGGGAGACAAAAGACATAAATAATTAAAACTCACAGACTAAGTACCCAGAGGAAACTCTCAGCAGAGAAGCGGCGCAGATGCCCATGCCCCCCACTAGCAGGCGGGGGCTGGGCAGGGAGGCGCAGCGGCAGCGCTCAGAGGGAGAACCAGGCTTGAACGCCCCAGGGCAAACTGAGGGCACAAACTTAAAATAGCGAAGCAGACGCTGCAGCTAAAAGGTGAAAAGGCTGGAAAAGCCTGCGAAAGCCCCAACCCAAGACTCCGCCAGCCCCGCTCACAGAACAAAGCACTGAGCAGAGCGAGCCGGCAGCAGGTGGCCCATCCCCCAGCCCCCGCCGACACAGGAAGGGAGGGCAGCCAGCACTGGAAGGGGCAGCCGCGGCCCCAGAGAGACTTCCCGTGCCAAGCTGCAGGCAGGCTTCCTTGCTAACCAAGACTTCTTGGGTTCGGGCAGGTGGATATCCACCTGAGAAAGTGCGCCAGTTGTACACCCAGAAAACCGAGCAGCAGGGACCAGGAAGGTGATAAGTCACAGCAACCGCGCTCGCCAAACACCTGGTCACCTGAGCTGCTCGGACTGGGGAAGGCACAAAACGCAGGCCCAGCCAAGTCTGCACCTTTGTGGAGTACCCGAGGACCGGAACCTGAGCTGCTCAGACCTGGGAAGTGCATGCAACCCAGCGCCGGCCGTGGACAGCTCCTGGCAGAGCAACCTACAGCCTAAGCAGCATAAACAGGGAAAGCACACACGCCTTGAGTGGGAGCATTCCCAGTGTAGCCGAGACACTGCAAGCACTCCCCACAGATGCCAGGGATATTTGTTAGCTGCGTTCCTCCCTCCCCACAGCAGGACTGAACAGGTGAGCCGGGAAAAAAAAAAGTGTCCACCACCGAATCCTGGTATCAGGACAGGAATTAGACACTGAGGAGACCAGAAAACAGAAGAGCTTTTTCAACAGAAGGAACTGCCTTGGAAGTAACAGAGGGAGAAGCCTTGAGCCTATGGCAAGAATAAGACTGAAAAACAGAGGCAGAGGCTTAAGTCCAAATCCTGAGAACACCAGAGATCTCCTGTTCCAGAGAACATTAATTGATAGGTGCTCATCAAATGCCTCCATACATACACTGAAACCAGGCACCACCCAAGGGTCAACAAGTTTCAGTGAAAGACATACTATGCAAACTATCCAGCAACACAGGAGAATAGCACTGAGTTTCAATATACAGGCTTCCCAAAGCCACTCCAAACCCATTGACATCTCAAACTCATTACTGGACACTTCACTGCACTCCAGAGAGAAGAAATCCAGCTCCACCCATCAGAACATCAACACAAGCTTCCCTAACCAGGGAACCTTGACAAGTCACCCATCCAACCCCACACACAACGAGTAACTACCTTATAAAGAGAACTCCACAAACTGTCAGAAGACGGAAAGGCCACCCCGAACACAGCAATATAAGCAAGATGAAGAGGCATAGAAATACCCAGCAAGTAAAGGAACAGGATAAATGTCCACCAACACAAACAAAAAAGGAAGATATAGGGAACTTACCCGATAAAGAATTTCGAATTTTAATTGTGAAAATGATTCAAAATCTTGAAAGCAAAATGGAGTTACAGATAAATAAACTGGAGAAAAGGATTGAGAAGATGGAAGAAATGTTTAATAAGGAATTAGAGGAAATAAAAGAGTCAATATACAATGAATAATGCAATAGATGAGATCAGAAACACTCTCAGGGAAAACAGTAGAATAATGGAGGCAGAAGACAGGAGAAGCCAGCTCGAAGATAGAATTGTAGAAATAAATGAAACAGAGATGGAAAAAGAAAAAAGAATTAAAAGAAATGAGGACAATATTAGAGACATATGGGACAATACTAAACGCCCCAACATTCAAATCATAGGAGTCCCAGAAGAAGAAGACAAAAAGAAAGACCATGAGAGAATACTTGAGGAGATAATAGTTGAAAATTTCCCTAAAATGGGGAAAGAAATAATCACCCAAGTCCAAGAAACCTAGAGAGTCCCCAACAGGATAAACCCAAGGCGAAATACTCCAAGGCACATATTAATCAAATTAACAAAGATCAAACACAAAGAACAAATATTAAAAGCAGCAAGGGAAAAACAACAAATAACACACAAGGGGATTCCCATAAGGATAACAGCTGATCTTTCAACAGAAACACTTCAGGCCAGGAGGGAATGGCAAGACATACTTAAAGTGATGAAAGAAAGTAACCTACAGCCCAAATTACTGTACCCAGCAAGGATCTCATTCAAATATGAAGGAGAAATCAAAAGCTTTACAGACAAGCAAAAGCTGAGAGAATTCAGCATCACCAAACCAGTTCTCCTTGGAAGGAAAGTTATGATCAACCTTGATAATATATTAAAAAGCAGAGACATTACTGTGCCAACAAAGGTCCGTCTAGTCAAGGCTATGGTTTTTCCCGTGGTCATGTATGGATGGGAGAGTTGGACTGTGAAGAAAGCTGATTGCCGAAGAATTGATGCTTTTGAACTGTGGTGTTGGAGAAGACTCTTGAGAGTCCCTTGTACCACAAGGAGATCCAACCAGTCCATTCTAGGGGAGATCGATCCTGGGTGTTCATTGGAAGGACTGATGCTAAAGCTGAAACTCCAATACTTTGGCCACCTCATGCGACGAGTTGACTCACTGGAAAAGACTCTGATGCTGGGAAAGGTTGGGGGTGGGAGGAGAAGGGGATGACAGAGAATGAGATGGCTGGATGGCATCACCGACTCTGTGGACATGAGTTTGAGTGAACTCCGGGAGTTGGTGATGGACAGGGAGGCCTGGCATGCTGTGATTCATGGGGTCACGGAGAGTCGGACACGACTGAGCGACTGAACTGAACTGAACTGAAACCAGCTCTCCAACAAATACTAAAGGATCTTCTCTAGACAGGAAACACAGAAAGGGTGTATAAACTCGAACACAAAACAATAAAGAAAATGGCAACGGGATCATACTTATCAATAATCACCTTAAACATAAATGGGTTGAATGCCCCAACCAAAAGACAAAGGCTGGATGAATGGATACAAAAACAAGACCCCCATATATGTTGTCTACAAGAGACCCACCTCAAAACCAGGGACACATACAGACTGAAAGTGAAGGGTTGGAAAAGATATTCCACACAAATAGAGACCAAAAGAAAGCAGGAGTAGTAATACTCATATCAGATAAAATAGATTTTAAAACAAAGGCTGTGAAAAGAGACAAAGAAGGAAACTACATAACGATCAAAAGATCAATCCAAGAAGAAGATATAACAATTATAAATATTTATGCACCCAACATAGGAGCACCGCAATATGTAAGACAATTACTAACAAGTATGAAAGGGGAAATTAACAACAACAAAATAATAGTGGGAGACTTTAATACCCCACTCACACCTATGGATAGATCAACTAAACAGAAAATTAACAAGGAAACACAAACTTTAAATGATACAATAGACCAGTTAGACCTAATAGATCTCTATAGGACATTTCACCCCAAAACAATGAATTTCACCTTTTTCCCAAGTGCACAGGGAACCTTTTCCGGGATAGATCATATCCTGGGCCATAAATCTAGCCTTGGTAAATTCAAAAAAATTGAAATCATTCCAAGCATCTTTTCTGACCACAATGCAGTAAGATTAGATCTCAATTACAGGAGAAAAACTATTAAAAATGCCAACATATGGAGGCTAAACAACACGCTGCTGAATAATGAACAAATCATAGAAGAAATCAAAAGAGAAATCAAAATATGCATAGAAATGAATGAAAATGAAAACACAAGAACCCAAAACCTCTGGGACACTGTAAAAGCAGTGCTAAGGGGGAAGTTCATAGCAATACAGGCACACCTCAAGAAACAAGAAAAACGTCAACTAAATAACCTAACTCTACATCTAAAGAAACTAGAAAAGGAAGAAATGAAGAACCCCAGGGTCAGTAGAAGGAAAGAAATCATAAAAATTAGGGCAGAGATAAATGCAAAAGAAGCAAAAGAGACCATAGCAAAAATCAACAAAGCCAAAAGCTGGTTCTTTGAGAAGGTAAATAAAATTGACAAACCACTAGCCAGACCTATCAAGAAACAAAGGGAGAAGAACCAAATCAATAAAATTAGAAATGAAAATGGAGAGATCACAACCAACAACACAGAAATATAAAGGATTATTAGAGAATACTATCAGCAATTATATGGCAATAAAATGAATAACTTGGAAGAAATGGACAAATTCCTAGAAAAGTACACCTTGCCAAAGCTGAACCAGGTGCAAATAGAAAATCTGAACAGACCCAAAACAAGCACAGAACTAGAGACTGTAATCAGAAATCTTCCAGCAAACAAAAGCCCAGGTCCAGACGGCTTCACAGCTGAATTCTACCAAAAATTCAGAGAAGAGCTAACACCTCAGTCAGTTCAGTTCAGTTCAGTCACTCAGTCGTGTCCGACTCTCCGCGATCCCATGAATCACAGCATGCCAGGCCTCCCTGTCCATCACCAACTCCCGGAGTTCACTCAAACTCATGTCCACAGAGTCGGTGATGCCATCCAGCCATCTCATTCTTGGTCGTCCCCTTCTCCTCCCGCCCCCAAATTTCGCAGCATCAGAGACTTTTCCAGTGAGTCAACTCATCTCATGAGGTGGCCAAAGTATTGGAGTTTCAGCTTTAGCATCAGTCCTTCCAATGAACACCCAGGATCGATCTCGCTTAGAATGGACTGGTTGAATCGCCTTGCGGTACAAGGGACTCTCAAGAGTCTTCTCCAACACCACAGTTCAAAAGCATCAATTCTTCGGCAATCAGCTTTCTTCACAGTCCAACTCTCACATCCACACATGACCACGGGAAAAACCATAGCCTTGACTAGACGGACCTTTGTTGGCAAAGTAATGTCTCTGCTTTTTAATATACTATCAAGGTTGGTCATAACTTTCCTTCCAAGGAGTAAGCGTCTTTTAATTTCATGGCTGCAATCAGCATCAGCAGTGATTTTGGAGCCCAGAAAAATAAAGTCTGACACTGTTTCCACTGTTTCCCCATCTATTTCCCATGAAGTGATGGGACCAGATGCCATGATCTTTGTTTTCTGAATGTTGAGCTTCAAGCCAACCTTTTCACTCTCCTCTTTCACTTTCATCAAGAGGCTTTTGAGTTCCTCCTCACTTTCTGCCATAAGAGTGGTGTCATCTGCATATCTGAGGTTATTGATATTTCATCCAGCAATCTTGATTCCAGCTTGTGCTTCTTCCAGCCCAGCGTTCCTCATGATGTACTCTGCATAGAAGTTAAATAAGCAAGGTGACAATATACAGCCTTGACGCACTCCTTTTCCTATTTGGAACCAGTCTGTTGTTCCATGACCAGTTCTGACTGTTGCTTCCTGACCTGCATACAGGTTTCTCAAGAGGCAGGTCAGGTGGTCTGGGATTCCCATCTCTTTCAGAATGTTCCACAGTTTATTGTGATCCACACAGTCAAAGGCTTTGGCATAGTCAATGAAGCAGAAATAGATGTTTTTCTGGAACTCTCTTGCTTTCTCCATGATCCAGCGGATGTTGGCAATTTGATCTCTGGTGCCTCTGCCTTTTCTAAAACCTGCTTGAACATCTGGAAGTTCACGGTTCACATATTGCTGAAGCCTGGCTTGGAGAATTTTGAGCATGACTTTACTAGCGTGTGAGATGAGTGCAATTGTGCGGTAGTTTGAGCATTCTTTGGCATTGCCTTTCTTTGGGATTGGAATGAAGACTGACCTTTTCCAGTCCTGTGGCCACTGCTGAGTTTTCCAAATCTGCTGGCATATTGAGTGCAGCACTTTCACAGCATCATCTTTCAAGATTTGAAATAGCTCAACTGGAATTCCATCACCTCCACTAGCTTTGTTCGTAGTGATGCTCTCTAAGGCCCACTTGACTTCACATTCCAAGATGTCTGGCTCTTGGTCAGTGATCACGTTATCGAGACTATCTTGGTCGTGAAGATCTTTTTTGTACAGTTCTTCTGTGTATTCTTGCCACCTCTTCTTAATATCTTCTGCTTCTGTTAGGTCCATACCATTTCTGTCCTTTATTGAGGATCTAACACCTATTCTACTCAAACTCTTCCAGAAAATTGCTAAGGAAGGGAAACTTCCAAACTCATTCTATGAGGCCACCATCACCCTAATCCCAAAACCTGGTAAAGATCCCACAAAAAAAAGAAAACTACAGGCCAATATCACTGATGAACATTGATGCAAAAATCCTTAACAAAATTCTAGCAATCAGAATCCAACAACACATAAAGAAGATCATACATCATGACCAAGTGGGCTTTATCCCAGGAGTGCAAGGATTCTTCAGTATCCTTAAATCAATGTAATACACCACATTAACAAACTGAAAAATAATAATCATATGATTATCTCAATAGATGCAGAGAAAGCCTTTGACAAAGTACAACATCCATTTATGATAAAAAACCTCCAGAAAGTGGGAATAGAAGGGACATATCTCAACATAATAAAAGCTATATATGATAAACCCACAGCAAACATTATCCTCAATGGTGAAAAACTGAAAGCATTTCCCCTAAAGTCAGGAATAAGACAAGGGTGCCCACTCTCACCACTACTTTTCAACATAGTTCTGGAAGTTTTGGCTACAGCAATCAGAGCAGAAAAAGACATAAAAGGAATACAAATTGGGAAAGAAGAAGTAAAACTTTCACTGTTCGCTGATGACATGATCCTCTACACAGAAAACCCTAAAGACTCTACCAGGAAACTACTAGAGCTAATCAATGAATACAGTAAAGTTGCAGGATATAGAATCAACACACAGAAATCACTTGCATTCCTATACACTAATAATGAGAAAATAGAAAGAGAAATTAAGGAAACTATTCCATTCACTGTTGCAACGAAAAGAATTAAATACTTCGTAATATATCTACCTAAGGAAACAAAAGACTTGTTACATAGAAAACTATAAAACACTAGTGAAAGTAATCAAAGGGGACACTAACAGATGGAGAAATATACCGTGTTCGTGGATTGGAGGAATAAATATTGTAAAAATGAGTATACTACCCAAAGTAATTTATACATTCAATGCAATCCCTATCAAGCTACCAACGATATTTTTCACAGAGCTAGAACAAATAATCTCACAATTTGTATGGAAATACAAAAAACCTCGAATAGCCAAAGTAATCTTGAGGAAGAAAAATGGAACTGGGGAAATCAACCTGCCGGACTTCAGGCTCTACTACAAAGCCACAATCATCAAGACAGTATGGTACTGGCATAAAGACAGAAATATAGATCAATGGAACAAAATAGAAAGCCCAGAGATAAATCCATGCACCTATGGACACCTTATCTTTGACAAAGGAGGCAAGACTATAAAATGGAGAAAAGACAGTCTCTTTACCAAGTGGTACTGGGAAAACTGGTCAACCACTTGTAAAAGAATGAAACTAGAACACTTCCTAACACCATACACCAAAATAAACTCAAAATGGATTAGAGAGCTAAATGTTAAGACCAGATTCTATAAAACTCCTAGAGGAGAACGTAGGCAAAACATTCACCAAAATAAATCACAGCAGAATCCTCCAAGACCCACCTCCCAGAATATTGGAAATAAAAGCAAAAATCAACAAATGGGACCTAATTAAAATCAAAAGCTTCTGCACAGCAATGGAAACTATAAGCAAGGTGAAAAGACAGCCTGCAGAATGGGAGAAAATAATAGCAAATGAAGCAACTGATAAAGGATTAATCTCCAAAATATACAAGCAGCTCCTGCAGCTCAATTCCAGAAAAATAAATGACCCAATCAAAAAATGGGCCAAAGAACTAAACAGACATTTCTCCAAAGAAGACATAAAGATGGCTAACAAACACATGAAAAAATGCTCAACATCCCTCATAATCAGAGAAATGCAAATCAAAACCACAATGAGATACCATTTCACACCAGTCAGAATGGCTGCTATCCAAAAGTCTACATGCAATAAATGCTGGAGAGGGTGTGGAGAAAAGGGAACCCTCTTACACTGTTGGTGGGAATGCAAACTAGTACAGCCACTATGGAGAACAGTGTGGAGATTCCTCAAAAAACTGGAAATAGAACTGCCATGTGATCCAGCAATCGCACTCCTGGGCATACACACCAAGGAAACCAGAATTGAAAGAGACACGTGTACTCCAATGTTCATTGCAGCGCTGTTTATAATAGCCAGGACATGGAAGCAACCTAGATGATCATCTGCAGATTAATGGATAAGAAAGCTTTGGTACCTATACACAATGGAGTACTTTTCAGCCATCAAAAAGAGTGCATTTGAATCAGTTCTAATGAGGTGGATGAAACTGGAGCCTATTATACAGAGTGAAGTAAGCCAGAAAGAAAAACATCAATACAGTATACTAACGCATATATGTGGAAATTAGAAAGATGGTAACCTTAACCCTGTATACGAGACTGCAAAAGAGACATAGGTATATAGAACAGTCTTTGGGACTCTGTAGGAGAGGGTGAAGGTGGGATGATTTGGGAGAATGGCATTGTAGCATGTATATTATCATATGTGAAATGAATCATCAGTCCAGGTTCAATGCATGATACAGGATGCTTGGGGCTGGTGCACGGGGATGACCTGGAGGGAGGATATGGGGAAGAGAGAGGTGGGAAGGGGGTTCAAGAAAGGGAACACATGTACACCTGGGGCGGATTCGTGTCAATGTATGGTAAAACCAACCAATATATTAATGTAAGGTAATTTGCCTCCAATAACATAAAAAAATAAAAATAAAAAAAATTAAAAATACAGACAGAAAAGAAAATCAGGGGAAAAAAAAAAAATATATATATATATGTCACTTGAGATCTGACACTCTCATAGTTATAACATGGCCAGTAGTCCAAAACTCTGTTTTTGTGGCCAACTCCATTCAAGCCCCAGGGAAAAGCCTTTCCATGTCTTCAGTTTTTTGTCCTAAAAATCATAGGAGACAGCCTCCAAATGTGGTGAAAGTTTGAGGATTATGCCTTCATGAACATCAAAAATTGACATTGTTTTATAGTACAGGAAGGATTTGAGAGGCAGAAGTGCTTCATTGGCAGAAAAGACATGTTAATTAACTTGTCAAATGCTTACTTCCAGATAACATGACTGCAATAGATTTTGCAGTACAATGAAGTATTGTTTCTCAGGAGTGATGAGAGACCTTTATTTTGCTTATTTTTCCTGTTCTAATTCATGGTTCTGGATGTACTAATGAAAGAGTATAAAATTTACAACAGTTGCATATGATGAATGAGGAATTTTTACAATAAAAAATCATTGATATTTACTCTGAATCTTGCATATATGTAGCTATAGAGGTGAAGTCCCGTGGTCATGTATGGATGTGAGAGTTGGACTGTGAAGAAAGCTGATCGCCGAAGAATTGATGCTTTTGAACTGTGGTGCTGGAGAAGACTCTTGAGAGTCCCTTGGACTGCAAGGAGATCCAACGAGTCCATTCTAAAGGAGATCAATCCTGGGTGTTCATTGGAAGGACTTATGCTAAAGCTGAAACTCCAATACTTTGGCCACCTCATGTGATGAGTTGACTCACTGGAAAAGAGTCTGATGCTGGGAGGGATTGGGGACAGGAGGAGACGGGGACGACAGAGAATGAGATGGCTGGATGGCATCACTGACTCGATGGACATGAGTTTGAGTGAACTCTGGGAGTTGGTGATGGACAGGGAGGCCTGGGCGTGCTGTGATTCATGGGGTCGCGGAGAGTCGGACATGACTGAGTGACTGAACTGAACTGAGAGGTGAAGTGTGACACTAGCTTTTTACATTGGCAACAAGATGGACACTGGATGCAAGAATTGAGAAAAGTTGTCATTTTATCAAAAAGTAGTAGCTTAATTACATTTTTCAGAAATTAAGCACAAGTATCAGATTTTAAGTAATGGATTTAAATTTTAATATTCATTAATATTATAATTTTAATACTTGACAGAATATTTATAAAAAAATAAGTTTTTGGAAGACAATATACTTTCAATATAAAAATTTTATATCATTTAATGAAGTATATTCAAATTGTGTTTACTTATGGAAATAATAACATTGCTTTCCTTTATTTAAACCATTTCTATTAATAGAATACAAGTGCTAAATCATGATCAGAATGATAAAAATCAGTGTTTCTACTGAATCGAAATCAAGAAAAATAAAATTGATATAGTAAACAAGTTATGAATTATGTATATCTGTATTTTATCACATGTCCAGTAATTACCAACTAATCAAGGAACACCCAGAAATTTGAATAATAACATTCATCTTTTGATATTTTTTACTTTACAATGTTGTGTTGGTTTCTCCCATACAACACAAATCGGTCATAACTATATATATATTTTTTTATATTCTAAAATTTTTATTTAATCAATGGTACAAAGCACAATGCCAAAAACTTTAACAGTTAAAATTTCACCAAAAGAAAAAATACTATAGAATACACAGTTGTAAAAAGCTACATTAAGTTATTTTACAACTGACTCAGGCTGCAAAAAGAAAAAAACCCAATGCCATACCTAAGTTATCCCTCTCTCGAAATAATGCCATTTATGTTATAAACCATGAGCACCCCATCAAAAGATGGGAACTGCTTTTTTTAATTCATATATATATATATATATATGACTGTATCACTTTGCTATACACCTGAAACAAACACAACACTATAAATGAAATATAGTACAATATAAAGTAAAAATAAGTAACACACCTTTGGGGCTTTACACAGAGTTAGAGTTCCTATCAGAGGGACAACATATATGTATATACTGTCCCTCTTGAGTCTCCCTTCCAATTCCCAATTCCACCCCTCTAGGTTGTCACAGATTACCAGGCTGGACTCCCTGTGTTTTATAGCAGCTTCCCGTTAGCTATCTATTTTACACATGGTTGTGTATACATCTGGAAGAGGGCATGACCACCCACTTCAGTATTCTTGGACAAATGAGCCTGGTAGGCTACAGTCCATGGGGTCACAAAAAGCTGGACACTATTGAGCGAGTAAGCACTACAGGCTTTCTCATTGTGTCCCACCCTTTCCTTCCCCTGCTGTGTCCACAAGTCTGCTCTGAATGTCCACATCTTTATTCTTGCCCTGCAAATAGGTTAATTAATGCCATTTTTTCTAGATTTCATATATGTGTTTTAATATACGATATTTGTATTTCTCTTTCTGACTTGCTTCACTGTGTAAGGGTTTCTGGGTTCATTCACCTCACTTCAACAGATTCACATTTGTTCCTTTTTATGGCTAGTAATCCATTGTATATATGTACTGCAATTTCTTTATCTGTTCATCTGTTGACAGGCATCTAGGTTGCTTCCATGTTCTGGCTATTGTAAATAGTGCTGCAATGAACATTGGGGTACATGTGTCTTTTTGAGTTGTGGTTTTCTGAGGGTATATGCCCAAAAGTGGGATTTCTGAATATATGGTAAGTTTTATTCCTAATTTTTAAGGGATCTCCATACTGTTCATCATAGTGACCAAGTAATACCCAGACATTTGCAGTAATAATAGTCATATTTTGATATCTTTTAAACTTTCAGTTATATAAGAACCATAACTGTACACATATTTTTCAAGTTTTGTTATTATATAAAGGTATATTTGTCAAGGTAGAAGGATGAAGATGATATATCTAGTAATTCATTAGCTTGATATATAATTTTGAAGTTATTAATTACTTAGTGGTTAAATATGCAGTACAAAATTTTAAATATTTAATTATGATATATGAATCTCATTTGGTATTTGATCCTGCAAATGTTAGAGGTAGTTCAGTTCAGTTGCTCAGTCGTGTCCAACTCTTTGCGACTCCATGAATCACAGCACGCCAGGCCTCCCTGTCCATCACCAACTCCCGGTGTTCACTCAAACTCATGTCCATCGAGTCGGTGATGCCATCCAGCCATCTCATTCTCTGTTGTCCCCTTCTCCTGTTAGAGGTAGAACTGCCCTTAATTCCCCCCCCAAAAAAATATAAACTAGTTATTATATATTAATGGAGAAAGAAATGGCAACCCACTCTAGTACTCTTGCTGGAGAATCCCATGGACAGAGGAGTCTGGTAGGCTACAGTCCATAGGTTACAAGAAGTAAGACATGACTAACTGACTGAGCATGCATGCATTATATATTAAAACCTGTTGATTTCCTTAAGTAAGATAATATTATTAAACAATTAAATGTCTATAGTTTGTAGGTATGCTTTCAGAATTATTTAATAATTGACATGGGACAATGTCAGAAATTTGCTTTAAAATACCACGCCCCCAAATTGTTCTAACTTGCTTAGTTTTTTATTATCTTAATGGAACTCTGTTTGAAAAAAAAGGAATAGGTAGATGTACCATTTATGAATTAGAGTTTAGCAAAAATAAAAAAAGTCTGTTATTCCACTTGATCAAGAACTTTATTTTCATTTGCCTCAAAATGTATTTTGAAAGTCTTATAAAAGCCTTCATGGCATTAGAGTACGGAGGCCAAAACCTTGTGTTTTAAAAAGAGTCTGACCTAGATTTCAAGACTACATTTTTACTAGCTTCTTGACTTGTGGGTAAGTTGTTTATGTCTATTAAATCTCAACTTTCTCATTTGAGAAATGACAGTATTACTATGTATACTGATCTTATAGCATCATATGAAAATTAAGCAGTACAAAATAATTAAGAATTAAGCAAAACACAGTGTTTTGCTTGACACAATGCTTGATACAGAACAAACACTCAAGATGATACTTAGTAGCATTAGTCAGCATTCAGTTCAGTTCAGTCGCTCAGTCGTGTCCGACTCTCCGCGACCCCATGAATCACAGCACGCCAGGCCTCCCTGTCCATCACCAACTCCCGGAGTACACTCAAACTCATGTCCACAGAGTCGGTGATGCCATCCAGCCATCTCATTCTCCGTCGTCCCCTTCTCCTCCCGCCCCCAACCTTTCCCAGCATCAGAGTCTTTTCCAGTGAGTCAACTCGTCGCATGAGGTGGCCAAAGTATTGGAGTTTCAGCTTTAGCATCAGTCCCTCCACTGAACATCCAGGATTGATCTCCTTTAGAATGGACTGGTTGGATCTCCTTGCAGTATAAGGGACTCTCAAGAGTCTTCTCCAACACCACAGTTCAAAAGCATCGATTCTTCGGCGATCAGCCTTCTTCACAGTGCAACTCTCACATCCATACATGACCACGGGAAAAACCATTGCCTTGACTAGACGGACCTTGGTCGGCAAAGTAATGTCTCTGCTTTTTAATATACTATCAAGGTTGGTCATAACTTTCCTTCCAAGGAGCAAGCGTCTTTTAATTTCATGGCTGCAATCAGCATCAGCAGTGATTTTGGAGCCCAAAAAAACAAAGTCTGACACTGTTTCCACTGTTTTTCCATCTATTTCCCATGAAGTGACGGGACCAGATGCCATGATCTTTGTTTTCTGAATGTTGAGCTTCAAGCCAACCTTTTCACTCTCCTCTTTCACTTTCATCAAGAGGCTTTTGAGTTCCTCTTCACTTTCTGCCATAAGGGTAGTGTCATCTGCATATCTGAGGTTATTGATATTTCTCCCAGCAATCTTGATTCCAGCTTGTGCTTCTTCCAGCCCAGCGTTCCTCATGATGTACTCTGCATATAAGTTAAATAAGCAAGGTGACAATATACAACCTTGACGCACTCTTTTTCCTATTTGGAACCAGTCTGTTGTTCCATGACCGGTTCTAACTGTTGCTTCCTGACCTGCATACAGGTTTCTCAAGAGGCAGGTCAGGTGGTCTGGGATTCCCATCTCTTTCAGAATGTTCCACAGTTTATTGTGATCCACACAGTCAAAGGCTTTGGCATAGTCAATGAAGCAGAAATAGATGTTTTTCTGAAACTCTCTTGCTTTCTCCATGATCCAGATTGATTATATTCTTTGCAACCAAAGATGGAGAAGCTGTATACAGTTAGCGAAAACAAGACCAGGAGCTGACTGTGGCTCAGATCATGAACTCCTTATTGCGAAGTTCAGACTTAAATTGAAGAAAGTAGGGAAAACCACTAGACCATTCAGATATGACCTCAATCAAATCCCTTATGATTATGCAGTGGAAGTGAGAAATAGATTTAAGGGACTAGATCTGATTGATAGAGTGCCTGATAAACTCTGGACGGAGGTTCGTGACATTGTACAGGAGACAGGGACCAAGACCATCCCCATGGAAAAGAAATGCAAAAGAGCGAAATGGCTGTCTGAGGAGGCCTTACAAATCGCTGTAAAAAGAAGAGAGGCGAAAAGCAAAGGAGAAATGGAAAGATATAAGCATCTGAATGCAGAGTTCCAAAGAATAGCAAGGAGAGATAAGAAAGCCTTCCTCAGTGATCAATGCAAAGAAATAGAGGAAAACAACAGAATAGGAAAAACAAGAGACCTCTTCAAGAAAATTAGAGATTCCAAGGGAACATTTCATGCAAAGATGGGCTCGATAAAGGACAGAAATGGTATGGACCTAACAGAAGCAGAAGATATTAAGAAGAGGTGGCAGGAATACACAGAAGAACTGTACAAAAAAGATCTTCACGACCAAGATAGTCACGATAATGTGATCACTGACCTAGAGCCAGACATCTTGGAATGTGAAGTCAAGTGGGCCTTAGAAAGCATCACTACGAACAAAGCTAGTGGTGGTGATGGAATTCCAGTTGAGCTATTTCAAGTCTTGAAAGATGATGCTGTGAAAGTGCTGCACTCAATATGCCAGCAGATTTGGAAAACTCAGCAGTGGCCACAGGACTGGAAGAGGTCAGTCTTCATTCCAATCCCAAAGAAAGGCAATGCCAAAGAATGCTCAAACTACCGCACAATTGCACTCATCTCACACGCTAGTAAAGTCATGCTCAAAATTCTCCAAGCCAGGCTTCAGCAGTATGTAAACCGTGAACTCCCAGATGTTCAAGCAGATTTTAGTCAGCATTAGTTTTGGGTTATAAAAAGACTAGATATGAAAGTGATTTTCCCTACTTTATGGAAATAGGTTATTGGCAATGTTTATAGAGTATTTACACTTTTGAGGGCACTCAGTTCATTGTTCAGTTCAGTTGCTCAGTCGTGTCCGACTCTCAGCGACCCCATGAATCACAGCACGCCAGGCCTCCCTGTCCATCACCAACTCCTGGAGTTCACTCAAACTCATGTCCATCGAGTCGGTGATGCCATCCAGCCATCTCATTCTCTGTCGTCCCCGTCTCCTCCCGCCCCCAATCCCTCCCAGCATCAGAGTCTTTTCCAGTGAGTCATTGTAGCTTTGGTTAAAAGCACATCTTTTCTTTTCTATCATGAGTTTCTGAAAGGAAAGTAAGCATTTCTTGTTTGAATGTGATGAAGCTCAGAAATTCTGGGGTTGTTAAATCGGATGTTTGTGCTTGAGTAGACATCATTCGTTGAACTGGGGTGGTTGGTAGTGGGAGAAGAGGGTTGAGGTTGGATAGAAAGAGAAAGAAAAGAGTAAAAGAAAAGAATAAGAGAAAGATTTAAACAACTAAAATAAATGTTGGTGCCGGTCAGTTAAAAATGGCAGAATATAGGAGAAAATGTTCTAATTTTCATAATAATGGAAATCTTCAAACTACATAACATGAGTCATTTTCATTATTAGAGATAGGAATATATACAATAGACATATATGTATATTTCTACATTATATATTTAATATATGCATAGATAAAAGATGAAAGAGTAAATTAGAAAATAGCTATAAAAATTAACAGCTATGCCTTTGCTGCCTGTTATCTGAAATTAAGACATCTTGAAATTTCTCTTATGTTACCACTTAGAGAAAGATGTTGTAGATTTATGTATGTATGTAATATACACACATATATTCATATTTCAGAAGCCAGTTGTTTGACATGCTAATCGATGTCTATAGGTCATAGGATTTTTCTGAGGTATAATATAGTATCTGAACCAAAAAGTGCTCCAATTACTCTTAGAAAAATTACTCTGGGTTAAGTTTCTCATTTTGAATGTCCACTGGGAAAGAGTTCTAGACTTCCTGCATATAACGCTGTACTCCTCAGTTAATGTTACAGGCTCCAGAGTTCTGGGGTGACTAAAATAGTACTCAGATAGCTTTAGGATAGTTTAAAGTTTTAATATTATGTGGTCTTTGTCCTTTTGATCTTTGTGACCTAAAATCTTGGAGTTATTTTCAACACCATTCTCTCAACCTCGCATTCCAACACATACAAGATCCTTGCATTATACCCATTTCTCCTCTGTAGTTACTCCAGAAAACAGTCACTTATTTATTCTCATGCTGACAGATTTTTCCCATTTCTAGATTTCCATATAACATAGGGGAGGCAGGACATGCTGCCGAGGCATAAATGCCCATAAGAGAGAGAGTGAATTCTTTTGCGGGAGTCTGTTGTATATTCTAGGAGAAGGCAATGGCAAGTCACTCTAGTACTCTTGCCTAGAAAATCCCATGGACGGAGGAGCCTGGTAGGCTGCAGTCCATGGGGTCGCTACAAGTCAGACACGACTGAGCGACTTCACTTTCACTTTTCACTTTCACACATTGGAGAAGGAAATGGCAACCCACTCCAGTGTTCTTGCCTGGAGAATCCCAGGGATGGGGGAGCCTGGTGGGCTGCTGTCTATCGGGTAGCACAGAGTTGGACACGACTGAAGTGACTTAGCAGCAGCAGTAGCAGCAGTTGTATATTCTCCAAGGGTGAGGGTACCAGAGACAGGGTTGAAATCTTGTTTAAAGCTAACCTTCTCCAGCAGGATTGTAAATTCAGAAGCAGGAGAGGATGAGTCTTAAGTACATGATCAGCTCTTCCCTCAGGGAACAAGAGTTGCAAAGAGGCAATTCCCGTAATATTGACAGGGAGAAATATGTCAGAGGAACTAAAGAATTACTCCTGAGACCCATTAAATTTGAAGATGACAGTGTCTGTCCAGTGATCTATAGATTATCTGCTATGCATGTATTTTGCTACAGATGATCATTGGCTGAATGTACTGCAAATGCCTCTCCATGCGAGAGGAAAAGCAGAAAGGAAACCTTGGGAGATGTTCTTTTGTTGAAAAGGTGACTTGTTCTTAGACATGTTGGAAGAAGTAAGCCAGAGGAAATCACTGATAAGGTTTGTGAATAGAAATTTGTAACTCAAAATAAAAAGTGGAAAAGAAAACAGTAAGAACAATAAAATGCACAAACAGAAAACCTAACCACCATGGAAATTTTAGCCTAGTTAAGAGGATTTCCTCATTGGAGTAATGGGAACTGTTTGAAGAAGCCATGTCCTATTCTCATTAATAAAACTGAGAATCTATAGTTCAGTTCAGTTGCTCAGTTGTGTCCAAGTCTTTGTGATCCCATGGACTGCAGCATGCCAGGCTTCCCTGTCCATCATCAACTCCCAGTGTTTGCTCAAACTCATGTCCATTGACTCAATGATGCTATACAAACATCTCATCCTCTGTAGTCCCCTTCTCCTCAAGCCTTCAATCTTTCCCAGCATCAGGGTCTTTTCCAATGAGTCGGTTCTTTACATCATGTGGCTGAAATTTTGGAGTTTCAGCTTCAGCATCAGTCCTTCCAATGAACATTCAGGACTGATTTCCTTTAGAACTAACTTGTTGGACATCCTTGCAGTGCGAGGGACTCTCAAGAGTCTTCTCCAATGCCACAGTTCAAAAGCATCAATTCTTCAGCACTCAGCTTTGAATTTTAAGCCAAGTTTTTCATTCTCCCCTTTCACTTTCATCAAGAGGCTCTTTAGCTCTTCTTCACTTTCTGCCATAAAGATGGCATCATCTTCATATCTGAGATTATTGATATTTCTCCTGGCAATCTTGATTCTAGCTTGTGCTTCATCCAGCCGAGCATTTCACATGATGTACTCTGCATATAAGTTGAATAAGCAGGGTGACAAAATACAGCCTTGGAGTACTCCTTTCCCAATTTGGAGCCAGTCTGTTTTTCCATATCCAGTTCAAACTGTTGCTTCCTGATGCATACAGACATCTCAGGAGGCAGGTGAGGTGGTCTGGTATTCCCTTCCCTTTAAGTATTTTCCACAGTTTGTTGTGACCCACACAAAGACTTTGGCATAGTCAATAAAGCAGAAGTAGATGTTTTTCTGGAACTCTCTGAGAACGTTGGGCTCCACCAAATCAAAAGAATCTTGCTAACAAGCTGGGAGGAAAAGCCTTCACATGACAATCCACCTATGATGGGTTAAGAGGCAGCTGAAGGTGGGCTTGCCATGGCTGTGAAGGAGCCTTTTCATTCAGTGTCCAGCATGGGGAAAACCAGAATAAATGGGACACGGTTGCTCTGCTCTTTGCATCAGTTTTTAAAAAGTTCTGATCAGATACTACTCGAAGTTTAGTTGAGGAAATTTCTCAAGTTTCACCTTCCTTTCATAAACTTTAATTTTTTTCATTCATTAGATCATGTTTCAAACATTAATCAATTCTTGTTTCATCAGTTACTGACATACTTAGGTTAAGGTCATACCTGAATGGTCTAGTGGTTTTCCCTACTTTCAATTTCAGTCTAAATTTGGCAATAAGTAGTTCATGATCTGAGCCACAGTCAGCTCCCGATCTTGTAGAGCTTCTCCATCTTTGGCTGCAAAGAATATAATCAATCTGATTTCGGTGTTGACCATCTGGTGATGTCCATATGTAGAGTCTTCTCTTGTGTTATTGGACGAGGGTGTTTGCTATGACCAGTGCGTTCTCTTGGCAAAACTCTATTAGCCTTTGTCCTGCTTCATTTCGTGCTTCAAGGCCAATTTGCCTGTTACTCCAGGTGTTTCTTGACTTCCTACTTTTGCATTCCAGTGCCCTATAATGAAAAGGACATCTTTTGTGGGTGTTACTTCTAAAAGGTCTTGTAGGTCTTCATAGAACCGTTCAACTTCGGCTTCTTCAGCATTACTGGTTAGGGCATAGACTTGGATTACTGTAATATTGAATGGTTTGCCCTGGAAACAAACAGAAATCATTCTGTCATTTTTAAGATTGCATCCAAGTACTGCATTTCGGACTCTTTTGTAAACCATGATGGCAACTCCATTTCTTCTAAGGGATTCCTGCCCACAGTAGTAGATATAATGGTCATCTGAGTTAAATTCACCCATTCCAGTCCATTTTAGTTCGCTGATTCCTAGAATGTCTACATTCACTCTTGTCATCTCCTGTTTGACCACTTCTAATTTGCCTTGATTCATGGACCTAACATTCCAGGTTCTTATGCAATATTGCTCTTTACAGCATCAAACCTTGCTTCTATCACAAGTCGCATCCACAACTGGGTATTTGTTTTGCTTTGGCTCCATCCCTTCATTCTTTCTGGAGTTATTTCTCCTTTACTCTCCAGTAGCATACTGGGCACCTACCGACCTGGGGAATTCCTCATTCAGTATCCTATCATTGTGCCTTTTGATACTGTTCATGGGGTTCTCAAGGCAAGTATACTGAAGTGGTTTGCCATTCCCTTCTCCAGTGGACCACAGATAGAGTGCCTGATGAACTATGGACGGAAGTTCGTGACATTGTACAGGAGACAGGAACCAAGACCATCCCCATGGAAAAGAAATGCAAAAAAGCAAAATGGCTGTCTGAGGAGGCCTTACAAATAGCTGTGAAAAGAAGAGAAGGGAAAGGCAAAGGAGAAAAGGAAAGATATAAGCATCTGAATGCAGCGTTCCAAAGAATAGCAAGAAGAGATAAGAAAGCCTTCCTCAGTGATCAATGCAAAGAAATAGAGGAAAACAACAGAATAGGAAAAACAAGAGATCTCTTCAAGAAAATTAGAGATATCAAGGGAACATTTCATGCAAAGATAGGCTTGATAAAGGACAGAAATGGTATGGACCTAAGAGAAGCAGAAGATATTAAGAAGAGGTGGCAAGAATACACAGAAGAACTGTACAAAAAAGATCTTCATGACCAAGATAATCACGATGGTATGATCACTCACCTGGAGCCAGACATCTTGGAATGTGAAGTCAAGTGGGCCTTAGAGAGCATCACTACGAACAAAGCTAGTGGAGGTGATGGAATTCCAACTGAGCTATTTCAAATCCTGAAAGATGATGCTGTGAAAGTACTGCACTCAATATGCCAGCAAATTTGGAAAACTCAGCAGTGGCCAACAGGACTGGAAAAGGTCAGTCCTCATTCCAATCCCAAAGAAAGGGAATGCCAAAGAATGCTCAAACTACCACACAATTGCACTCATCTCACACGCTAGTAAAGTCATGCTCAAAATTCTCCAAACCAGGCTTCAGCAATATGTGAACCGTGAACTCCCAGATGTTCAAGCAGGTTTTAGAAAAGGCAGAGGAACCAGAGATCAAATTGTCAACATCCACTGGATCATCGAAAAAGCAAGAGAGTTCCAGAAAAACATCTATTTCTGCTTCATTGACTATGCCAAAGCCTTTGACTGTGTGGATCACAATAAACTGTGGAACATTCTGAAAGAGATGGGAGTCCCAGACCACCTGACCTGCCTCTTGAGAAACCTGTATGCAGGTCAGGAAGCAACAGTCAGAACTGGACATGGAACAACAGACTGGTTCCAAATAGGAAAAGGAGTATGTCAAGGCTGTATATTGTCACCCTGCTTATTTAACTTCTATGCAGAGTACATCATGAGGAATGCTGGGCTGGAAGAAGCACAAGCTGGAATCAAGATTGCCGGGAGAAATATCAATAACCTCAGATATGCAGATGACACCACCCTTATGGCAGAAAGTGAAGAGGAACTCAAAAGCCTCTTGATGAAAGTGAAAGAGGAGAGTCAAAAAGTTGACTTGAAGCTCAACATTCAGAAAACTAAGATCGTGGCATCTGGTCCCATCACTTCATGGGAAATAGATGGGGAAACAGTGGAAACAGTGTCAGACTTTATTTTTTGGGGCTCCAAAATCACTGCAGATGCTGATTGAAGCCATGAAATTAAAAGACGCTTACTCCTTGGAAGGAAAGTTATGACCAACCTTGATAGCATATTAAAAAGCAGAGACATTACTTTGCCAACCAGGGTCCGTCTAGTCAAGGCTATGGTTTTTCCCGTGGTCATGTATGGATGTGAGAGTTGGACTGTGAAGAAAGCTGATCGCTGAAGAATTGATGCTTTTGAACTGTGGTGCTGGAGAAAACTCTGAGAGTCCCTTGGACTGCAAGGAGATCCAATCAGTCCATTCTAGAGGAGATCAACCCTGGTTGTTCATTGGAAGGACTGATGCTAAAACTGAAACTGCAATACTTTGGCCACCTCATGCGATGAGTTGACTCACTGGCAAAGACTCTGATGTTGGGAGAGATTGGGGCTGGGAGGAGAAGGGGACGACAGAGAATGAGATGCCTGGATGGCATCACCCGCTCAATGGACATGAGTTTGAGTGAACTCTGGTAGTTGGTGATGGACAGCGAGACCTGGTGTGCTGTGATTCATGGGATCGCAAAGAGTCAGACACAACTGAGCGACTGAACTGAACTGAACTAGATTAAGGTATTGGTCTGTGACATTTAATTTTATCATGTTTGGATTAAATTACCCTGCTTCAGACAGTAGACTGTGTACCCATGTAAGGGTGGCTCAATCCATAGTTCCATTCAGCTTGTTGTTATCTGACTTCAAGTTGACAGAAGTAAAAACAGAAACTCATGCTGGAAGCTAAAGAACCAAGGAGCAATTGCCAGAAGCAACCCCTTACATGGGTACACAGTCTACTGTCTGAAGCAGGGTGACTTAATCCACCCAGTGGGTGGAACAGACAAGTAGTTTTATTTTTATTAAAGCCTCTGAAAAAAGATCTCACTATATATAATGGGAAAGATGAAGGAAAGTAGGTGAGAAGTTAAGTTGGATATCTTTATCTAGTTGGATAGCTATCCTGAAGTAACTAACGATGTTGATCAGTGAAGTAAATGATGGAGTGAAATCCTGAATCACAGCACTTAATAATGAGCAGAGAAAACAAAAACAAGTGGTGATATTAACAAGGACTGATACCTCAGAAAATGACAGCAGTGACAGCTACTGCTTATCTGATAGTTGAACTGTACCAGGGCTTTGCAAATGTCACAGTTAATCCTCTCAAGGCTCTAGGAGCTAGGTCCTTATTTTTATTTTATAGGTTTAGGAAGAGGAGATAACTTGCCCAGGTTTGCACAGCTAGTACAAAAGGGCCAAGTTTTCATCCCAGGTTGGTTCATGTGAAAGACCCCTTTATTTGTGTTAACCCGTTTCACTGTTTCAATAACACAATGAGCTGGATTTTGTTAGCATCCCCTTTTACAAACAAGAGAATGGAGGTTAACTCTATCTTACCATTAGAATATAATGTTAGTTGTAATAATAACAGAAACACTTGATCCAATCTAATAGTAAAAACTTGGTTAGAATAGAAGTTGTCTTGAAAAAGCACATGATTTATTATTTGTGGGTCAGAAGTGAGACCTGGATTATAGTTCTCTGTTATCATTTATTATCTTGTGCCCTTGGGCAGGTGTGTTAAACTCTCTGTACCTCAGTTTCATTATATATAAAGTATGGGAAATAATATCAGTCTACATACCTCATAAAGCTTTAGAAGGAGAAAATGAGACAACGTATGTGACATTTATTTAAAAGTATGTGTGTTATGCAAATCTATGCTTTTGGGGGTTTTATTTGTTGTTATTTTGAAAAGGCAATTGTTAAAAAAAAGTCATCTGAAAATGGTGCAATAAAAGTGATATTTTATGTTTACATGAATTAAAATAATTCAGACACATGATTTTAAAGATCAAGGAGACAGAAGTTTGCCTTTGCAATGAAAATGAAAATTAAATACACTTAAAAGCCAAACCTAATAAGATAACATATGGGTCAGAAGTATAGCTGTTCCCTTAAAATTCCTAGAGCTTTTTACTCCTTCAATTAAAGAAAGAAAGAAAATGAGTCTTGTAAACAAGACAACCTGTGGGCAGTCAAAGCACAAAAGAACTCCTTACTAGATAAACATGCAAGTATATACTATAAATGATATTATTCTGACTCTCTGAAGTGAATGTAAATCTATTTACTTACAGAATTGCACACCCACTTACCAATACTATTATCCAAGCAGAGTGTTTCCAAAAGAAAAAATAATTATAATCAATAAAGTTCTGGTCTTCCACAGGATCAAAGGAAATATAATAAAAGAAAAATTAATTGAAAACTAATTGCAGTAGCAGATTAAAAATTATAATTTAAAAATGAAATTCAAATTTTATTTGTATGATTTCTTTTCCTTTTAAAATATGAGTCTATTTTTCTAGGTTTCAAGAATTATATTCCCAAGTTGTTGGGGTGAAGAAAGGTCAACTATTTTTTCATTTGTTTTAATCTTTGTCCCCGCCATGAAGAATGAGCATGGCTTACTTCTTAGAATTTACTTGAGATTGTCTTTTGAATTTTTTTTTTTTAGATATTTTTAAAATTAGTTCCTCACTTCTACAAAGTAAAGGAATTTCCAATATTGGATAGCAGAGAGAAGGCCTGTTGTATTCACAGCTAATACTAAGGATGAGAAATCTATATAAAATTAATTATGTGTGTCATCTTTTGAAACATGGTCTGTGTGGGTCAATCCCAGAGTAATCTCTCTTGCTGAAATGTGTAGTCTAAATAAGAATTTTACTGTCTTTTCATTTCTCTAGATGAATATAAGGGAGAAACCATGTTTCACAGAAAAGCTTATAAAAATTCTAGGTTGTCTCCTGTTCTCAAAAATCCTAGATCTCTAAGGTATTTATGTCATAGGGCTCTTATTATACAAGGGATAAGTAAGATTTATTGAACTGGCTCATTGTAAGCACCTAACAGACATTAGCTATTTTCAATAGCATCTGAAATAATCTTTCTTCTCATTCATGATTTTCTGTCCCTTCCATTTTTCTCCATCATCAACCCCAACTACAGACTCCTCTCTGAACTCTGGAATCTGTTTGTCCCCATCTTCCACTTTTACCATCACAGCGCATGCTCCCTGTTTTACTCCCACTATATGTCTTCTCACGGCCTACCAGTAAAGGTTTTGATATTTTGTTCCAATTCTGCAATGCTGAAATCCAGAAAAACTAAAGTGGCAACAATAGAAACTTCCTTAAAGAGATGGGGAGGACCAGGAACTGAGGAGGCAATGCCTCTGGCAGACTGAGGGAGAGAAAAGACTCAGAACACTCACATTCACAGGTATACAGGATCAGGAAGTTGAAGGGTTTTTTTTCCTACTCTCAGTGATAAGACAGATACTGACAATTGTGGAATGTGTTCTAAATGGGAGCCACTTAATCCTCCCACATCTTGGTGATGCTGGTATTATTGCCATCACCCCTAATGGCTCAGATGGTAAAGAATCTGCCTGCAGTGAAGAAGACCTGGGTTCAATCCCTGGGTTGGGAAGATCCTCTAGAGAAGAGAATGGCTATCTACTCCAGTATTGTTGCCTGGAGAGTTCCATGGACAGAGGAGCCTGGTGGGCTACAGTCCATGGAGTTGTAAAGAGTTGGACATGACTGAGCAACTAACACATTATAAATAAGATATATGCATGATGATAAGTCATGAATCTGGGCTACAGTTCAAAACCTTGTTTCTAAAGATGGTATAATCACCATGTTGTTGTTCAGTTGCTAAGTTGTGTTCTACTCTTTGTGACCCCATGGACTATAGCCTGCCAGGCTCCTCTATCCATAGGATTTCCCAGGCAAGAATACTGAATGTGTTGCTATTTCCTTCTCCAGGGGATCTTCCTGATCTAGGGATAGAACTGGCGTCTCCTGCTTTGCAGAAGATCTCTTGCATCACAGGTAGATTCTTCACCCATGAGCCACCAGGGATTCTGTGCCTAATTTCCCATCTGTCAAATGGATGTGGTAGTAATACCAACTCATCGCATTGTTATGAATATTAAATAACTTAATACTTGTAAAGTTAGAAGAGTATCTGACCCATTCGTGTGTGCTAAGTCACTTCAGTCATGTTTAACTCTGTGACCTAGTTGACTACAGCCTGCCAGGCTCCTCTGTCCATAGGATTCTCCAGGCAGGAGTACTGGAGTGGCTTGGCATGCCTTCCTCCAGGAGATCTTCCAAACCCAGTGCTTGAGTCTGAGTCTCCTGCATTGCAGGCAGGTTCTTTGCCATCTGGCCACTCATCTGACCCATAGTAAGCACTATATAAGATTTTCTTAATTAAATAAAAATCAATCGCAAACATTGCTACAAACTTTATTAATGCTATAGGCTATTCCAAATTTATTAAGTTTTAAACCTAATATCCTAAATATTGAAGATGTCTTTAAAACATTTCTTATATTAAAACTTACTGTAATTTATTAGAAGATACAAGTTCTCTATTTTACTCAAGCATATAAAATTAAATATTCATATATATAAAGTACATATATGTCTGCATGTACTTTTAAATGATAGTTTTAATGGGATAAAGTTATGAACAATTAGCCAACGTAGACAAAGGATGGGCACATTTAAGACAGAAAGCTTTGAACTGAAAGGCAGCATTTGTAATTTTACAGTGTCAATTTAATTACAGATTTGTTTTAACCTGTTCTCCAATGGTTAAAGTAAAAAATGAAGACACTGTAATAATGGACACTGGAAAAGGAAATTGCTTATGTGATTAAAATTTAATGAAAGTACACTGGAACTGGATCCTTAATGGTAACTTTTAAAAGCACTGTTAATCTGTCAGCGTGTGGGTAGTATTCATAGTATTTGTGTGCACCTTTATAGGGTCCAGGCTATATCATTTCCTTTAAGAGAAAAAAGAACTTTCCTTCCATTAAACAGGTGAGAAAAATTGTTCTGGCTTCAAACAACAAACATTATTGAGTTCATGCAAAATTTTTAAGGCATACAAGAAAAATTGCAGTTGGTTCCTGGCCTTGTTAGGGAGGTAAGGCTTAAACCTGAGTTAAGCAATTCAGGAAAAGTTGATCTGATGTCACAAAACTGCAGGAGTCTTAACTGAAAAATAAAGACTGATATAAAAAAATAAAAAGTACTTGGGGGTGAAGAAAGGAGGGATAACTGGTGAGGCTGAAGTGATATGGAATTCAGTCCTTTCTGGAGAAAGTTGAAGTCAGCAGGCTCTTGGAAGATGGATACTTGAGTATTTAGAGAAGAAAGAAGAAAATATTTTCATTCAAGAAAGATAAAGTGGAGCAAGTTCTGCTCAAGAAACTAGTTTTTAAAGAAATAGAAAGGACTAGAAATAAGGCTTCTAGATGTCTTTTTTGACCAAATAAAGGGTCCAGGTGCACTGACTTAGGTTGAGGTTTCTCAGGGTTGAGCGCTGAAGGAGGTACAGGTATGATCTATGACTTAGAAGCATGGAATCAAGGGGCATCTGAAAAATTAACACCAAAGACAAAAATAAATGAAAATCGAAGTGGTCAGCCCAGAAAACTATGCATGAATTAAAGATGCTGCCTTTAAGGAGATCAGGATGAAAGGAACAAATTTAGGTGGGCACACAATAGATGTTGGGGAATTCTCCCAAAAGTTCTCCTCTATAGGGTCAGAGATGCATGGCCTGTGGTCTCATCTAAAGTTGGTGATGGAGCTGTGAAGGACACCATGCAGGTTCCAATGTAAGATGAAATGCTAGTTTTGGACCAGGTAATCAGAAATCATGAATTTTAGGGTAGGCATGAATTTTACTCTGAAGGCAATGATGATCTGCTGGAGGTTTCGGTAGAACTAAGAAAAGGAAATAATAAATTTAGGAAGACCACTTAAGAGGTTACTCGTGTACCCCCAAGGTGATAGATATGAACCAGAAAATTAGAAATGGGAATGGAAAGAATGAAAATGATATGAGACATTGAGGAAGACAAATTGTTAAGATTCAACCGTTATTTTGCTTCCAAGAGTGAGGTTAAGAAAAAGAAGTCAAATGTAATCCTCAGAAGTTGAGAACAAGTGACTGAGGGAGCTGCTAAAGCAAAGGAAGGTGAAGATTACATTGCTTTCCATTGGCTGGTGCTGAAAATAAACTGTAGAAGTAAAATTAGTGAATTTAATTAATGAGAAATTCATAAGAAATTATATTTCATAAACTTTGCTATCTTTAAAAGGTAAAAATTCTATATTAATAACTGGTAACTCATAATTAATTTTGATTAGACTATGCTACTTTTCTTGTAAGCTAAAAAACAATATTTGGTATTTGACTCAGCATTAATTTGTTAAGTTTAACTCTCATGGTTTTGATTTGGCTTCCTGGGAATAGATGTTATTTCCCTTTTTGCCATATTCTTAGAGCTAGCTCCTAGGAGGAAAATGATCTCACTGAAGCCACAGTTCATTCCACCACTGAAATTTCTTCAAGTTACAAGTCAGTCATAGTCCAGCACAACTTTGAAAATTTTGTCGAGCTGGAAGAAGGGGTACTAGGAAAGAATACAGCAAGGCAGTAGCCAATGAAGTAGGAGGCAGGAGAAGAACAAATATAATGAAGTTTGAGAATGATGGTTTTGAAACTTTGATGTGCATATGAGTCACCTGGGGAGAGATTCAGCAGCTCTTTGGAGAAACCCAATCTGTGCATTTCTAACATGCTCCTAGAAGCTGCTGAAGCTGCTAATCCCTGGACCACATTTTGAGTAGCAAGGCACTAGAAATCAAAAGAGGATTTTTAAATGAAAGAACGTTTCTGTGCTGTATGCTTTCAGTTTGCCTTTTCAGATCCAGTCTTCATGCTTCTCCACCTGGCATTGTGCCCCAGGGGGCTGTACTTTAGGGATTTTAACGGTGGGCCTCTTTGCTTTGGTTTTCTGTTGGTTTTGGTTAGTAAGAAGAATTGGCTGAAAATGGAAGGAGGCATATGAGTGAGATCTGGGAATGTAGAATTAGTATTGCTATAACAGGATATTTATGGTCCTAAAAATCACCACACTGCGAAAAATCATGCAATTAAAACCACAGGGTTATGGGAAAATGGGATTGGGGCAGAGCACTCAAAATCTTTGTCAGTAAAACACACACACACACAGATGGAAGCCTCATCAAAACTGTAGCACAGTTTTACACTTGTTAAATGGTAATAAAGCATATTACAATAAATGTGGTACTTTACCTTAGAAAGGACCTGCAGTTTGACTGACGAAGTGGACATTGGAAAAGTTGCAGAATATGAGTTATCATAAAGTGGTAGAAGGTGGGGTATGAGAAATTGGAAGGAAAGTTGTAACACCAGCTGTGGATGGACACGGCTCTTAACACAGACAGTGAACCGAGGTAGCAGGTAGATTTTGAGGTGTATATGTATGTGTGCCTTTTTGTGTATTCCTGCTCCTAATGGTTCAGCCGTGCAATTTTCTCTGTTCACTCAGTATTTCTCATGGATGAAATTGTGCATAAACAAACATCAAATTCAGTTAGGCTTAAATTCTTCCTTAGCATATCAATATATTGAAACAAATGTGCTTTTTCAAAAGAAGAGTTTTGCTGCAGATTGCTGCAGATCGTCTGCATTTCTGTTTCGATGCATGGCTTTTGTAGGTAGCCCCTCCTACAGGTACAAAAGTTGCTTCTGGTAACCACCAGTTTCCTTTCTTCTTCTCCTTACTTCAGAGAAGGCATGGTAACAATTCCCTGTTATTTCTAACCCTGGGTGGTTTTACCATTGACTGTTAGTTTTACTTAACTTGCCTACACCTTCGTAAATAGTCCTTTTAATGCTTGACCATCAATTACCTTCAGTGTCTGAGTTTGCCAAATGTGTCCTTCCAGTCCTGGACAGTGTTCACATGTGATTAGTGATATGAGGCGGTAAAGGAGAATGAGGGCTTGCTGGACGACTTTGGGTTTAACTTTTATTGGGGTCCACTAGAAGATATTTTAATGAATTGGTTCTGCACACAGCCGTCAGGGAAATACTTTTAAAAGTAAGTCAGATCAGATCGTTCTCTTTCTCAAGAGCTTAGAATGACTTTCCTTTGCTTTTAGGGTAAAGGCAGTGGTACTTTCAATGACTTACAAGACTCTGCATGGCCTGGTTTCTTCCTCCTTCTCTGAAATCTTTACTCTCCAGTGTCAAGTGTCTATTTGACACCCTTTGATCCAGATACACTGGCCTCCTTGTGTTTCTGGGACACACAAAGAGGGCTTTTCAATAACATAGGCAGGAGTTTGTGGAGGCATCTTAACTGAAGACATTTGAAGGCTGCTTTCTGAATTAGTGTAATTTGTAACAAGGATCTGATTTTCTAAGCATGAAGGCCTCTGATTTTTCTGGCTGGGTCAGACAGTTCATTCATCTGCTGAAAAACTGAGCAATGTTGTTCAAATTAAAATGTTTTCAAATTATGCAAATATGACACTAGTGAAAAAGGAGGCTACAAAACTACCACAGGCTGTTGTAACTCATTCAAGAAGCCAACTGCCTGACCCATGTAGAAACTTTATCATCTTAAAGCTGGTTGTCTCGTGATGGCCTGGAAACAGTTCATGTTCTGTTTCACATTTTATTAGGACTCATTTATAAATAATTTTTGAATAAAAGAATGTGTCTTTCTGCCCAATAGCTTCAGCCAGGCTCTATGGGAATAATATACGACTTTGTCTCATTAAAATCAAAATTTCCATTTGCGTTTAAAGTTGATTCCTGAAAGATTCTGAAACCCAGCCATTCTCCCTCAGACTCTAACAACTCCGTCCAACTTTGTCCCAGAACATAGCTAGAATTTTGTCCACTCTTCAAGGTTCATTTATATTTTGCCAGAAAATGTTCTGTTTTACATTCTTATAACCATCACCAGCATCATAAGCTCTCAAGTGATTTCAGACAGGTAAATGAGGGAACCTTTTCTAATGATACAACTAAATTACAGTTCATAGTTTGAAATATTAAAGAATGTGCCTTATTTTCCTCCCAACATTTTCAGCTTTAGTTGGAATAGATGAATTCCCCAGGATTGGGGTTTCTATACGTTTGCACATAGAGTATCTATTTTCTAATCTTTCTATCTGAGAATAATTTTTATTGATCTTTCAAGACTAGTTTCAGATAAGTGTTAGTAAATTGAGGTCACTGAATTGGCTATGACAAAGCTGTCATTTGGTTATGATGCCTCTATTATAAGAAATATTTTCAGTAGGAATCTATTTCACTGTTCTTCATTAAATGGTTCAAAGCAAAGTGGAAAATAAAACTTCAATTCATATACCTAAAACAGTTTTTGTGAATGGCAGTTATATAAATTCTTATAGGGTAGAATGCGTGCATGCATACTAAGTTGCTCAGTCATGTCTAACACTTTGTGACCCTATGGACTGTAGCCCACCAGGCTTCTCTGTCCACGGGATTCTCCAGGCAAGAATACTGGAGTGGGTTGCCATGCCTGTCTCCAGGGGATCTTCCCAATACAGAGATTGAACCCGCGTCCCTTGTGTCTTCTGCATTAGCAGGCAGATTCTTTACCACTAGTGCCACCTAAGAAGCCCGTGAATAGAATAATGACACCTAAATAATCACAATATTCATTCAATTTCATATATTTGTTGTTAATAGAATATTTAATATGTGGAGATATTACACTAAAATAGCAAAAAAAGAGTAGTGTTTTATACTGTTTCATGTTTTTATGTTGAAGGACACATTAGCCTTAAAACTGATAAATGATAGACTCTTTGGGCAACTAAATTACAGTTTTTGCTTCCTTGTAATGAAAATCTTGCTGACATAGATGTTAGAAGATGAATGCTATTCTCCAGCTGTGTACTGTGAATTCATTTACGTCTCACTGACTAGCAGCCAGACTCAAAGAGCAGGAATCTCACACTTCTGTGTTCTTCAAGTGCCTAACTGAAGTGTAAAGCAAAGAGTGAGTGGAAACTGAATGTGTTGAGTGATGTAAAATAATTCACATAATCATGTGGATGTTTAGTGACTCGAAATGATGTAACATCTGCAAAACTGAATTTGTGTTTATGTAGTTTGTTTAGTTACTCTTTACACATCTGTCAAATGGAAAGCCTTTATTATAATCATATAAATACTAAGTATGAAATGGACAGTAAATACTGTTATCAAGTTTTTGCAAAAATTTTATGTGGGGAAATCTTAATCAGGAATTATTTCTCTACAGGTACTTTGTTTTTGCTTTCATAAAAGTAAGATGCCCAGAAGAGACCCTAAGGGAAATTACTACAAAATACAGAAGACAAAGAATGATGTTAAAAAAAATTTCCTTGACAATGTTTTTAGACAGTTATGCTATAAAATAACAGAGCAGCCATTGTAAATTTGACCAGATAGGAGATGCTATAAAAGCAATAGGCAATGACATAATTTAGTGTGCTCATGACAGCTGACTTACAGTGCAACTGATGAACAGGAAGCTAAGTTCTGAGGAAGGCATTGATGGTACCGGCCTAAGTGAAGATCAACAGAGACTCACTTTCCAGCCAATTTTCTGTTCTTGTGTAGAAACAGAAAATGTACAGTGATGACTGCAACATCTGTCAAATTGTTTTCAATGTGCCAAGCTAGAATGGGCTTTTCACTTTGAGAAACAGGGTTTAAAAAAAGAAATAAGGAGAAAAATGTGGCACAAAATTAGGAAAGAAAATATTTATGTAAAGAAAGCTTCACAAGAAATACTGTAAATTCCTGACTAAAAATAGGTTGACAGGCAGCTTGATGGCATGGCTGAGGGAGACTGACAAGAGATCCTAGGTTTTATTTTTTCACACAGGGACAACTAAATGCAACAACAATTTGGTACCGTTGGGCTTTAGGGAAGACAGAATTTTTGTCACACATGTCCCTTCTGCTTGCTGATTCATAAGGAGACAGTGGCTTTGAAGGAAAGGAGGGGAATGGCTATCTGTCTATGATGAGGAAGAGTCCAAATAATGTGGCAAATGTAGAGAGGTGGCAGGAAGCTGGCAGAGGGCAGTGACTCCTCATTCTCGAAAGTCAAAAAGGATTTAACATCAAACATGAAGGCTTACCATAGAAACAGGAGAACAGAACATGGATGATGTGATTACAGGAGGCCTAGTGAGGATGCCGACTGACATTTGGGCTAAGCTGAGTATAAATGGTGAACAAAAGAGTCCGAAATGCTGTACTTGGATGCAATTTCAAAAACAACAGAATGATTTCTGTTTATTTCCAAGGCAAACCATTCAATATCACAGTAATCCAAACCTATGCTCCAACCAGTAATGCTAAAGAAGCTGAAGTTGAATGGTTCTATGAAGACCGACAAGACCTTTTTAGAACTAAAACCCAAAAAAGATGTCCTTTTCATTATAGGGGACTGGAATGCAAAAGTAGGAAGTCAAGAAACACCTGGAGTAACAGGCGAATTTAGCCTTGGAGTAGGGAATGAAGCAGGGCAAAAGCTAATAGTTTTGCCAAGAGAATGCACTGGTCATAGCAAACACTCTCTTCCAACTACACAAGAGAAGACTCTACACATGGACATCACCAGATGGTCAACACTGAAATCAGATTGATTATATTCTTTGCAGCCAAAGATGGAGAAGCTCTACAAGATCGGGAGCTGACTGTGGCTCAGATCGTGAACTCCTCATTGCCAAATTCAGACTTAAATTGAAGAAAGTAGGGAAAACCACTAGACCATTCAGATATGACCTAAATCTAATCCCTTATGATTATACAGTGGAAGTGGAGAAATAGATTTAAGGTACTAGATCTGATTGATAGAGTGCCTGATGAACTCTGGACGGAGGTTCGTGACATTGTACAGGAGACAGGGACCAGGACCATCCCCATGGAAAAGAAATGCAAAAAAGCAAAATGGCTGTCTGAGGAGGCCTTACAGATAGCTGTGAAAAGAAGAGAAGCGAAAAGCAAAGGAGAAAAGGAAAGATCTAAGCATCTGAATGCAGAGTTCCAAAGAATAGCAAGGAGAGATAAGAAAGCCTTCCTCAACGATCAATGCAAAGAAATAGAAGAAAACAACCGAATGGGAAAGACCAGAGAACTCTACAGGAAAATTAGAGATATCAAGGGAACATTTCATGCAAAGATGGGCTCGATAAAGGACAGAAATGGTATGGACCTAATAGAAGCAGAAGATATGGAGAAGAGGTGGCAAGAATACACAGAAGAACTGTACAAAAAAGATCTTCACAACCCAGATAATCACGATGGTGTGATCACTCAACTAGAGCCAGATATCCTGGAGTGTGAAGTCAAGTGGGCCTTGGAAAGCATCACTACGAACATAGCTAGTGAAGGTGATGGAATTACAGTTGATCTACTTCCAGTCCTGAAAGATGATGCAGGGCAAGTGCTGCACTCAATATGCCAGCAAATTGGGAAAACTCAGCAGTGGCCACAGGACTGGAAAAGGTCAGTCTTCATTTCAATCCCAAAGAAAGGCAATGGCAAAGAATGCTCAAACTACTGCACAATTGCACTCATCTCACACACTAATAAAGTCATGCTCAAAATTCTCCAAGCCAGGCTTCAGCAATATGTGAACCGTGAACTTCCAGATGTTCAAGCTGGATTTAGAAAAAGCAGAGTAACCAGAGATCAAATTGCCAACATCCACTGGATCATCGAAAAAGCAAGAGAGTTCCAGAAAAACATCTATTTCTGCTTCATTGACTATGCCAGAGACTTTGACTGTATGGATCACAATAAACTGTGGAAAATTCTGAAAGAGATGGGAATACCAGACCACCTGACCTGCCTCCTGAGAAACCTGTATGCAGCTCAGGAAGCAACAGTTAGAACTGGTCATGGAACAACAGACTGGTTCCAAATAGGAAAAGGAGTACGTCAAGGCTGTATATTGTCACCCTGCTTATTTAACTTATATGCAGAGTACATCACTAGGAACGCTGGGCTGGAAGAAGCACAAGCTGGAATCAAGATTGCTGGGAGAAATATCAATAACCTCAGATATGCAGATGACACCACCCTTATGGCAGAAAGTGAAGAGGAACTAAAAAGCCTCTTGATGAATGTGAAAGAGGATAGTGAAAAAGTTGGCTTGAAGCTCAACATTCAGAAAACCAAGATTATGGCATCTGGTCCCATTACTTCATCAGAAATAGATGGGAAAACGGTGGAAACAGTGTCGGACTTTATTTTTCCTGGCTCCATAAGCACTGCAGATGGTGACTAGAGCCACGAAATTAGAATCGCTTACTCCTTGGAAGGAAAGTTATGACCAACCTAGATAGCATATTAAAAAGCAGAGACATTACTTTGCCAACAAAGGTCCGTTTAGTCAAGGCTATGGTTTTTCCAGTGGTCAGGTATGGATGTGAGACTTGTACTGTGAAGAAAGCTGAGCACCGAAGAATTGATGCTTTTGAACTGTGGTGTTGGAGAAGACTCTTGAGAGTCCCTTGGACTGCAAGGAGGTCCAACCAGTGCATTCTAAAGGAGATCAGTCCTGGGTGTTCATTTGAAGGACTGACGCTAAAGCTGAAACTCTAATACTTTGGGTACCTCATGCGAAGAGTTGACTCTTTGGAAAAGTCCCTGATGCTGGGAGGGATTGGGGGCAGGAAGAGAAAGGGACAACAGAGGATGAGATGGCTGGATGGCATAACCGATTTGATGGACATGAGTTTGAGTGAACTCAGGGAGTTTTTGATGGACAGGGAGGTGTGGCATGCTGCCTTTCATGGGGTCGCGAATAGTCAGATGTGACTGAGTGACTGAACTGAACTGTGTATAGATAAATGTATCATTGTAGAAATTACATCTATTTATGTTGAATATTGATTATGGATTATTACCAACAGATAACTCCTTGCTTTCCTGTCTAATTCTGTTGGTTAAGATTGACATGTTATTTGTTGAGTGGATATTCCAGTTAACAATCAATACTAATCAAGTAAGGTCCTTTTACCCAGTCATGTTATTGCTGAATTAATCTGATCCTGTTTCAGGGTTGAGTCATTGAAGAGATTTAGGGTTAGTGTGAAGAATGAGCCACTTGTCAAAGAAGTAACCTATATTCATAGGAAGTAAGGCTATAAAAACAATAACTTTCTCAGTTTTTAGGATCCCTCTTTCCCTTTGGAATAATCCACTACATTCATGACAGGTCCTTAAAAATATCAGTTATTAAACAATTATAAAACAATGATTTCTCTACAGTTTGTATCCTGATGTAGCATTTTCCAGGAATTCCAGAGGTTTTAAAAGGAAATTTTTCTTATTCCTATGAATACTCCAGTTGCAATAGTCCCAGTAATTCCACATTACAAGTGAAAGAGTCTCTGGAAAAAAATTTAAAAACATTTTATGGAGAAAAGAACAATAATTTTTCTAATGCTAGAAGTAGAAAGAAAAATATAAATGCATTGGTAATGAAAGGCTTCATTTCACAAGTTACTGTCCATGTGTGCATGCTAAGTCACTTCAGTCGTGTCCAGCTCTTTGTGGCCCTATGAATCAGAGTCCACCAGGCTCCTCTGTCCATGGTATTCTCCAGGCAAGAATCCTGGAGCGGGTTGCCATGTCCTCTTTTAGGGGATCTTCCCAACCCAGGGATCAAACTCATGTCTCTTCCATCTACCTGCACTGGCAGGCAGGTTCTTTACCACTAGCACCACCTGGGAAGCCTGTCCACGAATAAGCTAAATATCACAATAAGGTACATGTAAAAATCTGTTTTCTGGAAGCACTACCTTTTCACATGCATGTGGATTATTTATAAAAATTACAAAACTAACCCAAGTAAAGATCCATAACCCAAACAGAATAGTTGTCATGGTAAAACAAAGGAAGTTTTAAAGAGTAAATAGTATATATTCATCCACCCTCCTCAGCTGCCAGTTCTTAAGACTAGCTAGTGTTAAAAGGATATTCTGCCAAATCTTTAAAATTAATATCTCAAAAGAGAAAAATAATGGTGATTATCTCTGTAGATTCTGAAAGGTATTAGACATTTAATATGTAATATCTAAAGTAAGAATCAATGGATACTTCTACAATATGATGAAATATGAATAAACATCACATTATGATAAAATATTAATAGATGGATAATTCAACAATATAAAATTTAAATAGATGAGACTTTCATAGTCGTGGTATAATTGATTAACCCAGAGCCAGAATCATGCTTTAACACTAAAAGCCAAAACAAGATAAAGACATCAGGTATCGTCTTTATTATTTAACGTTGTTATAGGGCTTCCCTGGTGGCTCAGAGGTTAAAGCATCTGCCCCCAATGCGGGAGACCCGGGTTCAATCCCTGGGTCGGGAAGATCCCCTGGAGAAGGAAACGGTAACCCACTCCAGTATTCTTGACTGGAGAATCCCATGGACAGAGAAGCCTGGTAGGCTACAGTCCACGGGGTCGCAAAGAGGCGGACACGACTGAGCGTCGGAACGGAATAGGGGTAGTGGGCAATACAATTAGATAAGAGATCAAAGTAGGAGGTATAAAAGTAGACTGCAAAACGATTACTGCATTAGACAAATTGAGTATTTACCTAGAAAACCTCAATCAGTTAAAAAACTATGACAAATAAAAATTTAGTAGATGGCTATATACACATTTCTTATACAGAAATTAATAAAACTCAATTATAGACCTAAAGCTGGTTAGAATTAGTTAGAAACTAGTTAGGGAATCTAATAGAAGAAATATTCCATTTACAAAACCAATACAGTGATAACATACATACAGTTAAATAAACCTACACACACATTGGACAGAAGAAGATAAATGGACAGATTCCTGATCTTAATGTTTGCTTTTGACACACTTTTTCTGATGAGTGATCAAGCAGACCAAAACAATTATTGAAGATATTAAAAAATTAAATAATATATTTATTAAGCTGATTTGACGAATAGAATTTTGCATTCATATAAAATGCTAACTCATTTCCAGCACACATGGAGCATTTAACAAATCTAAGCAAAAAACAGAACCCAAAGTAAGGATCTGCAAAATCATTATTATATGCTTCTTATCTTATAACCTTAAACCAGTGAATTTAGGAATTGGAGAAAAAAACATGCAATCCCTATGTTTTTAGAATATTAAAATCAGTACATTAATACTAAAATTGGTACATTAATAATAATTTTTCTAAAATTCAATATACATGCATTTTATTGTATGTTCAATTGTTTCTCATGTCTTTCTGTTTTAAATTTCTTATTCCTGGTCTTCAGGAGTAGCATTTAGCATCATATATTATTGAGTAGGATAAACTGAGGGAGACATAAAAGCTTTTTGATCTTAGGCAACATATTAGTTTATTTTTATATATAATTTTTTCCTAAAGATATTTGTCATCAATGATACATTTGAAAACATTTTATAATGCTTAAATTAATATTTAAAAAGAAGCAGTGGTACTTGTAAATCTGTGTCATTGTTTTTTTTTCCACAAATTCAATATAAATATTTTCCTTTCAATTTAGATTTTCGTTTCTATTTTAAGAGGAGAGGATAAATTTTACTGTATCATTACATGATGAATGGCAGAGAGTATCCCCGGGAATATACATTAGCCTGGGAATGGGGTCAGGTGCATACTACACAAAGGACCAGGATAAGCACCAGACTGCTCCAAAATGAAACTTAAATTGATAAAACTGTTCCTAGAATACAGAAAACTTAAAGAATATGAGAAAAATCTTTTCTTTATTTATAATATATTATTTTTCCCAGCAATGTGAATAAAATGAATTCTCAAAATTTTGGTGGTTTCAATAAAAAAGTTGGTCACTGGTCTAAATTGTGGATAATCTTTTTCAGTGTTAGGTTTTGAAGAAAAGTATTTTTGAGAGAAAAATTGAAAGTATGGATGAAAAATGGATTGGATAATACAAGTTATAATGAAAAGATTTCATTCACTACCCTTAGCTTTTCTTCAAGATAGGTTTTCAAGATACAAAGAAAAAAATGTATTTTGCATTTTGTATGTAGAATCAATCATTCACATCCTCAAAAGATTTATTTTTTCTGTAATATTTAAAGTAAATCATATTGATTCTATGGATCACTGTGAATTCTCAACTGTCGTTCAGATTTCTTGTACCTGAGTGGATTTTTATATTCAAGGAATGCTTTTTAAGTGACTTACATCCATAACTTTAAAGCCTTTTCCCTCAGTTCTCTTTGAAGTTCAATTTTTATTATATTCTTCTTCTACCTCCAAGGAAATCTATGCTTTAGTTTTATGTTCTCTTTGTATTCCCACATTTCTATGTTTACTTGGAGTTCTTTTTGATATCTTTTGAATTTCTGCATCACATCAGTTTTATTCTGACAGATGCAGTCTCTAAAATAAGCTTGTGTGAGGCACTCAAACCTAAAATAAACCATTATTTGAGGGTTAGGTGCGTCATACCTGCAAATAACCCCATTTATCTAGAGAAATGTATTTAATGCGTATTGTATAAATACCAGTGTTTCCATGTGCTCTATAATGCCATCTGTCCCTTCTCATACAATACATAATTCAATGTATCCCTTATTCCAGTTTTTGAGATGCAGAATTCTTGCATACAGCTCCATATAAGAATCCAGGTGTATTATGAAAATTGTATCAAATATTATCCAATATGAAATTTGACTGTATGTTGAATCAAGTACTTTCTCTGTTGCTAAAATACACATCAAGGTAAGCTTGTATCATGGTATCTTTCACCAGCTTCATTTAAGGTATATTTTAAACATGATGTTCTAGAAAGTAGAAAGTAGAAACTGCTGTTTCTATTAAGAGAATCAGTTTGTTTCTAGTTATGTCACAGGGGACTCTTCTACTAGAGTCGCAAAAGAGAGAAAAATGAAAACATAAAATGGCAACATGTTATTGATTAATGGACATTCTTTTTCTCATCCTTTGCTCGAAATATAAGAATAAGATCTTAATTAGATTTATATTCACAGGAACGTTGATCCAGAAACACAACATAAAGAGGTTAACAAACAAACATTTGTGTCTAAGTGGCAAGCCTGAGGCTAGGTTGAGGGCCCTGAAATAGATCACATCCAAGGTGCTCAGGCACTGATGGAGAGACACACACAGATGACTACAGAGCATAGTGCTACTGGCGCCATGGAGGACAGCCTGGGGACAATGGAGCTGCTGGAAGAGGTGTCTAACTCGGCTGCTGAAAAGAAAGGTGCTAGGGAGAGCTTTCCAAGGGAGGTTTAGCCTTAGCTTCAATTTGAAGAATGAGTAGGAGTTAATTGTTTAGATTGTTTTTAGATCATGTATCATCTAAGCAGCTTTAGGATATAGAAATTCTGAAATTATCTTGTCATGATCAATTCAGTCGGTTGGATCAAAAGCAGACAGTTTATGCATCTTCTCTTTTCTACTTTCTTATATACACACGTGCGCAGAATATTTTTTTAAATGTGTGACTTTTGCTATTATTTTCTCCCATTCTGAAGGCTGTCTTTTCACCTTGCTTATAGTTTCCTTTGCTGTGCAGAAGCTTTTGATTTTAATTAGGTCCCATTTGTTTTAGAGCCTATTATACAGAGTGAAGTAAGCCAGAAAGAAAAACACCAATACAATATACTAACGCATATATATGGAATTTAGAAAGATGCAAATGATAACCCTGTATACAAGACAGCAAAAGAGACACAGATGTATAGAACAGTCTTTGGGATTCTATGGGAGAGGGTGAGGGTGGGATGGTTTGGGAGAGTGGCATTGAAACATGTATATTATCATATGTGAAACGAATTGCCAGTTCAGGGTCAATGCATGTTACAGGATACTTGGGACTGGTATGCGGGGATGACCAAGAGGGAGGATAAGGGGAGGAGGGAGGTGGGAATGGGGTTCGGGAGGGGGAACTCATGTACACCCGGGGCGGATTCATGTCAATGTATGGCAAAACCAACCAATATAATATTGTTAAATAATTAGCCTCCAATAAAAAAAAAAGAAAATAAAAAAAAGAAATGTGTGACTTTACTATCAGATATACTGCATTATAGTTAGAACTATATGATATATGTGTGAGAATGGATGATAGGAATTACATATTTATATTAGATCATCACTTTAAAGCTTTACATTTTAAAGCATGTCGTCTCTGACTCTTTTTGACCCCAAGGACTGTAGCCTGCCAGGCTCCTCTGTCCATGGAATTCTCCAGGCAAGAATACTGGACTGGGTAGCTGTTCCCTTCTCCAGGGGATCTTCCCAACCTAGGGATCAAATCCAGGTCTCCTGCATTGCAGGCAGATTTTTTACTATCTGAGCCACCAGGGAAGCCCAAGAATACTGGAGTGAGTAAGCTATCCCTTCTCCGGGGGATCTTCCCCATCCAAGAATCAATCTAGGGTCTCTTGCATTGCCAGCGGATTTTTTACCAGCTGAACTATCAAGGAAGCCCTTTTAAAGCATAGTTGCATACTTCTCTTGACACTGACTTTCTCTCTAAACATGTATTCTTTATACACATGCTCTTAAAACATGACACAGAAACAGAAAGTTCTATTGGGTGTGGTCTGCATTTTTTTGGACATGTTTTCTCATTACTGTGGCAGATTCTTCCTCACTTCAAAATTCCGAAAGGTGAAATTAAGGGAATGAATGCATGCTTGCGTCATGGGGTCCCCTCAAGGGGAGTAATAACTTTACATTCTAGTTTTGACACTTTCCATTTCACAACTTTGGATAGAGGATAGTAGGTAACCTGACACACATATCTTTTTGTCAACATATTTATAAAATGTGTGTTACCAGAAACCAGTTTTGTTTTTGTTTATTTTAATTGGAGGCTAAACATTTTACAATATCGTAGTGGTTTTTGCCAAACATCAGCATGAATCAGCCACAGGCACACATGTGTTCCCCATCCAGAATGCCCCTCCCACCTCCTTCCCCATCCCATCCCCCAGGGTCATCCCAGTGCACCAGCCCTGAGCACCCTGTCTCATGCATGGAACCTGGACCGGCGATCCACTTCACACATGATAATATGCATGTTTCAATGCTACCCTCTCAAATCATCCCACCCTCACCTTCTCCCACAGAGTCCAAAAGTCTGTTCTTTACATCTGTGTCTCTTATGCTTTCTCGCATATAGGGTCATCATTACTGTCTTTCTAAATTCCATATATATGCGTTAGTATACTGTACTGGTGTTTTTCTTTCTGAATTACTTCACTCTGTATAATAGGCTCCAGTTTCATTCATCTCATTAGAACTGATTCAAATGCATTCTTTTTAATGGCTGAGTAATATTTCATTGTGTATATGTACTACAGCTTTCTTATCCATTCATCTGCCAATGGACATCTAGGTTGCTTACATGTTCTGGCTATTATAAACAGTGCCGCGATGAACATTGGAGTACACGTGTCTTTCAGTTCTGGTTTCTTCAGTGTGAATGCCCAGCAGTGGGATTGCTGGATTGTAAGGCAGTTCTATTTCCAGTTTTTTATGTGGAGCAGGGATTCCTTTGGCTGTGAGCTCAGTTTATCATGGATAGAGGAAAGTGCCTTAGATGATTTTAATGAATGTAGTACAAAAACCTAGAGAATATCCTCTTTTGATAAGCCATTTGGCTATCTTCTTTAGAGAAGAACCTCTGGCAGGTCAGTAAGAACAGGCAAAGATTCATGAATAATGTATCAGTTCAGTTCAGTTCAGTCACTCAGTCCTGTCCGACTCTTTGCGACCCCATGAATCACAGCACGCCAGGCCTCTCTGTCCATCACCAACTCCCAGATTTCACTCAAACTCACGTCCATCAAGTCGGTGATGCCATCCAGCCATCTCATTCTCTGTCGTCCCCTTCTCCTCCCACCCCCAATCCCTTCCAGCATCAGACTCTTTTCCAGTGAGTTAACTCGTCGCATGAAGTGGCCAAAGTATTGGAGTTTCAGCTTTAGCATCAGTCCTTCCAATGAACACTCAGGATTGATCTCCTTTAGAATGGACTGGTTGGATCTCCTTGCAGTCCAAGGGACTCTCAAGAGTCTTCTCCAGCACCACAGTTCAAAAGCATCAATTCTTCAGTGATCAGCTTTCTTCACAGTCCAACTCTCACATCCATACATGACCACTGGAAAAACCATAGCCTTGACTAGATGGACCTTGGTTGGCAAAGTAATGTCTCTGCTTTTTAATATGCTATCAAGGTTGGTCATAACTTTCCTTCCAAGGAGTAAGCGTCTTTTAATTTCATGGCTGCAATCAGCATCTGAATAGTGTATAGTGTTTTCCTATTTGACTTTATTGATTCTTCTAAGATCTAGCATTCTAACAAGGTCAACATCACCGCTTTAGGTCATAATGTACAGTATATTTGTTTCCTTATCTGGCTAGATAGTTTCATCGTATTTTATTTATTTTGCTTACCCATTTACATTATTATATACTTCGCTT
This sequence comes from Moschus berezovskii, assembly GCF_049115385.1. NCBI lineage: Eukaryota > Metazoa > Chordata > Mammalia > Artiodactyla > Moschidae > Moschus > Moschus berezovskii. The sequence continues at coordinate 116,746,006 of NC_142460.1, read as the reverse complement.
ACAAAAAAAATGCAAAAATAATACACTATTCTCCCTTGTATCTGCTATGCAGCTTAACAAAGAAAGATGAAGCCCTATTAAAATACAGATGAAGCCCTTTTATATATGACTCCATAATTTTATTGTGTGAGATCAAACCTAGAAGTAATCACAATCTTAGTTTAACCATCTGTATGTTTACACCTTTACCAATTAAGTGTGTACTGTTAAATAGTATATGGTGTAATTTCGCTTATTTTAGTATCATATTCTGTATATATCCTGGGTATTTATTTCTTTTATTCAGCATTAGGTTTTTGATATTTTTCCCATATTGAGATTATGTTCAAGAATTCGCTATTGCACGCAAAATTACTATGAACATTTTTGTACTTGCCTCCTTGTGTATGTATGTAAGACTTTCCTAGGTCATATGATTTCATAACAGTGAAATTGCTAGCTTATGAACAATATGCTTTTAAAGCTAAAATATTGGCAAATTGACCTCCAAACTCTCTTGTACCAATTTGCTCTTCTACCAGCAGTTTGCACGAATTCTGTATGTAAAGGAAATCTCTTCCCTTCCCATAAAAAAAAAAAATACATGCTTTTTCATTCATTGTTGAACAAAGTGATAAGAACTGATGTCCTTGTTTCTGAGCTTGAGGGAAGCATTCTGTTTTTCAGCCTAAACTGAATGTTGTAGAATTTCATAGATGCTAGTTATCCAGTTGATGAAATTGCTTTCTAACCTTCGTTTCTGAGAATTTATACAACTATTTATTTTGCTTATGGGTCACAGTTTCTCATTTCTTGGTCTTTCTTGGTTTTTTTTATTTGTTTTTGAGTGGCTATTGGACTTTGAGATTTTATGTTGCTAAGTGCTTAGGTTGTTATATTCTTTTAAAACTTGTTGTCCTTTATCGGTCTTCTGCCTTTCCATAGAAACTTAAGAATAAATTTGTCAGTATCTGCAGAATAACCACTGGTGTTTTATTGGAATTACATTGAATCTATAGATCAAGTTGAGAAGAATTGATATCTTTACAATATTGACTTTCCTATATATGAACATGGGATATCACTCTATTCATTTTTTCTTTGATGTTTTTCTTCATAGCTTTGTAATTTTCCTCATACATGTTATATACCTACTTTGTTGAATTTATAGCTAAATATTTCATTTGGGGAGATGCTGATGTTCATGGCATTGTGTTTTTAATTTTAAATTCCAATTATTCATTATTGGTATATAAGCAAGTGGTTGACTTCTGTGTATTCACCTTATGGCTTACAAACTTGCTGCTGCTAAGTCACTTCAGTCGTGTCTGACTCTGTGCACCCCCACAGATGGCAGCCCACCAGGCTCCACCATCCCTGGGATTCTCCAGGCAAGAACACTGGAGTGGGTTGCCATTTCCTTCTCCAGTGTGTGAAAGTGAAAAGTGAAAGTGAAGTCGCTCAGTCTTGTCCGACTAGTAGCGACCCCATGGACTGTAGCCCACCAGGCTCCTCTGTCCATGGGATTTTCTAGGCAAGAGTACTGGAGTGGCTTGCCATTGCCTTCTCCATGCAAACTTGCTACAATTTATTAATTCCAGGAGTTTTTTCTTGTTGTTGATTCTTTTTGGATTTTCTACACACACAATCATGATCTGCAAAAACATGATTATTTCTTTCTTCTTAATCTATATTTCTTTTATTTTCCATTCTTATCTTATTGCATTAGCTATATTTTCCATAATGATGTTCAAAATTAATGGTGAGAAAAGACATCCTTCCTTGCCTTGTTCATAATGGAAATTTACAAGTTTCTCTCCATTAAATATGATGACCCAGAGGGATGGGATGGGGAGGGAGGTGGAAGTGGGGTTCAGAATGGGAAACAGATGTACACCTGTGGCTGATTCATGTCAATGTATGGCCAAACCACTACACTATTGTAAAGTATTAGCCTCAAATTAAAATGAATAAATTTATTAAAAAATAAATGAATATGATGTTAAATGTATATTTTTGTAGGTTTTCTTTATCAATTTTAGGAAATTCCCCTCTATTCGTGGATTAGTGAGAGTTATTTTTACATTTAAAAACCACATTTTACTATTGCTGGAGTATGGAAATTTTGTTGTTTTGAATATTGATCTCCTATTCAGTATTCTTGCTTAATTATTCTAATTAACTGTAATAATTTGCCTGTATATCTCTTTAGTGTTTCTCTATAATAATTACAGTTTTCGTTTTTCTCTCCCAAATCTCGTAGATTTTAGCTCTTGTTCCTGTCATCCTGGACTGACAAGAGCAGTCAGTATGCAGCTAAACAGAAGCAGTAATGGCAGGCATTTTTGTCTTGTTCTTGATTTTTAAAGGTAATGTTTCTAGAATTTCAACATTAATTATGGAAATCATTGCAGGTTTTTGTCAGATAATCTGGATCTCTCATGGATGTGTTCATTCATGAGGTGACAGAAAATGTGACAAGACTCTAATATATAAAATACAAGAAATTATCTTTTCTCACACAAAAATAACCCTTGATGCAGACATTTTCCTCATGCTTTCAAAATACCTGCTACAAGTTCAGCTACCCAGACCACAGCTCTTTTAAAGCAGACTTGGAAAGTAAGCATTAAGCTTTCTAGCTTATATAATGAAAGGCAGCATTGGTAAAGAAGTTAATAGATTATATTAACCCAAATGATAATGTCTGCATAATTCATTTTATTTGAGCTAATAAAATTCTCTTATTTATGATATGATAAGCTTTTTATATTAAATCACAAATTAGAGATGATTTAACAGAATATGTTTTTTTGCATGTGCAAAATTAATGCATTTTGCTCTTTATTAATGTGCTGAATTTCATCATGAGAGCTCATAATATTATATCATCTCTATACTTCTATGATATACGTAACCTGGTCATTATTTGTTTTTTAAAATACATTACAAATTTTAATTTGCAGATATAAATTTTTAGGAGTTTTGTGTATATTTGTAGTTGGCTACAGTCAAGCCTACTACAGAGCCAATAATGCAATAAAAATACAATGCATCAATAACACAAAATTGTGGTCATTGTAGTGTAAAAAGGAATTGCTTTATATAGTGGTAGATAGACTCTTGAATGATATGACCTCTCTCTTTTTTCTGAAGTGCAAATGGAAGAAACCTGGTGACTTGGGCTCCTTTGGTATGATGGGTTTCTCATTCTCCCCTCTCTTCACTGAAAACAAAACTTAGGAAACATATTTCTGAGAAACAAGGCAAGAATGGGGAAACAATATCTACTTTCTCACTTGTGTTTTTATCTCATATACCTTGTATTTTACTTGTTTTCTGATTCAATAGGAAACTGAAATGAAGGTGGTCATGTATTAGATTTTAATCATCATTCTTGGTAGTCTTTAAACTGAATTCAAGCTTTTTTATTCTAGCTTTATTCTATCTTAATAGTGAAATTGGCTTATAATTGTTGTTTCTCATACTGTTCTTTTCTGATTTTGACTCAGACTTACATTAATCTTGTAAAATTACTTGAGTATTTTTCTTTTCTTTCTCTTTCTGAAATTCTGGTATACATTACTGATAGAATTACTTGTCCTTGTCCTTTTGATATTATTCTTTCTGTTTGTGTGGGTTGGAAGGTAGATCTTCATCTACTGATTCAATTTCTTTATAATCACAAGTATTTTTAGAATGTTTTTCTTTCTTCCTCAGTTAATTTTGATGTTATGTCTTCCTAGAAGATTTTTTTTGTCAAAGTTTTCAACTTTATTGGCTTAAATTTAATTATAGTGTTATTTTGTTTGTATGCCTCTGCCACAGTTCTCCCTACATATTCCTTATCAATCTAATCATTTTTTATCCCTACATATTCCTTATCAATCCAAACATTTTTTAATGAGAATCACAAAATCTTTTTCTTGATCAGTCCTCATAGAGATTTGTCTCCTTTGTCTTTTCCAGAGTTTGTATGTGGTGGCGGGGGTTGGGGGGCGGGGTCGTGAGGAGGTGGGGAATGGGAAGATGAGGGGTAGGTGAGGTTTTCATATTTTAATTTGTTTATTCTTTTATTGTATCCTTTATCTTTATAAATTCATTTTCTTCTTTCATTATTTTCTTCTATATTCTTTGGACTTATCTTTTTCTAGCTTTACAAATGGAAGCTATGATGGTTTTTGATTTATTGCCTCTCAGCTCCAAATTCATGCTTTTTTTTTTTTTTTTAAGGAACTCAGACTAATACATATTTCTCCTTAGCCTGCTAGGAAGATCTTAAGGGGCATTCTTCCTTCCGAAGTATTAACAACTTGCTCACCAGGTTTTTGGAGAATGTGCTGTAGTGTTGTTTATTTTTCCACTGCTTGTTCTGTAGAGAATTTCTGGTGTTAGATGTCTACAGAGACCAGCATTCTCCCAGATTTGCCTCTCATGTGCTTTCTGTAGCTCTTTACCTTGGCAGCTACAGCATAGCAAGGAGTCCTTGACAGTATGGCTGGTTCCTCAGCCAAGACCTCTGCTTCCGGTGTTCTCCCCTCTTTCCTCCAGGCACCATGCTGGGAGCCTTAGTGAGCCTGCTGTTTAGTGGAAATTAAAGCTGGCCCAGAACTCTGTGGGCCCAAGTTCCTCACAACAAAGGCACTGAGTTCCTGCACAGAGAGGCTTCTCCAGCTTCTGGTTCCAGTAGCAAGATCAGCAGTACCCCTTCTCCCACATTGACCAATCACCAACTCACTGTGCACCAGTCTCCCAGCTGTCACACCTGTCAGCTGCCCTTGCTTGTGTCTTAGAGATTTATTTCCTCCACTCATCCTGATGTGGATACAGCACGATTTCACACATCCAGTCATGTCCCCAACTCCATCTGCTACCTGCTCACCATTGGCCTCAGTTTGTCTGTTCTCCGAAGGGTTGTTCCTTCTTATCTGGCAAGTGTAGATAAGATCTGGCTAGGCAGTTGTCTAATTAGCTGCAACCACACCTTCTTCAACAACGTTTGAATCATTCTTTGAAATTTGTCCTTCGTTGGACACTTTCCCTCAGGAATAGGATTGATTCTCTTTATGGTTCTCTTTCTATCTTTATTGTAACTCTCCAATAATAACTGGTAGTTCTTTATTGCTGCTGCTAAGTCACTTCAGTCGTGTCCGACTCTGTGTGACCCCATAGACGGCAGCCCACCAGGCTCCCCTGTCCCTGGGCTTCTCCAGGCAAGAACACTGGAGTGGGTTGCCATTTCCTTCTCCAAGTTCTTTATTACATGACATTAAATGATACTAAATTTCCTCTTGTTTCTTCGTCTTGATTGAATCCAGCTTACACAGATGCTAACTAAATTTCAACATGTTTTCTAAAAAATATTTAAGGCTATTATTTCCCCTCTAATAGTGAATTTTTGATTATGCTGAATTCGTCTGCTACACATTTTCTGTAGTAAGAATTAGTTCATGGGTGATAAATAACTGAATGATGACAGTATAAGGCATATATTGCTTCAGTTGAAGCATTTTAAAAAGAACAAGTTAATATTAATAGTTTATCTTACCAAAAGTAATAGTGGTAAAATAGAAGGTACACTAAAATGGAAAGTGCACTGGCATTTTTTTTTTTTTTAATTTTTTGGCCACGTTGCATAGCATGTGGGATCTTAGTTCCCTGTTGTTATTCAGTCACGTACTTGTTTCTACTCTTTGTGACCTCTTGGGGACACTCCAGGCTTCCCTGTCCTTTACTATCTCCTACAGTTTGCTCAAACTTATGTCCATTGAGACAATGATGCCATCCAATCATCTTATCTCTGTTGTCCCATTCTCCTCCTACTCTTAATCTTTCCCAACCATCAGTCTTTTCCAGTGAGTTGGCTCTTTGTATCAGGTGGCCAAAGTATTGGAGTTTCAGCGTCAGCATCAGTCCTTCCAATTAGTCAGAATTGATTTTCTTTGGCATTGGTTGGTTTGATCTCCTTGCTGTCCAAGGGACTCTCAAGAGTCTTATCCAACACCACAGTTTGAAAACATCAATGCCGTCTGCATTGGAAATACAGTCTTAACCACTGGACCATCAGAGAAGTTTGAAGGTGCATTAATATTGCTGGATGCTGCTAGTCATGGAGGAATCAGTATTGTACCTATTTACTCCATATTTTTCCTTTTGATTTCATTATGTCATGTACTTCGTCTTGAAGTTGTTTACTGTGTGATTTTCCTCATATTTATGCATACACTCTTGCTATAATTCAGTGGCCTCAATTCTTCCTTACATCTCCTTCTTATGTTCGCATATCAAATAAAATAAAGTTTTGTATTTGCTGTTCAGTTCAGTTCAGTCGCTCAGTCATGTCTGACTTGTTGTGACCCCATTAATCAGAGCACGCCAGGCCTCCTTGTCCATCACCAACTCCCGGAGTTCACACAAACTCATGTCCATCGAGTCAGTGATGCCATCCAGCCGTCTCATTCTCTGTCGTCCCCATCTCCTCCTGCTCCAGTCCCTCCCAGCATCAGACTCTTTTCCAGTGAGTTAACTCATCACATGAGGTGGCCAAAGTATTGGAGTTTCAGCTTTAGCATCAGTCCTTCCAATGAACACCCAGGATCGATCTCCTTTAGAATAGACTGGTTGGATCTCCTTGCAGTCCAAGGGACTCTCAAGAGTCTTCTCCAGCACCACAGTTCAAAAGCATCAATTCTTCGGTGATCAGCTTTCTTCACAGCCTAACTCTCACATCCATACACGACCACGGGAGAAACCATACCCTTGACTAGACGGACCTTGGTTGGCAAAGTGATGTCTCTGCTTTTTAATATGCTGTCTAGGTTGGTCATAACTTTCCTTCCAAGGAGTAAATGTCTTAATTTCATGGCTGCAGTCAGCATCTGCAGTGATTTTGGAGCCCAAAAAAATAAAGTCTGACACTGTTTCCACTGTTTTTCCATCTATTTCCCATGAAGTGATGGGACCAGATGCTATGATCTTCGTTTTCTGAATGTTGAGCTTCAAGCCAACCTTTTCACTCTCCTCTTTCACTTTCATCAAGAGGCTTTTGAGTTCCTCTTCACTTTCTGCCATAAGGGTGGTGTCATCTGCATATCTGAGATTATTATTTCTCCCGGCAATCTTGATTCCAGCTTGTGCTTCTTCCAGCCCAGCGTTCCTCATGATGTACTCTGCATAGAAGTTAAATAAGCAGGGTGACAATATACAACCTTGACACACTCCTTTTCCTATTTGGAACCAGTCTGTTGTTCCATGACCAGTTCTGACTGTTGCTTCCTGACCTGCATACAGGTTTCTCAAGAGGCAGGTCAGGTGGTCTGGGACTCCCATCTCTTTCAGAATGTTCCACAGTTTATTGTGATCCACACAGTCAAAGGCTTTGGCATAGTCAATGAAGCAGAAATAGATGTTTTTCTGGAACTCTCTTGCTTTCTCCATGATCCAGCGGATGTTGGCAATTTGATCTGTGGTTCCACTGCCTCTTCTAAAACCTGCTTGAACATCTGGAAGTTCATGGCTCACATATTGCTGAAGCCTGGCTTGGAGAATTTTGAGCATGAGTTTACTAGCGTGTGAGATGAGTGCAATTGTGCGGTAGTTTGAGCATTCTTTGGCATTGCCTTTCTTTGGGATTGGAATGAAGACTGACCTTTTCCAGTCCTGTGGCCACTGCTGAGTTTTCCAAATTTGCTGGCATATTGAGTGCAGCACTTTCAAAGCATCATCTTTCAGGATTTGAAATAGCTCAGTTGGAATTCCATCACCTCCACTAGCTTTGTTCGTAGTGATGATCTCTAAGGCCCACTTGACTTCACATTCCAAGATGTCTGGTTCCAGGTGAGTGATCATGCCATCGTGATTATCTTGGTCGTGAAGATCTTTTTTGTACAGTTCTTCTGTGTATTCTTGCCACCTCTTCTTAATATCTTCTGCTTCTACTAGGTCCATACCATTTCTGTCCTTTATCGAGCCCATCTTTGCATGAAATGTTCCCTTGATATCTCTAATTTTCTTGAAGAGATCTCTTGTTTTTCCAACAACACAAGAGAGACTCTACACATGGACATCACCAGATGGTCAACACTGAAATCAGATTGATTATATTCTTTGCAGCCAAAGATGGAGAAGCTGTATACAGTTAGCAAAAACAAGACCAGGAGCTGACTGTGGCTCAGATCATGAACTCTTTATTGCCAAATTCAGACTTAATTTGAAGAAAGTAGGGAAAACCACTAGACCATTCAGATATGACCTAAATCAAATCCCTTATGATTATACAGTGGAAGTGAGAAATAGATTTAAGGGACTAGATCTGATAGACAGAGTGCCTAATGAACTATGGACAGAGGTTCGTGACATTGTACAGGAGACAGGGACCAAGACCATCCCCATGGAAAAGAAATGCAAAAAAGCAAAATGGCTGTCTGAGGAGGCCGTACAAATAGCTGTGAAAAGAAGAGAAGCGAAAAGCAAAGGAGAAAAGGAAAGATATAAGCATCTGAATGCAGAGTTCCAAAGAATAGCAAGGAGAGATAAGAAAGCCTCCCTCAACTGTCAAGTATTTGCTGTAGTCTTGTTTAAAAGACATAACATGTCCTTTAAACTATGCTGTTTATTATTTTATTAGGATTATTATTCTTTTTATCTGTTCTGTAGTTACAAAGTACATAAATTTTAGATGTTTCATTCCTAGACCTATCCTTCCCCTGAAATGTTCTGTTATTTTTAGTGGATGATTTTGCAGAAATCATGGTTTCATAGGAGATAGCTATATCATATTATACATAGAAACCTATGTTTCTCAAGTTCAAATCTTTCCTAAAAAAAAAAAGATTTCCTTTTTAAATTATATTTTGATACATGGGTAATTTTAAAATGTGTCATTTAATTTTAGATGTATGAACATTTTTATTTTGGTATTTTTTCTTATTGATTTTTAATTTCATTGCACTTTGGTTAGAGAATGGGATATGAATAGTACAGATTTGTTAAATATATTGAGCATTCTTGATGGCCTAATGCATTGGACAATTTTTATAACTGTCTTCTGTGTTCTTGTGTACTCTTATTGCTGGATTCAAAGTTCTATTTTATCAAGCGCTGTAAGGCTGAATTTTATTCATCCAAAAGTGTGAAGCCCTAATCCCTCAATGTGACTGTGTCTGGAGATAGGGTTCTTAGGGGTAATTAATGAGAAGTGAGTCATAGGAGTGTGGCCGTAGTCCCGCAGGACTAGAGGCCTTATAAGAGTAGGAGGGAGATTGATCACTTCTCTCTCCACCTGTGCATAAAGACGAGGTCAGATGATGACATACTGGCTATTTACAAGCCTAAAGAAGAGGTCTCAGGATCAAACCTACCTGCTGGCACCTTGACCTTGAACTTCCAATCTCCAGAACTGTGAACAATCAATTTCTATTATTTAAGCTACCCAGTCTGTGGTATTTTGCTATGCCAGCTTAAGAAGAGTAACACATCAGCTTCTTAGTTCAGATCGTTCTCTCTCATTCCCTCTCATTCTTGAGCACTCAGTTAAAAAAAAGAAAAGCAAAAATTGTATCAAACTTTCACACATTATTGTGAATTTGTCTGCTGTAAAATTCTGTCTTTGTTTTAATAGTTTTGAAAATGCATACATATTTAAAATTGTTAGAGACCATTTTAAAAGATATGAAATGCATCTTTTAAAACTATGAAGAATATCTATATTCATAAAAACTCTTGATCTTGGAATCTGTTTTGTGTAAACATGTAGAAAGCTACAGTAACTTACTTTTGACTAGCAATTTCCTTGTGCATAATTTTCAACTTTTTAATTGCAACCTATTTGCCACCAAATTATACATGCACATATTGTAGACAATTTTAAAAAAATCTGTTCTTGCAGTTTCTGCATATACTGTCAATCCTGACATGTTTTGGATTTTCAATTTAGCCTACTTCTCTGTAAGTTGCTTTTTCCTGTTTATATTTTGATATTTCAGGTTTCTTTTTACCCCATTCCCTTCTCTATACAGGTTTTGAAGTTTATATACCTGCTTTATAGTCTTTTAGTGACTGTCCTTAAAATTTTAACATGCATGCATATGATACTTAACAAACTCTAAGCTCTATGGTTAATCAGCATCTCTATTTACCTTTAAAAACCATACAAAGATCTTCAAACAATTCATTTCTGATTTCTCCTCCGGTCTTACATATGACCGTTGTCATTTTATAGTTTCATTTTTTTCATCAATGTTAAAATAGTTACTTTGTTTCAGTCAATTTTTTGTTTATTCACCTTTACCAATTTCTTTCTTCAATTTTCTTTTGTAATTTCAAACCTTGATTCTGTTTTTTTTCTTTAGTATATTCTTTAGCTATTGCATTTTTTAGTTTCTATTGCTGCTAAATTTTTTCAAGATATTTTTTTTTCAATCTAGAAATGTTTTTATAATTGTTTGCAAAGATAGTTACATCAGATGTAAAATTAATTGATAATATTGATAATATTTTCACTCAATACTTTCAAATTATTATTCATCTGGTTTATTATTTTTAATTTTTGAATTGGTTTTTGATCCATGCATCATTCCTTCATAGGGTTCCTATATATTTTTTAATCAGCCATAGATATAAATATATCCCCTCCCTTTTGAACATCCCTCCCATCTCCTGCCCCATCCCACTCCTCTAAATTGATACAAAGCCCCTGTTTAAGTTTCCTGAGCCATACAGCAAATTCTCTTTACCTGTCTATTTTATATATGGTAATATAAGTTTCCATGTTACTCTTTCCATACATCTCACCCTCTCCTCTCCTCTCCCCAGGTCCATAAGCTTATATTTCTCCATTGCTATCCTGTAAATAACAATTTCTTCATCCATTCATCTATCGATGGACATCTGGGTTGCTTCCATGTACTAGCTGCTGTAAATAGTGCTGCAATGAACAACGGGTTACATGTGTCTTTTTCAATTTGGGTTTCCTCTGGGTATATACCTAGGAGTAGGATTACTGGGTCATATGGTGGCTTTATTCTTAGTTTTTTAAGGAATCTCCATACAGTCTTCCATAGTGACTGTTTCCATTTATATTCCCATCAACGGGGTAACAGCATTCCCTTTTCTCCACACCCTCTCCAGCATTTATTGTTTGTAGACTTTTTTTTCATGGCCATTCTGACTAGTGTGAGATGACATCTCATTGTAGTTTTGACCTGCTTTGCTCTAATAATGAGCGATATTGAGCATCTTTTTATATGTCTGTTAGCCATCTGTATGTCTTTGGAGAATTGTCTGTTTAGGTCTCTTCCCCACTTTTTGATTGTGTTGTTTATTTTTCTAGCATAAAGTTGTATGAGCTGCTTGTATATTTTGGAAATTAATCCTTTGTCAGTTGTTTCATTTGCTATTATTTTCTCCCATTCTGAAGGTTATCTTTTCACCTTGCTTAGAGGTTCTTTTGCTGTGTAAAAGCTTTTAAGTTTAATCAGGTCCCACTTGTTTATTTTTGTTTTTATTTCCTTTACTCTAGGAGGTAGGTCATAGAGGATCTTGCTTTATGTCATCAAGTGTTCTGCATTTATTTTCTTCTAAGAGTTTTATAGTTTCTGGTCTTATATTTAGGTCTTTAATCCATTTTGAGTTTATCTCTATGTATGGTGTTAGGAAGTGTTCTAATTTCATTCTTTTACATGTAACTGTCCAGTTTCCCTAGCACCATTTATAGAAGAAGCTGTCTTTGCCCCATTGTATATTCTTGCCTCCTTTGTCAAAAATAAGGTACCCATAGGTTCATGGGTTTATTTCTGGCTTTCTCTCTTGTTCTATTGGTCTATATTTCTGTTTTTGTGCCAGTACCATACTTTGATGACTGTAGTTTTATAGTATAATCTGAAGTCAGGAACGTTGATTCCTCCAGCTCCATTCTTCTTTCTCATGACTGCTTTGGCTATTCAGGGTCTTTTGTGTTTCCATATGAATTGATAAAGTTTTGTTCTATTTCTGTGAAAAATGCCATGATAATTTGATAGGGATTGCATTGAATCTGTAGATTGTGTTTGGTAGTATAGTCATTTTCACAATTGAGTCTTCCTACCCAGGAACTTGGAATATCTCTCCATCTGTTTATGTCATCTTTGATTTCTTTCATCAGTGTCTTATAATTTTCTGTGTACAGTTCTTTTGTCTCCTTAGGTAAGTTTATTCCTAGACATTTAATTCTTTTTGTTGCAATGGTGAATGGTATTGATTCCTTAATTTCTCTTTCTGATTCTCATTGTTGCTGCTACTGCTACTGCTAAGTCACTTCAGTCGTGTCCGACTCTGTGCGACCCCAAAGATGGCAGTCTACCAGGCTCCCCTTTCCCTGGGATTCTCCAGGCAAGAACACTGGAGTGGGTTGCCATTTCCTTCTCCAATGTGTGAAAGTGAAAAGTGAAAGTGAAGTCGCTCAGTCATGTCCGACTCACAGTGATCCCATGGACTGCAGCCTACCAGGCTCCTCCATCCATGGGATTTTCTAGGCAAGAGTACTGGAGTGGCTTGCCATTGCCTTCTCCATTTTCATTGTTAGTATATAGAAATACAAGTGATTTCTGTGTATTGTTTTTGTATCCTATAACTTTGCTAAATTAACTGACTAGCTCTAGTAATTTTCTGATATTATCTTTAGGGTTTTCTACGTACAGTATCATGTCATCTACAAGCAATGAGAGCTCTACTTCTTCTTTTCTGATCTGGATTCCTTTTATTTCTTTTTCTTCTCTTATTGCTGTAGCTAGGACTTCCAGAACTATGTTGAATAATAACAATGAAACTTGACACCCTTGTCTTATTCCTGATCTTAGGGGGAATGCTTTCAGTTTTTTACTATTGAGAATAATGTTTTCTGTAGGCTTATCATATGTGGTCTTTACTATGTTGAGGTAGGTTCCTTCTATGCCCATTTTTTGAAGTTTCGATAATAAATGGGTGCTGAATTTTGTCAAAGGCTTTTTCTGCATCTATTGAGATGATCATATGGTTTTTATCTTTCAGTTTGTTAATATGGTGTATTACATTGATTGATTTGCATATAATGAAGAATCCTTACATTCCTGGAATAAACCCAACTCGATCATGGTGTATGAGCTTTTTGATGTGTTGCTGAAATCTGTTTGCTAAAATTTTGTTGAGTATTTTTGCATCTATGTTCATCAGTGATGTTGGCCTATAGTTTTCTTTGTGCTATCTTTGTCTGGTTTTGGTATCAGGGTGATGGTAGCCTTGTAGAATGAGTTTGGAAGTGTTCCTTCTTCTGCAATTTTTTGAAAGAGTTTTAGAAAAATAGGCATAAGCTCTCCTCTAAATGTTTGATAGAATTCTCCTGTGAAGCCATCTGGTCCTGGGCTTTTGTATTTTGGGAGATTTTTTATCACAGCTTCAATTTCAGTGCTTGTAATTGGGTTCTTCGTAATTTCTAATTCTTCCTGGTTCAGTCTTGGAAGACTGAGCTTTTCTATGAATCTGCCCATTTCTTCCAGGTTATTCATTTTATTGCATATAGTTGTTCATAATAGTCTCATAATCTTTTCTATTTCTCCATTGTCTGTTGTAACCTCTCTATTTTCATTTCTAATTTTGTTGATTTGATTCTTCTTTTTTTTTCTTAATGAGTCTGGCTAAAGGTTTGTCAATTTTGTTTATCTTCTCAAAGATCCAGCTTTTAGTTTTATTAATCTTTACTATTGTTTCTTTCATTTCTTTTTCATTTATTTCTGCTTGGATCTTTATGATTTCTTTCCTTCTACTATTTTGGGTTTTTGTTGTTGTTCTTCTTCTTTTTCTGGTTGTTTTAGGTATAAAGTTAGATTGTCTATTCGATGTTTTTCTTGTTTGTTGAGGTAGGATCGTATGGCTATAAACTTCCCTCTTAGGACCACTTTTGTTGCATCCTGTAGGTTTTGAGTTGTCATGCTTTCATTGTCATTTGTTTCTAAAAATTTTTTGATTTCCCTTTTGATTTCTTCAATAACCTGTTGGTTATTTAAATGTGTTGATTAATCTGCATGTGTTTGTGTTTCTTACAGTTTTTTTCTTGTAATTAATATCTAGTTTCATAGTGTTGTGGTCAGAGGAGATGCTTGATATGATTTCAATTTTGTTAAATTTACTGAGGTTTAATATGTACCCAAAGATGTGGTCTATCCTGGAGAATGTTCTATGTGCACTTGAGAAGGAGGTGTATTCTTCTGCATTTGGATGGAATGTCCTGAAGATATCAATGAGATCATCTCATCTAATGTATCATTTAAGACTTGTGTTTCCTTATTAATTTTCTGATTTTATGATCTGTCCATTGGTGTGAGTGGGGTGTTAAAGTCTACTATTATTGTGTTACTGTCAATTTCTCTTTTTATGTCTATTACTGTTTGTCTTATGTATTGAGGTGCTCCTATGTTGGGTGCATAGATATTTAAAATTGTTATAGCTTCCTCTTGGATTGATCCCTTGATCATTATGTAGTGTCCTTCCTTATCTCTTGTTCAGTTCAGTTCAGTTCAGTTCAGTCGCTCAGTCGTGTCCGACTCTCCGCGACCCCATGAATCACAGCACACCAGGCCTCCCTGTCCATCACCAACTTCTGGAGTTCACTCAAACTCATGTCCACAGAGTCGGTGATGCCATCCAGCCATCTCATTCTCTGTCGTCCCCTTCTCCTCCCACCCCCAACCCTTCCCAGCATCAGAGTCTTTTCCAGTGAGTCAACTCGTCGCATGAGGTGGCCAAAGTATTGCAGTTTCAGCTTTAGCATCAGTCCTTCCAATGAACACCCAGGATCGATCTCCCATAGAATGGACTGGTTGGATTTCCTTGCGGTACAAGGGACTCTCAAGAATCTTCTCCAGCACCACAGTTCAAAAGCATCAGTTCTTTGGCGATCAGCTTTCTTCACAGTCCAACTCTCACATCCATACATGACCATGGGAAAAACCATAGCCTTGACTAGACGGATTACCACTGAGCCATCTGGGAAACCCTTATCTCTTGTAATCTTCTTTATTTTAAGGTCTATTTTGTCTGATATGAGGATCGCTACTCCAGCTTTCTTTTGCTTCCCATTTGCATGGGAGATATTTTTCCATCTTCTCACGTTTGGTCTATATGTGTCTTTAGGTCTGAAGTGTGTTTCTTGTAGACAGCATATATATGGGTCTTATTTTTGTATCCATTCAGCCAGTCTGTGTCTTTTGGTTGGAGCATTTAATCCATTAACATTTAAAGGAATTATTTATATATATGTTCCTATTGCCATCTTCTTAATTGTTTAGGGTTGATTTTGTAGATCTTTTTTCTTCTCTTGTATTTCTTGACTATAAAATTCTCTTTAACATTTGTTGTAAAGTTGGTTTTGTGATACTGAGTTCTCTTTTGCTTGTATGAAAAGTTTTTTATTTCTCCATCAATTCTGAATGAGATCCTTGCCAGGTACGGTAATCTTAGTTGCCTTTCAGTACTTTAAATATATCCTGCCATTCTGTTCTGGACTGCAGAGTTTCTGCTGAAAGATCAGCTGTTAAGCATATGAGGTTTCCCTTGTATGTTACTTGTTGCTTTTCCCTTGCTGCTTTTAATATTCTTTCTTTGTGTTTCAGTCACTTCACTCGCTCAGTAGTGTCCGACTCTCCGCGACCCCATGAATCACAGCACTCCAGGCCTCCCTGTCCATCACCAAATCCCAGAGTTCACTCAAACTCATGTCCACAGAGTCGGTGATGCCATCCAGCCATCTCATTCTCTGTCGTCCCCTTCTCCTCCCCCCCCCAACCCTTCCCAGCATCAGAGTCTTTTCCAGTGAGTCAACTCGTCGCATGAGGTGGCCAAAGTATTGCAGTTTCAGCTTTAGCATCAGTCCTTCCAATGAACACCCAGGATCGATCTCCCTTAGAATGGACTGGTTGGATTTCCTTGCAGTACAAGGGACTCTCAAGAATCTTCTCCAGCACCACAGTTCAAAAGCATCAGTTCTTCGGCGATCAGCTTTCTTCACAGTCCAACTCTCACATCCATACATGACCACAAAAAACCATAGCCTTGACTAGATGGACCTTGGTTGGCAAAGTAATGTCTCTGCTTTTTAATATACTATCTAGGTTGTTCATAACTTTCCTTCCAAGGAGCAAGCGTCTTTTAATTTCATGGTTGCAATCAGCATCTGCAGTGATTTTGGAGCCCAAAAAAATAAAGTCTGACAATGTTTCCACTGTTTCCCCATCTATTTCCCATGAAGTGATGGGACCAGATGCCATGATCTTTGTTTTCTGAATGTTGAGCTTCAAGCCAACCTTCGCACTCTCCTCTTTCACTTTCATCAAGAGGCTTTTGAGTTCCTCTTCATTTTCTGCCATAAGGGTGGTATCATCTGCATATCTGAGGTTATTGATATTTCTCCCAGCAATCTTGATTCCAGCTTGTGCTTCTTCCAGCCGAGTGTTCCTCATGATGTACTGTGCATACAAGTTAAATAAGTAGGGTGACACTATACAACCTTGACACACTCCTTCTCCTATTTGGAACCAGTCTGTTGTTCCATGTCCAGTTCTGACTGTTGCTTCCTGACCTGCATACAGGTTTCTCAAGAGGCAGGTCAGGTGGTCTGGGATTCCCATCTCTTTCAGAATGTTCCACAGTTTATTGTGATCCACACAGTCAAAGGCTTTGGCATAGTCAATGAAGCAGAAATAGATGCTCTTCTGGAACTCTCTTGCTTTCTCCATGATGCAGCAGATGTTGGCAATTTGTTCTCTGGTGCCTCTGCCTTTTCTAAAACCTGCTTGAACATCTGGAAGTTCACGGTTCACATATTGCTGAAGCCTGGCTTGGAGAATTTTGAGCATGACTTCACTAGCGTGTGAGATGAGTGCAATTGTGCGGTTGTTTGAGCATTCTTTGGCATTGCCTTTCTTTGGGATTGGAATGAAGACTGACATTTTCCAGTCCTGTGACCACTGCTGAGTTTTCCCAATTTGCTGGCATATTGAGTGCAGCACTTTCACAGCATCATCTTTCAAGATTTGAAATAGCTCAACTGGAATTCCATCACCTCCACTAGCTTTGTTCGTAGTGATGCTCTCTAAGGCCCACTTGACTTCACATTCCAAGATGTCTGGCTCTAGGTCAGTGATCATGTTATCGTGACTATCTTGGTCGTGAAGATCTTTTTTGTACAGTTCTTCTCTGTATTCTTGCCACCTCTTCTTAATGTCTTCTGCTTCTGTTAGGTCCATACCATTTCTGTCCTTTTTCGAGCCCATCTTTGCATAAAATGTTCCCTTGGAATCTCTGATTTTCTTGAAGGGATCTCTTGTTTTTCCTATTCTGTTGTTTTCCTCTATTTCTTTGCATTGATCACTGAGGAAGGCTTTCTTATCTCTCCTTGCTATTCTTTGGAACTCTGCATTCAGATGCTTATATCTTCCCTTTTCTCCTTTGCTTTTCGCTTCTCTTCTTTTCACAGCTATTTGTAAGGCCTCCTCAGACAGCCATTTTGCTTTTTTACATTTCTTTTCCATGGGAATGGTCTTGATCCCTGTCTGCTGTACAATGTCACGAACCTCCGTCCAGAGTTCATCAGGCTCTCTATCAGATCTAGTCCCTTAAATCTATTTCTCACTTCCACTGTATAATCATAAGGGATTTGATTTAGGTCATATCTGAATGGTCTAGTGGTTTTCCCTACTTTCTTTAATTTAAGTCTGAATTTGGCAATAAGGAGTTCATGATCTGAGCCACAGTCAGCTCCTGATCTTGTAGAGTTTCTCCATCTTTGGTTGCAAAGAATATAAACAATCTGATTTCGGTGTTGACCATCTGGTGATGTCCATGTGTAGAGTCTTCTCTTGTGTTGTTGGAAGAGGGTGTTTGCTATGACCAGTGCATTCTCTTGGCAAAACTCTATTAGCCTTTGCCCTGCTTCATTCCATGCTCCAAGGCCAAATTTGCCTGTTACTCCAGGTGTTTCTTGACTTCCTACTTTTGCATTCCAGTCCCCTATAATGAAAAGGACATCTTTTTGGGGTGTTAGTTCTAAAAGGTCTTGTAGGTCTTTGTGTTTAGTCTTTATTAATTTGATTAGTATGTGTCTTGGTGTGTTTCTCTTTGGATTTACCCTGTGGGGGACACTGTGCCTCTTGGACTTGATTGACTATTTCATTTTCCATGTTGGGGAAATTTTCAACTATAATCTCTTCAAAAATTTTCTCATACCCTTTCTTTTTCTCTTCTTCTGGGACCCTTATAATTCAAATGTTGGTGTGTTTGATGTTGTCAGAGATTTCTGAGACTATCCTCAGTTCTTTTCATTCTTTTTTCTTTATTCTGCTCTTCAGAAGTTACTTCCACCATTTTATCTTCCAGCTCACTGATTCGTTCTTCTGCTTTAGATATTCTGCTATTGATTCCTTCTAGAGTATTTTTAATTTCAGTAATTGTATTGTTTGTCTCTGCATGTTTATTCTTTAATTCTTCTGCTGCTGCTAAGTCACTTCAGTCGTGTCCGACTCTGTGTGACCCCATAGATGGAAGCCCACCAGGCTCCCCAGTCCCTGGGATTCTCCAGGCAAGAACACTGGAGTGGGTTGCCATTTCCTTCTCCATTTTAATTCTTCTAGGTCTTTGTTAATTGATTCTTGCATTTTCTCCATTTTGTTTTCAAGGTTTTTGACCATCTTTACTATCATTCTGAATTCTTTTTCAGGTAATTTGCCTATTTCCTCTTCACTATTTGGACTTCTGTGTTTCTAGTTTGTTCCTTCATTTGTGCAGTATTTCTCTGCCTTTTGATTATTTTTTTTTTAAACTTAATGTGTTTGAGGTCTCCTTTTCTCAAGCTTCAAGGCTGAATTCCTTCTTCCTTTTGGTTTCTGCCCTCATAAGTTTGATCCAGTGGTTTGTGTAAGCTTTGTGTCGGGTGAGATTTGTGTTGAGTTTTTGTTTATTTGTTTTTTTCCTCTGATGGACAAGGCTGAGTGAGGTGGTAATCCTGTCTGCTGATGATTGGGTTTTTATTTTTTTTGGTTTGTTTGTTGTTCAGATGTTTAGCACCCTGGACAGGGTGCTGCTGGTGGTTGGGTGATGCTGGGTCTTGTATTTAAGTGGTTTCCTTCATGTAAGTTCTCACTATTTGATACTCCCTAGGATTCATTCTCTTGTAGTTTAGGGTCTTGGAGTCAGTGTTCCCACTCCAAAGGTTCAGGGCTTGATCTTCAAAGTGTGGTTGGGAAGGTTACTTAATCTTTCTGATCTCAGGTTTCTCATCTCAGACTTCATCTGTATAAATGCTGTCTATCTTGATCCAAGAAGCAAGTCTTCAGTTATTTCTAAGTCCCGTGGCCCACATGGAAAGAGAAGTTGACTCTAGACAGCTGGGTTTATTTCAATCAGGCAGTTGATTCACAAAGCATTCAGGATTCAGGATTTGCTTCCTTTGGTAGGACCCAACTTCCCTCGTGAGAAGTAAATACAGGCCAATGGGCAGGGCTGACACAGGAGCCAGCACAGGTCCCAGTCACAGGCATGAGTGGCAGTGGGCCAACACTAACAGCCTGAGCAGGAAGACGTCCACCAGTTTTCTATCTTTTAAAAACAGCTAATAAGATTTATTTCTCTTTGGTATCCTGAAGTTTATAAGAATATGTCTAGGTTTGTATTTATTTTTATTTATGCTAGTGATATATTTTCTGAATAATTTTAATCATTTCTGGAAACTTCAAACTCATATTTCTTCTAATTTTGCCTCTTATCCATTCTCTTTATTCTTCTTCTTTAATTAGATATATGTTGGACCTACTTATTCTATTTTCCAAATCTGTTACTTTTGCTCATATTTTTAATCTTTTTATTTTTCCTACTACTGTTAACTTCTTCCAAGCTATCTTCCAGCTTATTATTTCTCTGCTCTCTTGTGTCTGTTCTTCTGTTTAACTTCCTGATTGAGCTTTATGTTCATGGTAATGTTTTTCACTTTTGAAAATTTTATTTTGTTGTTTTCTTTAAATATGCTACATATTTTAATGGTATTGTGCTCTTTTGTAATCTCTTCACAACAGCTTTAATTCTTTACATACTTTAAACATACCTACAGTATATTCTAAAGCTGAGAATTTCATTGACTGATAGTCTTAGAGGCCTATTTCAGCTGTTCTCAGTTCATGAAGTGGCTTGTTTGCTCATGAATTATCTAATTTTAAAGGTGAGTTTACATTTGATGAGATGTTTTCTATGATAACCCTCTGAATCTTGTTCTAAAGTGTATCTCTTCAGAAAGAATGTGTATTTTTTCAGGTGCAATTGATTTCCATAAATCAGAAACTTCTTTATATTATGAGGCAATCTAGACCACATAAACCGTCAAATTCAGACCTATGTAACAGAAAACAATTTCTTTAACCTCATGAAGATCCTAGATATAGATGGAAAGTTTCCTTTTTGCATACTATTGTTGACAGTTTTTTTTCCTAGCTCACACATCTTGAGGATAGAGCCTTTAAGGATTTAAGCTCTGTGAGACGGCATTGGATCTAATAACCCAAACTGTTTGAATCCCATGTAATTTCTCCAGTCTCTGTGAGGCCATTAAATCCAGCCCTGTTGGTTATTAAAATCAGTTAGTGTCATTTTCCCCCACTGGTTTTCAGTTTCATAATCTCACCAACTCCCAGTTTCTTGACTCTTTGACTTCATTGCTTTCTTATTTACTCAGTTATGAATTTAAAAATCTTATTATATTAAATCCAACATTTCCAGAAATTTTTTATTAGATGGTCTTTCAAATTATTTAGTCCACTATATTGTTTAAGTCAATGTCCATTATTATTTTTTAGACTTCTACAACAAATTTTCATGGATTGTTGTATCACATTTGATGGGAAGGAGAGAAAAAGAACTAATATTTGTCGAGTAGCTAAATGTTGCAGGCATAGAAAGGGTGCTTCAAATGATCTTATTTTCTAAGTTTAGATAATTAACATCTTGTGTCTTTAGGAATTAATTGTTGTCAGTAAATTTAAGAGAACAGAAAGGATCCATAATTTAGGAAAATTTTCTGGAAAATAAAGAGCGATCTTGCTTTATATTTCAGGGACTCTATAAAATAGGTAGTGAGAGGAGAGGAGAATATTGAAGACAGAATTAATTTATTTCTCACTCAGTTTTATGATAACCTTATTTATCACTGGGGTTCGGTTCTCTTCATTTCTTGGTACAGCTTAACTCTGTTATCGTTCTTATGTCAACTTAATTCTCTGAGATGCTTTTTCATTATTGCTTCAGAATGATCACTATACTGCCATTACTTATGTTGTGTTTTTTTTTCCATCACTTCACGCCAGTGGGAAAAAAAAGAAAGCAAATCTCTTGAAGGAGCTTTCACCAAAGTCCTGCGATTCATTCTGATTGACCTCACCAGGTCATGTGTGCATGAGTGCTAGGTCTCTTCAGTTATGTCCAACTCTTTGCAACCCTATGGACTGTTGCTCACCAGGCTCCTCTGTCCATGGGATTCTCCAGGCAAAAATACTGGAGTGTGTTGTCATTCCCTCTTCCAGGTGATCTTCCAGGGATTGAACCCGAGTCTCTTACATCTCCTGCATTGGCAAATGGGTTCTTTACCACTAACGCCACCTGAGATGATCCACTAGGTCATATTGTCACCTAATTATAAGGATTAGGCAAATATAATGCCCTGATTGAATTAGAACTAAGTCATTGATCCAACTAATAAGTGGATACAGGTTTAACTCCAACAAGAGAACAACGATTATGAAAAGGTTTTTGGTATCTGAGCATGTTGCATTACCATTGCTATCTGATAAATTGCCTATTCTATGTTTACTAGACATATCCATCTATCTTAGTCTATGCTTTCAAAGTGTTCATGTCTATACTAAATATTCTCACCCTGCCACAAAAAGATGACAACAGAAGTCTGATCTAGTGATAGGTTCAGAATCTCTGGATAATATGTAAGCCTTCCAAGTCAATTCTAATGTTAGATTCTCATGATTTTCTGCTATGGATAATTGGTAAATGTGTTTATTCTCCAAATACTCAAAAAAATAAAATAAATAAAGGAAAAATGAATGTAATTCCTGCAGTAAAAGTAAGAATGGGAAACCAAACACAGAGTCATTTTAGATTGTTATTATAGATATCAGCCTCCTAGGAAGAATAACAAGGAATCACTACCCTGGAAAAGGATTGAGTTGCTGTATCTGCTAATTTGGTTTATTCTTGGAAGGAACTTTCCCATCCAGGGTCTTCTAATGTCAACATTCGGGGCAATCATTGGAAAGCATGCTCTAAGTGGAGAGAGACTTTAAACTGGAACTTTGAGAATCATCTTTAAAAGTGTCTTGTGCTTCATCTTAGTAGTTCACATCGTCTGTCCCTCTGTTAGACTCACAACTCTCTGAGGGCATGGATATATTTTATTTGCATTTTATCTCCAGCATGAAGCAATGTAATGGGTATAAAAAAAGCAATTAATAAATGTTTACTGAAAGAATCACTGAATGAATGGATAGATTAATAAAGTGATCAAACAACTGAGTGGGAGGGGCCCCCCAGCAGATGACCTGGTCCTGCTGTATTTTTAGGCATATAAACATCTAAATTCAGAAATAAGATGCCAAAACCATTATTTACTTTATGCAATACAAAGTTTGACATATTTTGTTCCACACAAAATTAAATTTTCTTTTAGGATAGCTATGATAGCTATGTTTAATATGTGAGAAAAGTCCAAGTAAAATTTGTCTTGTGTAATAATCTTGAAAATTTTAAATTACCTTGAGGAAGTACATTCCTTTTTATTCTGTCAATCAAATATTTGGTATCATATAAAGTCAAATATTTGGTATCATATGGAAAATCATTCACACCTCAATGGGGCTACTAGATTTAGTTGGTGGTTTTGAAATTGCTTTTTCCTTGATTATAAAGAAAGATCTGCAAAACAATTGCCCATTTATAATATAATATGCAACATATTATATATACATGTGTGTGTATGTATATATTGCTTGTTTACCCAATACTTTGGCCACCTGATGCAAAGAACTGACTCATTGGAAAAGACCCTGATGCTGGGAAGGATTGAAGGTGGGAGGAGAAGGGGATGACAGAGGATGAGATGGTTGAAGGGCATCACTGACTCCATGGACATGAATTTGTGTAAACTCCAGGAATTGGTGATGGACAAGGAGGCCTGGTGTGCTGCAGTCCATGGGGTCACAAAGAGTTGGACACAACTGAGCGACTGAACTGAACTGAACTGATTCCTTACTCATTTAACAAAGGTCTTAGCAAATTGAATTTGTCATGCTCTTCATTATTTTAATAAGTCCTTGTCTGAAAGAGGAAGCTGGATGTTGACTCATAAGGCCTTTGGACAATTGCCACTTTAATCTCTTCTCACTGGGCTTGTTAACAATTACAAGACCTGCTGATATGTCCTTAATGTTCTGGTAACTTTTTCTAGTCTTCTGTATACATGCTTTTATAATTTTCATTACTTTTTGAGTTATTCCTTGTCTTTGAAACAAACTTTATTTCAAAGCTGTGTTTCCCGAACTTTAGTCATTTGTTGACTACTTTTATGATTTTTATAAACTGTTGGATACCACTAAATCTTTAGGATTTTTCTTAAAATCAATTCATTTTTTACTTAAGTACTGTATTTAAGGAATTTTTTTTTCTATTGTATTTGTGGTTTAGTTGCTAAGTTGTGTCCGATTCTTCTGTGAGTCTGTCAGGCTCCTCTATCCATGGGATTTCCCAGGCAAGAATACTGGAGTGGGTTGCCATTTTCTTCTCCAGGGGATCTTCCTGACCCAGGGAGTGAACCCAAGTCTTGTCTCCTGCATTAGCAGGCAAATTCTTTACCAGTGAACCACCAGGAAGACTCTTTATCCTATCACCAAAATATGAAAGAAATATATCTTTTCATAGCTACCCTAGCATAATAATAAATTCAATAGAAACAAACAAAAATCATTTTAGTTCAGCATCAGTATCTGCTTAAGTATGGGAGCTTGATTTTTATTATGGAAAAAATAGAGATTAGATCTTGTCAGAGAGATATTATTAGTTTAAATTGAGACTTCTTTGACAGCATTTGAAAGAAATGTTTGAAAGAAAAGGACATAATGTTCTTTCTATCTGAATTTATATATATATATATTTTACTATGTCCTGTTATTGAATGTCACGTCCAATGTTACCTAAAACCATGTCTCTGTCACCAGTATAGTTTCTATTCTCTAATTTTTGGAAATATCATTCTAATGAGATATCCTCAGACATACATTGTGTGCTGTTTTAAATTATGTGTGTGTGTGTGTGTGTGTGTAAGGTGGAAATGTACATGGGGTGTGAGATATCAAAATCTTATACCTTCTATATGCTTATAGAGCTAGACCACCACCCTCATTTATGTATGCTATATTTTGTATAAACATTTGCTTCAACTTTCTGATTTAACTCATTGTTTTTTTAATTTAAATAGCTCTTCAGTGTCATATCAAAAAAATTAATCTTTTGCCATTTTTAATAGAAAGATCAAACTTAAAATTCATTCTGCTTTTTGTTTTATTAATTTTTGCTCTTGGGCCAATTTTTTGCCTTCCTTTCTTCTGTCCAAGCCCTAATACATTCTCTACTTAACAGTCAGAATGATCTTTTATGAAATTAGATAAAAATCTCAACTCTGCTTTAAAACCTTTTGTGAATTCCCCATGCAACTTAGAATAAAATTCTGAGTCCATGCGTCTACTTGAAGACCTTCCTTGCTCCAGCCCCTGCTCATCTTCTGCAGTGCCTCTCACTCCTAGATCACCAAGTGGAGCCACTGTGGCCTTATTTCTGTTTTCATTCATCCAAGTGTCAACGACAAATTGGCACTTTATATGGGCATTTGCCATCTACCTCTACAAGGATTAAATCATGGACTACTGCAGCTGCTGATTTTCAGCACCCTTTGAAAAGAGTTCAGGGTAGAGAAAACAAGTAAGGAATTCTGTGCTTGCAGGAAAAACTGTCAAGACAGGTCTGCAGATAGATATTTTCAGGAGCCAATTTTATGAGCCCAATTCTTGTAATCTCCTTATAACTAGAAAAGCACTAAAATCCTTCATGGTGATGACTGTTCCTCATGACTAGCAAAAGCTTCATGAGATAAGTAGAAACCTTCTGGAAAAATACGTGCTTGATTGCATGTATTCTCCCTTCACCAAAAATCACATATATACTGACCTTTCCCCTCTGCCTCTTTGGAGCTATTTTTCAGAGCTGTCTGAGGTGCCGTCTCCTGGGCTGCAGTCCTCATTTTGCCCCAAATAAAACAGCACTTGCAACTCTCACATTGTGGTTGTTTTTGTTTGTTTGTTTGTTTTTCTAAGTTGACACCAGACTTTTCCTGCTTTAAATCTTTTTCACATGCTCATTAGTTTTTGTTTTGTTTTTTTTTTTTAATAGAATTGCTTTCCTCTGAGGTTTCACTTGGTTGATTTTTTCTCTTCCTTAAGTCTCAGGTTAAATGTCTTTTAGGCTGCTGCTCTATACCCTGTATAAGTGGATTGTTCCTTCATATAGTATTTTCTTCCTGTTTCCTTCTTTTGCCTAGTTGTTTTTTTTTATTATCATTATATATTTGTCTTTTTCCTCATTTATTTTTTACATCTTCAGTGGATGCTAAGCTCTGTGAGGGGACAGGGCTTATGGTTAGTGGTTTCAGTGCTATTGCATATAATGTTTCAGGACCATTCAAGGTATTGAGAAGCCCTCACTGCATATTGGGTGAATTAATTCTCTTCAAAGAGTTTTTTATTTGTTTGGTAGGTGACCCCAAAAATAATCTCCCTCTTAAATAATTACTTTGTTAAGAAAGAAGTGTGTGCCATGCTCAGTATTCAGAAAGAGTGAACAGTTGAATAAACAGCTTCCCTTAGTTTGTAATGGTGCTTAAAACTAATTGTAGAAACTGAACATAAGGGGCAGCATAAGCATCAAAGATATATGGTTTTGAAGCATCAAAGGCAAGGCAGCAATACCATTTTAAATCTTCTTCTAATGATCTCTTTATAATTATGAATCCCTAAGAAGAAATTCAACTGCTTTCTATGTTTGAAAATCTGCTTAACTATGCTTAATTCTTTTGCTTTGGCTTATCTCCAGACTCTGAAACTTTCTCTGACTAACTAGAATTGCATTTGAACTTGAGAGGAAACAGTTATTGTTATACGTTTGTAGGTGTGAGTACCAGCTGCTTATAGAAATTTGAATACATTAAACATGGGAATTCATTTAAAAAAAAATCAAAGAGAACTTTTGAATTCGCGTATTTAGCCCAAAGACCTGAACCTGAATTTTGCTACTAATGTACTGTGGAAAATTTAAGCCACTGGTCAAGTTTTTGATGTGTCTGTTACTTCAATAATAAAATAAACATCATTTTTCATTTTTATCCAATTTTGATGAACCAACCTCTCTCTTAACTACTGTTGGGAAATAAGTGAACCCAGCTTCTCTTCTTCCTTCTGATATGTCCTGAGATAGACTTCAAGGAACCAGGATTTTAGAGTAAAGTGGTGAAATAATAAGATTTGCTTTTCCATTTCCTCTCCATCCCCACTCCATTGCAGAACTTGGACACTTGCCAATTAGTGTATTCCTTCAGATTCAATCTCAAGTTCAAATGCCCAAAAAGCAAGGGACTTGGTATTTCTATTGGACTTTTTCTGTATATAAAGATCCTGTAAACAAGCAGGACCCAATGGGGACTTCCAGGGATTGACCCCTCCCCCATATCCTCTGCTTTAGGTCCTCTCTGGAGAAGGAAATGGCAACCCACTCCAGTACTCTTGCCTGGAGAATCCCATGGACGGAAGAGCCTGATAGGCTACAGTCCATGGGGTCACAAAGAGTTGGACACGACTGAGCAACTTCACTTTCACTTTCTGAAGTACCTACAGAAGAATATCTGATGCACATTTCCAAAGTTGTTTTACAGATGTGAAAACCCTCCACCAAATGGAAGCTGTTAATTACTTGATGACCAAGGGCACATAGCCTCAGGCATCCTGGAACCCTAGCATTGATAATGTTAACTCCTGTGACACTGCCCTGATACCTCACCATCAACCAATCAGAGGCTTGTTCCAGGAATTAGTCACATATCCTGCAACCTCCCTCCTTCACCTGGCCTTTAAGAATGCTTTCCTGAAATCCATTTGTGAGTTCAGGTTTTTTTCAGCGCTAGCTCTCGTGGACTCTTTGGTATACTTCCATCACCGCAACCTGCACTTTCCTTCAACACAACCTGGTGTCAGATTGGCTTTACTGTGAGCAGGTACATGGACCTGATTTGTTTGGTAACAATTTCATATACACTCCAGTATTCTTGCCTGGAAAATCCCATGGACAGATGAGCCTGATAGGCTACAGTCCATGGGGTCACAAAGAGTCTGACAAGACTAAGCAACTTCCCTTTCCTTTTCTTTCCTTTCATATTCTTTACAGAGGTCTTTCCTAACATTTTTCACACATTTTCACTCAGGGCCTATGACACATATTTTCATAGGTGTTACATTGTAGGCACTTTTCAGTTTCTAACTTTGTGTATGTAATCCTGTTTACTCTTTCCCTCACTTTACAAAGATACATCAGAATTCAAAAATAGACATTTATTAGAGGACTAACCTTAAATTCATTATAATTTATTCTTTCAAAGCTTGCTGTAACATCATGTATGAAAATAACTGAGTCTACACGAAAAGGGAAAATCTGAGTGGATTATAATAGGACATTCTGTTTGTTTTCGTGTTGCAAATTGTGATAAAAATTGATTTAAGCACATGAAGGTCAAAGAATGAAACACCTTGGAAAGTCCTTTTGAGCTTGTTTCAGGAACAGTCAATAGGAGAAAAGATGCAAAACTGTGATGATCTAAGAGTCCCTGAGAGGGAACAAATTGGAATAGACTCCAAAGGTAGTGTTATGAGAAATCTTACAGCCTAACCCAATATTGTGGCTGGTAAGAAAAAACAAAATATATTTGTGGCAAATGACAAGATGAAGTGTTTACAAGATACCATCGCCAATGGGCTTCCTTTCTTAGCAATCATCCCTTCCAACTTTTCTTTCTTGACTTCAGCTCCCATAAGTCCTGCATCAACTTGAAGTTGATGGATTCTCCTTTCCAACTGCCAGATAAGCAAGGATGGGCTCAACAAACATGAGATGCATTTTTGGCATTTCTTGAAAAACCAGTAACTGTAGTTTCCAGAGAATTCTTATTATACATACTTCCTATAATTTGGTCTATAATTCTGGCATATTATGGGTTAAATTTAGTTCTCTCATTGAGCTGACAATATATTTCCTTGAAAACCAGTGAGTCTGACAAAATGCATTCAAATAGCCACCTGCAAAAAAGATGTTTTAGAATACTTCTCAGTGACAAGTTAGATACTGTGTACATTTTGCTTTCATAATGAAAAGTTTGGTTTACAGAGTCATTAATACTGGCTGGGTCAGTCTTGGATGCTACCCAACCTGTTTTTATTTAATGACATAATGACAGCTGTGATAACAGAAACTTTATATAAGTAGTTTTTATCTGTAATTCAGTTCTATGGTATTAAGTTATGGCATAAGTAAGAAAAACAGTCTTTGTTTATCAATTTTAATATGAATATGAAAATTTAGAAAATACCTACCTCAAAGCAAATGCTCATAATTATAATGCTGGTTGCCTCTGCAATACTTTTTATTTTTTTTTAATTTTCAGAATGTTTTTCTTAGGTTCATAAAAAATAGCTAACATTATATGCTATTATTAAGTGTGATATTGATATTAAATCATTCTTTACTTAAGATTTTATCTTTATTTTTATAATTAGTTTAGAGTGTTGGCCAAGTGATGACTTTTGAAGTTCAAGTGAATCAGACACTCTGAGCTTATTTCATTTGAAAAATTTATGGCTTAAATGTTAATAGCTTTTTTAGATAGTTGAAAGTTGAAATAAATAAAATTGTATGTTACCATAAAAAAATTCCTATGTGAGTAGTGATACAAGAAGACAGTTTTAGAGATCTTTAAAGTGTGACGTGGTGACTAACATATTATTTTCTGGCTTCAGCCAATATGTGTCATTTTTTTAAATACTAAATTCATTATTTTTTTAAAATACCAGAAGTCAAACTCAGGGTAAATAATATTGTCCTTTCTCTTAATGTATAATTGTATTTCCTTCAATAATACAAGTTAGTGGAATGCATAGTAAAGAGAGTCAAAGAACTTTTTAAATTAATACAAATATTCTCTATTTCTTCTGATATCCTTGCTTTTACTATCTGGAAAGACTCTTCCTCTTTTTCTGTTTTTTAAAATGTTTGAGCAGCTCTCATTCCTGTAACTCTTGTAATCCAGTCATTCGTGTGCCTCCTTCATAAGGATTCAGTACGGCTGTGGTGCTGTTATCCCTCTGATAGGAACTCTAACTCGGTGTAAAGCCCCAAAGGTCTGTTACTTATTTTTATTTTATATTGTACTATATTTTATTTACAGTGTTGTGTTTGTTTCAGGTGTATAACAAAGTGATACAGTCATATATATATAAATACAAATTAACAAAAGCCGTTCCCGTCTTTTGATGGGGTGCTCATGGTTTATAACATAAATGGCATTATTTTGAGAGAGAGATAGCTTAGGTATGGCATTGGGTTTTTTTTTCTTTTTGCAGCTTGAAGCAGTTGTAAAATAACTTAATGTAGCTTTTTACAACTGTGTATTCTATAGTATTTTTTCATTTGGTGAAATTTTAGCTGTTAATGTTTTTGGCATTATGCTTTGTACCATTCATTAAATTAAAAAAAATTAAAATAATAAAAAATAATAAAATGTGCTTCAAAAGAATGAATATTTCTTTAGTTTTTCAAGTCCAGTCTCATATTTACCTTTTTATTTTTTGAGCAAGGACATAACTTTTAAAATTTCATTAAAATTTAGAGTAACATTTAAGCAAGCAGTTTTACAGATGATGGAAAACTTAATTTTGCTGATTTAGAGTAATACAGTCATTTCTAGAATAAAACTTATCCTTTCCCAAATGACAAGAAATAAATCTGACTTAATATTTACATAAAAGGGCTGTTTGTCTTGTGATTACTTCTCTGTTGACATGACCTTGTAATTAATTTACTGTCTGTTTTCTTGTGCTTTCCCTGTCTACTTTACCCCTGACCCCCACCGCCCCCAGCTCCTCTACTGCTGAGACAGGGTGACACGAGCCTGAAAAAATCCAACTAGCCTGGCCTCTCATTTCTCAGGCTTGTTTAGGCTTCTGGAGTCCTAGTAATACATTTCTGTAAAGTTTAGAAAAATAAGATAGTTTAACTGTTCTTAAGGCCACCATTTCTTTCCACACTGACCTTTCCTCTATCAGGTCATTCTGGTGTCTGGGTGGCATCGGGGTAGCCAATGGCATTTTAGAGTCAATTAAGAAGTTGAATCGGGGATGCATTTAGTCTGGGTTTAGTTGGATTTGTTTATGTGCTTGCTGTCATTTTGAAGCATTGTTACTTCTACCCATGCTGGTAAGGAATTACTTCAGATAATACTACCACTAAACATTTATCACTGTGACAATGTACTGCAGAACAGACTTTGTTTCAGGATCTGAATGTGCCCTATCAGAAATACACAGGAGAGAGAGAGGAAATAAGTTTGAGTAATTTGATTATAATGTGTCAGTATGATTTTCCTGGGCTTCCCTGGTGATTCAAATGGTAAAGAATTTGCCTGCAATGTAGGAAACCCATGTTCAGTCCCTGGGTTAGAAGATCCCCTGGAGAAGGGAATGGCCACCCACTTCAGTATTCTTGCCTAGAGAATTCCATGGACAGAGGAGCCTGGAGGACTACAGTCTACGGGGTCTCAAAGAGTTGGACACAACTGAGTGACTAATAGTTTCACTTTCCTTCATCCTGTTTGTGCTTCACTGAACGTCTTTAATCTTGATTTGGCATTTTTCATTAAATGTGGAAATGTTTAGACAGTTATTTCTTTAAACACTTGTTTCTGCCTTGTCCTCTTTATTGCACGTGTGTTCGATTATCTGATATTGTCCCACAGGCTACTGAGACTCTGTTTAGTTTTTAGCCCTTTTTTCCTCTTCAACTTCTACTTAAATTTGAATACTCTTATTACCCTAACATCAAATTAACTATTTGCTTTTGTGTTGCCTAACCAATCCAGTTGCCTGTTATACCAATCCAGCAAATTTTTCATTTGAAATAATGTATTTTCTGCTTTTGTTTTTCTTTTATAGCCTGTTTCTCTCACAATTACGTCTGTTTTCCTTTTCATCTTTGGCAATATTTATAATAATTGCCTTTAAGGGCTTCCCTGGTGGCTCAGAGGTTAAAGCGTCTGCCTCCAATGCGGGAGACCCGGGTTCGATCCCAGGGTCGGGAAGATCCCCTGGAGAAGGAAACGGTAACCCACTCCAGTATTCTTGCCTGGAGAATCCCATGGACGGAGAAGCCTGGTAGGCTACAGTCCATGGGGTCACAAAGAGTCGGGCACGACTGAGTGACGGAACTGAACTGAACTGAACTGAATTGCCTTTAAAGTCATCACTTGTTAATTCCTTCGTTTGTAATTTCTAGGTCTTTATCTATTGATTCCTTTTTCTCCTCGTGTTGGATCATTATCTGTCTTTTTCACATGTCTAGTAGTTTTGTATTGGATACTGGATATTGTGAATGTTTGATTATTGGGTGTCTGGATTTGAGGGGTTTTTTTTCCTTTGAAGAGTTGAAAAGGTTTTGAAAGATTGAAATATTTGTAAGTGGGAGGGCAAACTGAACCGTCATATATTATAAAAAGATTACTCGGGTACAGATGAGAAATGGGAAGCTGAGAGAATAGTGACAAGCTGTTGTTACAGTTCAGTTGAGAGTTCTGACACTTAATAAAGGCAGCAGCAGTGGGAGTGGAGGGAAGAGACAGCACTGACACACTTGAGAGATACACTGATGCCTCTATTCTCTTTTCCATGACCGATCTGGAACTAATTTGAGCTTATTATTTCCCAGGCATAATTTAGGTATCCTCACCTCTGTGCTTTAGTATTTATTTTTTCCCTTAGCTTGGCATCTTACTCATTCCCTGACTTCTTTTCAAATGCCAGCTCCTCTTTGAAGTTCTCTCTACTCTTCCCACTTTCCTAAGTGGTATCCTTTTAATGTCAAACACATAGTAATCTCACTGTGTATAGTGTTGATGGTGAAAGTGATCTTGAGCATCAGTCTCTTGTATAATTTTCTATGAGCCTAACAACATGGCTTTTGGGTGTGGAGAGAAGAATGTAACCTTAGCCATAAACTTTTTTTTACACTTGGCAAAGATTTTATTTGACTTATTAATTAATGAGGGAACCAGTAGGATGTTACAGCTCTTACAAAGAAGGCTTTGACTTACAGATTTGTATTCCTCACCTAACAGAATCTGTTTACATTGCCACATTCAAGAGTCATTTGCATAGCTGTAGACTAGAAATACTTGCATTATTATTTTTTAATGTGGATGATTTTAAAGGCTTTTATTGAATTTGTTACAACAGTGCTTCTCTATTATGTTTTTGACTTTTTGACCACAAGGCACATGAGATCTTGGCTCTCTGATCAGGGATTGAATGTGCAATCCCCTCCACTAGGAGGTAAAATTTTAACCACTGGATGACCTGGGAATTCCCTGCATGATAGCCATAAACATATCTTAAACAAGGAAAGCACACCAAGAAGAGGTATAATACCATCCCCTGATTCTTATAGAGCCCAGTTCCTGTGTTTAGCCCTGTTCATTGTTTTGGAACCAGAACAATTTCTGGTGTGATTATCAATAGAGGAAAAAGTATTCTCATAACATTTGGCCTTTGCTGCATAGAGATAGAGAAAGATAACTTGAACATAGAGTTGGATTCAAATTCTATTTTTTCACTCACTGTTATACCATAGGAAAACTATTTAAATTGTCCCATCTCAGTTTTGTCATTTACAGAATAGTGATAGCATTTTCCAACTTTTTAAAAAATTATTAAATAAGAATTTGTTGTTGTTGTTTA
Source organism: Moschus berezovskii (assembly GCF_049115385.1). NCBI lineage: Eukaryota > Metazoa > Chordata > Mammalia > Artiodactyla > Moschidae > Moschus > Moschus berezovskii. Next base: position 116,712,878 of record NC_142460.1, on the reverse strand, counting down.
GTTGCTAAGTCATGTCTGACCCTTTGCAACTCCATGGACTGTATCCCACCTGGTTCCTCTGTTCATGGAATTCCCCAGGCAAGAATACTGGAGTAGGTTTCCATTTCATTTTCCAGGAGATCTTCCTGACCTAGGTATCAAATGCAGATTTCCTGCATTGACAGGCAAATCTTTACCACTAAAGCACCAGGGAAACCCATTGAATGGGAATATAGATATCTAAATACCTAGATTCAAGCTGTGCTTTGTAGAAATGCAGCAAAATTTAATTTTCTTCTTCCTTGTTATTCCACTTTTTACCTTTAGCATTCTTCTCAATCAATACATGAGTTAAGCAACAAAGTCATCATGATAAATTTCAAATATTTAAATTTGTATTTTTTAGATTACTCTGTACATCCACATACACTGTATTAATTGATCATCTTACAAGCATAATGAGGTGAGCTGAGGAGCTCCAGAACCTATTAGTCAAAACACAGTACATATACACAAACATACTCACGCATAGGTTTAGACATATTAATATATGTTGACTGAATATTATCCAACTCCGACAGCTAGAGGAGCTAGGATCCCCAAAATTCAACTTAGTTACCAGCTTGACTGTTCAATGTAACTGTATGTTCCTCTTTGACATCTTTTCTTCTCTCATTTCAACATGGAACAACAGACTGGTTCCAAATTGGGAAAGGAGTATGTCAAGGCTGTGTATTGTTACCCTTCTTATTTAACTTACATGTACAGTACATCACGAGAAATGCTGGACTGGATGGAGCATAAGCTGAAATCAAGATTGCCGGGAAAATTATCAATAACCTCAGATATGCAAATGACATCATACTCATGGCAGAAAGTGAAGAACTAAAGAGCGTTTTGATGAAAGTGAAAGAGAAGAGTGAAAAAGTTGGCTTAAAATTCAACATTCAGAAAACTAGGATCATGGTATCTGGTCCCATCTCTTCATGGCAAATAGTGCCATGGGGAAACAGTGGAACAGTGACAGACTTTATTTATTTATTTATTTTTTTGGCTCCAAAATCACTGCAGATGGTGACTGCAGCCATTAAATTAAAAGACGCTTACTCCTTGGAAGAAAAGCTATGACCAACCTAGAAAGCATATTAAAAAGCAGAAACATTACTTTGTAAATAAAGATCCGTCTAGTCAAAACTATAGTTTTTCCAGTAGTCATGTATGGATGTGAGAGTTGGACTATAAAGAAAGCTGAGCGCTGAAGAATTGATGCTTTTGAACTGTGGTGCTGGAGAAGACTCTTGAGAGTCCCTTGGACTACAAGGAGATCCAAACAGTCCTTCCTAAAGGAAATCAGTCTTGAGTATTCATTGGAGGGACTGATGTTGAAGCTGAAACTCCAATACTTTGGCCACCTGATGTGAAGAACTGACTCATTGGTAAAGACCCTGATGCTGGGAAAGATTGAGGGCAGGAGGAGAAGGGACTGAGAGAGGATGAGATGGTTGGATGGCATCACTGACTCAATGGACATGCTGCTGCTGCTGCTGCTAAGTCACTTCAGTCGTGTCCGACTCTGTGTGACCCCATAGACAGAAGCCCACCAGGCTCCCCTGTCCCTGGGATTCTCCAGGCAAGAACACTGGAGTGGGTTGCCATTTCCTTCTCCAATGTGTGAAAATGGAAAGTGAAAAGTGAAAGTGAAGTCGCTCAGTCGTGTCCGACCCTTAGCGACCCCACGGACTGCAGCCTACCAGGCTCCTCCATCCATGGGATTTTCTAGGCAAGAGTACTGGAGTGGCTTGCCATTGCCTTCTCCCAATGGACATGAGTTTGAGTAAACTCCAGGAGTTGGTGATGGACAGGGAGGCCTGGCGTGCTGCAGTTCATGGGTTCGCAAAGAGTAGGACATGACTGAGTGACTGAATTGAACTGAAATGAACTACTTTCATTTGCCTGGCTAGCACCAGTCTTTTTGTAGGTGATTGCAGAGAAAAAGAGAGCAAGCTGGGCAATCAGACAAGAAAAGGGAAATTTATTAGAGGGAAAAGAGAGCGTGACTGGCTCTTAAGGAGAACCAGCATTCTCCCTTTCTGACGGGGTCTTTCTTATACCGCACCAATGAAAAATTCTCTGAAGGGATGGTTAATTTTTAGCCTGTAGTTGATTCCTGTGGTCGTGTAGCTGGAGGTCTGGAATCTGGTGGTCTTGTAGCTTTGAGAAGGTAGGCACCAGTGAGAAAACAGAATGTCATTTGGGCAGTTTGGTCAGTCTCAAGGATCACTGTGATTTTATTCTTCATTTGTGATGTCAACATAATGAGCCATCTTAAAAATGAGACCCCATGTGGGCCCTATTATTTTCCTTTCCTGTTACCTCTGCCCTTGCCCATCTGGGCTAGGAGTCTCCCTTCTGTGCTCCATTGCTTCCTACACATCTCTTTTATATCTCTGATCACACTGTTATAATTATCTCTATGTTTGTCCTCTACCATACTATTCACAGGGGCTTCCCTGGTGGCCCTGTAAAGAATCTGCCTGCAATGCAGGAGACCCCAGTTCAATCCCTGGGTTGGCAGACGCCCTGGAGAAGGGGATGGCAATCCACTCTGGTATTCTTGCCTGGAGAATCCCATGGACAGAGGAGCCTAGCAGACTACAGTCCATGGTATCACAAAACGTTGGCCACGACCGAGCAACTAACACATACTATACACTCCTTAAGGACAAAAAGCATTACTTATTCATGATCTTATTGCACAGTGGGTTTTTTTTTTTCAATATGTTAAAAGTTGTCTGTGGGATAAAAGAACAAAAGTTATTAGTGACTATAAAATTGAGAGGATTTTTCAGGAGCATATCTGAGAAATTCTAGGCATTACTTAAATTAGAATCAGGGTCCATCGATTTTGTTTGTGGAACAAGGGAGATAAAGACAGACTACTATTTTATTATTGGTACTGGGGACAATGTCAATTCTTTACCATACCCCTAGGCTGCTTTGTTTGTTTGCTTATTTATGTACTCACCTGCTTGTTTACTTACTGGTTGATTGATTGTCGCCCTATGCTAGTATAATCATTATATACAAAGTATATCATGCTGCAGTAGATACTGTGAGCCTTAGAGAAGACTAGAAGTCAGAAAAGTACAGAACAGAAATTATATCTGATCGGGGGAAGAGTCATATTCATGCTTTTGCTTTATGATGGTGTTTGACAAGAGTGAATCATAGTGACAGTAAGATTGACTTATTCTTCCCAATCCAATATGAGGTAGATACCTTGCCTCCTTTCCCCCAAGAAACTCTGCTTCAGAAAGGATTTCTTTTGTAAGGATATAGATGACTTTGATAACCTAATTTGAATCTAAGTGGGAAGAAGGAAGAAAGGCAGAGAAAAGCTTAAGTTCAAATCCAAAGATTCTTTTTTTTTTTCTTGATTCCCTAAAGGCTTTTCTATAGAGAGCTCTACACTTTGTGGACTTAAACGACCCAGAGTCCCTACTGTGGTGTCAGGGTTATGTTGGTGAGAATCACTGAGGGCTACATTTGCATCCCTCCAGGAGGCTGCCCTCAGCACCCACCCTAGGGACAGCTTTGAATTCACCCACACTTTTTAATAAATAGAACATTTGCCTACAGATTTTACTTTGCTCTAGTGTCTTAATGATCATCCCCCAGTGCCTCTGATATACTTAAACATAATAGAAACCAATTTTGACTCTAATTCAATGTTCTCTGTAGGAGAGGATGACTGAAGTTTAATTACAATTCTTTTATACCAAATGTGTGTGCATTCTCCAGCATTTGATGTGATTTCTCCAAAATTTCCATCTCAAAATCAACCCATCAGTAGAAAAGTCACATGCAGCCCAGTTAATTATAATGGAATGTGATGATTTGGGGCTGTATTCCAAAGAGAACACCATAGTATCTACAAACACAAGCTTCTAAAAAGCTAATAAGCCAAGGACTTTGTGCTATTTCAGATGTTATTGTTTTATTTTAGGTTTTTTTCCTCCTCATGTAAATATATTGAAAAGGGACCCATAAAAATTGTGTTTTTTCATCTATGCAGGGCATTTCATTGCCACTAATCTTCTCTATCTTCTATGTATGCTGCTGCTACTGCTGCTAAGTCGCTTCAGTCGTGTCTGACTCTGTGCGACCCCACAGACGGCGGCCCCCCAGACTCCGCCATCCCTGGGATTTTCCAGGCAAGAGTACGGGAGTGGGCTGCCATTGCCTTCTCCGTCTTCTATGTATAGCTAGGGATAAAACTCATAGTTCCTTTAAGACACTAAAGTTGTAAACATATTCTAAAACAGGGTGATTTTAAAGAATGTCCATTGTTACTTTTGAAGAATAAATCTCCCCAGTATAATTTACTTTCGGAAGAGCACATATGATAGACTGTATATTGAAGGCAGCAACCAAGTTTTATGTTTATTTTGTGTTTCCCAAATCAAAGGCCTGAAAAAGAGATGCTAAACAATAAATTATGTATTTTGTAAGTTAAATTGGTATTTTTTAATTACTATGTATGCTTCATATACATGTGTGTGGCATGATAAGGCTTGGGTCTGCATTCTCCATAAACACAGCACAGAGAAATCAATAGAAATGGTAGAGGAGGTACTTATCTGAATGGACAATATAAAAAATGTCCTTGGGCAACTTGCAGAGGGGCTACAAGTATGGAAAAATCTCTGATGGAAAACTTATGAAATGAACAAAATATTTGCTAAAACTGGTCTGGTTCAGAAGAATATAAATGTGAAAATACCATGATGAGCCTCTCAGAGCTGAAGGTCAGATCCTAAGAAGTGTACTTGAATGATGGTAGAGATACGTGCTCATTTGTGTCCAATCCTTTGCAACCCCATGGACTATAGCTTGCCAGGCTCCTCTGTCCATGGAATTCTCCAGGCAAGAATGCTGGAGTGGGTTGCCATTTTCTTCTCCTGGGGATCTTCCTGACCCAGGAATCAGACCTACATCTTTTATGTCTCCTGCATTGGCAGGCAGATTCTTTACCACTAGCGCCACCTGGGAAGCCCAAATGAATGACAGTAGATAATCAATACTGCCTCTGAGGAAGACAGATCTGCTAACCAAAAAGCTTTTATGTTTAGTTTATAGTATGAGAACTTGTCACCAAAAACTGAATTCTTTAGGAAAATTGAGGAGAGGTTAAGTACTAAGAGAAGGAAATGGCAACCCACTCCAGTATTCTTGCCTGGAAAATCCCATGGATGGAGGAACCTGGGAGGCTACAGTCCATGGGGTTGCAAAGAGTCGGACACGACTGAGCGACTTCACAACTTCACTTTAACTACTAAGAAGACACTTTCTTCTTCATCCTCTTCTCTCACTGTGCTCTCTTTTCTCAAACTGAAGATCAAATGAACACTTAAAGAATCCCAGTTTGATGGTTATTACAGTTTGGATAGCCTCCTGCCTAGGAGTCTCCCATGGCACAGTGTGCCTAACCTAACAAGACTTTAGCCTGACTAAGAACTTTGGTTCTAGTTGCAGAAGTGGACACAGAAGCAGACTATTTTTCCTTAAATGAGTGTGCTTCTAAAGAGATCCATAATCAGAAGTGCGCATAAGCCCAAGTAAACAGTAATGCCCCCTTCTTTTCACTATAGATCAAAAGGGTAGAGTCCCTAGGTTCAAAGTAGTACCTAAAGATATCACTCTAAATACAACTCAGTAAAAGAAGTCCTGTCGGGGTAGAACATGAGGATGAGCATGGGAACAAAAAAGTCTAGTTACGCAAGATGGAGGATTACTGATACGAATGACTCAGATGTTGGAGAGGTGGGTTTATGGCACTGTAAATGAGTAGGTCAAATTATATTTTATAAATAGGCTCAGGCCCTAGAACTCATAGAGTAAATCCCCAAGTTTGCAGTTGTTGATGTTGTTTAGTTGCTAAGTCATGTCTGACTCATGCAGCTTCACAGACGATAGACTTGTATGGTGTTTCCCATATAAGGATACTGGAGTGGGTTGCCATTTCCTTCTCCAGGAAATCGTCCCAACCCAGGGATCAAACCTGCATCTCCTGCATTGGCAGGTGGATTCTTTACCAATAAGCCATCATGGAAACCCCAAATTTACAGTAAGGTTAAAGTTTTTTCAAGATTTTGTGAATTTTTATGCCTTTATTAACCTCATAAAGTAAAAGTATGATAAAATTTCAACTGCAATAAAGATACTCCAGTATATATTTGTATAGTCATTTACATCTCCTAGAGGATACATATATGTATATATATGAATATATGATTTTTCAAAAGGTAATGCATTCTAGCAGAAGTATATATCTAATTTTGGCCCTAGTTTTAAAAGAAACTATCATTTTTTCAGTAAAAGAACCATAATTAAATTTAATCTTCCAATCACTGTATCAGAAAACAATATAATGTACTCACATTAAATAGAATTAGTTGATTATTATTATGTTCTATTACATGTGGATAGAAATATGTAGATGCATTCTATTATAATTTGAATATTTTTTGAAAATGTTCAGACTTCGTTTACAATTTAAACTGCTGCAGTTAGAGTTATATGAAGTAATAAAAATTATATGCTAATTGTTTCACCTTTTCCCCTACTTACAGGAAAGTAAAATTATTTGAGCAATAGCTTTAAGAAGAATATCAAGGAACATCTTATGTAACTAATATTTAGCTTTGCATTTCTCTTAATTTGTCTCCTTCATTCCCATGTGAGAGGAATGAAAGGATTTCCATAAAATAGCACATACACGTGATAGCCTGGAGGGCTTATGAGGCTGAACTGGGTCCCCAAAGGCTTTACCTTTTGACCTGTCATTTCCATCATTAGAGATTTACTCCTTTGGGTCTTGAAGATTTAACTTGTAAGAAAAGCTTATTAAATATTCCTAGGAGAAATTGCTTCTTAAAATGTAGTCTGCTAATGTTTTCTTAGCAATCAATTATCTATCAGCTGAGAGTGCTCTAATGCTAAAAGGAAGAGGGGACAGTTAACATTAGGAGACAAAAGTCCCAGTCAAAATCCTTTTCTGATACTTTTATGTGAAAGAATCCTGATTGCTACAGAAGGAAAAGTATAAAATCTCAGGAAAGAATGGTTGAATCTACATAGATTGCCAGGACCAAGGGTTCACAGAAGTTTCTGTACCCAAGCATGGCAAGGAAGCAATAGAGCCAAAGGATATCAATGCTGGCCTAGTTGGACTATGAGCATTTATTTCCCAGCAAATAGTATGGAGCGAAGTATGGAGGGCTCTGAGTATAAGACCTTGAAACACTAAGAAGACGGAGATGGGAGAAAATGCTTCAGATGACTGATACTGAAACCCAGCTTGGTGATACAATCAAATTTAGTTTGATATAAAGAAAATGAACTGTTACAAGTTCTCCTTCAATCCAGACTTTTCCTTGCAACTCAGTTACAAGTACATACTCACTATAATGGTCAAATTGTTTTCTGGGAGGTTGAATATGTTGAGCAAATGCTTGCATTTGAACTTGATATTCTTCTTGAACATGCTGTATCCTCTGCAAGTAAATGTGATTGTAAAGTTGATTTGGGGGCTAACTTTTCTCTGAATGCTAAAAGAAAAATTATGTTAAAAAAGAAAGAAATATCTTCCCTTCAACTGCTAAAAAAATGCTGCCCTTAAGAGAACTGCTGCAAGTTCTGCCAAAACTTTTGCCAAAAGTTTTGCTAAGTTATCTACTATTGCTATCCTGAATATTAAATATATAAACTGATAATACTGTCTCTTACTCTATTAATATGCTGTGCTCAGTAGCTCAGTCATGTCCAAATTCTTTGCAACCCGTTGGACTGTAGTCCACCAGGCTCCTTTGTCCATGGGATTTTTCAGGCAAGAATACTGGAGTGGTTTCCCATTTCCTCCTCCAGGAAATCTTACTGATCCTGGTATCAAACCTGTGTCTCCTGCCTTGTCAGGCAGATTCTTTACCACTGCACACCTGGAAAACCCCTGTAGGATATAGTAACCCCTAATATATATTTGCTGACTATATAATGGTAGCTACATACATATATATGAGATTGATGGACATTTATTTTACATTTCAGACTTTAATAATAATTGCTAACTGAAGGCTTTCTGGTACAAGTCGTCATTTTGTCAGTAAGTATTTTACACACTTTAACTTTTTTAACATTTAAAACAATCAAATGAAGTTGATCTTATCACTTCCCCCATGTTCCTAAAGGAGTTCAGTTCAGTTCAGTCACTCAGTTGTGTCCGACTTTTTGCGACCCCATGAACTGCAGCACGCCAGGCCTCCCTGTCCATTACCAGCTCCCGGAGTCCACACAAACCCATGTCCATTGAGTCGGTGATGCCATCCAACCATCTCATCCTCTGTCGTCCCTTTCTCCTCCTACCCTCAATCTTTCCCAGCATCAGGGTCATTTCAAATGAGTCAGCTCTTCACATCAGGTGGGCAAAATATTGGAGTTTCAGCTTCAAAATCAGTCCTACCAATGCACACCCAGGACTGATCTCCTTTAGGATGGACTGGTTGGATTTCCTTGCAGTCCAAGGGACTCTCAAGAGTCTTCTCCAACACCACAGTTCAAAAGCATCAATTCTTCAGTGCTCAGCTTTCTTTATAGTCCAACGCTCACATCCATGCGTGACCACTGGAAAAACCATAGCCTTAACTAGATATATTACTGTTGACAAAGTAATATCTCTGCTTTTTAATGTCGGGGATTGGGGATAGGAGGAGAAGGGGATGACAGAGAATGAGATGGCTGGATGGCATCACCGACTCGATGGACATGAGTTTGAGTGAACTCCGAGAGTTGGTGATGGACAGGGAGACCTGGTGTGCTGTGATTCTTGGGGTCGCAAATAGTCAGACACAACTGAGCAACTGAACTGAACTGAACTGAAAGGAGTAGTGAAATTAAATAATTAACTTTAGGTCACAAGTGGCAGAGCTGGGATTTAATCTAAGTAGTCTAACCCCAGACCTCAAATATTTAACTGTGAATGCACCCAAGACACACTAAAAACACAAGAAAAAATGAATTGTTATAATGTATTATTATCCAGTGCATTCTCCCACCTCAAATATTTCAAGATATATTCTGTAGCATGCCATTTGTTAAATAACCAGTCTCACCCTAGACTGTTCAGTGTATGCATTTGTACTAAGGGATATTTGAGGAACTGACCTCTGTAGGGAATCTTTAATCCCTTTGGAAAATCTTTTGTTAAGAGGCCTTTATTTAAGTGATTGATTTTGTAATTTGCATAAAACAGATTTGCAATACAAATTGGTTTAATTTTCAGGTGTGAAACTCTCTGGGAATTGGTAGCTTTTCCTTGATGTAGCAAATATCTTGATCACAGAGACTAACATTTCAAATAACATCTTTGCTTTCACAATCAGGGGGCTTTATCTTATAAAACCAATAAGAGGTAATTACATCAGAGATTTTATTGAAAAAAAAAACAAAATTTATGTTGCAGAGGGCTATGGAGAATTTTACACTCATGTGTATCAACACAGGACTGTAAGCAGAAAAATGAAGCACTGAAGTTACATAAAACCAAAGCCTTATAGTATGATGATGAGCAAGCGTTTCATCACATATTTTAAGAAAGCAACAGAGAAAGCATTTCACTTTTGACATTATCACATAGCTTTGCAGCTTATTTCTTGAAATTATATGAGCCCTTGGGGAAAGAATTTAAAATTCCGCATTATTTCCTATTGCTGCTGTAGTTACCATAAACTTAGTGGCAATGACAATTCTGGAGGTCTGAAGTCTCATTGGACTACAGTCAAGGTGTCAGCAGGGCTCGTTCCTACTGGAGCTTCTGGGTGGGAACCCATTCTTTTCTTTTTCCAGCTTCTGGAAGCCACTGGCATTCTTTAACTTGTGTGTATGTGTGTGTGTTCAGCTGCTCAGTCATGTCCAATTTTTTCTGACCCCGTGGAATGTAGCCTGCCAGGCTCCTTTTGTCCATGGAATTTTTCAGGCAAGAATATTGGAGTGGGTTGCCATTTTCTCCTCCACGGGATCTTTTTGACCCAGGTATCGAACCTGTGTCTCTCATTGGCATGTAGATTCTTTACACTGCTGCCACCTGGGAAGCCTGTTCTTTGATTGATGGCCCCTAACGTACAAACTCTACTTCAGTCACATTGTGTAAGTAAGTATCAGTCTCGTAGTTGTGTCCAACTCTTTGCAACCCCATGGACTGTAGCCCAGCAGACTCCTTTGTCCATGGGATTTCCCGGGCAAGAATACTGGAGCTGGTTGCCATTCCTTTCTCCGTAGTATCTTCCTGATCCAGGAACCAAACTTGGGTCTTCTGCATTGCAGGTAGATTCTTTATCATTTGAGCCACCAGCTCAATCACATTACCTTCTTTCATTTTGAGCCTCTTGCCTCCCTCTAAAAGAACCCTTGTGATGATATTAGGCATGTCAACATAATCCAGAATAATCTCATCTCATGATCTATAATTTAATCCCTCCTGCAGAATTCATTCTAATGTATAAGGTAACATTTTTATAGATTCAGGGGTTTAGAATGTTGATATTTTGCAGGGCTTCATTCAGCTTAACACAAATCCTAACTTATTTTTTATATTTTATTTCAGTCTGTCCAAACCTTTTCAGTCCTATTAAACAGTGTTATTGCCAGCAAGATAAAATATTATTCTCTTGAAATGTAAATTAATTTATCAGTTAAATCAGTCAATTTATTTACATATGTGCATAATTATTTTGGCCCAATAAGTTTAATAGGCTTCCTCTACTGTCTTGTCCTTGGAGCTACTTTCTATAGCCAAGAATTAGATGAATAGACCCTTTATAAGTTCTAAAATAGTATAAAATACTTATCTTTAATTGTTTGGCATTCATCTCTCCTTTCTTAGAAACCTCATGTTTATGCATTTGTTAAATTTCAACAAGACTCCCTCATTAAAAGATTTTGAATGCATGTAAGCAAGTGACATCTTTAAAAGCTACCAAAGAGTTTCAAAGCTGGATAAAAGTAAACAAACAAACAAAAAAAAAACTCAACAAATAGCCAAATGGTAGGAGGGCATCGCATGATTGCAGACCTGGGGAGCCAGTTCAAGAGGCACCAATGGCCAAGGCATTGGGAGACGCTCATGTCAGAACGAGTATGCTTCTAGGCTTACACTGTCTACATGTCCCTTAATGAAACCTTAAGACCAACTCTTTTCCCCCTCATAAAACCACACTGGAAAAGAACATGCAGTTTTGTTTATTCACATTGGAACATCCTATAACAATGAGTAATGCTGTACAAAGGGATGCTGTGGTACAGCCTGGGAGCAGCATACCTGTTTTTTTACCTTGTCAGAAAAGAAACTTTTACAAAAATAAAGGGCTTGGCTGTTTTTATATAAACTTCAGTTACTGAAGGTGTTTTGACTTGTTTTGGGAGGTGGTGATGGTACTGTGAATTCTAAGGGAACTTTCTAGGAAGAACAAAAAAATGTGCCTGTGATTACCAGGAAAGTGGGAAAAAAAAGGATGCTTGGTAAATTAGCAAGCCTTTGAGTACTACTTTCTACCCTTTGGCCTTAGAAGTGAACAGTTAGGGAGAGGTTAGGAAAGAGTAAGGTTTTACTGATATTCATAAAATGTTGAGATGATGTCAGAAATAATCACAATGCGTACAATTTTGTACTCTATACTTGATGGTCAAACACATTCAAGGTAGACACCTTGAATGAAGAGTCCAAATTTTGATTAAACGAATAACATTCTGATGCTCCCCCATATATTTTCTCATTATATATTTTTAAAATTTAATCAGAAACATTTATTGAATGCTTGGCATGTGTCAGACACCTTGCTGTACCCTGAGTCAATGAAAATAAATATCTGACCTTCTGGCACTTATAGTCCATCAGAGAAAAACAGACATATGAATAAATAAGTGCTGTATTATGTTAAGAGAATGGGTTGAAACTGAGCCACAAAATTCCCTCCCTTCTTCAATACCTTAAATATGAGAGAATATAAACTACAGCAACAGCAACAACAACAACAAATAATGAAAAATAGCCAAATAAGGAAAGAGCAGAAACTAATGCAGTAGCTCCAAGAATTGACACCCAAGAAAAGAAATAAGATTCTAGAGTGGAGCGGAGAGACTTACTGAAGTCCTGCATAATACACGTAGATCAACAAAGTACTGAATTATAGATTCTTACCTGTATCCCCAAAGCTGGGGAGAAGAAAATAAGTGAATGCTTGTATCTTTTGATTCTTCTTCCTGGGGAATAATAAAGACAGAGTAGTTGGGGAGAAATAAATAGAAATGAGAGACTGGGCTAGGTTGGATATTTCTTGAGAAACAAAGATTCTATAGCTGGACACATAGTTAGAGAAAAAATCCAAAGAATAAGGATCTTTCTGATAAGAGTAAATGGACTGAGCTAGATTATAGTGAATGTTGTAGGCTCTTAGAGAAGAATCAGCCCAACTATTCCAGGACTCCCAGTCTTGTCAGGCTACAAAGTTGTGAATGGATGAGAAATCCCTGGTCATGAAAGCTACCTAGGGGATACCAGTGTGCAGCTGGGATTGAGAATCACTAGTCTAGGAGGTAGAAAATATGAGCCCCCCACCCCCAAACCAAACACAACAGATAAGAGAACTCAGGCAAATCCAGCATTCCTGAATCAAAAGAAAGAAACCAGGAAGGTGAAGCTTTGGACTATCTTGCATGTACCCATTAGCATACAAAACTACTGCAGGGCAGTTTGCAAGATAAATGACTGGTGAGTTTAAAAATGTCATGATCATGAAAGACAAGGACTAAGGATCTGTTAAAGATTAAAAGGGAGCAAAATGACATAACAACTAAATGTAGTGAATAATCCTGGATTTATATATAGTGAATCAGAAAAAGAGCAGTGGGACAATTGGTGATATCTGAATGTAGTCTGGAGATTAAACACTTACATCCATGTTAAATTTCTTGATTTGGTAGTTGCACTGTGTTTATATAAGAGAATATCATTGCTTTTAAGAAATGTATACTGAAGAATTTATAGGTAAAGAGAAATTATGTTTGCAATTTTCTCTTAAGCTTTTCAGGTAAAGCAAGTGTGGTAGAATGTAATATCTGAGTAATCTAGGTAGAAGGTAACAGGAATACCTTGTCCTGCTCTTGCTGCTTTTCTGTAGGTTTAGGTGTTCATCGTTTCTTTCTCTCTTGTTAATAATCACAAAATTAATATCTGTAATATGGTTCCTTTCCATGTCAGCAATCTTGGCTTTTACACTCTGTCAGTATATATCTTTTGTATGATGATTTAAACAATAATTACATAATAATAGTAAAGTTTACTTCTGAGTGATAAACTTTTGAGTGTTCTTAAACTTAAATCTTCCTGATTTTCAACACTATCTGAATTATATACTATGAACAGTATGTAGTTTTAAACAAAACATATTTTATTTTTTAAAGAAGACAAAAGGTAAAAAGATGAAAAGCAAAACCTCAAAAATTTTATAATGATAAATTGTGCATGAAAGGAATTTAGATGTTTGCGACTGTTTTGTACTTTTCTGTATTTTAAAAATTTACCATATTTAAAAGAAATGAACGATGTTTATGGAACTGAATTATGGTCCCCTTACTTAACATGCAGCAAAGCCAATCTACTGATACCAAGTAGAAGGAAAACACAGAGTTCATTTCCCCAAGGCTTCAAGCAAGGACTATGGGCAGCTAATACTCAAAAGACTCCCTGATGGCATTCAGGGAAGTATTTTTAAAGACAGTGTAAGAGAAAGGATTGCAGGGCGTGTGATGAACTAATGCACAGTTCTCTGATTGGTTGTTCTTGAGGTATCAGGGTGATGTTTTGGGCATCTAAGTCATCAACCTTCCAGTTCCAACTAGTCTAGGGTCTGCATGCTGGTTGTCAACATGCAGTTAACTTCTTCCACCTGATGTGGGTGTTAGTATCTGCAAAACAACTCTAGGACATCACTCAGCATATTGTCTATAGCCTTGAGAAAGAAATAAAGGTCCCTGAACTTTGTTTTATGGCTAAACTATTATTATTTTGTCTTGCTTGACTGTTTTCCCTTGTTTCTGTATTTTCTCATTTCTCTGATTAAATTTGCTCTTTGGAACTCCAGGAAGGCCCAGGAAGTGAAAGCTTTTCTACAAACAAGAGGCAGGGGACATGGTGGAGGGATGTGTGTCCCTGGGAAGGCACCACAGAGTCCTGCTCAGCTTCAATAATGAACATAATGTAACTTTATAGACCCTGTGTTGGGAGTGTATATAGTGTGCAATTGGAAAGATGTAGGAAGTGGTCATTTCTAACTGAGGGGCCAGGAAGTGTTTCCTATGGATGGTGATCCTCTAGCTGAGCTCTATGAGATGTGATGTGATGGACAGATGGATATTGGAGGGAGTGGAGTAGGTCAGAAAGTCTGAAGGTGAGAAGGTCATGAGCAATGACCATTCTCTTGAAGTAACAGGGTGACTAACCAGTGGGCTGATGCAGAGAGTGTGTGCAGTGAGAGCTTGGGGGAAGTAGTGGTAGCAGGGGTAAACTGGTGGCTGCGAGGGTGGTGCAAAGAAAGATTGGAATAAAAAATTAGGAATGGGCCTTTGGAAGTCTTAGTAGCCATATTAAATGTTTACATGTTTCATCTTATAGGCTAGTGGGTTTAAGATCATGCTCTCCAAGATTAAACTAGCAGCTGGAGGGGCCTCCAGGTGGTGGAGGATGAAGGACAAGTGATGGGGGGTCAGACAGAGGAGTAAGTGGGGTTACAAATCTCAACAGAACTTCCACAGGAACAACTCCCACTTTATCTGCTTGGCATATTGAACTTCTATTTTTAAAAGGGTATCACGGCAAAGTGTTTGAGAATCCATAGCTCCATGGCCTCTGAGCTCTTGGGGCAATTAAAACATACAACATTTGGCTTGACGTCTTTAGAACATCTAATAGGTCAGATTTTATTCCTTGGACCATGTTATGTTATCAGGGTGAAGTCTGATAGAGAGAGGCCTTTTTTTTACACTTCACAAGCATGTTGAAGTGTACCATTACCATATTATTCCATGCCAATTAAATTTTTCTTCTTACCACACCATTTCAACTACTCATATCAACAGAAGGGAAGGAATTTCCACTGGGAACTGGAGAGAATCTCAGATGGGTAGGATGATGGGGGTATTCTGCTGATTCTGCTAACATTGCTTTTTGTCCTGAGGAGTTTGATATCCAACATAGGCTATCACCAGACTCCTCATTGTCCCTTTGTCAAGATAAGAAAGAAGAGCCTTAAGTATGTATACCAGATATGGGAAAACATGTTCTTCATCTTTCCTTAGTTAGTTGAGGAGGAAAGGAAAGGCTATTCTTTTTTAGAATTTCTATTCTATTGAAGTATATTTGATTTACAATGTTGTATTAATTTCTATTCTATGGCAAAGTGATTCATACATCCTTTTTCATACATATAATTCTTTTTAATATTCTTAGGAAATGCTATTCTGATTTGGGGCTCTAGTAGAGTATGGTAAAAGGGTAGCAGATTTGACATTTTCTGTCTGATTTTATATCAGTTCTACTCTAGAATTAGATGCTAAACTAAAATAATATTTTGACAATTTCCTGACACCTCCTTACCCTACACCCCAGTATGTGAAAGCTATGTTTTAGGACCATGAAAATCTAAAAGAGATATTTCATTGGAGAAGTAACAGAACCAGATTCACATTTCATAATCATTACTCTGATAGAAATGCAGTTTCTATGTCTTATGAAAATTATATTGGGACACCAAACAGGTGATTACTGCCACAAGATGAGAGGTTGAAAGGGAGGAAGCCTTTCCAGTAGTATTTGCTGAATGAATGAATGATGGGTGGATGAATGAAAGAGATCCTGAACTGAGGCAACAAGATAGGGGTATATTCAGCTGCGAGTCTGTGAGTTATATCAAAGAGGTAGGCTTCAGGGCACACAGAGTGGATGCCGAAAGACAAAGAGAATCTGGGAATGGCTAGTGCCTAGGTTTCTGGCTAGAACCACAGAGCATCGTGACATCTTTTTCTTTTTTTTAAAGGTAGGTAAATAGAGAAGGAAGAGAAGGAAAAGTGAAACATTTTGTCCTGGGTAAATTGCTTTTGAGATGAGGATGGGATATCTGTGTAGAGATGTTCAGTAGGCTTATGGAGAGAATGGAAGGAACCATCAGACTGAATAGAAATATCTAGACTCACCAGCATAGAGAGGTAATTGAAGCCAATTACAGGGAAGAAAATTGCTCAGGGATAATGTGTAGTGCTAGAAGGAGGATGAATGCCAGGGAACACCAATTGTTTGGAAAATCAGAGGGTGAGGAACCAACAAAAGAGATTGGGAAGTACTGATCAGACAAAAGCATATTCTCCTCAACCTTATCACAGTGTATATTTGTGCGTATGTCTGTCATCCTTTCAGGACTAACTCTGTTAAGGAAGGGAACCATTTCATATTTTATTCCAGAAGCCTGAAATAGACCCAATAGTAGATAAATAAATTTTGCCTAAGAACATACACATGTTTTCATTATAATATATATTTTTGATAACTGTATGTGTCCTTTCCCTATGCATTTGGTGGACATTCCTGTTCATAACTTAGTAAAGTTATCCTTTTTTGTGTGTATCGCCTTTCCTTAATTGTAATTATTACCCTTATACAGCTGTGGTCAGAGATACATTAGCCCATCATGGCTGAATTTAGGAACACTGGTCCAAACAGTTGGAGCAAATAACTTGAGACAACATGCTGCTGCTGCTGCTAAGTCACTTCAGTCATGTCGACTCTGTGTGACCCCATAGACGGAAGCCCACCAGGCTCCCCCATCCCCGGGATTCTCCAGGCAAAAACACTGGAGTGGGACAACATGCATGCAATCCCAATAATGCTTAAAGATTTTTGGCATTTTTATAAAGCGCCAGGAAGCCAAGGTATCTGAGCAACAAAAACTTGACTAAAGATATAGAATACTTCCTCAAAGAAAAGGAAAAATGACTTTCCTTCTCTAAAGTTAAACATTCTGCACCACTCTTATAATTTGCAGTTGAAGTAATAGCATTTCTACATATGTATTTTCCATTAATATAAATCTAGGTCTAATATTCAGGAAAATAATTTTAAATTGTTAATATTATTTCTGGCTCTAGCCTGCCTGACTGACATGATGTGCCTGCAGGGGTAATTTCAAAAGCACTTGAAGAACCCTCTGCCCCTCAAATATAGTCCTTATCAGCTGTCTGACTTTTCTGATTTCCCTATCCTGTAAGATGGTTGTGAGATTTAAGGATTACCACCCAAACACCCATGACAGAGAGAACATAGTGATTTAATTCTTCAATAACAAGTTATGAGCAAATATGAAATTTGGAAAATAGAACAATCTTATATTTGAGTGTTGTTTGTGGAGGAAATTGTTAACTTTCATAGCATAATTCAGTTCAGTTCAGTTCAGTTGCTCAGTCGTGTCCGACTCTCCGCGACCCCATGAATCACAGCACGCCAGGCCTCCCTGTCCATCACCAACTCCCGGAGTTCACTCAAACTCATGTCCATCGAGTCGGTGATGCCATCCAGCCATCTCATTCTCGGTCGTCCCCATCTCCTCCCACTCCCAGTCCCTCCCAGCATCAGACTCTTTTCCAGCAAGTCAACTCGTAGCATGAGGTGGCCAAAGTATTGAAGTTTCAGCTTTAGCATCAGTCCTTCCAATGAACACCCAGGATTGATCTCCCTTAGAATGGACTGGTTGGATCTCCTTGCAGTCCAAGGGACTCTCAAGAGTCTTCTCCAGCACCACAGTTCAAAAGCATCAATTCTTCAGTGATCAGCTTTCTTCACAGTCCAACTCTCACATCCATATATGACCACGGGAAAAGCCATAGCCTTGACTAGATGGACCTTGGTTGGCAAAGTAATGTCTCTGCTTTTTAATATGCTATCTAGGTTGGTCAAAACTTTCCTTCCAAGGAGTAAGTGTCTTTTAATTTCATGGCTGTAATCAGCATCTGCAGTGATTTTGGAGCCCCAAAACATAAAGTCTGACACTGTTTCCACTGTTTCTCCATCTATTTCCCATGAAGTGATGGGACCAGATGCCATGATCTTCGTTTTCTGAATGTTGAGCTTCAAGCCAACTTTTTCACTCTCCTCTTTCACTTTCATCAAGAGGACTTTGAGTTCCTCTTCACTTTCTGCCATAAGGATGGTATCATCTACATATCTGAGGTTATTGATATTTCTCCCGGCAATCTTGATTCCAGCTTGTGTTTCTTCCAGCCCAGCATTCCTCATGATTTACTCTGCATAGAAGTTAAATAAGCAGGGTGACAATGTACAACCTTGATGTACTCCTTTTCCTATTTGGAACCAGTCTGTTGTTCCATGTCCCGTTCTAACTCTTGCTTCCTTTCCTGCATAGGAAAATGTGTTCATTTGATCAATTATTATAGCCCTTTGCTATGGATTCTCTTAAATTTAAAAAAAAAAAATCAGTGGCCATGAAATTGAAAGCTCTTGGAGGGTAGAAACTGCCTCTTAATCACCTTTATATTCTGCACTTGTCACAAGCATCTAACAGGGACTGGCATAGGGAAGAGAAAGAGGGAAGTGGATGAATATTATATGTCACCACCATGAAGGGTAGGAACTGGCTAAGACAAAGCAATCAAGGAACATCAAGAATAAATGACATATAAAAACATGATGAAATTGTCTGGGGAGTATGCAACTTCCTTGTTTCTGTCTCACTGCAGCAAAAATTTGAAATGGCAGACCAGTGTTACAGTTTGGTTACAGCTCAGTTTTATTTGGCCAAGCAAAGGAAAATACATCCTTGAGGTGCAAGGGCAGGCCGACTCAAAAGAAGAAAGGGGCTCAATTTTGGCTTCTCTTTTTGTATGTTTTTTCTGATCCTCTGAGTATGCCCTATGTAAATTGGGCTAGCCAGAAGGTCTGTTTGTTTCATTTGAGGTTCTCACTCCAGTCCTTGGATTTTCTTTTGTTTCATTTTTCCAGATTTTCCTTTCTTTGTCTTTTAGCCACTGCCATTTTGGACTCCTTTTTCCTATTCTAACTACCTGACAACATGAAACAGTATAGTGAATCAAAAAAGGAAGTGTCCTTCCTTTGAGAGATTGTGTCTAGGATTCTTCATGAGGAAGGAGTTTTTGTTACAGGAAGAATGTTTCTTCCACAAGGAAAAGCAGAGCTGTGGACAATGAAAGGAGAAGCCCCAGGGAACCCTCAACCTGATGCTGAATTTCTTCATGTTGTTTTAGGTCAAAATAGCATCTCTTTGGAGTCCTGGCTTTAGAGGAAATTGATAGAACTGAAAGCACATTTGACATGTTCATTACTCAAGGAAATTAATCCATTATGGCAGTTACTGTACTCTTGCAAACTAAAGTCTAAATACCGACCAATGGAAATTATAAGATAAGTAATTTTAGGGAGCATTGCAAGGTTGTCTGTTCACAGAGAAAACTGAGTACATTTGATTTAATACAAATAAAAAATATTTCATTATGTTAAAAAAAAATTTCCCAAAGGTAGAAAGAGAACATTTAAACAAGCCAGTGTTTGATCTCATCAAAAATAATTGCATGCAGTCAAGTTTCACTAACCCTTTTAAAAACACTATCATTTTTAGCAGAGCAGACAAGAATAACAGAAGGGTATACTTTCCAAAATGAGAAATAAGTTGTCTCAAAAAATATTAGACCATATACAATATATAAAGTAATATTTCAAATACATAAAGCAGAATTAATGCATATACTTTTATATATTTAAAATATATATATTTAAAGTAGCATTTCATTTAAAGAAAAATCCAAGACTAATATTAAGATATAAATGTGATTTTATATATCAAGGTATATGAGTTGTAAAGTAAAGTAATGTGTATTACATCATTTATCTTCTTGAATTTCATACAGCATGTACCTACCATTGGATTCATCAGTAGGTAGCAATATATTTGTTTACTATGTCCAGAAATGAGTTGAAGGGGCAGATGACAATATTGCATATAAATATGCAATGCAGATATAAATGGCTTTTCTTACACTAATTCACCTTTTCATAAGCAAAATTTTAGGATATAGTTATGTAAATTTTGAATTTGCATATTAGAAACAAATAACAAATAGAACATTTTTCCCCTAGCATAAGGTTATGCTTAAAACATTAACATTTAAATTGCATGAATTTTAATAATGTCTCTAAACAATGTGTGTTCTGGCATTTATTCCAGGGACTGAGTAACATACTAAAACTTGTTTTGGTCAAAACCTTTCTGGGAACTCTCTTGCCTGGTGTGCTTTCTGAAGGCCATGGGATAAATGATCAAAGAATACATTGAAATTAAGCACTGAATATTAGTACATCTTAATTTGCTATTTTTTATTTGAATATGGTAAATATATAAAAATGTACACATGTAAGTCTAGAATTTGATGAGCGTTCATAAATTTAATAAAATATGAAGCTATATACAGATTAAACAATAGAAAATTATCAACATTAATTATCAACATTATATTTGTGAGAATCATCCAATTATTATTTCTAATGTATACCATTTATTCTTATTGTTAAGCAGTACTCCATGGTGTCAATGTATCACAGTTTAGTCAACTTTGATCTTTTTCAAAGTTTCCAGTTTGAAGCTGTTTTGAATAGTGTTGTTATAAACATTCTAGCACACATCTTCTGGTGAACATGTGTATGCATTTGTTCGGTAAATATGAATATATGGAGTGGAGTTGTTCAATCATAGGTTATGTCTCTAACTTTAGTATTATAGATACTATCTAACAATTTTCCACAGTGGTTGTTCCCTAGCTTGATTTTTAATTAACCACTAATATGCATGAGCTCTTTCTATTGACACATTCCTGATTCAACCTGGAACCAGAGGTGAACCCACAATTCACCAGATTCCTTGTGATGATTCTTTCAGATCAAAGTAAAGCTCTATAGAATAAAGAACCTATTTAATCTGCTTTATGCACCTATGACTCACTTGCTTATTTGGTGATGTTGCTTGTCCAAACAATTAGAATGACTGTAACATGTCTGGGGAAATGATGATCACAGCTATCATTACTCTTAGTGTATGTTACATTTTCTTAGTACTTTTCACATGAATCCCAGATATTATTATCCTCAGTATATATGTAGGAAACAGAGCCTCAGAGAGATGAAGTGACTGCCCAAGGTAGAACAACTAGTGAGGGACAGTGCAGGGTTCTAATCTAAGTCTCTTTCTTTCTTTAATTTTATTTTAAATTGAAATATGGTTGATTGACAGTGTTGTGTTAGTTTCAGTATACAGCAAAGTGATTCAGTTATACACATCCATATATCTATTTTTTTAAAACTTAAGTCTTTTTTTCATTGCAAAGCCCAAATCTTCCATTCTACTAGTGTGTCCCCTAGTACTATGCCACATGGTGATTCCTTTGCAGGCTACCTGTTTAATACTGGCCCCTCCGGTGGAGAGAGGGGATCAGATGTTAACTTCATTGTGGGTTAACTCTGCCATGTTAATTCAGAGTGTTTGCTTTCTGATAGGTTGTTCCCCACTTACTTTCATAATTAAAACAAATGCAATATGAAAAATAATTTGAAATGTCACATGATCTTTTCTCCATATTAATACATATATAGGGATGTGGTATTCCAGACATAGACACCAAAACAAGGTTGTTTTGTTCTTTGAGTTTTCAGTAGGGGATATAATTTCATTTTTGCAAATATTACAAGTATAAATGCTAATCCTATGTCTTCAAGAGCTTTTCCTCTTTGGAGAAATAAGCAAAGGAAGCTGCTATCCATGACTATGACTCAAAAGGTTATTTTTTTCCCTAATTCATTGAGGTTGCACAATGGTTTACAACTGGAGTCACTACTCATTCTATTTTTCCCCTTTGCATTTGCATCATTTTGTACGAAATGTACATGTTATGAGTACTTGCCATATTCCAAGTTGCTTGTGTGTTTTAAATGTGCCTGCTGCATATTGGCTCCACTTCATCACATGGCTACTGCATGAATGTCCAACCTTTGCACCCATCAAACTCAGCTTTGTTGAAGCAAATAGCATTAGTAGGCTCCAATCTCAATACTCTGGCTTCATTCCATGACCTCCAAGATGGTGATCCTCTCACTATTTAGTGCTAATTATGACTTTAAATGATGTTGGTGAGATATTCAAATAATTAGATGTGATTAATATAAAAGATCCAAATCTCTCATGGTCATAAAGTAGGTTACACAGTATCTTCTTTCTATATGCCTTTACTTCAGTCAGAAATAATTTCTTTTACATTTTCATTTGGATCATAATTAAGAAATTATGCTGAATGAGCCACATTTGCTCTAAGAATGAATAGAATTACATCACTGTGCTGTCATTCTCCCCAAAGAACAAATCTTTGCCCTTGAAAATGTATTCATTGAATGTCATAGTGTTTTGTCCTTGGCCCTGTGTAAGTCACTGTTGTCAGCAGCGTTTGGTTGAAAGGATAAGAGGGATGCTTATGAAAATTCCAGGACTCTAGGAAGTATTATAAATTCAGTAAATTAGTATTAAGATTTAAAATTATTTCAGGAAGTTAGAATACTTCAGCAAAACAAGTGGAATAAAGTTTAAAATATAAACTGGGAAAATTATTCATTTAAACATAAAAGGCAAACTTTATATGTAAAAGATGTAGACACCTGCAAAACAAATTTTTATAAAAGGTGGAGGATTTAGTTCACAGGAATCAAGTTTTAACCAACAGTATTACAATGGTACAATACCAGCAAAGTACAACCCTTCTCAATTTTATTTACTGCTATCATGTATTATTATGTATCTGCCATTTTACTGCATAGTTTTGCATATTATCTGGGAAGATAAATAAAAGCACTTCAAGAGGTAAATCCTTATCTCCTGCTTAAAATTATGAGCATACCACATAGAAGTAATTAGCTGAAGGTATTTCTTTAGGAAGTTAAAGTGATGTATTCTAGGGGCATTCCTTCCTGGGTATCTGATGAATGTAAGAACAAAATAAAGAATCATGAACGTTCATTAATTCTTTATTTGACTATGCCCTCTTAAATTCTGTTTGTTCCAGCCAGGAATTTAGCAGTCTTAGTCAGTCGATGTCAGCATTTTCTGACATCTGATTTGCCAATTGTTTATATTGTTGAATAAATAGTCCTACCTAATGTCAAGTATACTATGGAAGAAACATTCCTAGGAATGTACATCTGTAGGTTGCTATAGATATTCAAGGATCACTTTTGTCCTAAAAAAAAAAAAAATTTTTCCTTTTAAATCCATAAATTCTTTGTCAAGTGTTTGATAGAAACTCTGGGATTATGTACTGAAAAGGATAAAAGAAATGACTTCTATCAGGAAATGTTGTTGACAGTCATTACTCATCAGCTCCCTCACCTGTGAAAGGAGCTTACTGTCATCTCTGTCAGACTGTAAGTGTGAGTAGAGCTGCACCTGATGAGTATGTCAGCATGAGTTTGCTTCAAAATGTACTTCCTAGATAGGTAAATAAACTTATCCATGGCACCTTGGAGAGACTCTTTTGCCCTTAGCTGGGACCACCCTTGATCCTAAGTGTTGTAGAAGTGACTCTTAGTCTTAGATCTCAGTTTATACCTGGAGCTCTTTAGTCTCAGAAAGAACAAACCTCGATGTTCCTGGACCATCTGAACATGATTAAATGTTAATTGCTTAAGCTCCACATAACGGTAGTAATACTGTTTTGATTTCCATTCACATGTGTTGATCCAACAAAACATCAATTGAGTCTATTAACAGATCCAGTGGTGTATTTGAGCACTGGAGTGAAAATGGTTTTGTGATGATTATTAAATGTGAAAAAAAAAATGAATTCCTAGTGTGAGAAACTTAATATTCAGTAAATGTTCCAAGTCATATCTGGTACTCTTATACAAGGGAATGGGGTTTTGTATGTATCTTACGAACAGTATAAGGATAGCCCTTAGGGTCTAGGAAGTGAACCATCTTTGGACAGTTTTTAAGAAACTGTACAAAGCAATCAAAATTATTCAAAATTTATTTTCTGCAGTTTAACAACTATGAGAATTAAGGCTGCAGATTAATTTTCATTGTATTACATCTCTCCTACATATTTTAAAATTGAATGTGTGACCCAGAGGGAGGATAAAGGGAGGAGGGAGGTGGGAGGGGGGTTCAGGAGGGGGAACTTATGTAAACCCGGGGCAAATTCATATCAATGTATGGCAAAACCAACCAATATAATATTGTAAAATAATTTGCCTCCAATAAAAAATAAATTAATTACATAAAAAAAAAGAAGGAAAAAAAAAATTGAATGTGGTAACTGTATCCTCCTTCTGGGATGTATAGATAAGAAGAGTCAAAGTTCCCACCTCTGGAGTCTAGAATGGGTGAAACTACAAGTCAGAGATTAAATCCACCTTTAGTGCAGGAAATGAGGATAGACAATAGCTAGGCACCGAGGGAACTATGAGAACAGAAGCAGCTCATAATATGTATGAGCTCCTAGGCACACATGGGTATAGAACATTTAGTAAGACTGAGATCAGCATCTTGCTCCGCAGTCCACTGTTCGACTCCGCGCCTGCAGTGCAGGGAGCGCCGGTTCAGTCTCTGGTCCGGGAACTAAGTCCAACATGCCATGCAGTGAGGCAATAAATAAATAAATAAATTACAAAAGATTTCAGCATCCTTGAGAGGGACACAAGCAGTGAACCTGGCTCCTCAGTCAGGTGATCAGTACTTCTGGCTGTCCTGGGACCAAGAAGTTCAGAGATGTGTAGGCTGCCTGCATGGACTTGTGTTTGGGGTTTATATCCGGCTCCTGTCAGATTCTGTCAGGACACCCTAAATGTCCTGTTTAAAAAAAAACAAGAAGAAAAAGGAAAGCATAGCATTATTCTACGAGCAATTTTATTTCTGTTACAAAAAAAGCCATGCATGTCTTTTTCTCCTATATGAGTTACACATTAAAAACATTAGTATTTCTCAGAAATATCACCTTGTACTCATTTTGGGCTTCTCTGGTGACTCAGCTGGTAAAAATCCACCTGCAATGCAGGAGACCTGGGTTCCCTGGAAGATCCCCTGGAGAAGGGAATGGCTACGCACCCCAGTATTCTGGCCTGGAGAATTCGAAGGACTATATTGTCCATGGGGTGCAAACAGTCTGACATGATTGAGAGACTTTCACTTCACTTCATGATCATTTTAAATATTGTTTGCTGTTATTTTTTCTTATTTTAAATTCAAATCATTGGCCTCCTCTTTAAATAAATCTCAGCTAGGAAAAAATGGCATTTTTAGTCAGGAAACTTTATACCTACCTTTTTTAGCGCTTTCACTTTGAGAAACAAAATTGCCTACAAAATTTATGATATTGCAATTTTTGAGGTTATGTGTTGAATGGCTCCTTTTCTCATGGCTACTCACACTCATTATAAAAACAAATCGTTTTTACTTTCTCTCAGCTAATTGTCTACTTGAGTATCCACCTATCAAACCCCTTAGGCTTCAAAGGAACATTAAACATTATATAGCTCATCTACTCTTATATTACTGAATCTATGGCATTTCTCCTAAACATCTATGTGGTCTGAATTGATACTTCAGTGAATGAGACCATATTACCTTTTGAGGTGGTTTATTCTTTATTTCTGCTTCATTGACTATGCCAAAGCCTTTGACTGTGTGGATCACAAAAAACTGTGGAACATTCTGAAAGAGATGGGAATCCCAGACCACCTGACCTGCCTCTTGAGAAACCTGTATGCAGGTCAGGAAGCAACAGTCAGAAATGTACATGGAACAACAGACTGGTTCCAAATAGGAAAAGGAGTACGTCAAGGCTGTATATTGTCACCTTGCTTATTTAACTTCTATGCAGAGTACATCATGAGGAACGCTGGGCTGGAAGAAGCACGAGCTGGAATCAAGATTGCTGGGAGAAATATCAATAATCTCAGATATGAAGATGACACTACCCTTATGGCAGAAAGTGAAGAGGAACTCAAAAGCATCTTGATGAAAGTGAAAGAGGAGAGTGAAAAGGTTGGCTTGAAGCTCAACATTCCGAAAACAAAGATCATGGCATCTGGTCCCATCACTTCATGGGAAATAAATGGGGAAACAGTGGAAACAGTGTCAGACTTTATTTTTTTGGGCTCCAAAATCACTGCAGATGCTGATTACAGCCATGAAATTAAAAGACGCTTACTCCTTGGAAGGAAAGTTGTGACCAACCTAGATAGCATATTAAAAAACAGAGACATTACTTTGCCAACCAAGGTCCGTCTAGTCAAGGCAATGGTTTTTCCCGTGGTCATGTTTGGATGTGAGAGTTGGACTGTGAAGAAAGGTGATCGCCGAAGAATTGATGCCTTTGAACTGTGGTGTTGGAGAAGACCCTTGAGAGTCCCTTGTACTTCAAGGAGATCCAACCAGTCCATTCTAAGGGAGATCGATCCTGGGTGTTCATTGGAAGGACTGATGCTAAAGCTGAAGCTGCAATACTTTGGCCACCTCATGAGACGAGTTGACTCACTGGAAAATACTCTGATGCTGGGAAAGGTTGGGGGTGGAAGGAGAAGGGGACGACAGAGAATGAGATGGCTAGATGGCATCACCGACTCTGTGGACATGAGTTTGAGTGAACTCCGGGAGTTGGTGATGGTCAGGGAGGCCTGGTGTGCTGTGATTCATGGGGTCGCGGAGAGTCGGACACGACTGAGTGACTGAACTGAACTGAACTGAAATGAACTGATTCTTTATTTAGAGAATCTGACCTGTTAGGCAGTTATTATTGAACAAAATCTCTCTCCAACAAAACTGGGGACCCTTGGACTGCAAGGAGATCCAGCCAGTCCATTTTAGAGGAGATCAATCCTGGGTGTTCATTGGAAGGACTGATGCTAAAGCTGCTAAAGCTACTTTGGCCAACTCATGCGACGAGTTGACTCACTGGAAAAGACTCATGCTGGGAGGGATTGGGGGTGGGAGTAGACGGGGACTACAGAGAATGAGATGGCTGGATGGCATCACCAGCTCGATGGACATGAGTTTGAGTGAACTCCGGGAGCTGGTGATGGACAGGGAGGCCTGGCATGCTGTGATTCATGGGGTCGCAAAGAGTTGGACACGACTGAGCGACTGAACTGAACTGAATAAAGCAAGTGTGATTTCTAGTCCTTTCTCTTCAATTATTTTCATGTTACTATCATGAACCCTGTGTCTCACCTATCAAGTCATTTCTTTGTATCTTTCTCACATCTACACATCTTTCAACTAAATATCGTTTTTAGTTCTTTCACCATTTCATCACTCTCTTCTGGTCACTCTTGTTGATGCATTATTATGTTAAGTGTAGCATCTATACCTGATCCCATTGTCCAGAACAAAATAGAAAGGAATTGCTACTTTGCTGGTTCTATTCCGTTCAGTTCAGTCGCTCAGTCATGTCTGACTCTTTGCGACCCCATGAATCACAGCACGCCAGGCCTCCCTGTCCATCTACAACTCCCGGAGTTCACTCAAACTCATGTTCATTGAGTTGGTGATGCAATCCAGCCATCTCATTCTCTGTCGTCCCCATCTCCTCCCACCCCCATTCCCTCCCAGCATCAGACTCTTTTGCATTGAGTCAACTCGTCGCCTGAGGTGGCCAAAGTATTGGAGTTTCAGCTTTAGCATCAGTCCTTCCAATGAATACCCAGGATTGATCTCCTTTAGAATGGACTGGTTGGATCTCCTTGCAGTCCAAGGGACTCTCAAAAGTCTTCTCCAGCACCACAGTTCAAGAATAGCGTAAAATGCTGTCAGACATTTTGGTGGTCATATTTACTGCCTCCATTCACTGTGCTCACTGTTTATTAAAACTCTTCAACCTTCATTTTTCTTACAGTTCTTAAGGAATAGCTCTTTTTCTCAACTTAGGTGCTCAAGGAAACATCTGCCACAAATCGCTACTCATAGGTAGTTTGTGACTATCAAAGAATCTTTCTACTTTCCTATAGTTACTCTCGTAAGTTCTTATGTCCATACATAAGGTTGGAGGCGCCAAAATCTTCACTTTGCATTTGTTATTTTTGTAGTTTTTAACCCTTAATTTTGATTCTTTTGATGGGTTAGCAAAAATCCTTTTAAAGTAAAGCTAAAATGAGGTCACTGAAACACAAGTGCTATATCTTTGAAAGAGTACCTTAAGCTATGTATATATTCCTAGGTTGCCTAAAATTATAGCTTCTTTGACATTTCTATCAAGTGCAAATTGTGAGGACCCTTCATGTCTTTTACTTTCTGTGCTTTACTTTAATACACATATAAAGGCAGCCCTAAAACTAGTGACTGCTGCTGCTATGTCGCTTCAGTTGTGTCCGACTCTGTGGGACCCCATAGATGGCAGCCCACCAGGCTCCCCTGTCCCTGGGATTCTCCAGGCAAGAATACTGGAGTGGGTTGCCATTTCCTTCTCCAAATCCAGTGACTATTACAGTACAAATGTAACTTTTATTACTAGCTCTCTCTTGTTCTGGGTCCCAACTGGCTGAAGATATGTGGAATTTTTTGTTTGTTTTTGCTCTTTTTATAATTAGTGCACTTGTATTCAAAGTCAATACACTTTCTTTTTATTTGTGTCATTAATTTTGTAAGCCCCAAACTAAGCATAATTCTATCATGTTCATATATGCTGATTTGGTCTCAATACGCACAACCAAAATAGAATTGATATTTTTAAAATCAGTGGAACAATCAAGTGAAAGAAATTACTTTTGGCAATTATGATCATTCTAAGATTTGTGGTGCTGGAGAAGACTCTTGAGAGTCCCTTGGACTGCAAGGAGATCCAACCAGTCCATTCTAAAGGAGATCAATCCTGGGTGTTCATTGGAAGGACTGATGCTAAAGCTGAAACTCCAATACTTTGGCCACCTCATGTGACGAGTTAACTCACTGGAAAACAGTCTGATGCTGGAAGGAATTAGGGGTGGGAGGAGACGGGGACGACAGAGAATGAGATGGCTGGATTGCATCACTGACTTGATGGACATGAGTTTGAGTGAACTCCGGGAGTTGGTGATGGACAGATAGGCCTGGCGTGCTGTAATTCATGGGGTCGCAAAGAGTTGGACACAACTGAATGACTGAACTGAACTGAATTGAAGATTTGTCAGGTAGCTTTAGCAACTGAATTTGTCTAAAATTTTTCCTATCATGGTTCAGAAATGCAAGAGTCATTAAACATAAAGCACAATTCAAATTGTGTTCTTGCTCTGGTCCACTGGTATCAATAGTGGCAGAAAAAAATATAGCACATACCAGTTATTAGTATGAAGGACAGATCTGAGAACAGACTTCGTAAAAAGCATGTATTTACAAAGTTTAAAATTATAGATAACAGCCACATATAAGAAAAGTTTTCTATTGTATTTGACGCTGAACAACACCAGTTTAAACTGTCTGAGTCCACTTATACACAGAATTTTTTTTCAGTAGTATCACTAAACACTATAGCACTATACAGTCTTGGTGGTTTAATCTTCAGATGTGGAAGTTTGGATGGAAAGAAACCATGGATATGGAGAAATCCTAGATATGGAGGGTTGACTATAAGTTACACTATAACTAGTGTTACACTATAAGTAGATTTTCAACAGCAGGGAGGGTTTATACTCAAAGGAGTCAACTATATATGTAGTATGCACATATTATTCCTGGAAGTCATTTCTAGATAATAAAGAGCACTGTTATCAATTGTAAAGTACATATCTATGTTTCTGTGTGTAATACATCTGGAAGAACTCTCTGAGATATCCAATTATGTCCTCTACTGATACATTTTCTCTTAAACTAGTATTTTATACTTGGTTAACCATTAAGAATTATTTCAGTTCTAAATAAGTTCTTTGGCAACTCAAAACACAAATTAGTTTGGGAAACAAAAGAATAAGTATAATTATAAAATGTTAGCATTCTAACCTTAATGTATATCATTCTAATCAGTTTATAGCAGTTAATTACAACATCCATCATTTGAATGAACAAAATATTGCTTTGTTTTGACAGTACAGGTACAAATATTACATCATACATGAATTAAATTTAGACAGAATCAACTAAGGTGACTCAGAAAAGGGGAGATATTTAAATATGTCAGAGTCTGATATTTCACTCAGTGAGTATAATCTCCAGGGTCTGACTCTATTGTAGTTCAGAGGTATTTCATATTTAAGCCATATAGCATATAAATACATAAATTTCAAGTTTCTATTAATGCATTTTTCTTTTTGTAGGACAAAAGTAATGCACTTTTACTATTTTCCTTATAATAAATCTCATACTTTAGTAACACTAGTGCTAAATACTGTTGTATGTGTGTGTTTGTGTATATATATAGTTCCAAAAATATGGTTAATTCAATGTTGTTACTATTATCCCATTCTCAAGATTGAAAACCTGAGCTAAAAAAGGGATGTGCCTAGTAAAGGTCACAATATTCATGTGAATGTTGACCACAAGCAAATTGGCTCTAAAATCTTTCCTATTAACTACTGTACTCACTCAATATACAAGTAAGTTCACATGTATATGTTCACTATGCAAGTTACTTCATACACCTGGGGTGTTTGACTTTCTACAGTTTATATATTTGAGAGGAATTATATGGTCATCTCGGAGAAGGCAATGGCAAGCCACTCCAGTACTCTTGCCTAGAAAATCCCATGGACGGAGGAGCCTGGTAGGCTGCAGTCCATGGGGTCACTAAGAGTCAGACATGACTGAACGACTTCACTTTCACTTTTCACTTTCACACATTGGAGGAGGAAATGGCAGCCCACTCCAGTGTTCTTGCCTGGAGAATCCCAGGGACAGGGGAGCCTGGTGGGCTGCCGTCTATGGAGTCACACAGAGTCGGACATGACTGAATTGACTTAGCAGCAGCAGCAGCAGCATATGGTCATCTTGGTTTGGGCTGCTATAATACAATACACAGAGTGGCGGTGGCCTTAAAGATAAATTAATTTTCTCACAGTCATGGAGCCTAGGAAGTCAGAGATCAAGGTGCAAGCATGACTTCTCTCTTATGAGGGTATTCTTCCTGATTTATAGATGACCGACTGCTTCCTGTGTCCTCAGGTGGAAGAGAGAGCAAGAATAAGCTCTGTGGTGTCTCTTCTTCTAAGAATACTATCCCATCATGACATCTCCACCCTCCTGTCTATACCTAATTATGTCCAAAAGGCCTTCTTTCTAACTACCATTGTGTTGGGGGTTAGGGCTTCAACATATTGGGTTTAGGGAGGACATAACACCATTCAGAGCAATGGTGAATTGTCAATGTCTGTGTTCATGGACTATGTTTTGTCCATCTTTGTATCTCCATGATTCCTATAGTAGGGTTTTGCCTATTCTATGCTCAGTAAGGGCTTCCCTGGTGGCTCAGAGGTTAAAGCGTCTGCCTCCAATGTGGGAGACCCAGGTTCGATCCCTGGGTCGGGAAGATCCCCTGGAGAAGGAAACGGTAACCCACTCCAGTATTCTTGCCTGGAGAATCCCATGGACGGAGAAGCCTGGTAGGCTACAGTCCACAGGATCGCATAGAGTTGGACACGACTGAGCGACGGAACGGAACGGAACGGATGCTCAGTAAAGATATAGATTTCTTATCAAAAACTAATCATAATAATCAAAATTTATTTTAAGCTCATTATTCCTAATTCCAAACCTAGAAAATATATTTTAAGATCATCATATTGACTTTACTGAAACTCTTTTGAAGAGGGCCCTATTAAGAATTACATTAGGATGACAGTGGATACTGGGATTATCTCTGGCCAGTCGGAATGGATGGTCAGCCTATGTGCATGAAAGTAGACCTCTAAGGTGCAAAAATTGGTCCAGATGGGAAACTAGAACAGGTTCTTTGTCTGCAAAGACAGTGCTTTTGTAATTTTATATCATAGCAATAGAATCAAGACTCGTTAATGCTTTAATTGTTAACATTAATGTAAAGATTTTAGGAGCTTGCCTAGAAAATCCCATGGATGGAGGAGCCTGGTAGGCTGCAGTCCCTGGGGTCGCTAAGGGTCGGATACGACTGAGCGACTTCACTTTCACTTTTCACTTTCACACATTGGAGAAGGAAATGGCAACCCATTCCAGTGTTCTTGCCTGGAGAATCCCAGGGACAGGGGAGCCTGGTGGGCTTCCGTGTATGGGGTCGCTCAGAGTCAGACACGACTGAAGCGACTTAGCAGCAGCAGCAGCAGCATGTTCTGTTAGTGTTACAAACCACTGGTAACTGTGACTTCACAACAACCACTTGTTTAATTCAAGAACCTGATGGGAAGTTCTAGTCTGAGCTGGAATTGGCTATTTCATTTGGGATCACACGTGTGCTCACAGTTAGCAAGTTGGAATGTCATCTTGTTGGTCCTGCATATTCTTACCAAAGCCAGATAATCTGGTGGTGGGTTGACTGTTGGCTAAAACACTCAGTGTCAGAGTGACAGCCTGGCATGTTTCTCATTCTCTGGCAGGCTGGTTTGGACTTGCTTACATGACAGGGTTTGAAGTGCGGCAAGTAGGGTAATCCCAAATGTGAAAGCAGTGTTCAGTATGCTTGAGTCACATCAGCTATTGTCCCACTGGTCAAAGCCAAACACATGATTGAACCCAAAATGGATGTGGAAAGAGATAGCTGCATGGGTACAAGCAGCTTGGAAGAAACTGGAGGCCAATTCTGTAACAGTCCTCCATAGAAACCCTCTGGTCATTGTTTTCACATTGAGGAAATGTAAGACCCTAGGAAAAGGAGTATGTCAAGGTTATATTTTGTCACCCTGCTTATTTAACTTCTATGCAGAGTACATCATGAGGAACGCGGGGCTGGAAGAAGCACAAGCTGGAATCAAGATTGCCAGGAGAAATATCAGTAACTTCAGATATGCAGATGACACCACCCTTATGGCAGAAAGTGAAGAGGAACTCAAAAGCATCTTGATGAAAGTGAAAGAGGAGAGTGAAAAGGTTGGCTTGAAGCTCAACATTCAGAAAACGAATATCATGGCATCTAGTCCCATCACTTCATGGGAAATAGATGGAAAAACAGTGGAGACAGTGTCAGACTTTATTTTTGGGGGCTCCAAAATCACTGCAGATGCTAATTGCAGCCATAAAATTAAAAGACGCTTACTCCTTGGAAGGAAAGTTTTGACCAACCTAGATAGCATATTAAAAAGCAGAGATATTACTTTGCCAACAAAGGTGCGTCTAGTCAAGGCTATGATTTTTCCAGTGGTCATGTATGGATGTGAGAGTTGGACTGTAAAGAAAGCTGATTGCGGAAGAATTGATGCTTTAGAACTGTGGTGTTCGAGAAGACTCTTGAGAGTCCCTTTGACTGCAAGGAGATCCAACTGGTCCATTCTAAAGGAGATCAATCCTGGGTGTTCATTGGAAGAACTGATGCTAAAGCTGAAACTCCAATACTTTGGCCACCTCATGCGAAGAGTTAACTCACTGGAAAAGACTGATGCCGGGAGGGATTGGGGGCGGGAGGAGAAGGGGACGACAGAGAATGAGATGGCTGGATGGCATCACTGACTTGATGGACATGAGTTTGAGTGTACTCTGGGAGTTGGTGATGGACAGGGAAGCCTGGCGTGCTGTGATTCATGGGGTTGCAAAGAGTTGGACACGACTGAGCGACTGAACTGAACTGAACTGAAGACCCTAGGAGGTCAAGGTACTCCAGCAAAATCACACAGCTAATTGGTATATTGCCCTGTGTCAAAAATAGTATGATGCTTTAGACCCACTTAAGTACCAAGTGAATTTGAAAAATGTTTCTTCCAAGTACAAAAGTTTATTTTGTATAATTTTTATTCTACTCTGCTCATTGAGATTATTTATTTAAAGTGGACCTCTAAACCCATAAAACTGTTATGAGTCAAGGTTGTTATCTTTTTCTAACATAGTTCTGTGAATATACAAAATATTTTAAATGATATAAAAGAGAGATTTCTCTTAAAATATTGAATTTGATGATTCTTTTGTGATATTCTGCTCCCCTAAAATCATTTTAAATGAATTTTCCTTTAAATTTCCTGGGCAATGAAAGACAAGCAAGGAAAATATAAGTTGATTCATTAGGAAATACAGCTATCAAACAGTAATTTAATTTAAGCTGTACTTTTGGTCTGTTGGTGAATGAGTTTGCCGTCTTTGTTGACACTAAACTTTAAGAAAGTATGGTGTATGTTGGCATTTTTTGTATTAATGTCAGTGCCTATACTTTCCTAAACCATTGTAATAATTGCTAATAAGTCTGAGACGTATCACAGAAAATATTACTTCATTCTTTTTGCTTGTAAGTAATAGAATAGGAGATTCAGGGAAAGACATAGAGACATCAAACACCGGCAAAGACAGTTTGACTATTTTGAGGACCATCTTAAAACAGAATTTAGCCTGAATAAATGTAGAATTAGGGTCCAAGCACATAGTAGCTTCTCATTCGGAGAAGGCAATGGCAAGCCACTCCAGTACTCTTGCCTAGAAAATCCCATGGATGGAGGAGACTGGTAGGCTGCAGTCTGTGGGGTCACACAGAATCGGACACAACTGAAGTGACTTAGTAGCAGCAGCAGAAGCTTCTCATTAATCAATCTATTTTATTGCTTTCTTGACCACCTTGCAAGATTGTATTAGTCAACTAGGCTTCCCTAATAAATACCCCGGACTGAGTGGCTCCCTCTCCCTGGATTTCTTCTCTCTCCCTCTTCTCACTGTGTTTCTCTATGTACGCACACTTCTGGTTCTCTTCCTCTTTTTATAATCCTGTTGAATTGAGACTTTTCTCTCATGACCTCATTTAACCTTAATTACCTTTTTTAGGTCTATCTCCAAGTATAATCACTGGGAGTTAGGGCTTCAGTCTGTGAATTTTTAGGGGGAGGGGAGACACATTTAGTCCATAATACACATTATAACAAAAATTTGGACCCTAGTTAACAAAGATGAATTTTATGATTTTCCTCAATAGTATATTATCTCACCCTTATGTAGTTATTCATTAATACAGAAACTTTCCATCATTTTTAACTATCCATATTTATATATTGATATTTTTCTGTCATATTCAACTCTTGGAGTTCTTTTCTTAAAGTGACTGGATTTTGGATTTTCTCCATTTTTTTCTTATTTTTAACTAATGTTAACTGAATTTTGGTTCAGTTCTAGCTAAAATATGAGCTATATTTCAAAAACTGATCTTAATAACATTTTTTAATAACCCCTATCAAACCTTGATGTCATCTACAATTATTTCATATTTTTATCTATTTGTGTACATTTAGGAAGCATTAGGAACAGAAATTTTTGCTTAACTGTCTCTTGTGATGGTTTGTGTGTTTTGTATTATTTTGAAGTGGCAATGTTTTCACATTAATGAGACAGCAAAGGGGAATCAGGAAAGCTCCTTCAGTCTCATGTCTCTTCCACCAACTTTATCTTTGGCACAGGAAAATGAATCAGACCCACTCACATGCATTTTATAAATTTATATACCGTCTTTGAAATATTTGAATGTTCATACGAGAGACATACTTTATATCCAACTTTCTGTCATCCATACTAACACATAGAATAGGTCTTGTCCGGATAATTCACAATAACCCCAAGTCCCCACATTGTAAATAATAATTTTATAGAAGGATGTAGTCAAGTTAAAAGGTAAATCATGTTTTAAATATAAAAGATTTAACATATGATTCACCTTTTAACTAAAGATTTAAATCTAAAGATTTAAAACATAACTTACCTTTTAACTTATTAACTAATTCTTGCTATAAAATTATTATTTACAAATTATCTGGTCAAAAGGACATTATGAACAACAGAGGGGACTAGGTACTTTGCTGGTGGTCCAGTGGTTAATTAAGACTTTGTCCTCCAGTGCTGGGGGTGTGGGTTTGATCTCTGGTCAGGGAGCCAAGATCTCACTTGCCTCATGGCCAAAAAACCAGAGCATAAAACAACAGAACCAATATAGTAACAAATTCAATTAAAAACTTTAAAAGTGGTCCACATCAAAAAAAATATTAAAAAATATTTGCAAATTATCTTGTCAAAAGGACGTTATGAACAACCGAGGGTAATCACAGTTATAGCTGAGTAGTTTATCTGTAAATGGTTAGAAGTGATAGTATTACTTAAACAAAAAATATATTTAAGGCCAATTGTGATTAAAACAAAACAGCTTGAGCAATGTACAAATATACCTTTCTTTCAAGTAAGAAATGATCAAGGAAATATTGCAGATCTAGCACGGGATGCCTGCCACAAGTGTCAGAGACTAAGGCACTTGTCTTTTTATTCCATTGCACATATCCTTGTTCTCTAGTTCAAGAGACCTACAGTCCTTAAAAAATGATGGTGGATGGAACTTAGAAGTGGATAAGGGGGTCATGTACACTATTTCCTAAAAGAGGTTCTTGAAAACCTCTACAATTTTCCTTCCAGCTCAGTTGTCGAACTGATGAGTGAGCTGCTATCAGCGATGCATGATTGCTATCAGCTGGAAAATAAACTCTATTCTAGGCAGCCATGTGTTAAGTTAAGAACTATATTCTGAAAGAAAGAAAGGACAGATACAGGGGACAACTGGCAATCACTACAACTGTGCATCCCTTTTGCACTCAAATACCTGTACAGTTGATCCTTGAACAGCATGTTTGTGGGTCCCCTTTACATGGATTTTTCTCAATAGTGAACATTACAAGTGTCTCAGTAGTAAAGAATCTGCCTGCAATGCAGGAGATGCAGGTTCAATCTCTGGGTCAGAAAGATCACCTGGAGAAGGAAATAGCAACCCTCTCCAGTATTCTTGCCTGGGAAATTCCACAGACAGAGGAGGCTGATGGACTACAGTCCATAGTGTTGCGAAAGAGTCAGATTAACAACAACAACAAATGAGCGACTAAACAACAAATATGATCTGCAGTTGATTGACTCCACAGACGCAAAACCTTGGATTTGAAGGGATGGTCTATATGGAGGGCTTACTGTAAGCTGTACATACATTTTCTATTGCACTAATGTCACTGCCACTAATCCTGATGTTGTTCAAGGATCAGCTATACATTTTTTTCCCCACACATAAAATGATAGTAACTCTCTCCATAAGAAAAATGACCAGTTACTACATCCAGTTTTTGTTGTTCAGTCGCTCAGTCATGTCTGACTCTTTGCAACCCCATGGGCTACAGCACGCCAGGCTTCCCTGTCCTTCACCATCTCCTGGAGCTTGCTTAAACTCACGTCCATTGAGTCAGTGATGCCATCCAAACATCTTATCTTCTATTGTCCACTTCTTCTCCTGCCTTCAATCTTTCCCAGCATCAGGGTCTTTTCCAATGAGCTGGCTCTTTGCATCTGGTGGCCAGAGTATTGGAGCTTCAGCTTTAGCCTTAGTCCTTCCAATGTATATTTAGAGTTGGTTTCCTTTAGGACTGACTGGTTTGATTTCCTGGCAATCCAAGGGACTCTCAAAAGTCTTCTCCAACACCACCATTCAAAAGCATCACTTCTTTGGTGCTCAGCCTTCTTTTATGGTCCAGTTCTCACCCATACATGACTACTGGAAAAACCATAGCTTTGACTAGATGGACCTTTGTCGGCAAAGTAATGTCTCTGCTTTTGATGTGCTGTCTAGGTTTGTCATAGTTTTTCTTCCAAGGAGCAAGCGTCTTTTAATTTCATGGCTGTAGTCACCATCTGCAGTCATTCTGGAGCCCAAGAAAATAAAGTCTGTCACTGTTTCACCATCTATTTGACATGAAGTGATAGGACCAGATGCCATGATCTTCATTTTTTTGAATATTGAGTTTTAAGCCTGCATTTTCACTTTCCTTTTCCACCTTCATCAAGAGTCTGTTTAGTTCCTCTTTGCTTTCTGCCATAAGCATAGTGTCATCTGCCTATCTGAGGTTATTGCTATTTCTCCTGGCAATCTTGATTCCAGCTTATGATTCATCCATCTAGTATTTCATATGATATACTCTGCATATAAGGTAAATAAGCAGAGTATCAATATACAGCTTTGATGTACTCCTTTCCCAATTTTGATCCAGTGTGTTCTTTCACATCCGATTCAGAGTCAATATTTTTTGATGATATGTAGTTTTCTCTATGTGGCTGTGGTTTGTCATAGTCCAGTGAAGCAAACTCAAACGGTAGGTACTTCCCTGGTGGTCCAGTGGTTAAGGATCCATCTGCCAATTCAGGAGACATGAGTTTGATCTCTGCTCCAGGAGATTCTACATGCTGGGGTGTAGCTAAACCTGTGTACTACAGGTACTGTGCTACAACTACTTGCTCTACAGACCAGGAGCTACAACTAGCAAATAGCCTCTGCTCACCACAACTAGAGAAAGCATGTAAGCAGCAATGAAGATGCAGTACAGCCATAAATAAATAAATAATAAATTAATGTCAAAAATTAAAAGGTAGATTATTTGCTTTCACATCAAGGCTATGGTTTTTCCCGTGGTCATGTATGGATGTGAGAGTTGGACTGTAAAGAAAGCTGATCTCCAAAGAATTGATGCTTTTGAACTGTGGTGCTGGAGAAGACTCTTGAGAGTCCCTTGGACTGCAAGGAGATCCAACCAGTCCATTCTAAAGGAGATCAATCCTGGGTGTTCATTGGAAGGACTTATGCTAAAGCTGAAACTCTAATACTTTGGCCACCTCATGCGACGAATTGACTCACTGGAAAAGAGTCTGATGCTGGAAGGGATTGGGGGTGGGAGGAGACGGGGACGACAGAGAATGAGATGGTTGGATGGCATCACCGACTCGATGGACATGAGTTTGAGTGAACGCCGGGAGTTGGTGATGGACAGGGAAGCCTGGCATGCTGTGGTTCATGGGGTCGCAAAGAGTCAGACACGACTGAGCGACTGAACGGAATGGAAGGGAACGGATACAATATACAAGGTCTTTCCTGGTGGCTCGGGCTTCCTGGATAGCTCAGTTGGTAAAGAAACCGCCTGCAATGCAGAAGACCCCGGTTCAAGTCCTGGGTTGGGAAGATCCACTGGAGAGGAATAGGCTACCCACTCCAGTATTCTTGAGCTTGTCTTGTAACTCAGCTGGTAAAGAATCCGCCTGCAATGTGGGAGACCTGGGTTCGATCCCTGGGTTGGGAAGATCCCCTGGAGAAGGGAAAGGCTACCCACTGGCCTGGAGAATTCCATGGACTGTATGGTTCATGGGGTTGCAAAGAGTCGGACACGACTGAGCGACTTTCACTTCCCCTGGTGGTTCAGATGATAAATAATTCACCTGCAGTGTAGGATACCTGGATTTGAAATGTAGGATACCTGGATTTGATCCCTAGGTCTGGAAGATCCCCTGGAGGAGGGCATGACAACCTGCTTGAGTATTCTTGCCTAGAGAATCCCATGGACAGAGGAACCTATAGTCCATAGGGTCACAGAGTCGGACATGACTGAACATGTATATAGGCTGAGCTCCAACGTGCCCAATCTGCTATCCAGTGGGTCACACCATGTCCCGTCCACCAAGGTCAGGCTCTCAACCCTCTGTGTGGCAGTAGGGGTTCTTCCTTGGGTACTCTGTCACAGCCCCAGGGGTAGTGACTGCTCTTTATATCGCTATTCTTAGAGTCTTTAGAATTGTCTTTATTCGTACTACCTCATTATTTTTAATTTCTCATTATTTTAACCCTTATGGTTGGCAATTCTTTACATTAAACTTTACTTGTTCAAATAATGGTGTGGTTCCTACCTCTTAAATTAGGCTTGGACTGATACAGTGGATTGTGAAGAAGATAATCACAATCAGTTCAGTTCAGTTCAGTCCCTCAGTCGTGTTCAACTCTTTGCGACCCCATGAATCACAGCATGCCAGGCCTCCCTGTCCATCACCAACTCCAGGAGTTTACTCAAACTCATGTCCATCGAGTCGGTGATGCCATCCAGCCATCTCATTCTCTGTCGTCCCCGTCTCCTTCCACCCCCAATCCCTCCTAGCATCATAGTCTTTTCTAGTGAGTCAACTCGTTGCATGAGGTGGCCAAAGTATTGGAGTTTCAGCTTTAGCATCAGTCCTTCCAATGAACACCCAGGATTGATCTCCTTTAGAATGATAAAACCTCCAATTCAGAGAAAAGAGACAATCAGGCTTACTATTCCAGTGTGCTGTGCTTAGTCACTCAGCTTTGTCTGACTCTTTGGGACCCCATGGGCTGTAGCCTACCAAGCTCCTCTGTCCATGGGAATTCTCCAGGCAAGAATACTGGAGTGGGTTGCCACGCCCTCCTCCACGTGATCTTCCTGACCCAGGAATCGAACCAGGGTCTCCTGCATTGCAGGAGAATTCTTTACCAGCTGAACCATCAAGGAAACCTGGAGGATTTATCAAATCACAATGGTCAGGAAGAGCAAGAACTGTCTTCTCTATCAATAAAAGGATTTCCTTGATTAGACCACATAGTAGCTGTCACTGTCTAGGTGGAAACTGTCTTGTTCACTGGCCTTTGTGCATCCTGTTAATGGTTTCTGTTGTCCTTATCTACTGTCCATCCTAGTCTGATCTAAGCTGGGCATTGGAGAGTGTGCAGCATGACTTTTAGGTGTAGCATGACTTTCTTTGTAAACCACTTCCTATTAGTGCACATTTGAGGTCTGAAGGTTACTCTAACAATTTAAAAATTATTTTCAGACAGAGTTATTATGTCTGTCCACCAGAAACTTGTGGCACTCTGTGATGCTGAGGACTCAGAATTAGCTTGAGTGGCTTTACGTTGTGAAGTGTTGACCTCACGGTTCAGGGTGTCAGCATTGGTTCTGAACAATGAATAGAAAAAGAAGGAAAGGAAGTCAAATGGTGCAGTTGTGTTGTCTCTTAAGGAATATCCCAAAGTTCTCACAAGCTACTTCTCTTTACGTTCTCATCTCATCACATCAGCCAAATATAGTTGCAGTGCCACAACTAATTTAATTGCAAAGGAGACTGGGAAATATTATCTTTATTCAGAGTGGCCTTGTGCCCACTTAATAATTGTATTCATATGGAAGAAGGGATGAAATGGTCATTGGGGGACAAGTGAGAGACTGACACATTTGGCTCCTGTGATTTGAAATACATATGGACCAATATAAAAAATGTATGTGGCTATATACATGCTTTTAATTATAAAGTACTACTTTTTTTTTCTCATTGAACATTACAAAACTTATCCCTCTTTAAAAAGCAAAAGAGGCTGGTTAAAATATACTAGGCACTTTATGGCAATATTTGAAGAGATAATAATCATATTTAGAAGCAAACTCTTTCCTTAGTTTAGTTTTTGAAACTGGTTTCCAGTTCCTGTCTTCTGTTTCAAGAATTCTAGATAGCATCTGTGTGGCAATGGCTAAGACTATTCTTTGAGATTTTAACAACATTTAGACCCCCAGAACACCATGCATAGTAAACTTTAAGTGGAGAGAGAGAGAATGAGCAAGAGAATCAGAGAAAGAAAGAGATTTCCTTCAAGTTAGGAATAAATAAGAAACTGGAAAATTTAATTCACTTATTCATTCATTCAAGGTCATCTTGCTAAGAGTGACAATCTCTTGTTCTCTAGTTTGAAACCATTTACGTCTATGGTGTAGGTCATAAAAGCAGTTCAGGGAATCTAAGATGAGTCACTTCAACATCTGAATACATACACTGCCTGATATAACTGAGTTCTACAGAAACTGGTAACACTTTGACAGTGTGTATTTTTAAAAGCATCTTTTTTACAAAAGTCTCAAAGCACTTTACATTTTGAAAGCTCAAAAGAAAAAAAGTTAGAAATCTGAAGCAGTGGGAAGCATAGATCAATTTGGGAGTGTAATTACTTCAATTATTTCTAATAAAATCATTTTGAATTAAGTGAAAATAGTCTTAAGTTTTAAACATTCACTAAGGATTAAGAGTGGCAGGCTCAAGCCTTTATCTTCCCATTAAAAAAATGAGGCCTATTATTCTATATTGAGTTAATAGACTTTTGTGGGATTTTTTTGAGATAAAGGAAAGTATATAATTGCTTAGACTAATCAAGAGGGACAGCCAAATCCATTTTTCTTTAGTGCAGTTACATTGCAATAATCAAAAACTGAAAATATGAATGACAAATTCCTTCCAATGGTTGTAAATTTTGCATATGACTCCAACCCAATATTTCTATCCTCATTGTGAGGGTCAAACTGTCTACCCTCAATTATTTAGAAATGATTCTTAGACTTGCAGTGGTTAAGAACACAAATTCTGGAGTCAATTCAAATTCTAGTTCAAAAATTATTAAGCCACATCACCTTGGGTAATTCACTAAACGTTCTGTCTGTGCTTCAGTTTCCATGTGTATGTAACAGGAATGGTACTAGAACCTATCCTATTGTGCTCAGGATCAAGCACATTAATATTTCTCAGGTATATAGAACAGTGCCTGTCACATAATTAGTGTTATTTGTGTTTAGCTACCTATGGGGTCGCACAGAGTCGGACACGACTGAAGCAACTTAGCAGCAGTAGCAGCATTGTTGCTAGGTTCCTTCCAGCTCTAAAATTTTATGATTCTATTATCTTTTCTATGCATGCATGCTCAGTCATATCTGACTCTTTGTGACTCTGTGGACTATAGCCTGTGAGGTTCTTCTGTCCATGGAATTTTCCAGACCAGAATACTGGAGTGTGTTGCCATTTCCTACTCCAGGGGATCTTCCCGATCCAGGGATTGAACCCACGTCTCCTGCATTGGCAAGTGGATTCTTTACCACTGCACCACATGGGAAGCCCAATATCTTCTTTATAATCTTCTTTATATAGAAATATAAGTTATTGATAGATTCTTTGTGTTTTAGTGCACTTATAAGCATTGACATCTTGCTACAAATAATGTGACAGCTTATGATTTCTGATATGTGGTGCATACAGTAAAAAATTTGTCTTTATAGAGCACATTCTGGAAAGGGTGCTGCTTAACTAGAAAGCCTATTTTGAGTTTGAAATGGTCAGGTAGGATCCACAGGTCCAAGTATCTGTAATGAATAAGTAATTGTTTCCCAGACTTCAAATATATATGCATATGTGTAGGTATGTGTATATGCAGATACATATACATATATGCTGTTCAGTGATGTGTAGATAGAAACTTCTAATTTCTCCAAAGGAAATGGTGAAAAACTTTAGCCTGGAAGGAGGACAGAAGTCTGTCTCTTTTGGAACAATCCTAGTATATCTATCTGCTGGAGATTTCTCCTCTTTGTGGGCAGTTCAGTTTTTCATTATAATTTTGTATTCAGCCACTCAGCCTGACATTGTTCAGTGTTAAAAATTCAAGGGAGAGCTTTTGTTATTTTTTTGTCATTCTGTGTATGTATGTATTTACAAAGGGTAGATATGTGCCCTGATAATGCCCTTTAAAATATTGGATAAAATCTGTTTTCTTCTTGGCTAGAAAACCTGATTACAGAATATGGTGATTCTCAGTTTTGATTTTGAACCATGCAAATGCATCACCTATTCATAAATTTAACCAATAATTTAAAAATGCAAAAAGAAATTAAAAGATATTTTTTAAATTAAGGATTTTGGCTTAGTGTGTGAAGCCAGTATTAATGAAATATAGATATTAAATGAAGTTTGAATAAAAGTCTTTCCACTCACAGTTTTCAACTATTTTTTTTACTCTCCCATAGTCTGCACTATCATCAGTATGTTTCCAAATCTAAAAATTTTAAAGTCCATTCTGCATTATAAACTTCTCTTCACTTTCATATAAATGCTATGTTA
Organism: Moschus berezovskii; assembly: GCF_049115385.1. NCBI lineage: Eukaryota > Metazoa > Chordata > Mammalia > Artiodactyla > Moschidae > Moschus > Moschus berezovskii. Next base: position 116,668,896 of record NC_142460.1, on the reverse strand, counting down.
CAAATCAACAGGGTGCTTAAGGTACAAGGTGGAAGAAGCTTAACTTGATCTTCCATTCAGTGGTAGTAAAACTTGAAGGATGCCAAATTCCCTCACAGTGAAAAATGGATCCCTGTGAGGCTGACACAATGTCTGAAAATCTCACCATTAACATTGCTCCTTGAGGGCTTTGTGGAGACAAGCATTTTAATTAGGTTAAAGCCTCATATTTCCGGGGTAAATCATTCACTAGCCAAACACAATAGCATGCATTTTTCCATCTTATTAAAACTTATTAACACACAGCAGAACCCGGAGGAAATGTCATGAGATAGAAAACAAGTGTGTGTCTCAGAGGAATGAAGAGGGAGAGAAAGGTCAGATTCATGAGAGTTATCAGGTCCCCAGTGGGCGTTTCTAGATCAAAAGGGAGCATCATGAGGTTTCACGAATCTCTTGTAGTTTCTCCTTAACTCTTCGCTGTATTATTTGGGGTAGAATTTTTTTGTATGTGTCCATTTTTATTTTTTGTTTTCTTGGTTTTACTAACTGGCTTCTTAAGACAAGAGCTACCCCCATTTGATGTGACCTTGTATTGTCTCTGTACTGGTTAGCTATGATGTTAAGTTGACATTCTATCTTGGTACTGCTGCAATAACTTGCTTTTGCCACACATATCTGAAAGTTTCTGTGGACTATTTATTTCAAAATAATAAATGAAAACAAAAAATATAGTCAGGCAGTAAGGTAATGACAGAGCAGTGCATGGAATCCTGAACATGAATAATAATCAAATCAATTTTTTAATCAGTTAAAATTTTATAGGTGAAAAATAATTAGAAATTAATCAAATGGACTCCCATTTTTGACTAGTTATAGCCATTAAATATCCTAAAAATCCACCAATTTAAAACAAATAAAATAAAGTAAAACTATAAAAAATCTAAGAACTCAAAAAAAATAAAGAACAATCAAAACAAAACACACAAAACCCCCAAAATGGCTGAACTGCAGAAGACTAAGTTGATCCTGGGACTACAAAATTGCTAGGGGAATGTTGAAACCTCTAAAATATGAGATTTGCATTTTATTAGTTACACAGAAATAGGTAACAAGTCCTTGATTCCATATAGTGTGAGAAATGGGACTGAGGTCTGTATTAAAATGAAATTATTAATGGGTTTCATCCATAGTAAAAGCTAGACTAGTAAAGTCGAACTCACTCATTGGTAAAGACCCTGATGCTGGGAGGGATTGAGGGCAGGAGGAGAAGGGGACAACAGAGGATGAGATGGTTGGATGGCATCACCGACTCGATAGACATGAGTTTGAGTAAACTCCGGGAGTTGGTGATGGACAGGGAGGCCTGGCATGCTGCAATTCATGGGGTCACAAAGAATCAGACACGACTGAACGACTGAACTGAACTGAACTGAAAGTCGAACTCATCAAGAGAATAAGACAAGGAAATTTCTCTATCTCGCCTTAGTGTCTAAGTGAAAACAAAAGTTTATCTTTAGAAATGGTAACTGAAGGCCAACTCTCATGCAACATGTTTCCATTTGAACGTTATACTATTGCATAATATGTGTATATAATCTGGCGCAGTAAACCCCATGCTGATCAATTAACAGGAAAGATGTCAAACCATGGCATTTTGGGTCACTGAGCTGTGTGCTAAATCACTCAGTCATGTTCGACTCTTTGCGACCATATGGACTGTAGCCCACCAGGCTCCTCTGTCCATGGGATTCTCCAGGCAAGAATACTGGAGTGGATTGCCATGCCCTCCTCCAGGGGATCTTCCTGACCCAGGGATCGAACCCACATCTCTTATATCTCCTGCATTGGCAGTTGGTTCTTTATCACAAGTACCACGAAATTCTCTCTGGAGGAATCTCATCAGGTTCAATGGGTTTTTATCTCATGAATGTAAGAATGGTTCAGTGTTGAAAAACTAGTCAGGATAACTCACTATGTTGAGAAAATAACATCATCATATAAATTGATGGAGAAAACTCATTTAACAAAGTCCAGCATCTCTTCTTGATTAACACTCTTGAAAAGCTAGGAAGGGAAAGACACTTCATAAGTCTCATAAAAGTCATGTACAAAAAATTAAAGCCAACAAAATACTTAATGATGTAACACCAAATTATTTTCTCCTAAGATCTCATAATACATTTTCCCTTAAAGAACAAGACAAGGATTATCGACCCTCACCACTTCTACTCAACATTATACAAAGAACTCCCAACCAATGTAGGAAGGAAAGGAAAAGAAATAAATGACATAGGAATTGGAAAGAAGAAATAAAAATCTCCATATGCACAAATAACATGCTTGTCTATGTATAGAATTCCAAAGATCCTGCAAAACAAGACACAACTCCTAGTTTCCAATGTCACAAGATAGCAGGTTAACACACAAAAATCAGTTGTAATTCTGTTTCTGTTTTGTTTAAAATAAAAGCAGTTTTTAAAATGTTATTTACATTAGTTTCCCCAAATGATCAACTTAGGTGTGTATATAACAGATTATCTAAAAGGATGTCTATATGCTAAAAAACACAAAATTTTGAGTGAAGTAACCAAGGACCTAAATGAATGGAGAAACATATAGTGTTCATAAATTGGAAGTCTCAAGATAATAAAGGTGACAATTTTATTGGAAGTAATAAGGAGCTGATTAGATGGTGCAAAGGAAGATAATCAGTGAACTTAAAGACAAAACAATAGAATCATAAATGATAACTCTGTATACGAGACAGCAAAAGAGACACAGATGTATAAAACAGTCTTTGGGACTCTGTGGGAGAGGGAGAGGGTGGGATGGTTTGGGAAAATGGCATTGAAACATGTATATTATCATATGTGAAACGAAGCGCCAGTTCAGGGTCGATGCATGTTACAGGATGCTCGGGGCTGGTATGGGGGGATGACCCAGAGGGAAGATAAGGGGAGGAGGGAGGTGGGAGGGGGGTTTGGGAGGGGGAACTCATGTACACCCAGGCAGATTCATGTCAGTGTATGGCAAAACCAACCAATATAATATTGTAAAATAATTAGCCTCCAATTAAAAAAAAAGAAAAAGAAAAAATGAAAAAATAAATAAATGAAAAAAAAAAAAAGAATCAATCCAGAACAAACAGAATTGAAATGATCAGAACCTCAGTGATCTGTGGGGGAAACATCAAGTGATATGACATGTATTTAATTAGAAACCCAGAAGAAAGAAAGGTGTGAAGGAAAAAAAATATTTAAGGAAATTAAGTCTGAAAAAAAGATGAAAACTGTAAACCATGGTTCCAAGATACTCAAAGAATCCACACACAGAAATTCCATGCCAGTACAGTTGATTATCAAATTGATTATTACTAACAATAAAGAAAGTATTTTCCTGATCGCACAATGTTAAAGCATCTGCCTGCCAGTGCAGGAGATTCAGGAGGCATGGGTTCGATTCCTGGGTTGGGAAGATCCCCCAGAGAAGGTAATGGCAACCGACTCAAGTATTCTTGCCTGGGAAATCTCATGGACAGAGGAGCCATTGTGAGCACCAGTCCATGAAGTCATAAAAGAGTCAGACATAACTTAGTGACTAAATAACAATAACATGAATGTTTAAACCACCTGGGGTGCACTTAAACGGGTTTACTATATTGGTTATAAACCATATCTCCATATGTTTATTAGAGATGAATGAATTAATGAATACCGGAGTAAGTAAAAAAATCTGAAGCAATATAATTCCTGAAGGTGTATAACTGAAAACAATGTCCAAAAATTATAATAAACAGGGAAAACTCATTATTCAATAATACTTTCAAAAATCAAATAAAAATTAAAGTGTTTTGGGAGATGTAGAGTTGATAATTCTATACAGAAAAGTAAGAATAGATGTATGTGAAAGTCACAATTGTGGTTAGTTTGTACAGGCAGGATAAGCAGGGTAGGTAGGAAGTTTTGATTGCAGAGATATGCTCAGGCTTCCAGCATAGGTTCTATTTCTTGACCTGTACAGAGTTAATCTGATGATTTAATAATAATTAAGCTCTTAGTTTTATGTATTCTTCTCTAAGTGTAATATTTTTCACAGTATAATGAGAAAAATCAACTCTGGTCACCTTTACACGAGGCTCCAATCATACATACGATTCATGATAACATTGGTTTCCTCAGAGTTAACTCATATTTTTAACAATTTGTGAATGTGCCTTTCTCTCACACTTTTATAGGATGCCCAGAGGTGATTTGGAGAGAGGGAGCCAGCATTCTGCACTAATTTGCCATCTTAGCAAGAAACAAAAGCTTTATGACTTTTCTTTGAAATAGACACTTTAGCTTTTTTTGTTACTTGATTAACTTACAGTCTTCCTGATTGAGTTTGATCAGATGTACTTTAACATATATACAAAACACATAATACACCAGCTTCCCTGGTGGCTTAGGTGATAAAAGCATCTGCTTGCAATGAGGGAGACACGAGTTTGATCCCTGGATGGGGAAGATCCCCTGGAGAAGGAAATGGCAACCCATTCCAGTTCTCTTGCCTGGAAAATTCCATGGATGGAGAAGTCTTGTAGGCTACAGTCCAAGAGTTGGACACAACTGAGAGACTTCACTTTCATTTTCAATACATGTATATTTCTATATATGTAGAACGTATTATGTGTTTAGTTGATGTATAATATATAACCTTATAAAGTACACAAACAAAAAATATATATAAGATACTTTGTGTATGTTTAAATATGTAATGTATATATTTGAGGACTTCTGTTCAAACCATACATTCATAGACTAAATTTTAATGGTTTCCTCTTTTTCTTAAATATTATTACAAACATTTTATCATACTATTAACTATTTAAACATCTCTAATTTCTGGTGACCATGTAACATTCGAGAAAATGGATGTACGTGCTGTATTTTACTTTTCCCCATTTATTGTTTGATAATTTTATTGTCTCTAAATTTGCATTGTACATAATAGGTCTAAATTAATCTTTTCACATGAAAATATGATTGTAGTTATAGCATGAGATCTTAAATGTGGAATTATTGGATTAAAATTAAGATCTATTGGGTTAAAGATAAGATATTTTAAAAATTGTTGATAGTTTGTACTGGATTTCCTTCCATATAAATTTTAGCAATTTAAACTTTTAGCAATAATATGTAAGGATATCTATTTTAGCATACATAACAAATGTAAACAGTTGTAAAACTTTCTCAATTTGACAGTTTAAAAAGTATGTCTCTGGTCTGCATATTTTACTGCCATTGAAATTGACATTTTAAATTTTTTATGAATTTGTTTTGTTTTAATTGAAATATATTTGACACATATATAGGTATATAACATGTTTATTTGATGTATTTATATCTTGTAATATGATTGTTGTTGTAGTGATAGCACCTTTGTCACATCACATAATTATCATTTCTTTTTTGTGGTGGGGATAATTAATATCTAGACTCTTAACAAGTTTTATGGTTATAATACAATATTGTTATCTGTATTCACTATGTGGCACACTAGATCTCTAGGACTTGTCTATTAGCTGCAGGTTTGTACCCTTAAATAATTTCTCCCTTGTGCCCCTACCGCTCAGCCCCTGGTAGCCATTATTTTACTCTATTTACACTATTTTACTTACTATTTGGTTTTTATAAGGTTTATTTTTAGATTTATATTTTGTTTTATTTAGATTCCGCATATAAGTGCTCTCATATAGTATTTATCTTTCTTTGTGTGATTTACCTCACCCATCATATGTTCCACCCACTCAAGTTCCATCTATGTTGTGGCAATTGACAGGATTTCCTCCTTCCTCATGCCTGAATACTATTTCACTGTATGCACATACCATATCATCTTTATCCACTCATCTGTTGACAGGCAATTAGGTTGTTTCCATATCTTGTATATTGTGAATAATGCAGCAGTAAATATGGGAGTGCATATATCTCTGATATTGTTTTCATTTCCTTTCATTATATACTTAGATGTAAAATTTCTGGATCATGTGGTAGTTCTATTCTTAATATTTTGAGGAAACTCTGTCTTGTTTCCATAGAGACCGAAGCAATTTAAATCCTACCAGAAGTGTACAATGGTTCCCTTTTAGCCACATCTTCACTGATACTTACTAGGTACTGTCTTCTTGATGATAACCAAAGGAATTAAATAGACCTTTTCCAAAAATGACATCCAAATGGCTTCCCATGTGGCTCAAAGGTAAAGAATCTGCCTGCCAATGCAGGAGTTTCAGGAGACATGGGTTCAATCCCTGGATTGGGAAGATCCCCTGGAGTAGGATATGGCAAACCACTCCAGTATTCTTTTCTGGAAAATTTCATAGACAGAGGAGCCTGGCGGACTACTGAGCATGTACACACACACACATACACATAAATATACAAGCACACACACACACACATAAATATACAAGCACACACACAAGTGCATCAGTTCAGTTCAGTTCAGTTCAGTTGCTCAGTCGTGTCCAACTCTTTGCGACCCCATGAATCACAGCACGCCAGGCCTCCCTGTCCATCACCAACTCCTGGAGTTCACTCAAACTCATGTCCTTCGTGTCGGTGATGCCATCCAGCCATCTCATTCTCTGTCGTCCCTGTCTCCTCCCACCCCCAATCCCTCCCAGCATCAGACTCTTTTCCAGTGAGTCAACTTGTCGCATGAGGTGGCCAAAGTATTGGAGTTTCAGCTTTAGCATCAGTCCTTCCAATGAACACTCAGGATCGATCTCCTCTAGAATGGACTGGTTGGATCTCCTTGCAGTCCAAGGGACTCTCAAGAGTCTTCTCCAACACCACAGTTCAAAAGCATCAATTCTTAGACACTCAGCTTTCTTCACAGTCCAACTCTCACATCCATACATGACCATGGGAAAAACCATAGCCTTGACTAGATGGACCTTGGTTGGCAAAGTATTGTCTCTGCTTTTTAATATGCTATCTAGGTTGATCATAACTTTCCTTCCAAGGAGTAAGCGCCTTTTAATTTCCTGGCTGCAATCACCATCTGCAGTGATTTTGGAGCCCAAAAAAATAAAGTCTGACACTGTTTCCACTGTTTCCTCATCTATTTCCCATGAAGTGATGAGATCACATGCCATGATCTTTGTTTTCTGAATGTTGAACTTCAAGCCAACCTTTTCATTCTCCTCTTTCACTTTCATCAAGAGGCCTTTGAGTTCCTCTTCATTTTCTGCCATAAGGATGGTGTCGTCTGCATATCTGAGGTTATTGATATTTCTCCCAGCAATCTTAATTCCAGCTGGTGTTTCTTCCAGCCCAGTGTTCCTCATGATGTACTCTGCATACAAGTTAAATAAGTAGGGTGACAATATACAACCTTGACACACTCCTTCTCCTATTTGGAACCAGTCTGTTGTTCCATGTCCAGTTCTAACTGTTGCTTCCTGACCTGCATACAGGTTTCTCAAGAGGCAGGTCAGGTGGTCTGGTATTCCCATCTCTTTCAGAATGTTCCACAGTTTATTGTGCATACCTACGGGTATATACATGCACATACACACAAGTAAGACTCTAACATTATTTCGCTTTGAACATCATTTATTTATGGATAAAACCTTTTTTCATTTTTTGAGATGCTCTTTATTACTTTATTTTTTCTATAAAATAAAGTGTGTGTGTTTTCTGTTCTTTAGATATTTATACACACATGTACCTAAAAAACTTTTAAGGCATATATCATATTGACTAGGTTTAGAAAGACATATATAAATGAAGCATCATTGAAAAAAACTTTAAAGAAAGAATGAGAAAAATTGTTGTACCAGGTAACCCGGGCAATGTTATAGTGGAAATTTAGTAGAAAAGCAAGATATGCAGATTAAGGTAGGAGAGAAAAAGTATAGCATTATATATTTCACATACTAAACATAAAGATGCTGTTAACTGAGTGTTTACTACATACAAGATATTTGTAAAGTATATTACATTTATTATCTCACTGATTCTAATAAAATCCAGGATCTCCTTTTTACAGATGGGAAAACCAAGACTTAATAACTTGATTTCCCTTGTCAGAAAAAGTTCAGACTAGGCCTCAAATCCAAATCTATCTGACTCCAAAGCCATCATCTTAACTGCTGTGCTATACTACTTTTGTGAGATTATAGAAAACATAAAAGTTTATCTAGTGAGACAAATACTCTCCTGTCCCTGTATTCTAGATGAAATTTATTATGTGGATGTTGAGTAACAATGATGGATAATGTCTTCAACACACATTTTACAGAAAATGGAGTAACATTTTAAAAATGGTCATTTCTTGTATCAGCTTTTGATAACAGCTTAGTTCATAACATTGAATTATAACTTAGCGCAGGCATTTCTATGGACAACAAGGCTGAGAGAGCACAGATATGTTGCTATCTGTGATCAGCCTGGCTCAGGAATGTGTTTATCATATGCCCATCCTAGGACGAGCCTTAGAGAATCAGAAAGTAGGGCTTAATTTTTAAAAATTATCAGGTAAATGGCAGATTCTATTAGAGAGGAAAGCAAGTCATATAGAAAAGTCAATGTAAGTTAGCAGTAATCTGTCCTCAAAATAGCCAAGATAGTTTCTTAATGAAAGAGCAGAACTGAGAACTGAAGCTGGGCTGATTACTTGTTCTCTGTATGTGAAACTTTGAGTCATGTGGAATTACACTTAGTGCCAAGTTAAAAAGTGCCAGGATTAAAGGGCTTCAGAGCCTGATTCACCACTATAGCCCAACACTCTGGAAGTTCTTGGCATAGAACACATGTTAGGTAAATATTTCTGCAATAAGTTAATTAATAATAGCATGAAAGAATGAATGGAGGATTTCCCAAGGATATCATTTTTTTTTAAAGAGCTATGTTTGTATCTCTCTGCTCAGTTTTGAGATCACATTAAGAACTTTGACAGTATGTGAAGATTTGATTATGTTTTCATTTTTGTTAATATCTTTCCCTAATGGGAGTTTTTCCTTCAACTAATAATGTAACAGTTATATACATACACTGTAATACATTGTTCTTTGTACTTAACATCAATAAATCTTCATCAAAACCATTATAGAATTTATTTTTTCTTTTCACAGTTAAAAAAACATAAAGGCTCAGAAGGGTTGAGCATCTCGTTCTATGTTGTCCAGCTGTGAGTAGCTAGGGTTTTGTCTGTCTTCCCAAGCCCAAACCCTTTATGATTCTATAAACCAATTATGGAACCACATTTTATCTATTTTGTGTCTTTGAGAAATGTTAATCATAAATGTTTCAAACTATACTAAAGTTTAAAGTAAATCCTCTTTTGTCATTTAAGGGGGTATATTTAAGTGAGATAGAGATATCAAACAAAAGGGGAGAACAAGAAATATCCTTTTTTATCTTTTCTCCTCTTTCCTTGATTGGCAACTGACTAGCAGACCACAGGGACTACATGAATTTAACTTTTTTTTTTTTTAAGGGGTAAATCACACAGCCTAGCAAGAATGGCATTACTGTTTATATGCATGATCTCTGATTTCAAATGAGTACCCAACCCTATTCAACATTCTATATTTCCCTTTTATACTCACTATTTTCAGAAATGTCTACTGTAAATATTTTCTTACTTTTCTAATTCATTCAATCTCAGCTAAGGTACCAAGGCATTTCCACCTCCAGATAAGCTCATATTATAGAAAGAATATAAAAGGGATCATAAGAGTGTTTTCTCTTATTCCACCACTAAATCTGCCAACAATCCTGGATCTGATTCCATACTGGTTTTCTTGGGATTTGATGAAGGAAGAGCAAGACATTATGACTTTCTGACTTTAAATTCATGAAAATATTTCTGTGGACCCTTAAAATCATTTGTCCCTTGAGAAGGAAATAACAACCCTCTCCAGTATTCTTGCTTGGGAAACCCCATGGACAGGGGAACATGGCAGGCTCCACAGTTCTTGGGGTTGCAAAAACATTGGACACAATTTAGTGACTAAATCACCACCACCATAAAGCCATTTGTAAGCTACTAAAACTCTTCCAACTCTGCTAAAGAGTAAGTGGGTTCTGAGGAAGAGCCTTTCTCACTATCAAATACTAATTCTTCTTAATCACTGGATTGCATCTCCTCCCATCTGCTCAAAGAACTTTCTATTTTAGTTTCCCCTTCTCATTATATTAACCACTTTTTAAAATATTGCATTTTTATCACCAGTATGAAAACAAACTTTAGTGTCTTCTCATTTTAAAACAAAAAACAAACAATGGAACATTTGTTTATTATCTTAGCCCTGTTGCTAACCTCTGTTTCCACTCCCATCTAGAGAAAAGCTTCTCTTAGTTCTGCCTTTCTTTGAGATCAAGCAAACATTTTTAATAATAATTGTTTTCTTCTATTTGTTTATAGTAATGCATTATTCTTTTAATTGCTATCCAAGGGACTTCCTAGTATCCTCTCGTATAAGTTGAATGCAAATGGAGAAGACAGTCATCTTTGCTTTTTCACAATCTTAGAAAGCATGCAATTTTTCACCATTACAAGTGATGTTAGTGGTAGGATTTTTGGTATATGCCCTTTAACCAAAATCAAAGAAGATATTTCTGTCCTAGTCTGCTAAAGGTTTTAAACACATTGCTTTTTCCACATTGAGATGATCATATGATTTTCTTCTCTAGACTGTTAATATGATGAATTGCACTGACTGATTTTCCCCCCATTTTTTATTGTAAAAGTCATATAAAATTTACTATTTTGATCACTTTAAGTGTATACTTTAGTGGCATCAATTACATTCATATTGTTGTGAAACCATCATCACCATCCATTTCCAGAAACATTTTAATCTTCTAAGACTAAAATTCTGTATCCATCCAACAATAACTCCATTTCCCTGTATTCCCAACCCCTGCCAATCACTATCCTATTTTCTGTATCTATGATTTGACTTCTGTAAGTACCTCATGAAAGGAAATACTATAATACTCATCTTTTTGAAACTGGCTCATTTCACTTAGTGTAAGGTTCATCCCTGTTGTAGCATACTGAAGTTTTTTTAAGGCTGAATAAGATTTCATTGGTGCTTCCCAGGTGGTATAGTGGTAGAGAATCTGTCTGCCAATGCAGGAGTTGTGGGTTCCATCCCTGGGTCAAGAAGATTCCCTAGAGGAAGGGATGGCGACCCACTCTAGTATTCTTGCCTGGGAAATCCCATGGACAGACGAGCCTAGCGGGCTATAGTCCATGGAGTCGCAAAAGAGTCAGACATTACTTAGTGACTAAACATCAAGAATTCATTGAATATATATGCCATATTTTCCTTATCTATTCATCCACAGATACTTGGGTTGTTTCCACACTTTAGCTATTATGACTAATGATACTGTGAATACAGGTATACAAATACCTCTTTTAGACCCTGTTTTCAATTATTTCATATATATACCCCAAAGTGGAATTGCTGGATCATATGGCAACCCACTCCAGTATTCTTGCCTGGAGAATCGCCATAGACAGAGGAGCCTGACAGGCTACAGTCAATGGAGTTGCAAAGCACAGCACAACACATGGTAATTCTACTTTTTTGAAACAATGCCATATTATTTATCACAATGGCTGTATAATTTTGCATCCCACAAGAGTTCCAATTTCTCCACATCTTCACTTGTTCTTGTCATTCCTTTTTGATAGTAGCCATCATAATAGGTGTAAGACGGTATCTAATTGTAGTTTTGATTTGCATTTCCCTGGACTGGAAAAGGTCAGTTTTCAGTCCCATCCCAAAGAAAGGCAATGCCAAAGAATGCTCAAACTACCACACAATTGCACTCATCTCACATGCTAGTAAAGTCATGCTCAAAATTCTCCAAGCCAGGCTTCAGCAATACGTGAACCGTGAACTTCCAGATGTTCAAGCTGGTTTTAGAAAAGGCAGAGGAACGAGAGATCAAATTGTCAACGTCCGCTGGATCATGGAGAAAGCAAGAGAGTTCCAGGAAAACACCTGTTTCTGCTTTATTGACTATGCCAAAGTCTTTGACTGTGTGGATCACAATACACTGTGGAAAATTCTAAAAGAGATGGGAATACCAACCACCTGACCTGCCTCTTGAGAAACCCGTATGCAGGTCAGGAAGCAACAGTTAGAACTGGACATGGAACAACAGACTGGTTCTGAATAGGAAAAGGAGTACATCAAGGCTATATATTGTCACCCTGCTTATTTAACTTCTATGCAGAGTACATCATGAGGAACGCCGGGCTGAAAGAAGCACAAGCTGGAATCAAGATTGCCGGAAGAAATATCAATGACCTCAGATATGCAAATGACACCACCCTTATGGCAGAAAGTGAAGAGGAACTCAAAAGCCTCTTGATGAAAGTGAAAGAGGAGAGTGAAAATGTTGGCTTGAAGCTCAACATTCAGAAAACGAAGATCATGACATCTGGTCCCATCACTTCAAGGCAAATAGATGGGCAAACAGTGGAAATAGTGTCAGACTTTATTTTTTTGGGCTCCAAAATCACTGCAGATGGTGATTGCAGCCATGAAATTAAAAGACACTTACTCCTTGGAAGGAAAGTTATGACCAACCTAGACAGCATATTAAAAAGCAGAGACGTTACTTTGCTAACCAAGGTTCGTCTAGTCAAGGCTATGGTTTTTCCAGTGGTCATGTATGGATGTGAGAGTTGGACTGTGAAGAAACTGAGCACTGAAGAATTGATGCTTTTGAACTGTGGTGTTGGAGAAGACTCTTGAGAGTCCCTTGGACTGCAAGGAGATCCAACCAGTCCATTCTAAAGGAGATCAATCCTGGGTGTTCATTGGAAGGACTGATGCTGAGGCTGAAACTGCAATACTTTGGCCACCTCATGAGACGAGTTTAGTCGCTGGAAAAGAGTCTGATGCTGCGAGGGATTGGGGGCAGGAAGAGAAGGGGATGACAGAGAAGGAGATGGCTGGATGGTATCACCGACTCAATGGACATGAGTTTGAGTGAACTCCGGGGGTTGGTGATGGACAGTGAGGCCTGGTATGCTGTGATTCATGGGGTCACAAAGAGTTGGACACGACTGAGCGACTGAACTGAACTGAACTGAAATAGAAGGAAGGGAATACAGCTCCACCCGTCAGCAAAAAATTGGATTAAAGATTTACTGAGCATGGCCCCATCCATCAGAACAAGACCCAGTTTACCCCTCAGTCAGTCTCTCCCATCAGGAAGCTTCCATAAGCCTCTTATCCTTATCCAGCAGAGGGCAGACAGAATGAAAGCCACAATCACAGAAAACTAACCAATCTAATCACATGGGCCACAGCCTTGTCTAACTCAATGATAGTATGAGCCATGCCATTGTACGGTCATGGTGGAGAGTTCTGACAGAATGTGGTTACTGGAAATGGGAATGGCAAACCACGTTAGTATTCTTACCTTGAGAATCCCATGAACGGTATGAAAAAGCAAAAAGATAGGACACTGAAAGATGAACTCCCAGGTTGGCAGGTGCCCAATATGCTACTGGAGATCAGTGGAGAAACAACTCCAGAAAAAATGAAGAGACAGAGCCTAAGTAGTAACAACACCCGGTTGTGGATGGGACTGGTGATAGAAGCAAGGTCCGATGCTGTACAGAGCAATATTGCATAGGAACCCGAAATGTTAGGTCCATGAATCAAGGCAAATTGGAAGTGGTCAAATAGGAGATGGCAAGAGTGAACGTCGACATTCTAGGAATCAGTGAATTAAAATGGACTGGAATGGGTGAATTTAACTCAGACGACCATTATATCTACTACTGTGGGCAGGAATACCTTAGAAGAAATGGAGTAGCCATCATAGTCAAAAAAAGAGTCTGAAATGCAGTACTTGGATGCAGTCTCAGAAATGACAGAATGACCTCTGTTCGTTTCCAAGGCAAACCATTCAATATCACGGTAATCCAAGTCTATGCCATGACCAGTAATGCTGAAGAAGCTGAAGTTGAATGGTTCTATGAAGACTTACAATACCTTTTAGGACTAACACCCAAAAAAGATGTCCTTTTCATTATAGGAGGCTGGAATGCAGAAGTAAGAAGTCAAGAAAAACCAGGAATAACAGGCAAATTTGGCCATTGAGTACAGAATGAAGAACACTAGTCATAGCAAACACCCTCTTCCAACAACAAAAGAGAAGACTCCACACATGGACATCACAAGATTTTCTACACCAAAATAAGATCGACTGTATTCTTTGCAGCTAAAGATGGAGAAGTTCTATATAGTCAGCAAAAACAAGACCCGGAGCTGACTGTGGTTCAGATCATGAATTACTTATTGCCAAATTCAGACTTAAACTGAAGAAAGTAGGGAAAACCACTAGACCATTCAGGTATGACCTAAATCAAACCCCTTATGTTTAACAGTGGAAATGAGAAATAGATTTAAGGGACTAGATCTGATAGACAGAGTGCCTGAAGAACTATGGATGGAGGTTTGTGACATTATACAGGAAACAGGGATCAAGATCATCCCCAAGAAAAAGAAATGCAAAAAAGCAAAATCGCTGTCTGAGGAGGCCTTCAAAAAGTTGTGAAAAGAAAAGAAGTGAAAAGCAAAGGAGAAAAGGGATGATATACCCATTTGAATGCAGAGTTCCAAAGAATAGCAAGGAGAGATAAGAAAGCCATCCATAGTGATGAGTGCAAAGAAATAGAGGAAAACAATAGAATAGGAAAGACTAGAGATCTCTTCAAGAAAATTAGAGATACCAAGGGAACATTTCATGAAAAGATGGGCTCGATAAAGGACAGAAATGGCTTGGACCTAACAGAAGCAGAAGATATTAAGAAGAGGTGGCAAGAATACACAGAATAACTGTACAAAAAAGATCTTCATGACCCAGATAATCACAATAGTGTGATCACTCACCTAGAGCCAGACATCCGGAATGCGAAGTCAAGTGGGCCTTAGGAAGCATCACTCTAAACAAAGCTAGTGCAGGTGGTGGAATTCCAGTTGAGCTATTTCAAATCCTAAAAGATGATGCTGTGAAAGTGTTTCATTCATTATGCCAGCACAATATGGAAAACTCAGCAGTGGCCACAGGACAGGAAAAGGTCAGTCTTCATTCCAATCCCAAAGAAAGGCAATGCCAAAGAGTGCTCAAACTACCGTACAATTGCACTTATCTCACATGCTAGTAAAGTCATGCTCAAAATTCTCCAAGCCAGGCTTCAACAATACATGAACAGTGAACTTCCAGGTGTTCAAGCTGGGAGAGGAACCAGAGATCAAACTGTCAACATATGCTGGATCATCAGAAAAGCAAGAGAGTTCCAGAAAAACATCTATTTCTGCTTTACTGACTATGCCAAAGTCTTTGACTGTGTGGATCACAATAAACTGTGGAACATTCTGAAAGAGATGGGAATACCAGACCACCTGGCTTGCCTCCTGAGAAATCTGTATGCAGGTCAGGAAGCAACAGTTAGAACTGGACATGAAACAACAGACTGGTTCCAAATAGGAAAAGGAGTATGTCAAGGCTGTATATTGTCACCCTGCTTATTTAACTTGTAAGCAGGGTACATCATGAGAAACGCTAGGCTGGAAGAAGCACAAGCTGGAATCAAGATTGCTGGGAGAAATATAAATAACCTCAGATATGCAGATGACACCACCCTTATGGCAGAAAGTGATGAAGAACTAAAGAGCCTCTTGATGAAAGTGAAAGAGCAGAGTGAAAAAGTTGGCTTAAAGCTCAACATTCAGAAAACAAAGATCATGGCATCTGGTCCCATCACTTCATGGGAAATAGATGGGGAAACAGTGGAAACAGTGTCAGACTTTATTTTTTTGGGCTCCAAAATCACTGCAGATGGTGATTGCAGCCATGAAATTAAAAGACGCTTACTCCTTGGAAGAAAAGTTATGACCAACCTAGAGAGCATATTAAACAGTAGAGACATTACTTTGCCAAAAAGGTCCGTCTAGTCAAGGCTATGGTTTTTCCAGTGGTCATGTATGGATGTGAGAGTTGTACTGTGAAGAAAGCTGAGCGCCAAAGAATTGATGCTTTTGAACTGTGGTGTTGGAGAAGACTCTTGAGAGTCCCTTGGAAAGCACGGAGATCCAACCAGTCCATCCTAAAGGAGATCAGTCCTGCGTGTTCATTGGAAAGACTGATGTTGAAGCTGAAACTCCACCTCTTTGGCCACCAATGCAAAGAGCTGACTCGTTGGAAAAGACCCTGATGCTGAGAAGGATTGAGGGCAGGAGGAGAAGGGGACAACAGAGGATGAGATCGTTGGATGGCATCAGTGACTCAATGTACATGTGTTTGGGTAAACTCCGGGAGTTGGTGATGGACAGGGAGACTTGGCATGCTGTAGTCTATGCGGTCACAAAAAGTCGGACATGTCTGAGTGACTAAACTGAACTGAACTAATGATTAGTCATGTTGAGCATCCTTTTATGTATTTACTGGCCACTAATTTTATCTTCTTTGGAGAAATGTCCGTGCAAGTTCTTTGCTACTTAAAAGTTTTTCTTTGATTTTTTCATTCAAAATTGTTTGACCTATTCTATATAATACGTATTTTTTTATTATTAAGATTAACTTTTTGATTTTTAGGGAAAAAACAGTGAGATTTCATTGGAATTGCTTTGGATGTGTAGATCAATTTGGAGAGAATCAGTGTTAACATTACTGAGACTTTTAATTCATGAAAAGTATTGTATTTCGTTATTTATTTAGGTCTTCTTTAATTTTTCTCAGGAATTTAGTGCACATTTCTTATTAAATGTAATCCATATACTCATTTATGTGTTATCTCTCACCAGAGTTTTGGCTCACAGAAGTTTATAAGTGTATGAATGGAGAAGAAGTACAATTCTAGATTTTCTCTTTTTCCTTGCCTCATTTTATACCATAATTTATATATAAAATACTTTAATCTGATGTATTTTTTGAGCTGATGTTAAATCATCAAGTATATAGGGCATGTTATAAATATTGTTGTTTTATTCAGAAATTGGAAATTCAGACATTAAATAGGTTTTCTTCAATTTATATAGAAACAGCCTATTCATAAAAGACTTTTATATCTGTTTTGGTGTATTAATCCTCTTCTGGAATTAGATCCTACTTCATCAACACAGACTTACTTTTCAAATCATTAAAATAAAAGAAACATTGTCAAGTGCTCTTTGAAAATTCCATTTAAAATCTCAGTGTACAGCATTCTGTTTATGTATACCAAATCATCACATGCCATTACATGTAAATTTAAGATAAATAAATAAACTTTGAGTCCCTCTACTCTGAAAAAAAAAAACCCAAAATTATATTGCATTAAGCACCAATATATAAAAATGAAACTATATTGTAGTAACTGTAGGTTTTATTTTAAAAAACTTTTATAAATAAAAGTAAATTCTTTATGAATCATATCCACATTCTCTTCTAGTGTCACTAATTGTTATGCTAATGTAGTAGACTAACCAAATAAGTAGATTATTTCATCTATTGAATACACAGCATATCTAAAATTTTATTTTCCATATTAATGGATGTCAGGATAGTACAATTTATTACCACAAAGTTTAAAAAAATGTGAAGCATGATGATTATAATAATAGTTAAAACTGTATTACATATTTGACAGTCACTAAAAGAGTAGATCTTAAATGTTCTCACCAGAGAAGAGAAATGGTAATCATGTGAGGTGATGGAGTGTTAACAGTAATGACATTATAGTAATCGTTTTGCAATATATGTTGTCGTTGCTGTTGTTCAGTCACTAAGTCGTGTCCAACTCTTTGAGACCCCGTGGACTACAGCATGCCAGGCTTCCCTGTCTTTCACTAACTCCCGGAGTTTGCTCAAACTCATGTCAATTGAATTGGTGATGCCATGCAACTATCTCACCCACTGTCTTCCCTTCTCCTCCTGCCCACATTCCTTCCCATGCAATATATCATCTTTCCCAGGTAATATCATATCAATACATTGTACATCTTAAATTCATAGAATATCTTATGCTAATTATATCTCAATAAACATGAAAAAAGTCAGCCAAATTAATTAATGTCATTTTTTTCATCCTTTCTTTGCTTTATACTTATACATGTCTCAGGACAAATGCTGTAATAAGAACATTCATAATGTATATAAGTCTTGGGTAAATTCCAAAGACAAGTACTTTCAGTAGTTGAAAATTATTAATATAAAAAGTGAGTTATGGGGTTAAAAACACCTAATTGAATTGATAAGAAATATTATTGAAACAGATATAAAAATACTTTATAATTTACCCATTAGCTGAAAGTAAAGTGGCTTTTTTAAAATCACTTAGACATCGTGTTTCATCACAAACAGTTTAAAATCACTGTAATCTAGTGTCATAATTTTTTACACTAAGAAATTTCAAGGAGCAGTTTCCTGTGGTAAAAATATGAAATTTTGTATATTTAATCTTTGTTTCTAATGCATTTTAATGAATATAAATTTGTCTATTTTACTTTCTTTGTTAATGGTAATTTGGTTTCCAAACATATATTAATTTGATATCATTAATTTTAAATGTCAAAAAAGAAAACATTCCTAATCTAACATTCTCTACCTGCTACTTGAAAATAGCGATTTAAATTTTGTGAATGAGGCATGTTTACTAGAATTCTTGAAATGGAATTAGATACATTCATTTGGACTGTTGTTTTTCTTTCCTAGCCATAGCTCTCTTATTGTGTGTTTTATGTTTTTTAATTTAGGCATTAATTTGATTACTTGCCTTACAGGGTCATGTTAATCTTTTATACCACTTTAACTGCTTAGGTATTTGTAACCACCAATGTTTCAATATAAAAATCCTGTTTCTATACCCAGTCTGATTAGTCGCTCATTTTAACTTTTGTGGTGGTGTTGTCACGGTATCTTCTATGTAGCACCTACTTCAGTTCCCTTTGTTTTCCATTTTTGGTTTCTTTCATTAATATATCACCTCAGCGGGGAAGCCTCTTGATGCTAGTTCAAGTCAGTAATAATCTTTCTAACCTAACAGACCAATGCTATTTTTTGTTAAGAAAACTTCTTTGTTGGCTTATCTGCAAGCAAGCCTTAATCAACCACAGAAATTCAAACATGTTGCTTGCTGCAAAGATAATAATCTTCTGGAATCTGAAGTTGTAGATGGTTATAAAATTTTGTTCATTAGTTAATGCTGGGAAGCAATTTGATAAGCTGCTTATGTTTTCTCTGTTGACTAAAACTAAGCATTTCAACTTTATATATATATATAAAACACCCTCCTTTGAACAAGATCTTGCATGAAACTGTAATATTTGAAAGAGATAAAATTTAAAATTGTTCTGGCTAAAAACAGGGATGGTTGTTCCTCTTTCAGTCTCTTCACCTTTCTCTTAAAGAAATCCAGAGAGAGAGAGAGAGTGCAAGAGCACACACATGTGTGAGAAAGGATGAGTATGTATGTTGATATTTTTCACTCTGCTGTACTTTAATTTTTGGTGTTTCTGCATTACTGTGTATAACTTTTATGATGAAAAATTATTAAAAAAAGAAATGCCGAGGGAACATGTAAAGTAAATAAAACTACTCCCTAAAAATGTAAAAATTCCTGCATTTTTACTAAACTTTAGATGCTAAGATGTTGTGGTTACCATGATATCTTTACAAAAGATTGAAAATAGGAGTTGTGTCTAGGGCTGTGTGCTTTAGATTAGCTATCTGATTGGTGTTAGGTGTTCTGCTGAGGTGCCTCTGGGGTGACAGCAGGAAATGAAGGGAGGATGAGTGAGTGGGGTCCAATACATTCTTCCTTTTTTCAATTGTGCAACTTCATTTTGATCAGTTTATATAGTAGATGTCTAGAAAAATACTTGAGAAAAGGTGTAACGAATCAAGTAGGACATGTCCTACAAATTCTTGAAGCCCATCAAGCCTATAAAGATGACTCATCTGAACAAAGAGAAATGCATGTGCCATGAGCAGAAGAAGCAGTCTTGAAATAAACACTGCTTATCAATTTTATAAGACTAATTGATGAGATAATTCTTTAATAAGATCAGATGCCATAATGACCCAAGATCCATTAATTATTATAGAAAACGTCTCAGTTGCACAGTGAATCTCATCAATTTCCTGAGTCTATAAACAAAAATGACCAGATCACCTCACATGTTCTTGGAATTTAAGTCCAAAAAAAACCCTGAAGTATGTCAGTGCCAGTTTTCACAAAACAACTTAATTTTCAAAAGACCTGTAGAATATATTGTCCCCAAAGGAGAGGCTTTTCCAGACACAACTCTTCGAAAGTTATTTGCCAGCTCATGTTGGAGTCTCAGAGCCTCTTTGTGATGCTGAGATTATAAACCAGATGCCTCCAATCAAGATCAATTCCAGGAAATGCTGGCCCAGTTTACACTCAAAAAAATGCTCAGAATTTTTTGGATTACACCCATCTATCCATGGTGAGTTTAAATTAGAAGGAAAGAGGTCTTTCTTTAGAAATCATTCTCTGTTTCTCAAAAATCTTCTTGTGAAATCACATGTTTATTTACCCAGGAAAGTATGAAGAATTGAAAGTGGATTTATAGACATTGGTGACTTTTCAGGGCTTCTGATTTCAGCTGAAGGCCTTGATAAGTGGCAGGTGCTTTATCATGACGACTAACTGGCATGTTCCACAGTGTTTCCTCTCTTGTACCAAGTATCTTTCTGATGATACAGCCAGAGAGCTTTTCTCTTCAAATCACAATGATGGGATTTTCTAAGTGGCAGATAACTAGCCCCTTCTGTCTTTCAAATAATCAAGGCAAAAACAAACCATAGAGAGAAAGACTCAGATGGAAGTTTAGGGCCAACAACAGTATAAGTAAGTAATGGTGTTAAAGGAAACAACAGTAGCATGATCAGAGCATTCAGAAGAATTAGACAAGAATAGAACAGTACAATTCCACAGAAACTGAAAAGGAAGAAAAGTGGAAAAAGAAAGAAATCTAATATGAAATAACATTCACTAGAAATTCTTTCCTACCTAAAGATTAAGTAACTTGTAGAAGTCTCCCTCTGCAAGTTTGCTGCAAATATAATACTGTAAAAGGAGACATGTAATTTAGTTGGCAAGATCTGTAATAACGGTAGACTGAAGGCAAGAGTATTGGGCCATGAAGTCAAGGAATAGAATAAGACAAAGACCTTACTGTCTCCAGACCAGAAAACTGTTTCCATCTCTCTAGGGTAGATGGAATGATGGTTAAAATGGACTCAAAATTGTACAATTATCTTATCCATATCAGTAATGAAATTGAGTACCTTTGATTTAACTGCTTTATTTGACTATAATTTATCTACACTTCAGCAACTAAAGAACTCTTAAATCATTTATCTAAGCCCTTGTTTAAGAATACTAAAATACGTCTTGGTTTTTAAGGGTGCTGTGCTGTCATATTGATGATAATAGCATTTCTGTTTATAATAGAAATGCATAAATACAGTTGGGTTCAAGTGCTTTCATATGCTCTAGAATATTGACTGTTTACATTTTCTAGAAGCTAGTTCTACCTTATTCTATAGAATTAGTTAGAATGTTTTATGTAGACTTTCTTTATCAGTGCCAGGTTCACACTAGATACTCAATAAATATTTGTTGATTAAATGAGAGATTGATTCTCATACATCTGAAACTTTTCCATGCTAAATGTTAGAAACTGTCACTTAAGGAAATTATTATTAAATTTAAATAAATGTAGTGCTTGTGTTTTCCTTCTTGATTGAGGTTTTCTTACCCAGAAATTTAAACTGGTTAACTGCTGCATGAATTAAATAAGCTTAGAAAAAAGTTCTTCTTGCATTTTTATAATTTCAACCTATTTCTGAAATGCATTTTGGCTGAATTGACTAGCCAAAAGCCAGTCAATGCCTGGCCTAAGCTAACATGGAACACATGTACACCCGAGGCAGATTCATGTCAATGTATGGCAAAACAAATACAATAATGTAAAGTAATTAGCCTCCAATAAATAAATTTTTAAAATTAATTAATTAATTAAAAAGTAACATAAAATGTAGTCAAAATAGTACCATTGATTTTAACAGTTGGCATAGCTGATAGCCACAGGGTTTAAGGTCTAAACTCAAATTTGCAAATGGTTCAGGAAAAAAAAGTGGAAAAGCTACTAGTTATGTTTTTAAAAGTACTGTAGTTCATGGAATACTGATTCACCTATCAATTTAGATAATTAGGGAATCGTGATTACCTCATTGTATTAGCTGTCCAGATAACCTATCTTGGTAAGTATAGCTTCCTATGGTATGGGGGCAGTGTAACAAGCTGACATAGTCTTTTCAAACTGTCAATAAGATTGTATTTCTTAAAGGTAAACCTAAGCAAGACTTAGTAAGCCAGGCAGTGCCCCCAAGCCAGCCAAAACAGAGAGATAATCTTGCATGTCACTCAACTACACTCACGGCAGGTAATTTGCAATCAAGGTCCCGCCACTTCTTCACCAACAGCACAGAGCTCTTACCTTTCCCCTCACATATTATTATGAGGGGCTTCCCTCATAGCTCAGTTGATAAATCATCTGCCTGCAATGTAGAGGACCCAGGTTCAATTCCTGGGTTGGAAAGATTCCCTGGAGAAGGAAATGGCAACCCACTCCACTATTCTTGCTTGGAGAATCCCATGGACACAGGGATGACAGGATCCACGGGATCGCAAGAGTCGGACATGACTTAGCAACTAAACCACCACCACCAGAATATCTATAGCTGTTGGCTCCTCTACCCCTGGGCAAAGAAGCTACCTCACAACATGTATTATCACATAAGAGCTGGTGTCAGTCAGCAGCCATATTGTCAAACTTCCCCACCTTTCCCTATTATGACCCTATTATAACTCATCTTCCTCAAATACCATTAGAAGTTTAAAATATTAAGTGCTCAGTTGTGTCTGACTCTTTGTGACCCTGTGGACTGTTAGAAGTGTTAGTCACTTATTCATGTCCAACTCTCTGTGACGTGATGGACTGTAGTCCATCAACCTCCTTTGTCCATAGGGCTCTCCAGACATGAATTCTGAAATGGGTTGCCATTCCCTTCTCCAGGGGATCTTCCCAACTCAGGAATCAAACCTGGGTCTCCCACATTGCAGTCAGAATCTTTACCATCTGAGCCCCCAGGGAACCCCCTATCTTGTGGTTAAAATTGTCTACAATTTGAATGAAGCACTGGTCTGGCACAGGTACCTTTGTTAATGCTTTTCCCGGCTTTCAAGACTCACAGCTATTTTAATTAGGGGAACAAATTTAGGTATAGAAAGCATAATGTAAAATTGAAACTGTATGGTATTATTGCAGTTTCTCCTGCCTAGTGTAATTTTCTGCACAGCTCTAAGCTGATCTTAAGGCTTCCATATACTAACATACTGATGTTTTATCATTGCCTAACATATTGGCATTTTTATGATGATGTTAATTCAAAGATAATTAAAATTACATTGTTGTGTTTAATTATGACCAGAGGCTCATGAACACACTCATGATTTTGTATTAAAGAACAAATTAATTCCAGCATGGAATATAAACATTCCAGGTTATACAAATAATATTTTGTCTGTAATATTAAATAAGTTGTCAGTGCCTATTTGCTATCATTTCTATCAAAGTCAGTTGTGGACCATTCCAGTAATAGATCTTATTTTTGAGTAAGTGATGAATATCATAGGAAATAGAAAAGATGATTAATATATGGACTCTATATTCAGGAAACTTATTTATCTAGTGGGCAGATGTATCTAATAAACTAACGAAATACAAATACTTCAAACAGAAACCAAAAAATTGGGCATGAGAAGAAGAAATTATGTCTACTCCAAAGTTTCAAGTATCAGTGACTCAGAAAATTAAGTACTAATAAAAACAGATAGGTTAGTAGAAGGAACCGATTTCATGGGAGAGGAGAAGAGGATGAATTTGGTATTGACCATGTAAACATTCACGGTGAATGACACATCAAAATGGAAATATTCAATTGAAAAGCCAGTTACATTTTTATGACTCAAAGAGTGGCAATGTTTGACTTGTGTTTTGAAGCTGTAGTTATCACATTTTTTGGTCTCATGATCCCTTTGTAGTTTTAAAAGTTATTGAACTCTCCAAAGAGAATCTTTCTTCATATGAGCTATACCCATCATTTTTTACAATGTTAGAAATTAAAATAGGAATTTTAGAAATTAGTATAAATAATTTAAAATAATAATGAACAGGCCTTATATATCACCATATTCAATGTATTTTATGAAAAAAATAACCCCTAGCTTTAATGTGTGGCTTAATAAAAGACAGTTGGATTCTCATGTCAGCTTCTGCATTCAATATGCTGTGATATCACACATTATGTAGATTCTGGAAAACTCCCCTCTAAATTCATGAGAGAATGAGAGTGAGAAAAAAGGCAAATATGCCAAATGAGCATGAAAATAGTTTGATCTTGGTCAGAGACATACTTTGTATGACTTGAGCCCTTCAAATATATTTACACCTATTTTATTGCTCCGAATGTGGTATATTTTTGTAACATTTCCATATACATTTGAAAATAATGTGTATTCTGCTGTGTTTGTATGAAATTCTGTATAAATACCAATTAGGTCAAGATGGTTAATAGTATTGCTCAAATCTTCTATATCCTTACTGATTTTCTGTAAAATTATTCTGTTATTGTGAGAGCATTGTTGAAATATCTGACTATAATCATGAATACGTCTACTTCACTTTGTAGTTTTATCTGTTTTTGCCTTGTGCATACGATGAAGTATGTCAGTTTCCAGATTTGTTAAATCCTCTTGAAGAATTTAACCCTTTATCACTATGACATGACCTTTATTTTCCTGTGCTGTTCTTTGCTTTGAAATAAGCTTTGCTATTAATATAACCACTCCAAGCCTTTTAAAATATTAGTATTTGTGTATATCTTATTAAAACTTACAAATTTTTCACCTATTTTTCTCATATTTAAAGTGTGTTTCTTATTGGCAACATATAGTAAGGAGTTGCTTTATATTCAGTCTGACGATTTCCATCTTTTAATTGGAATATGTAGACTACTTCCTTTAAATGCCATTAGGTTTGTCACTATTAGGTTTAAATTTATCATTTACTATTTGTTTTCTGTTTGTCACATCTATTGTTTGTCTCCTTTGTCTTCATTTTCTGTCTTTTTTGTGGATAAATTGTATACTTTTATTCTACTTTATCTCCTTTGGATTATTAACTATAATTTTGTGTATGTGTTAGTGGTTGTTTTAAGGTTCACAGTATAAATCTATTACAAATATACCTTCAAGTGGTATTATATCACTTAATCTATAGTATTAAAGTCTTCAGTAATAAACTTCCATTTCTTCTTTCCTGTGCTTTATGCAGTTATCTTATATTTTAGTTTTTGCTGTTGTTTAGTTACTAAGTTGTGTCCCAGTCTTCGTGATCCCGTGAACTGTAGCACTCCAGATTCCTCTATCCTGTGAACTGTAGCACTGCAGATTCCTCTATCCCGTGAACTGTAGCACTCCAGATTCCTCTACCCTTCACCATGTCCCGGTGTTTACACAAATTCATGTCCATTGATTCAGTGATACTACTAACCATCTTATCCTCTGTCGCCCCCTTTTCCTCTTGCCTTCAGTCTTCCCAGCATCAGGGTCTTTTCCAGTGAGTCAGTTCTTTGCATCAGGTGGTCAAAGTATTGGAGCTTCAGCATCAGTCCTTCCAATTAATTTTTGATTCACTGATTCCTTTGATTCATTCATTTGCTTCATTGATTCATTGAGTCCTTCCAATGATTTCCTTTAGGACTGACTTGTTTGATCTCCTTGCAGTGTAAAATTTTAGTTTTATGTATGTTACAAAACATTCACTACATTGTTATTTTTGTTTAAATAATTTGATTTCAAAGAAATTTACACAAAGTAACTGGAAAAGACTCTGATGCTGGGAGGGATTGGGAGCAGGAGAAGGGGACGACAGAGAATGAGATGGCTGGATGGCATCACCGACTCGATGGACATGAGTTTGAGTGAACGCCGGGAGTTGGTGATGGACAGGGAGGCCTGGCGTGCTGTGATTCATGGGGTCGCAAAGAGTCGGACATGACTGAGCGACTGAACAGAACTGAACTGAACTGAACAAGTATTTTATGTATTTATCCATGTTGTTACCACTTTCAGTGCTTCTCACCTTTTATGTTGATCCAAACTTCTACCCAATGTCATTTTCCTTTTATCTGAAGACTGTCCTTAAAATTTCTTGTATATGTCTGTTGCTGATGAAAACCTCAGTTTTAGTAGGTCTGAAAAAGTTATTATTCTTCCTTTATTTTTGAAAGTTATTTTTATTGGCTATACAATTCGAGGTTAATAGTTTATTTCTTTCCTCTCTTGTTTTCTTGCTTGTGCTGATTCCAACGAGAAACCTGTTGTCTTACCATTTGTTTCCCTTACACATAATGTGTCATTTTTCTCTGACTACTTAAAAAAATCTCTTTTATCACTGATTTTGATTATGATATACTTTGTTATAGTTTTCTTTGTATTACTTGTGTTTACATTTGTAGAGATTTCTATATCTGTGAGTTTTTTGTTTTCATTAAATTTGGGAAAAATTGTGTCATTAAAAAAATAGTTGTTCTGTCCTTTTCCTCTACTTTCCTTCAGGGACTCCAAGTACACATTTAGTAAGTGATTTGAAGTTGTTCTGCTGATTAGTCATGATCCAGTAAGTTCTTAAGTGTTCTTTTCTTTGTTTTATCTTGAATAGTTTCTATTACTTTATTTTCAAGTTCATTTGTTTTTTCTTCTGCGGTGTCTAATCTACCATTGATCCTACAGAATGTATTTTTAACTTTAGACAGTGAGGTTTTCACTTTTTAGAAGTTCATTTAAATCTTTCTATCTCTTCCATGTCTCTACTTAGCATGTTCAATTTTCCCAATAGATTTTCCAGCTTATGGGATACAGTGATAATAACTGTTTAAATATCTTGATCTGCTAATTGTTATAACTGTGCCAGATGTGACTTGGTTTTGTTTACATTTTCTTCTTCTTATGGATTATATTTTTCTTCTATTTTGTATGACTAATACTTTTTTATTGAATGTCAGACATGATAAAGTTTGCCATGTCAGTTCCTGGATAATTTTATATTACTCTAAATGGAGAAATTTTTTTTTCCATTTATTGAGATATAATTGACATGTGTATATGTGCTCTGCTGCTGCTACTGCTAAGTCACTTCAGTCGTGTCCGACTCTGTGTGACCCCGTAGACGGAAGCCCCCACCAGGCTCCCCCGTCTCTGGGATTCTCCAGGCAAGAACACTGGAGTGGGTTGCCATTTCCTTCTCCAATGTGTGAAAGTGAAAAGTGAAAGTGAAGTCGCTCAGTCGTGTCCGAGCCTTAGCGACCCCAGGGACTGCAGCCTACCAGGCTCCTCCATCCATGGGATTTTCTAGGCAAGAGTACTGGAGTGGCTTGCCATTGCCTTCTCCGGTATATGTGCTCAGTCATGTCTAACTCTTTGTGACCCCATGGACTGTACAGTCTTCCAGGCTCCTCTGTTCATGAGATTTCCTAGGCAAAAATATTAGAGTGGGTTGCCATTTCTTACTCCAGAGGATCTTCCCAACCCAGAGATTGAACCTGCATCTCTTGTGTCTCTGACACTGGCAGGCAGATTCTTCACCACTGCACCACCTGGGAAGCAATTGACATATAACATTGTATAAATTTATGGCATACTGTGTAATGATTTGAAGTGTTTATCACACTATGGTTTGTTAACCCAACCTTTACTTCACATTTTATTGTTTTTGTTATGGTGAAAATACTAAAGCTTTATTCTCATAGCAACTTTCTATATATAGTGAGTGCCTTTAACTATAGCCAGCATACTGTATATTAGATCCCCAGAAGTTATTCATCATATAACTGAAAGTTTGTACCTTTTGGCCAATATCTTCCCAACCCCCATTATACTGTCTCTTTCTATGTATTTGACTTGATTTTTTTTAAGTTTCTACATATTAGTGATACCATGCAGTCTTGCTCTCTCTAGCGTATTTCACTTAGCATAATGCCCTCCAAGTTCCATTCATGACATATATCACATTTTATTTTTATTCATTC
Source organism: Moschus berezovskii (assembly GCF_049115385.1). Classification (NCBI taxonomy): domain Eukaryota; kingdom Metazoa; phylum Chordata; class Mammalia; order Artiodactyla; family Moschidae; genus Moschus; species Moschus berezovskii. The sequence continues at coordinate 116,640,724 of NC_142460.1, read as the reverse complement.
AACTGTCAGTGGACACCTAGCTTAATTCCATGTCTTGCCTCCTGCAGATAATGCTATAATAAATGAAGGAGTGCAGATATCTCTTAAGGATAGTGATTTCATTTCCTTCAGGTATATACTCAGAAGTGGAACTATTGGGTCATATGGTAATTCTATTTTTAATACTGGTTTCATAAATTCACCAGGTTTTTTCTTGTCTCTGTATCCTGGTTGGTAGTTGTCATCTCTTGTCTTTTTAATAGTAGCCATTCTAACAGGTGTGAAGTGATATCTCATTATGGTTAAGGATGTTGAACACTTTTTCACATACTTGTTAGTCATTTGTATGTGTTTTTTTTCTTGCTATTGAGCTGTATGGTTTCTTATTTTAGATATTAACCCATGGTCTGCAAATATTTTCTCTCACTCCATAGATTGCCTTTTATTTTGTTGACTGTTCTGTTGCTGTGCAAAAGCTTTTTAGTTTGATGTAGTCCCACTTGTTGACTTTTACTTTTGTTTCTTTTTCTATTGATGTTATTATATCCAAAACATCATTGCCAAGATTGATATAAAGGAGATTTTCCCTTGTTTTCTTCTAAGAGTTTTATAGTTTTAGGTTCCACATTTATGTCTTTAATCCATTTCAAGTTAATTTTTATAAATGGCATAAGAGTTGGAGTTCAATTTCATTTTTCTGCATGAAAATATCCAGTTTTCCCAGCAGCATTTATTAAAGAGACTATCTTTCCCGTGTATGACTCTTGGCTTCCTTGTCAAATATTAATTGATCATATATGTATGGTTTTATTTCTGGGCTTTTGATGTTGTTCCTTTTGTCTATGTGCCTGCTTTTATGCTAGTACTGTATGGTTTTTATTAAATTAGCTTTAAATAGAGTTCAAAATCGGGAAGCATGATGTGCCAGCTTTGTTCCTTCTCAAGAATGCTTTGGCTATTTGAGATCTTTCATAGTTCAATTTTGAATTTTAGGTTATTTGTTCTATTTTTGTGAAAAAAATGCCACTGGAATTTTGATAGGGATTGCATTGAATCCATACATGACTTCGAGTGGTGTAAAATTTTAACAATATTCATTTTTTATATCATGAACATAAGAAATCTCATTCACTTGTGTCTTCTTCACTTTCTAAAATACCTCGGTTTTTTCTGAGATGCAGTTATTTGGAAATAGTTTGATCTTAGAATTTGCTTTTAAGGTTTGTTACACAGGACTGAGAGAGGGCTCAAGTCAAAGCCCTTGAGTGCTCCATGCAATGTTCTGTGAATCATGAGTTCAGTCTGTTTATTGGAACAAACACCATCTCCAGCCCTGTGTGGCTGTTGGGCACTATTTTCTTTTTAGCCTTTTGAGTGTTCTTTTCTCAGCCTCTGGCAGTTTCCTCATTTGTGCACTGATTAATACTCAGCTTAATGCTTGATGGAGGTCCTCTGCAGGCCTCTGGGGTTCTCTATTTGTGCAGCTCTTTCTCTATATAGTTCTCCCTGCTTACAGTAGCTGGGTAATATCTCCCAGACTCTTAACTCGATCTCCTCAGCTCAGGGAGTCCCACAGGCTCTGACTCGGTTCACTTTCCCAAGGCAACAGCCTGGATTTTGCAGGAGCAATGAAGGAGCTCATTTTTTTTTTTTTTTCACCTTTTCAAGGATTATTGTCCTTTATTTCCAGACATCCATTGTCTTGAAAATTATTGTTTCATATATGTTTCTACTTTTTTTGGTACAAAAATTTTGGAAAGAAAGTTGCACCTTTAATCCAATTTTTGCTAACAGTACCATCAAATTTTTTGTAAAAAGATACCTATCTTGTCTTTTGCTTTTGTTGCCCCTTTCAATTGCTGTTCTCACTTCCAGTACCAATTATTGTATTGGTTAGAGACCAGGAGCTGCAACAGACACTGTTTTAGTTTGTTTAAGGAAAAATTGTTTTATTACCAGTTGTTTATCAATATAATTGAGAGGGTTAGAAAAGCAGACTCCAGTGAGTGTCTGGCAACAACTCTTTAAGTCATCGTTACATCATTTCTATATGGATAGTAAAGCAACTTTTATTACTGCCGAGAAATATCAAATCTGTAAGTGCTAACTACTAAACTAAATTGCCTTTGCCATAATCTGCATTCCGCAAAATGGTTTCCTCATGTCCTCTGTCTCCTTCCTCTTTCATTTCTGAATCCAATTCATGAGGTAGTATATTTAATGGAGAGGTATTTTGGACATAGCGATTAAGAACATGCAACTTAAAGCAAAACCATCTGGTTTTAAATTCTGCCTCCAGTCTGAATTTACAGTATCTGTAAAATAGAGAGAAATATTAGTACCTAAACAGCAGATTGTTATGAGAACTAAATGTTAAATGCTTAGAACCACTTCTGGCACACACACACAAAGGTTAGATAAGAGTTGATTGTTTTATTATTATTCTTAGCAGCAGCAGTAGCAAGGGAATCTAGCTTTACAGGCTTTTCAGTATAAACAGAGCCACTGATAAAATGTCAGAATATCTATCCAGTCCACAGTATTGGGCCCCACAGTTCTTGGTATAAGAACAATTATATTCATTGATATAAACCTAGATTTGGTGTAGATATAGATATTAATTTGAATACATTTGTCTTATGAAACTCAAACAGATAAATCTCTAAAACTAAAGCACCATGGACCAGTGTCAGCTCTATAGTGAATTAACCAGAACAATATCACTCACCATTTGGGAACCAATTCCCTAGATGGTATCTGCATATTTTATTTTGTCCCTCCCTTTAACCATAATTGTGTCTAGGTTTGGTAGTAGTAATAAAATAGAATATGACTGAGAAGAATAGGAAGACGAGAAGGACTGTGACTCTGAGTGAAAAAGGCAAAGTCAGAAGGGATGAGAAATGGAGAAAAAGGACAATATGTCTGTATGGGTTTTTTTTTTTTTCAACTTCTTTTAAATTTTTTTCAAATTGGAAGATAATTACTTTATAATGTTGTATTGGTTTCTGTATGGTTTTGAGAGGGTAACAGGCAGGAAAGCCAAGGGTCTCCAGACGGAGGGGAAATAGGCTGCAAGTGTCTCTTAAAATTCTGTGTTGCCATGACAACACCTGGTTGCACCTTAACTTAACTTTTCTCAAACCTTGAGCTAACCAATGTGTTTTCTTATGGAAATGTTGTTCTTAAGCTATGTTAATGAAATTATACATTTGCTTTGGAATTTGCCTTTCTTCAAAATGGTTCCATCTAACTATTTTTCCTTTTCCCAAACCTTGGGCTGATAATAGCTCAACAAACCAGTATTCATAACAATTGTTTCATGGCTGTGGGATGACACACCTCATGTCATCCTAATCTCAAAAATGCATATTCTGTGAGAGGGGCCGGGTGAAACTCCATCAGCCTTGAGGTTTCTCTCTTATCTGATGAAAAGCTTTCTAATGGACATAAAACAGCTTGCTAAAGACTATTAGGGGGACACTCTCCGTCCCCCTTCTGATGTCTATGTCAGAGGCTTTCTCTGTCCCTTTTTTGCTTTAATAAAAGTCTGCTACACAAAAGCTCTTGAATGACCAAGTCTGGTCCCTGGTCCCGAAGCTAAATCTTCTTCGGAGATCACGAATCTGACACTGTTCACTGTAAGCTTTCAGTTTTAAGAATACACATTTTATAAACTAAGTAGTTCCAATTGGTGACAGTTTAACAGTGGAAATTAATGTAATGTGATGATTGCTATTGTATTATACAAGATGCAGTGGAAACAGAGAACTGTGTTTAATCTTCCTGAGGAAGTTGGAACTAAGCAAACATCAAAGTGACTCTTTAGCAAGAAAGGATTTTGAGGAGATTAAAGATCTGTAGGGTTAAGGTATCAGAAGATACATCATTATTAATAGTGAATTTATTGAAGAAAATATCAGACAAAAGTGACTGTTTTCAAGCAAGAAAAATGAATACATTAATCAAAGAATGTTTTAATGGATAATACAAGAAATGTATTCTTTTTTTTTATAAGAAATGTAGCAGGCAGTGCAAAAATAATTGTTAATGTAAACAGTTATGGTAGCTCAAAGAGCATACATGTGTAAATGTCATAAATGGTTTTGATTTCTTTCGAATCTTTACAATGATGTGACAGGCAAGATGAAATCTGAATAATTAAAAGTAAAACCAAGCTAAAGCAATGATCTAGCTTTAGAGCAGAAAAGTTTCCTTTATTTCAGATGGATTTTTACATATCTGTCAGTTGACCCTGACACACTTTATGACAGTATAAACCTGTCCTCCATACCAACTGCTGAGTAACTTCTTTGCTTTTTATCATACAAGAGGTCAGGAGCAGTAGACCTGATTAAAAAAAAAAATACCAAGATGAAGAATAAGCTTAAAGATTGCTTCTAAATCACACAAGGTGTGTTTTTCAAACATAAATGTGTTTTTCTGGGAAAAGTCTCATAAATGATGCAAATGAGTAAATTAACATATCCATTCTAGCATAAATAACTGTATAATGACTTATTGTAGTAAGGAACTGACAGAAAAGAGAAAAATATTTTTTACAATAATTACGAACACCACAAAATATATTTGAGGATTTATAATATGAAAAAGTAAGAATAAGAAAAATGGTTCTTTCTCTCTTTCCTTTTACCAGAATTGAAAGATTTTTCTCCTTAGCAGCACAGAATTTCAAAGCTCAAGGAGTGTTAACACTGGAGTTAGAATTGGTCAGGAAAGTAGCTGTAGGCAACTTCATTATGCCTCTGTATACCACAAACTTTCTTATAATACCTATTTCATAGTTCTATATCTCTAAGTTCAATTTACCTTTTACTTTATTTCTTCTACTTCTTACTAAAGTGTTAATTGCTCAATTGTGTCTGACTTTGCAAATCCATGGACTATAACCTGCCAGATTCCTCTATCCATGGAATTCCCCAGGAAAGAATACTGGAGTGGGTTGCCATTTCCTACTCCATGAGATCTTCCCAACCTAGGGATCAAACCCAGGTATCCCACATTGCAGGCAGAATCTTTACCACTTGAGCCACCAGGGAAGCCCCTGCTATTGCTGCTAAGTCACTTCAGTCGTGTCCGACTCTGTGTGACCCCATAGACGGAAGCCCACCAGGCTCCCCCATCCCTGGAATTCTCCAGGCAAGAACACTGGAGTGGGTTGCCATTTCCTTCTCCAATGTGTGAAAGTGAAAAGTGAAAGTGAAATCGCTCAGTCGTGTCCGAGCCTTAGCGACCCCAGGGACTGCAGCCTACCAGGCTCCTCCATCCATGGGATTTTCTAGGAAAGAGTTCTGGAGTGGCTTGCCAAATTCTTACTAAATGTACATAATGACAAGATTTCTTTGTCTTTCCAGTTTTTCTTTCTAATCTGGTGGGCAATTTGATTCACAGTGGTGGGTTATCTCACGCTCACTGTTCTTTCTCAACATGTCTTCCTTTCCTCTAACACAAATGTTTGACCTTGCCCATGGTTCCCTGTCCCAAGTCTCTTCCATCTCCTTGATTTCTGCCATCATCTCACTTTTCTCAAATTTACCTGAGTCATCAGCATGTTGTCATTTTTGAGGTATGATTTATGCAATATAGATGCTCAGATTGATGAGTTTTGATAATTGTATAAACTTGTGCAACTACAACTTCAGGAAAGATAATTAACCCTAGGAACTTTCTTCAGGCCCCTTCCTAGCCAGTTTACCACCAAGAGATAATTCAGAAGCATTCTTCTAATACTGAGCACTAGTTATGCCTATTATTAGCTTTCCTGTAAATAAGATCAAAAAGTGTGTACTCTTTTGTGTTTGAATTCTTTCACTATTTTTGAGATTTATCTCTATTGTTAAAATTAAAAGTACTTTGTTCATATTTATTTCAGAAGAGTTATCTGTATTGTGAATACATCACAATTTGTGTATCCATTTAACTCTTGATAGATATTTGGGTGTTTTAGCAATTATCATTGAAATTGCTGTCAATATTCTTAGTATAAACAGATTAAGTTATATAAGTCTTAATATAAGCATATTTATTTTATCTTGTGTAAATATTTAATGGTAGGAAAGCTGAATCATAGGGTAGACTTATGTTTAACTTTATGAGAAAATTCCAAATAGTTCTAAAAAGCAGTTGTACCATTTTACACCTGCACCATTAAAAAACAGGAGATCCAGTTGCTCCACAAACTTCCCAACATTTATATTATCATTTTTTAAAATCTTAGTCATCCTACTAGATGTAATATGACATTTCATTATGATGTTAACTTATGTTTTCCTGAAGATCAATGATTCTCAAAAACATTTGCTGACCAATACTCAGCTAAAGCCTCCACAGGAACCCTCTGTAGATAACTGAAGCTCTCTTTCTCTGTGCAGCCCTCTTCTCTAGCTTCCTTGGCCCTCCTTGTTTCCCACTTTCATCTCCTCAACACAGAAAGATCTCAGCTTCCTGAACTGCAACCTGGAAACTCTCTCCTGGCAGTACCCTTGGAAATTTCAGGTTTCAGCTTGTTTTCTCTCTTTCAGGGATGATTCATTACCCTGTATCACCTGCTGTTCAATAACTGATAATGCATTTTTAAATATATTTGTATAATTCCAAGTTTTTTTAGGAGGGAGTTAAATATGATTTCTGTTACTTCATCTCGGCGAGAAGGATAATTTCTCCTGTTTTGTTTTTTTTTATTTTGATCTCCTGTTGGTGCTTTCCACTGGCTGAACTCAAGCCAGACAGGGGGCGAAAAGTCAGTTAAAATAGACATGTGAGGTTAGTTTTATGCAATGTAAAGCTGGGCAGAGAAGCTCAGAGAGGATCAGTTCAGTTCAGTTCAGTTTAGTCGATGAGTCGTGTCCGACTCTTTGCGACCCCATGAATCATAGCACGCCAGGCCTCCCTGTCCATCACCAACTCCCGGAGTTCACTCAAACTCATGTCCATCGTGTCGGTGATGCCATCCAGCCATCTCATTCTCTGTCGTCCCCTTCTCCTCCTGCCCGCAATCCCTCCCAGCATCAGAGTCTTTTCCAGTGAGTCAATTCTTCCAATGAGGTGGCCAAAGTACTGCAGTTTCAGCTTTAGCATCAGTCCTTCCAATGAACACCCAGGACTGATCTCCTTTAGAATTGACTGGTTGGATCTCCTTGCAGTCCAAGGGACTCTCAAGAGTCTTCTCCAACACCACAGTTCAAAAGCATCAATTCTTCAGCGATCAGCTTTCTTCACAGTCCAGCTCTCACATCCATACATAACCACTGAAAAAACCATAGCCTTGACTAGATGGACCTTGGTTGGCAAAGTAATGTCTCTGCTTTTTAATATGCTATCTAGGTTGGTCATAACTTTCCTTCCAAGGAGTAAGCGTCTTTTAATTTCATGGCTGCAATCAGCATCCACAGTGATTTTGGAGCCCCAAAAAATAAAGTCAGCCACTGCTTCCACTGTTTTTCCATCTATTTCCCATGAAGTGATGGGACCAGATGCCATGATCTTTGTTTTCTGAATGTTGAGCTTCAAGTCAACCTTTTCACTCTCCTCTTTCACTTTCATTAAGAGGCTTTTGAGTTCCTCTTCACTTTCTGCCATAAGGGTGGTGTCATCTGCATATCTGAGGTTATTGATATTTCTCCCAGCAATCTTGATTCCAGCTTGTGCTTCTTTCAGCCCAGCGTTCCTCATGATGTACTCTGCATAGAAGTTAAATAAGCAAGGTGACAATATACAGCCTTAATGTACTCCTTTTCCTATTTGGAATCAGTCTGTTGTTCCATGTACAGTTCTGACTCTTGCTTCCTGACCTGCATACAGGTTTCTTAAGAGGCAGGTCAGGTGGTCTGGGATTCCCATCTCTTTCAGAATTTTCCACACTTTATTGTGATCCACACAGTCAAAGGTTTTGGCATAGTCAGTGAAGCAGAAATAGATGTTTTTCTGGAAGTCTCTTGCTTTCTCCGTGATCCAGCGGATGTTGGCAATTTGATCTCTGGTGCCTCTGCCTCTTCTAAAACCTGCTTGAACATCTGGAAGTTCACGGTTCACATATTGTTGAAGCCTGGTTTGGAGAATTTTGAGCATGACTTTACTAGCGTGTGAGTTGCGTGCAATTGTGTGGTAGTTTGAGCATTCTTTGGCATTGCCTTTCTTTGGGATTGGAATGAAGACTGACCTTTTCCAGTCCTGAGGCCACTGCTGAGTTTTCCAAATTTGCTGGCATATTGAGTGCAGTCCTTTCACAGCATCATCTTTCAGGATTTGAAATAGCTCAACTGGAATTCCATCACCTCTACTAGCTTTGTTCGTAGTGATGATTTCTAAGGCCTACTTGACTTCACATTCCAAGATGTCTGGCTCTAGATCACGCCATCGTGATTATCTTGGTCATAAAGATCTTTTTTGTACAGTTCTTCTGTATATTCTTGCCACCTCTTCTTAATATCTTCTGCTTCTGTTAGGTCCATTCCACTTCTGTCCTATATCGAGCCCATCTTTGCATGAAATGTTCCCTTGGTATCTCTGATTTTCTTGAAGAGATCTCTTGTTTTTCCTATTCTCTTCCCTTTTCTCCTTTGCTTTTCACTTTTCTTTTTTTCACAGCTATTTGTAAGGCCTCCTCAGACAACCATTTTGCTTTTTTGCATTTCTTTTCCATGGGGATGGTCTTGGTCCCTGTCTCCTGTACAATGTCACGAACCTCCGTCCAGAGTTCATCAGGCACTCTATCTATCAGATCTAGTCCCTTAAATCTATTTCTCACTTCCACTGTATAATCATAAGGGATTTGATTTAGCTCATATCTGAATGGTCTAGTGGTTTTCCCTACTTTCTTCAATTTAAGTCTGAATTTGGCAATAAGGAGTTCACGATCTGAGCCACAGTCAGCTCCCGGTCTTGTTTTTGTTAACTGTATACAGCTTCTCCATCTTTGGCTGCAAAGAATATAATCAATCTGATTTCAGTGTTGATCATCTGGTGATGTCCATGTGTAGAGTCTTCTCTTGTGTTGTTGGAAGAGGGTGTTTGCTATGACCAGTGCGTTCTCTTAGCAAAACTCTATTAGTCTTTGCCCTGCTTCATTCTGTGCTCCAAGGCCAAATTTGCCTGTTACTCCAGGCGTTTCTTGACTTCCTACTTTTGCATTCCAGTCCCCTATAATGAAAAGGACATCTTTTTTGGGTGTTAGTTCTAAAAGGTCTTGTAGGTCTTCATAGAACCTTTCAACTTCGGCTTCTTCAGCATTACTCATTGGGGCATAGGCTTGGATTACTGTAATATTGAATGGTTTGCCTTGGAAACACGTCACCGGAGCCGGTGTCTCGGGTCCCAGAGAGAGGATATGAAGGGCAAATAGAAGATATCTGGGATAAATACCAGTGTGAATTTCATCATAGCCACTTAAGGAAAGTTATTCTCAGAAATAAACTGAACTAAGTCTTTTGGCCTCATTCTCTGCTTGAAGCATTCCAAGATTGCAACATACAATAAACTCAATCATTCTACAACTTCTAGTTCTGAAAATACATATGAGTTTCCATTTACATGTTTTATTCCAATACATAATTTTGAATAGGTAATCATTTTGGTTATTTGTTCATGCATATTATTTAAAACAGAGGGGGACGTTTTATAAATTTAAAAGTTAAAAAGTCAGTCTCTTTTATTTAGTTGTTCCTCAGTATATACAGAGAAGGCAATGGCAAGCCACTCCAGTACTCTTGCCTAGAAAATCCCATGGATGGAGGAGCCTGGTAGGCTGCAGTCCATGGGGTCGCTAAGGGTCGGACACGACTGAGAGACTTCACTTTCACTTTTCACTTTCACACATTGGAGAAGGAAATGGCAACCCACTCCAGTGTTCTTGCCTGGAGAATCCCCAGGGATGGGGGAGCCTGGTGGGCTGCTGTCTGTGGGATTTCACAGGGTCAGACACAACTGAAGTGACTTAGCAGCAGCATTAGCAGCAATATATACAACCGTATTCAATATATCCAAATAACAATAATGGATATGATTTAACAAGGATGTCTTTGTGCAAAATACATAGTATACTATTTACAGGTAATTTAAAATTCTTAAAATACTATAAAGTTGTTATTGTTTTCATGCCAATATCTAAATGAGAAAACTGAAATTAAACTGATTAAGGCTATTCACAAGGATCATATAACAAGTAAGTTGTGGTGGTTAGATTTAAGCTCTGGGTTTTCTGATCGAAAGCCTGTTCTCTCGTTGCCTCTTTCTGCTTCACAAAAGAACAAGAAAAAAGTAACACAAGTTCAAAGACTGTCTTCATTGTTAGAATCCAGGGGAAAAATGAAGAGAAAATTATTCATATTTTCAATTCCAATGTGAAGGTTGACCCAGGTGTCCCTTTAGGCAAGCTGCCCAGACTCTGCTGTTTCTTCTCCATGACTGCTTCTTTCACTCATTTGGCATCTCTCTCATATTGAACGATGGGTCCACTTTCAACATTTTCTTGCTAGTGAAAGAGGGAAAAAGAGAGTATTGAGCTTCAAGTCTTTTATTTAGTTACGGTTATTGAAATGTTTTCAGGAATAAAGCCTGCAGAACTGTAATCCATAAAAGGTTGCTTGGCATTACAAAATAGTATCATCTATGTAAAGATGACAGTATGCTATTTACAAATCTTCCTTAAGACAAATGCATATGATGTTTCAAGGATTCTTTTCATCCTAAAACTGAAATGCTTCTATTTTCTATCTACTATAGCATTAAAAGTAACAAAAATAAAAAGCATGAATCCAACTCTGATTCCCCATACATTGTTATGCACAAATCAATAGAAGCCAGCTCCATCCATATTAGCATTATATGGCCATACAGACCTATTTACAGGTACACAATATTTTCTATTCATCTGCTGGAAAGAATCAGGAGAGAGGTGTGTGTGTGTGTATAAATCTGAAATGAAAGAGAAATAACTGAGTAGCTGATCAATTGTAGAAAAAAGAGAAAACAACCTTTTTTGGACCTGTTTTTACAGGGCAAGGAGAAGGATAGGGACCTTTCATCATCTTTACCGTAAAGGCCCTAACAATTATCATCACCTGCTACTGACACCAAAATAAATGTCTCAAACAAGTCATAGAACCTGACACCAGCAAATAGGCACATAGTTGTTGTATATTAAAAAAGTGTCTCTCATGGGAGATGTTCTAGAAGTGAGACCATTTGGGGGATATATTAATCATATTGTACTGAAGTAGAGGTTTGATAGAATACTCAGAAATCCCTTACAACTTTCTTATTTTATGCTCTTTAGAGTTATATGGATTAATAAATAATTCCATCTGTATTAATATGCATTTGTGATGCTGATGGAAATTTCTGTCACTAAGGCAACGGTGTAAGTACATAGCATATTTCTGGCCTTCCCATTGCAATTCATAAAAGAAACAAAATTTTAGAATTGTGATATTTAAAAATGGTTACATTCAACAATTCATCTTACAGATGAGAAAACATAGACTTAGAGAAGTAAATTAGCTTATTAAATGTCCCAGAGCTATCTAGTCATAGACATGGTAATTAAACCATGGGAATTTAATCTAGTGCTCTATCTTCCACATACTATTTTTTTTTTACAGTGCGCAAGATGGGATTATGAAGTTTACTACTTCTTAGAACATCACTATGTTACATTAGCTATTAATAATGTATACATTGTATACATTTCATTGCTCCATCAATATAATGAATAAACTAATATCTTTTTCCCAGAAGTTGTATGAATATTGCTTCATATTAGTAGTTTTGAAATGATTATATGAGAGATACTCCATATATCTTATACTTTTATGCCTCAAGAAAGAGATGAGACAGATAATTTTCAAAAGCAGAGCATGAGTTTACAGGAAACTTCAAGTTTATTTGTATATTTATTAGGTTGTTCTACTACTAGTAAAGTATGAATAATATACAGTCATAATTTAGTTGCATTACTGATTATCTCTAAGCACTTGGCATCGATAGGTTGTTTCAAACCTTCCTAGTTGTAGACTTGATTATCTGAAACAAGGCCTTCTGATAATTCATGATGATCCAGTCGGCTGAGTGGCCCTCTGCTCCTTGGGGTCTATATATTATCTAGAAGAGCTCAACTCAACATCATGGCCAACATAAATCCAGGTCTCTCCCAAGCTTTCTTCAGATTTGCAGAGGGTTCATATTTGCATGATCTCCTCTGTCACCCAACTTTCTGCTTCCACATGTTAATTTCTTATAAAATGCAACACCATTGCCAATTTCCACCCACAAATAGAACAATTATCTATACACCCACTTCTTACAAATCCTTCATGAAATTGATGTGATACAATAGTTTCTGAAGTACTAAAAAACTTGGTAATGGGAAAGGGGGAAGTGGTCTCTGCCTCAGTTCAGTTCAGTTCAGTCGCTCAGTCGTGTCCGACTCTTTGCGACCCCATGAATCACAGCACGCCAGGCCTCCCTATCTATCACCAACTCCCGGAGTTCACTCAAACTCATGTCCATGGAGTCAGTGATGCCATCCAACCATCTCATCCCTCCCAGCATCAGACTCTTTTCCAGTGAGTCAACTCTTCACATGAGGTGGCCAAAGTATTGGAGTTTCAGCTTTAGCATCAGTCCTTCCAATGAACTCCCAGGATTGATATCCTTTAGAATGGACTGGTTGGACCTCCTTGCAGTTCAAGGGACTCTCAAGAGTCTTCAGGCGGTAAACAGTTTTAAGATTGAAATGAGACTTTTCTGTAATCCTGTGGTTTCTTTTCCTGGCTTCTACTCCATGTGCACTTCTGTCCTTCCCAGGGTTCTTTTTTCATTGTTCCCATTTCCTTCTCATTCTCCTTGTTATCTCTCTGAAGGGAAAAATAATCTTTCCTAGTCCCAAACAAAGACAATCCAACTTCTGTTCTGAAGTCTTTGAAACACTCAAGATCTATACCAAGCAGTTATTTATTTTTTTCTGACCTACCAAAGGCAGTTTTCTCCCTAGCAATTCTGGAGTATGCTTTAAGACAATCATTTGCTTGTCATTTTTCCAGTTCCAAAGTAAGTATAGGGAAGTTACAAGGGAGCTAGTAATCCAGAGTCAGCTAATGAAAGGCCCCCAGATTATCAAGTTAAGTCTGAAGCAACCCCCAATAACCAGGAGCCTCCAGATCTAGGAGAAAAGAGATAAAGTTGGGTTTCCAGATGTCCATGTGCCTTCTCGAGTGTTATTCAAACTATAATTTTATCAAGACTACTGTGTTTAATAATTTTAATATGCATAACCTAATAATGGATCCAACCAGTCCATTCTAAAGGAGATCAATCCTGGATGTTCATTGGAGGGACTGATGCTAAAGCTGAAACTGCAATACTTTGGCCACCTCATGCGACGAGTTGACTCACTGGAAAAGACTCTGATGCTGGGAAAGGTTGGGGGCGGGAGGAGAAGGGGACGACGGAGAATGAGATGGCTGGATGGCATCACTGACTCTGTGGACATGAGTTTGCGTGTACTCCGGGAGTTGGTGATGGACAGGAAGGCCTGGCGTGCTGTGATTCATGGGGTCGCGGAGAGTCGGACACGACTGAGCGACTGATCTGATCTGATCTGAATAATGGAAGGTGTTGCTCTTATAAGAAAATGTAGTATTAATTTTTTTAGAGTTGCTAAGTTATTTTACATATGTCATTTCACTTGTGCTTCACAGGAACCTTCCATGACAGATAGGTGAAGAAATACCATCAGTTTCTAAAAATAATTTTTTTTAATTTATTTGTTTATGACTATGTTGGATCTTTATTGTTGCACAGACTTTTCTCTAGTTGCAGCAGATGTTGTAGTGTATAGGCTTCTCACTGCAATGGCTTCTCTTGTTGTGAAGCATGGGTTTTAGGGTGCTCGGGCTTTAGTAGTTGCAGCTCCTGGGCTCTGGAGCTCAGGCCCAGTAGTTGTGATACAAATGCTTAGTTGTTTTGCAGCATGTGGGGTCTTCCTGGATCAGGGATCAAACCTGTATTTCCTGCATTGGCAGGTGGATTCTTTATCACTGAGCCATCAGGGAAGCCCAGTTAGTTCTGTTTTGTAGATGCCAAAAGAGTAAGTGATTTTTATACATAAATGAGATTTCAATTTAGTCCTTCCACATTTAGCTACTGTAATTTAGTAACTGTTCTGTATCTAAGGCCATTACTTCCTAAATGGTGACCTCCCTCCTGTCTTGAATTTCTCTAATTCGATCTCCTTTTGCAACCAAAGAAATATTTTAAAAATCCAAATTTGTTCACTGTATATTCTTTTTAAAATTAAGTAATTTATTTTTCATCAAATTATAGCTAATTTACAATATTGTGTTAGTTTCAGGTGGATAGCAAAGTGATTCATATATATATTTTCTTTTTCAGATTTTTTTCCCAATAATTTATTGCAAAGTATCAAGTACAAGTTCCCTGTGCTATGCTGTAGGTTCTATCTATTTTACATATAGTAGTGTACATAGGTTATTGGAGAAGGAAATGGCAACCCACTCCAGTGTTCTTGCCTGGAGAATCCCAGGGACGGGGGAGCCTGGTGGGCTTCCGTCTATGGGGTCACACAGAGTCGGACACGACTGAAGTGACTTAGCAGCAGCAGCAGCAGCAGTGTACATAGGTTACTCCCCAATTCCTAATTTATTCCTCCCCATACCTCTCCCCTTTGGTAACAGTAAGTTTGTTTCCTATGTCTGTGAGTCTGTTTCTGTTTTGTAAACAAGTTCACTTGTATCTTTTTCTAAAGATTCCACATATAAGTGATATCATATATGATATCATATGATCTTTATCTGACTTACTTCACTTAGTATGATAATCTCTAGTTGCATCCATGTTGCCACAAATGGCATTATTTCATTCTTTTAAATGAATGAGTAATATTCCATTGTATATACCACATCTTCTTTATCCATTAATCTGTCAGTGGACATTCAGGTTTCTTCCATGTCTTGACTATTGTAAATAGTGCTGCTATGAACACTGGGGTACGTGTATACTTTATATTCTTTATTGAATTGCTTTAATGCCCTCTCATTGCCTGTAAGATTAAACTCTTTAATACGGCTTATCAGACCTTGCGTGTTCTGCCTCTGATTTGCTGTTCATCTTCCTACCCACTTTTCTCTGCATTGTAGGCCACGTGAAATTTTTGTGATTCCTCAGTTATACCAAACTCTCCCTTAAGAGCCTTTTAACATGGTTTTATCTCTGCCTGCCAAGTATTTACCTCTAATCTTCTACCTCCTTCTACTAATCATTTTGTCACAAATTACCTCACCTTTGCAGCTGGGTTAGGTACAGCAAACTATACTTCATTATGGCACCAGACACACTGTAGTACAACTGCTTTTTTATTCATTTACCCCTGTGAGTAGACTAGTTATATGAGGACTGTGCCCATGTTGCTTAAAAACACTTGAATGAAATCAGTTGTCAGTAAATGATACCTGTGGGCCAGACCCAGTCCACAAGCTAATAAGATTTTAAATTTTAAAGGTTGGGGTTGGGGGCTGAAGGGAAGAAGGAAGAGGAGGAAGCTATACATGGGCCTTGAAGCTGAAAAATTTATCTCTTTGTATAAAAGGTTGTCACACTCTGAATTAATAAATGAGACTATGAACATGTTTTAATTTCAAATCCCTGACCCTTTCAACAAACCGGGGTCTTCCCCAAATATCTTCCAAGTATCTTTAAATCTTTTGATCATAGAAAGAAAGTTGCCATGCCTGTTTTATGTACATTCTAAATGTCAGTTCACCTCATTGATTAATAGCAATAATAAAAACCTGTGATGTGTATTGCCAGGTTATAGTGGCTGCTAGTGGCATTAACCAGCTTCATGAGACTGATTCAAAAGAGGTGCCTTATATCTGCCAAAAGTATGATGAGCTTGGCAGACTACACAAAAAGTAGAAGAAAACTGTTTTTGAGAGCAAAATCAACCTGGTAATTTTGACTCGCTTATGCTTTGTTTCCCAAAATATGTTATACGTCAATTGAGAGCCCATATGTGAAAGAGAAACAAAGCTTTCATTTTAGTTGGCATCGCAGCCTCAACTGTTTTTACAAGAAAAGTGTGGTCTAGGTAGTTTTCAAGGGAAGAAAACAGTTTTTTTTTTTCTTCTGCTTTTTAATATGCTTCCAGAATTGTTATTTTAAATAGCTGGCATTGTTAAGGTCTGTTATGCATTCAGAAATGTGCAACTTTATGTATTTTGTCCTTAGCAACCATAGTTTATTTCTTGTCTGCATCAAAGTGAATATATTTTCCCCCAAATCTTTCACCTTCCCATTTTTCTACTTATTAGATAAGTTTGCTGCATGATTGCTGATTCTTGAAAACATCAATTTATAGATAGGGTGATTAAATAAAATAGACTCTTATTGGTAATTGATAACTCTATTTTGAAAAAATACTGGCCCAAGTGCTTTTTGTAAAATCATGAAGAGATAAATCAGTGTGTTTAGCCACTTCATAACAAACTGTTTAATAGACATTGAACAATAAATTACGAAAGTTTAAAAATTTTCTTTATACTATTTGTAGATTTGCTTACATGAGTAATGTCATTGGAAAACCATAGCTTGACAATTTTATAGTGCAATTACTTAAAATGTATCTTTTTGTTCACTGAGTTGCTTATAGGAAGTCTATAAACTTTCAATTCAGTTCAGTTCAGTCACTCAGTCGTGTCCGACTCTCCGCGACCCCATGAATCACAGCACGCCAGGCCTCCCTGTCCATCACCAACTCCCGGAGTTCACTCAAACTCATGTCCACAGAGTCGGTGATGCCATCCAGCCATCTCATTCTCTGTCGTCCCCTTCTCCTCCCGCCCCCAACACTTCCCAGCATCAGAGTCTTTTCCAGTGAGTCAACTCGTCGCATGAGGTGGCCAAAGTATTGGAGTTTCAGCTTTAGCATCAGTCCTTCCAGTGAAGGGCCTGATTTATTCTCTGCCAAGCAAGAGTATAACCATTCAAACTGAAAGCCAGAAACCTAGTCAAACCTACACTCTTAGGAAGAGAGGAGGAGTGAGGTATTTGAAAACAATGATGAAATAGATTCTCTGCTGAAAACCCTATTTTTTTGTTCAAACTTAAAAAAAATTTATTTTGTATTGGAAGGACTGATGCTAAAGCTGAAACTCCAATACTTTGGCCACCTCATGCAATGAGCTGACTCACTGAAAAAGACTCTGATGCTGGGAAGTATTGGGGGTGGAAGGAGAAGGGGACGACAGAGAATGAGATGGCTGGATGGCATCACTGACTCGATGGACATGAGTTTGAGTGAACTCCAAGAGTTGGTGATGGACAGGGAGGCCTGGCGTGCTGTGATTCATGGGGTCGCAGAGAGTCGGACACGGCTGAGTGACTGAACTGAACTGAGAGCCAATTAAAAATGCTGTAGCCTCAGGTGAACAGCAACAGGACTCAGCCATAAATATATATGTATCCATTCTCCCCCAAACCCCTCTCCTGTCTAGGCTGGCACATAACGTTGAGCAGACTTTCATGTGCTATACAGTAGGTCTTTGTTGGTTATCTGTTTTACATATAGAAGTGTGTACATGACTTGCTCAAACTCCCTAACTGTCCTTTATGTTAAACTTTCTATTGAGTATTTTATGTCTATTTTTTTCCTAGTAAGTCCTTTCAACAACACGATGAGTGGTATACTATTATTCTCACTACTTTATAGATGATGAAACTAAAGCATTGAGATGTTAAGTAACATCAAGCCCAGACAAGCCAACCATTGGTAAATGGAAGAGCTGAGATGTTAACCCAAGGTTGACTGACTCAAAGATGTACTATGCTCACTATATTTTACACAAGTAAAGGCAAAATAAAGCTCAACATGATTATATTTGAAAAGTTAATAACAAAAGATGTAGACTCAGGTTAACATACTATCATTTGGGCAGAGTTACAAATACGTGTTTATTATTTGAAATAGAGTTTGAAATCTTTTGTGTTGTTTCCTGTGAGATTTTTGACAGTCTGAATCCCAGTTGTAAAATTTTGCTGTATTTACTTACTCATCTGAACGTGTGTGAAGTTGAAATTTTAAGACACGGTGATAATGCATTGTTTAAGACAAACCAAAAATTGAAATGGATGAATAATCAAGTGGAAATATAAAATATTTGTTTGTGGATTAGATTACGTGATATGAAATCGAAATGCTAACTGGTGATTAGTCTTGTTTCCCCTGATTCTCAGAAAAATTTATATATGCCTAGTTGCCAAGAGGCACTAAATTTGGGTAAATTTTAAACTTTAACATTCTCTTTTGTTTTCACACATGCCCCTTAACTACTTTGTAGGAACATGTAACCTTAGCACCTTGCCTATTCCCTTATAAACTCTGATTTTGTGGCTCATTGTATCAAAATCATCACTTCAGTATTCCCATGTTTCCTGGACTGTCTGGGGCCTCTCAGGACTCAGAAACCTAGTTTCACATTTTTACCAAACCAAAATTTATTAGGTTGGTGCAAACATAATTGCAATTTCAGACCATGAATTTTAAATCTTTATAACTAGGCTCAGCCACATTTTTATTAATCAAAATAGGAACCAATACAATCAACACATTTTTTACCAGTGAGAAATGTATTTGTTTATTCCTGTAGCATAAAATTCTGTGCTTTGGAATTTGACAAACTCTTGCAAAGCATTTTCTGCCTCCTGCTGATTGTAGAAGCATTTTCCCTGCAAAAAAGTTGTGGAGATGCTTGATGAAATGGTAGTTGGTTGGCAGGTTCAGTTCAGTTCAGTTGCTCAGTCATGTCTGACTCTGCGATCCCACAGACTGCATCTCGCCAAACTTCACTGTCCATCACCAACTCCCGGAGCCTGGTCAAACTCATGTCCATCGAGTTTACCATCCCATCCTCTGTCATCCCTATTCTCCTCCTGCTTTCAATCGATCCTATCCTCAGGGTCTTTTCCAATGAGTCAGTTCTTTGCATCAGTTCAGTTCAGTTCAGTCGCTCAGTAGTGTCCAACCCTTTCTGACCCCATGAATCACAGCACGCCAGGCCTCCCTGTCCATCACCAATTCCCGGAGTTCACTCAAACTCATGTCCATTGAGTCGGTGATGCCATCCAACCATCTCATTCTGTCATCCCCGTCTCCTCCCACCCCCAATCCCTCCTAGCATCAGACTCTTTTCCAGTGAGTCAACTTGTCACATGAGGTGGCCAAAGTATTGGAGTTTCAGCTTCAGCATCAGTCCTTCCAATGAACACCCAGGATTGATCTCCTTTAGAATGGACTGGTTGGACCTCCTTGCAGTCCAAGGGACTCTCAAGAGTCTTCTCCAATACCACAGTTCAAAAGCATCAATTCTTCAGCATCAGGTGACCAAAGTATTGGAGCTTCAGCTTCAGCATCAGTCCTTCCAATGAATATTCAGGACTGACTTCCTTTAGAATTGACTGGTTTGATCTCCTTGCAGTCCAAGGGATTCTCAAGAGTCTTTTCCAACACCACAGTTTAAAAGCATCAATTCTTCAGCTCTCAGCTTACTTTATGGTCTCACATCCATACCTGACAACTGGCAAAACCATAGCCTTGACGATATACACCTTTGTCAGCAAAGTAATGTCTCTGCTTTTTAATACTCTAAGTTTGTCAAAGCTTTCCTTCCAAGGAACAAGCATCTTTTAATTTCACGGCTGCAGTTACCATCTTCACTGATTTTGGAGCCCAAGAAAATAAAATCTGTCACTGTTTCCAATGTTTCCCCATCTATTTGCCATGAAGTGATATGACTAATGCCATGATCTTAGTTTCTGGCAAGAGGTTTGGTGAATATGGCAAATGAGGTAAAACTTTGTAGCCCAATTTGTCCAACTTTTGAAGTGTTGGTTGTTCAACATGTGGTAGGGTATTGTCATGGAGAAGAACTGGGCCCTTTCTGTTGACCAGTGCTGGCTGCAGGCATAACAGTTTTCGGTGCATCTCATCGATTTGCTGAGCATACTTCTCAGACGTAATGGTTTCACTGAGATTCAGAAAGATGTAGTGGATCAGACAAGCAGCAGACCACCAAACAGTGACTATGACCTTTTTTGGGTGCAAGTTTGGCTTTGAGAAGTGCTTTGGAGCTTCTTCTCAGTGCAGCAACTGAGCTGGTCATCTCCAGTTGTTATGTAAAATCCACTTTTCATCACACGTCACAATCCATATTGACAAATGCTGTTGTTGTGTAGAATAAGAGAAGATGACACTTCAAAATGACTGTTTTTTTGTTTTTTTTTTTTTGATTAGCAGTCATCTCATGAGGCAGAGACATTACTTTGCCAACAAAGGTCCATCTAGTCAAGGCTATGGTTTTTCCAGTGGTCATGTATGGATGAGGGAGTTGGACTATAAACAAAGCTGAGCACTGAAGAATTGGTGCTTTTGAACTGTGGTGTTGGAGAAGACTCTTGAAAGTCCCTTGGACTGCAAGGAGATCCTACCAGTCCATCCTAAAGGAGATCAATCCTGAGTGTTCATTGGAAGGACTGATGTTGAAGCTGAAACTCTAATACTTTGGCCACCTGATGTGAAGAGCTGACTCATTGGAAAAGACCTTGATGCTGGGAAAGATTGAGGGCAGGAGGAGAAGGGGAAGACAGAGGACGAGATGGTTAGATGGCATCACCGACTCGATGGACATGGGTTTGGGTGGATTCAAGGAGTTGGTGATGGACAGGGAGGCCTGGTGTGCTGCGGTTCATGGGGTCACAAAGAGTCGGACATGACTGAGCGACTGAACTGAACATGAGGCACCCACTTATGGAGGTTTATCACCTTTCCAATTTGCTTGAAACGCTGAATGACAGTATAATGGTTGACATTGAGTTCTTCGGCAACTTCTTGTGCAGATGTAAGAGGATCAGTTTTGATGATACTCTCAACTGGATATTGTCAACTTCCCATGGCCAGACACCACACTCTTCATCTTCAAGGCTCTTGCCTCCCTTGCAAAACTTCTTGAACCACCACTGCACTGTATATTCATTAGCAGTTCCTAGGCCAAATGCATTATTGATGTTTCAAGTTGTCTTTGCTGCTTTATAACTCATTTTGAACTCAAATAAGAAAATCACTCAAGTTTGCTTTTTGTGTAACATCATTTCCTTAGTCTAAATAAATATAAAGATAAACAGAAAGTAATAAGTCACTAGCAGAAAAACATAAAGTGATAAATGTGCATTAAAATGATGTATAATATAGCCACATTTGCTGCTGTTGTTGCTGCTAAGTCACATCAGTCGTGTCTGACTCTGTGCGACCCCATAGACGGCGGCCCACCAGGCTCCCTCGTCCCTGGGATTCCCCAGGCAAGAATACTGTAGTGGGTTGCCATTTCCTTCTCCACATTTATTAAGAGCATATTCCACTATCAAATGGCAAATTACAACAATGCAAAAATTGTAATTACTTTTGCACCAACCTAATAATTATAGTATCTTTGTTAGTTTCCTATTGCTGGTAATAACAAATTACCACAAATTTGGTGGCTTAATAAACACAAATTTATTATCTTGCATTTCTGAAGATCAAAAAACTGAAATGGGTCTTATGTGGGCCAAAATCAAGATGTCAGAATAGCTGCATTCCTTCTGCAGGCACTCAAGAAGAATCTTATCTTTCCAGCTCCGAGAGATGCCTGCATTCTTTGGCTCTTGGCTGCATCATTCAGACCTGTTTTCATTGTCACATCTGCTTCTCTGACTCCTGCTTGCTTCTTTCTTATAAAGGGACATTGGTAATTACACTGGACTCACCTGTATAATCCAGAATAATCTCTCCATTTCAAGATCCTTAATTTAGACACATCTACATAGTCTCACCTTCCATAGTCTCTCCACACCCACGTAGTCTCTCCTCCTTGTTTCAAAAGTTGGGAATAAAGTGACTGATGATGAGGATACAAGTGACTTTACATACTACATTAGTTTCTTCCCCCTGTCTTTAGTGATTTTATTGCTCACCAGTGAAGACTGCTTTACACCCATCATAGCCCAAAGGGGATATACCATGACATAGGTCCAAATCACATGTCCTTTTTACATGTGTCCTAGAAATTACTCTGGCATCACAGTCCAGTAAATGGCACGCTGCAAACATAGGACTGAAGTTTGATCTTGCTTTCTTCAAACTTTTAAAACCTAGTGAAATTTGAGGAAGTCCATCTGCTCTTGAGCATGACCCTTAAATAGTACTTTGGCCCTCCTAAATGTCCATCCCAGAGGTTTGTATTGAAGCTGATGTTTACTGAAATTCTTGGAACTCTAGTTCCTGACCAGAGGTAACTTTGGTCCTTCACCAGATGGTGCATAAAAGAAGATTAAATGGGCTCCATACCCTTGATAAATTCTGCATTTTGAAACAGAACTTGAGCTGGAAGGTTTTGAGGGTAGGAGTTATCAGAGTCATAAAATCTATGGTGTGGAAAACTGTGCAACTTAAGAAATGAACTGTCCCCTCTTTCTATGCTTCCTATCTCTTCAAAAATGCACTTCCGTGCAGAAAATATGAAACGAGGAGAGACTGCTTGGGTTCCTTAGTGCTCCAGCATTTGTTTCACTTAAAGTTTTTACAGTGTCACTTCATTAATCCCTATTTTCATTTTGTTAGGGAATCATTAACACAGAAAAGCCATTTTATTATTATGGAGGCAAGAGAAACAGTGAGAAATGTTTTATTCTTTAGAAAGATTACAGAAGTATATATTATTTCCAAATTTTTGGTTTTTAAAATGAAATAATGGACCTCTATGAATAATGTTTTTCATTTCCTTTAAAAAGAGATTAACCTAGGAAGGAACAAGATGGTGGAGGAATAAGACGGCGAGACCACTCTCTCCCCTACAAATTCATCAAAAGAACATTTGAACGCAGAGTAAAGTCCACAAAACAACTTCTGAATGCTGGCAGAGGACGTCAGACACCCAGAAAAGCAGCCCATTGTCTTCCAAAGGAGATTACCCGCCAAACGGTAACTCCCAGCGGAGAAGCAGCGCAGACGCCTGCATACGCCATTAGCAAGCAGGGGCTGGGCAGGGAGGAGCCAGCTGAACTGCTTAGAGAGAGGACTGGGCTTGAATGCCAGGAGAACAATTTGAGAGAACTGGGGAGAGCAAAACAGACTGTGGGATAGCTTCCCCACGAAAAGGCGGAAAGCTCTAACCTAAGACTCGGCCAGCCCCGCTCACAAAATAAAAGACTGAGCAGGGTGAGCCGGCTGTGGCTGGCCCATCCCCCATCCCCCGCCGAGACAGGCAGGGAGCGCAGCCAGAGCCGGAGCAGGCAACCGCGGCCCCAGAAAGGCATCTGATACAAACTGCAGACAGGCTTGTTGCTAATCAGGACTTCTTGGGCTCGGGCCGGTCGATATCCCCCTGAGAAGGTGCGCCAGTTGTACACCCAGAAAACTGAGTGGCGGGGATTGGGGAGGCGATAAGTCGCAGAGACCGCGCTCGCCAAACACCTGGTCCCCTGAGCTGCTCAGACCAGGGAAGGCACAAAACGCAGGCACAACCAAGTCTGCGCCTTTGTGGAGTACCCGAGAACCTGAACTTGAGCCGCTCAGACCTGGGAAGTGCATACAACCTGGCGCTGGTTTCGGACATTTCCCGGCAGAGCAACCTAGAGCCTGTGCAGTGTAGACTGGGACAGCATACATGTTGTGAGTGGGGGCAAACCCAGTGTGGCCGAGACGCTGCGAGCACTCCCCACAGACGCCAGAGATTTTCGTCTACAGCGTTCCTCCCTTCCCAGAACAGGACTGAACAACTGAGCCTTAAAAAGTGTCCACCCACCCCCTAGTATCAGGGCAGAAATTAGACACTGAAGAGACCAGCAAACAGAAGCTAAAACAGAGAGAACCACCTTGGAAATGACAGATAGAGACGTCTAGAGGCTACTCCAAGAATAAGACCAAAAACCAGAGGCAAGAGGCTTAAGCCTGAATCCTGAGAACACCAGAGAAATCCTGACTCCAGGGAACATTAATCGATAGGAGCTCATCAAACGTCTCCATACCTACACTAAAACCAAGCACCACCCAAGGGTCAACAAGTTCCGGAGCAAGACATACCACGCAAATTCTCCAGTAACACAGGAAACTAGCCCTGAGCTTCAATATACAGGCTGCCCAAAGTCACTCCAAACCCACTGACATTTCATAACTCGTTACTGGACACTTCATTGCACTCCAGAGAGAACAAATCCAGCTGCACCCACCAGAACACTGACACAAGCTTCCCTAACCAGGGAACCTTGACAAGTAACCCGTCCAACCCCACACACAGCGAGGAAACTACATAATAAAGAGAACTCCACAAACGGCCAGAAGAGGGAAGGGCCACCCCAAGCAAAAAATATAAGCAAGATGAAGAGACAGAGAAATACCCAACAAGTAAAGGAACAAGATAAATGCCCACCAACACAAACAAAAGAGGAAGATATAGGGAATCTACCTGATAAAGAATTTCGAATTTTGGTGGTGAAAATGATTCAAAATCTTGAAAGCAAAATGGAGTTACAGATAAATAACCTGGAGAAAAAGATTGAGAAGATGAAAGAAAGGTTTAATAAGGACTTAGAGGAAATAAAAAAGAGTCAATATACAATGAATAATGCAATAGATGAGATCAGAAACACTCTGGAGGGAACAAACAGTAGAATAACAGAGGCAGAAGACAGGATAAGGGAGCTAGAAGATAGAATTGTAGAAATAAATGAAACAGAGAGGAAAAAAGAAAAACGAATTAAAAGAAATGAGAACAATATTAGAGACCTATGGGACAATGTTAAACGCTCCAACATTCGAATCATAGGAATCCCAGAAGAAGAAGACAAAAAGAAAGACCATGAAAGAATACTTGAGGAGATAATAGTTGAAAACTTCCCTAAAATAGGGAAAGAAATAATCACCCAACTCCAAGAAACCCAGAGAGTCCCCAACAGGATAAACCCAAGGCGAAATACTCCAAGACACATATTAATCAAATTAACAAAGATCAAACACAAAGAACAAATATTAAAAGCAGCAAGGGAAAAACAGCAAATAACACACAAGGGGATTCCCATAAGGATAACAGCTGATCTTTCAACAGAAACTCTTCAGGCCAGGAGGGAATGGCAAGACATACTTAAAGTGATGAAAGAAAATAACCTACAGCCTAGACTACTGTACCCAGCAAGGATCTCATTCAAATATGAAGCAGAAATCAAAAGCTTTACAGACAAGCAAAAGCTGAGAGAATTCAGCATTACCAAACCAGCTCTCCAACAAATGCTAAAGGATCTTTCCTAGACAGGAAACACAGAAAGGGTGTATAAACTCGAACCCAAAGCAATAAAGAAAATGGCTGCAGGATCGTACTTATCAATGATTACCTTAAACGTAAATGGGTTGAATGCCCCAACCAAAACACAAAGGCTGGCTGAATGGATACAAAAACAAGAACCCCATATATGTTGTCTGCAAGAGACCCACCTCAAAACGAGGGACACATACAGACTGAAAGTGAAGGGCTAGAAAAAGATATTCCATGCAAATAGAGACCAAAAGAAAGCAGGAGTAGCAATACTCACATCAGATAAAATAGACTTTAAAACAAAGGCTGTGAAAAGAGACAAAGAAGGAAACTACATAATGATCAAAGGATCAATCCAAGATGAAGATATAACAATTATAAATATTTATGCACCCAACATAGGAGCACCGCAATATGTAAGACAATTACTAACAAGTATGAAAGGGGAAATTAACAATAATGCAATAATAGTGGGAGATTTTAATACCCCACTTACATCTATGGATAGATCAACTAAACAGAAAATTAACAAGGAAACACAAACTTTAAATGATACAATAGACCAGTTGGACCTAATAGATATCTATAGGACATTTACCCCAAAACAATGAATTTCACCTTTTTCTCAAGCGCACACGGAACCTTTTCCAGGATAGATCACATCCTGGGTCATAAATCTAGCCTTGGTAAATTCAAAAAAGTTGAAATCATTCCATGCATCTTTTCTGACCACAATGCAGTAAGATTAGATCTCAGTTACGGGAGAAAAACTATTAAAAATGCCAACATATGGAGGCTGAACAACACGCTGCTGAATAATGAACAAATCATAGAAGAAATCAAAAGAGAAATCAAAATATGCATAGAAATGAATGAAAATGAAAACACAACAACCCAAAACATCTGGGACACTGTAAAAGCAGTGCTAAGGGGGAAGTTCATAGCAATACAGGCACACCTCAAGAAACAAGAAAAAAGTCAACTAAATAACCTAACTCTACATCTAAAGCAACTAGAAAAGGAAGAAATGAAGAACCCCAGGGTCACTAGAAGGAAAGAAATCGTAAAAATTAGGGCAGAGATAAATGCAAAAGAAGCAAAAGAGACCATAGCAAAAATCAACAAAGCCAAAAGCTGGTTCTTTGAGAAGGTAAATAAAATTGACAAACCACTAGCCAGACTTATCAAGAAACAAAGGGAGAAGAACCAAATCAATAAAATTAGAAATGAAAATGGAGAGATCACATCCGACAACACAGAAATACAAAGGATTATTAGAGAATACTATCAGCAATCATATGGCAATAAAATGAATAACCTGGAAGAAATGGACAAATTCCTAGAAAAGTACAACTTTCCAAAACTGAGCCAGGAAGAAATAGAAAATCTGAACAGACCCATCACAAGCACGGAATTAGAGGCTGTAATCAGAAATCTTCCAGCAAGCAAAAGCCCAGGTCCAGACAGCTTCACAGCCGAATTCTACCAAAAATTTAGAGAAGAGCTAACACCTATTCTACTCAAACTCTTCCAGAAAATTGCTGAGGAAGGGAAACTTCCAAACTCATTCTATGAGGCCACCATCACCCTAATCCCAAAACCTGGTAAAGACCCCACAAAAAAAGAAAACTACAGGCCAATATCACTGATGAACATAGATGCAAAAATCCTTAACAAAATTCTAGCAATCAGAATCCAACAACATATTAAGAAGATCATACATCATGACCAAGTGGGCTTTATCCCAGGAATGCAAGGATTCTTCAATATCCACAAATCAATCAATGTAATTCACCACATTAACAAACTGAAAAATAAAAATCATATGATTATCTCAATAGATGCAGAGAAAGCCTTCGACAAAATTCAACATCCATTTATGATAAAAACCCTGCAGAAAGTGGGAATAGAAGGGACATACCTCAACATAATAAAAGCTATATATGACAAACCCACAGGAAACATTATCCTCAATGGTGAAAAACTGAAAGCATTTCCCCTAAAGTCAGGAACAAGACAAGGGTGCCCACTCGCACCACTACTATTCAACATAGTTCTGGAAGTTTTGGCTACAGCAATCAGAGCAGAAAAAGACATAAAAGGAATACAAATTGGAAAAGAAGAAGTAAAACTTTCACTGTTCGCTGATGACATGATCCTCTACACAGAAAACCCTAGAGACTCTACCAGAAAACTACTAGACCTAATCAATGATTACAGTAACGTTGCAGGATATAAAATCAACACACAGAAATCCCTTGCATTCCTATACACTAATAATGAGAAAATAGAAAGAGAAATTAAGGAAACTATTCCATTCACTGTTGCAACGAAAAGAATTAAATACTTAGGAATATATCTACCTAAGGAAACAAAAGACTTGTACATAGAAAACTACAAAACACTAGTGAAAGTAATCAAAGAGGACACTAATAGATGGAGAAATATACCGTGTTCATGGATTGGAAGAATAAATATTGTGAAAATGAGTATACTACCCAAAGTAATTTATACATTCAATGCAATCCCTATCAAGCTACCAACGATATTTTTCACAGAACTAGAACAAATAATCTCACAATTTGTATGGAAACAGAAAAAACCTCGAATAGCCAAAGCAATCTTGAGGAAGAAGAATGGAACTGGGCGAATTAACCTGCCGGACTTCAGGCTCTACTACAAAGCCACAGTCATCAAGACAGTATGGTACTGGCATAAAGACAGAAATATAGATCAATGGAACAAAATAGAAAGCCCAGAGATAAATCCACACACCTATGGACACCTCATCTTTGACAAAGGAGGCAAGAATATAAAATGGAGAAAAGACAGTCTCTTTAACAAGTGGTGCTGGGAAAACTGGTCAGCCACTTATAAAAGAATGAAACTAGAACACTTCCTATACCATACACAAAAATAAACTCAAAATGGATTAGAGAGCTAAATGCAAGACCAGAAACTATAAAACTCCTAGAGGAGAACGTAGGCAAAACACTCTCCGACATAAATCACAGCAGGATCCTCCAAGACCCACCTCCCAGAATATTGGAAAGAAAAGCAAAAATAAACAAATGGGACCTAATTAAAATCAAAAGCTTCTGCACAGCAAAGGAAACTATAAGTAAGGTGAAAAGACAGCCTTCAGAATGGGAGAAAATAAAGCAAATGAAGCAACGGATAAAGGATTAATCTCCAAAATATACAAGCAGCTCCTGCAGCTCAATTCCAGAAAAATAAATGACCCAATCAAAAAATGGGCCAAAGAACTATACAGACATTTCTCCAAAGAAGACATAAAGATGGCTAACAAACACATGAAAAAATGCTCAACATCCCTCATAATCAGAGAGATGCAAATCAAAACCACAATGAGATACCATTTCACACCAGTCAGAATGGCTGCTATCCAAAATTCTACATGCAATAAATGCTGGAGAGGATGTGGAGAGAAAGGAACCCTCTTACACTGTTGGTGGGAATGCAAACTAGTACAGCCACTATGGAGAACAGTGTGGAGATTCCTCAAAAAACTGGAAGTAGAACTGCCATATGATCCAGCAATTGCACTCCTGGGCATACACACCGAGGAAACCAGAATTGAAAGAGACACATGTAGTCCAATGTTCATTGCAGCACTGTTTATAATAGCCAGGACATGGAAGCAACCTAGATGTCCATCTGCACTTTGGTACATATACACAATGGAGTATTATTCAGCCATTAAAAAGAATACATTTGAATCAGTTCTAATGAGGTGGATAAAACTGGAGCCTATTATACAGAGTGAAGTAAGCCAGAAAGTAAAACAGTAATACAGCATACTAATGCATATATATGGAATTTAGAAAGATGCAAATGATAACCCTGTATACGAGACAGCAAAAGAGACACAGATGTATAGAACAGTCTTTGGGACTCTGTGGAAGAGGGTGAGGGTGGGATGATTTGGGAGAATGGCATTGAAACACGTATGTTGTCATATACAAAACGAATCACCAGTTCAGGGTCAATGCATGTTATAGGATGCTCGGGGCTGGCATGCAGGGATGACCCAGAGGGAGGATAAAGGGAGGAGGGAGGTGGGAGGGGGGTTCAGGAGGGGGAACTTATGTAAACCCTGGGCGAATTCATGTCAATTTATGGCAAAACCAACCAATATAATATTGTAAAATAATTTGCCTCCAATAAAAAATAAATTAATTACCAAAAAAAAAAAAAAAGAGAGAGATTAACCTAGATTCTTTCTGGGAGCTATTGTGCCAGTGAGCTCTTATCACCTGAGTACTATGGAACCCTGATACTTATATCTTGGAGTCTGTCTAGTCTTATGATAAAAGAACCTCAACATTTTTAACAGGTTCAGTCAACAACCACTTAGTGCCTGCTGTCAACTAGTCATTCCACTACAGTCTAGCTCTGCAAATACAAGTAAGATATAGACCCTAACTGCAAGATGTTTACATTCCAGCATAGCTTTCAAATTCTACTCAAATATAAGAATAACACTCTTGCCCAATGGTGACACCAACTTAAATAAGTTTGATTTCTCTCTTGGGAAGCTCCAAGTCTAACATGGAAGGAAAATAAGAAAATGAAAAATACAGTACAGAGTGTGTGTGTGTATGTGTGTGTTAAGTGGAAAAGTCTTAGCTAGGACAGGGTCAGCAGGCAAGTGGCCTCATGGGATTGTATGGCTTGGAACAACTTACAATAATTTAGAATGTGTTTGTCATCCTTGTAGGTCCATAGCTAAACACTGAAGATGATTAATGCACTAAGGGAAGATGATTAACCTCTCAAACAAGGAAATAATAACTGGCCACTTGAGTAAATCATTGAAGATGTTCTTTGCCATGGTCAGAATGTTCCTAATCCCTTTCTATGTTACTCCCCTTTCCTGTTATGGATAACGATACCAGTGTACAAGCAATAAACACTGGAGAGGGTGTGGAGAAAAGGGAACCCTCCTACACTGTTGGTGAGAATGTAAATTTGCACAACCACTATGAAGAACAGTATAGTAGTTCCTTTAAAAACTAAAAATAGAGCTGCTGCTGCTAAGTTGCTTCAGTCATGTCCGACTCTGTGTGACCTCATAGATGGCAGCCCACCAGGCTCCGCCATCGCTGGGATTCTCCAGGCAAGAATACTGTAGTGGGTTGCCATTTCCTTCTCCAATGCATGAAAGTGAAAAGTGAAAGTGAAGTCGCTCAATCGTGTCCGACTCTTTGCAACCCCATGGACTGCAGTCCACCAGGCTCCTCCATCCAGGGGTTTCTCCAGGCAAGAGTACTGGAGTGGGGTGCCATTGTCTTCTCCTATATTAAACCCAAATTTGTCTGCACTCCCCAAGGAGGCAGATGGGCACACGGGGCCGCTGTTGGTACCAAAGCTCTGGTTCCTCTTGGAGTCCAGTCGAAGGGAGGAAGTCCACTCTGGGTCCCTTCGTGGTTGCCATAAGTGTCAACTAAAAAAGATGTACAACTTGAGAGTTTTAAGTTTTATTTGGGGCAAAATGACGACTACAGCCTGGGAGGCAGCATCTCAGATGTCTCCCATATGATTTACCAATCCCACTCCTGGGCATATATCCAGAGAAAACCATAATCCAGAAAGATACATGCACCCCAGTTGTCATTGCAGCACTATTTACAATAGTCAAGACAAGAAAGCAGACTAAATGTCCATCAACAGAGGAATGGATTAAGATGTGTTACATATATTCAATAGGATACTATTCACTCATAAAAAAGAATTAAATAATTTGCAGCAACACGGTTGGACCTAGAGATTGTCAAACTGAGTGAAACCAGTCAGACAGAGAAAGACAAATATCATATGATATTACTTAGGTGGAATCTGATTTAAAAATTATAAAATTAATGTATTTATTAATACGAAACAGAAGAAGACTTACAGATATTGAAAACAAATTTATAGTTACCCAAAGGGAAACATGTGGGGGCTGGATAAATTAGGAGCTTGGGATGAACATGCACACATTACTATATATAAGTTATAACCAACAAGGATGTACTGTGTAGCACAGGGAACTCTACTCAACATTCTGTGAAAACCTATAAGAGAAAAGAATCTAAAAAAGAATGAACATATGTATATGTGTGACCTAACCACTTCGCTGTACACCTGAAACTAATACAACATTGTAAATCAACTATAATCCAATAAAATTAAAATTAGAAAAGAACAATTCCCAAGACTTATATAGAACTTACTATGGGTTACATATTTACTCATTTAACCTTCCATACAAACTTTTGAGGAAGAAAATATTATGCCCACTTTATAGGTAGGGAAAATGAGACACAGGAAGGTTAAGTAACTTGCTTAATTTATGGCTAGGAAATAGAAAAATCAGAATTTGAACTCAGTTTGGTTCTGAAGTTGACGCTTGTAACTTCTACGCTATATTGCCAAGTCTTTGCAAGAAACTGATTAAAAAGTGCTTTCTTAGAATAGGTTATTATTGATTAAACTGCAACTACTTCAGGAAGACATGTATCTTTGAATTACATGTTATTTGAATAGCATTAATTTTCAGAGGGGAACCTTATTTCCCTGCGTCTTATTTCTTGCATATCTAGATATGCATTAAATAAGTAGAATAATAGAACTCTGAACCAAGTGTTGTGGAAATAAAACAGAGATATGTAAGTGTGGTTTCAAAGCCTTATCAATAGATACATGCAAATTAATGCATATCTCATTTCTCTTATTCCAGTATGTGCTGTGCTGTGCTTAGTCACTCAATTGTGTCTGACTCTTTGCAACCCCGTGGACTGTAGTCCACCAGGCTCTTCTGTCCATGGGGATTCTCCAGGCAAGAATACTGGAGTGGGTATAGCTTGCAGTAAAATGCATCCAAGTGATGGAGGTGATAGCATATATTGATGCTGAAGCTGAAACTCCAATACTTTGGCCACCTCATGCGACGAGTTGACTCACTGGAAAAGACTCTGATGCTGGGAGGGATTGGGGGTGGGAGGAGATGGGGACGACAGAGAATGAGATGGCTGGATGGCATCAGCGACTCGATGGACATGAGTTTGAGTGAACTCCGGGAGTTGGTGATGGACAGGGAGGCCTGGCGTGCTGTGATTCATGGGGTCGCAAAGAGTCGGACATGACTGAGCAACTGAACTGAACTGAACTGACTGAAGGTGCCTGTATTGTGAAGGAGCATATATTGATAAGAACATATTTAATTTTTCTCATCTCCTGATTTGTCTGAAAGATCTCTCAGTGCCATCCAGCTCAAAAAATGGTTATGATCCTTAAAAAAAATGCTTGTATTTCCTTGTGCATATAAAGTTTTTGTCTTGATTGCAAAGTTAATGTTATTTTCCATTGTAGCTATTAGCATTAATCTCTATGTACAATTTGCTTATTATAGTAAAGCTTGGCTGTCTGGAGACCAGACATCCTAAAACCTCAGGCTTTGGTCCAGATCTGAAGACAACTGGAGAAAACTTGCACGCATGATATCACTTTGGCCCATTTCTTTTTTTGTTGTGGAGATCTATTTCCCGTAGACACTTGAAATAAACAAATGAACAAGTCCTGGATGAAATAAAAACCCAAGTTTAAACCCCATATTGCTAAGAATCCCATTAGTTCTTCAAGAGGAAAAAAAAAAGGTAGATTAAATTCTAGATAAGATGACACTTTCTGTGTGTGTATATGAGAAAG
This sequence comes from Moschus berezovskii, assembly GCF_049115385.1. Taxonomy (NCBI): domain Eukaryota; kingdom Metazoa; phylum Chordata; class Mammalia; order Artiodactyla; family Moschidae; genus Moschus; species Moschus berezovskii. The sequence continues at coordinate 116,607,665 of NC_142460.1, read as the reverse complement.
AGTAGCATGCAAAGGAAACAAATAAGAAGCAAGTGAAGAGAGAAATAGAAATTAGTAGCATCTTTTGTCTTACTGATGCTGGGGAAAATGACTGTGAGGGGAGGAGGGGTCATTCATTGTTTCAGGGAATCTTAATTAAAAATAGCAAAATAAGGCCAGAGGGGCAAGTTAACCCTAAAAAAAATCTGTAGTAGAAATAGTCTAGATGCTGAAGATAAGTGGAAGATAAGAAAAAATTCTTTATCTTCAAGTTAGAGATTAAGATCAAAATCTATATGAATACCAGTATTTGAACTAGAAAGGAAGGTGAAACAGAACTAAACTAAGATATACGATAAAGGAAAGAGGAGTTCTGTGGGATAGTTTATAACTCAGCAGCATTTGGGGTTTACTTTTAGGTCAGCAGGAAGTTTTTGCAATGGCGGATAAATGAGTTTTACAGAATCAGTAATGGGTTTACCTGCAGCCACAATGGTGATTACATATGAATGAAGTGTAACGTTGGTAGATACTCAAACAGTGATGAGCAGAGCTACTATCAAAAGGCAACATGATGGAATACTTCCTAAATCTCAAATTTTCATTTCCTAACAGTGTAGCATATTTTCACTTCCTAAAAAACAAACAAACCTGTCGCTCAGTCATGTCCAACTCTTGGCGACCGCATGGATTGTAGCCTACCAGGCTCCTCTGTCCATGGGATTTTCTAGGCAAGAGTACTGGAGTGGGTTGTCATTTCCTTCTCCAGGGGATCTTCCCCACTAAGGGATCAAACCCAGGTCTCCCCCATTGCAGGCAGATGCTTTACCCTCTAAGCCACTTCCTAACAGTATAGCATGTTTTCATTTTCTGTGCTTAGTTGCTCAGTCATATCCAACTCTTTGTGACCCTATGGACTTTAGCCCGCCAGGCTTCTCTGTCCATGGGGATTCTCCAGGCAAGAATACTGGAGTGGGCTGCCATGCCCTCCTCTAGGATTTTCATTTCCTAACAGTATATATTTTGGCCACCTGATGCAAAGAGCTGATTCATTTGAAAAGACCCTGAGTTGGGAAAGATTGAAGGCAGGAGGAGAAGGGGATGACAGAGGATGAGATAGTTAGATGGCATCACTGACTCAATGGACATGAGTTTGGGTAAACTCCGGGAGTTGGTGATGGATGGGGAGGCCTGGCGTGCTGCGGTTCATGGGTTTGAAAAGAGTCAGACATGACTGAGCGACTGAACTGAACTGAACTGAACAGTATAGAATATTATTGTGTGTTTGAGTGTGTCACTGTGAGTATTAATAACATCCTTGCATCAACATTGCAAACCTAAAGGTATCACTGACACTTCAATACAAGTTGCCTTGAAAATGTTATCTTTTTCATCAAAATGTTGAAATCACCTATTGCATGTACCATCAACCCCACGAAGCATGAGATCATATGTTCAGTAACTATTGCTTAAGATCACTGCTCTGTTAGGTATGAAGGCCACAAGACCTTGTTTGACTTTCCACTGGCTTCTCCAGGCCAAATTTTTGTTCATATTAAATCCCATGGTCAATCACTATAATACTTCCTTGTATATATGCTTAATTCTATTGGATTCTTTATCATCACAAAACAACAATCCTGATTGAATCTAACTCTTGCTAGTTCCATGCCTGTCTCTGTACAGCTGAGTGTGATTGGAGAGAACACATAGCCACACAGGGTTAAATTCATGACTGTAACCTCAAGTAAGTCCTTCGTACCATGTCATAATAATATTATATTCCCATAATTTAATTATCTCTCACTCTTCCAAGGTGAGAGCCATCTAAATCCTCACTTACTCAAAGCATGTGCCATGCACCTGCAGCATCTTCAGCACCTGGAAGGACATTCAGTTCAGTTCAGTTCAGTTCAGTCGCTCAGTCGTGTCCGACTCTCGCGACCCCATGAATCACAGCACGCCAGGCCTCCCTGTCCATCACCAACTCCCGGAGTTCACTCAAACTCATGTCCACAGAGTCGGTGATGCCATCCAGCCATCTCATTCTCCGTCGTCCCCTTCTCCTCCCGCCCCCAACCTTTCCCAGCATCAGAGTCTTTTCCAGTGAGTCAACTCGTCGCATGAGGTGGCCAAAGTATTGCAGTTTCAGCTTCAGCATCAGTCCCTCCAATGAACATCCAGGATTGATCTCCTTTAGAATGGACTGGTTGGATCTCCTTGCAGTATAAGGGACTCTCAAGAGTCTTCTCCAACACCACAGTTCAAAAGCATCGATTCTTCGGCGATCAGCCTTCTTCACAGTCCAACTCTCACATCCATACATGACCACGGGAAAAACCATAGCCTTGACTAGACGGACCTTGGTTGGCAAAGTAATGTCTCTGCTTTTTAATATACTATCAAGATTGGTCATAACTTTCCTTCCAAGGAGCAAGCGTCTTTTAATTTCATGGCTGCAATCAGCATCTGCAGTGATTTTGGAGCCCAAAAAAATAAAGTCTGACACTGTTTCCACTGTTTTTCCATCTATTTCCCATGAAGTGATTGGACCAGATGCCATGATCTTTGTTTTCTGAGTGTTGAGCTTCAAACCAACCTTTTCACTCTCCTCTTTCACTTTCATCAAGAGGCTTTTGAGTTCCTCTTCACTTTCTGCCATAAGGGTAGTGTCATCTGCATATCTGAGGTTATTGATATTTCTCCCAGCAATCTTGATTCCAGCTTGTGCTTCTTCCAGCCCAGCGTTCCTCATGATGTACTCTGCATATAAGTTAAATAAGCAAGGGGACAATATACAACCTTGACATACACCTTCAGGACATTAGAAATGCAGAATTTCAGGCCTCCAGCAGGACTTGTTGAATCTGATTCTGCATTTTTATAAGATCTCCAGGTAACTCATATGCACATGCATGAAAGTTTGAAAAGCATTAATCTTCTGACCTCTCTCTTACTCACTGTAACTACCCTGGCTTCCAACTATTCCTGAAATATAACCAGGCACACAGGTATCCCACATGATGCTAGCAGTAAAGAACCTGCCTGCCAATGCAGGAGACATAAGGGACATGGGTTCAATCCCTGGATTAGAAAGATGCCCTGGAAAAGGATATGACAACCCATTCCAATATTCTTGCCTGGTGAATCCCATGGACAGAGGAGCCTGGTGGGCTATAGTTCACAGGGTCACAAAGAATCAAACACGAACGAAGCAACATAGCACGCATGCACAACCAGGCACACTCCTGCTTTAGTGTCTTTGCACTGGCTATTCCCTCTGCTTGAAATCCTCTTCTCAGGCTAATTCCATCATCTCCTTCAAGTTTTGTTCAGACATCAGTATCTTATTGGTCCTAATCCAACCACCCTACATTATTTGAACTCATTCTTCTTGTCATGTGTGACCACCCGTTATATGCTCTACATTATTCATTTTGGTTACACTCATCACTTTGTTTTCTCTTTCTTTTTTAAATTATGAAAGTATAATAACACATTTATAAGAGACTTGGAAAATACAGAACAAAGTTATATATAATTCCACTATTTAGTACAATTATTTCTTAAGTAGGTAAATTAGGATTTTTAGTTGGAGCTTCAATATCAAACACTCAAAAAATATGGAATGAATATAAAGAAAAGTAGAAGGATATAATATACCTGAAAAACACCATGAACCAATTCAACAAGATTAAGATTTATGCAATTTTTACACAAAAGTAGGATACAATACTATTCAAGTTCCTGTAGACTATAAACTAGGAGACACTCCAGGGACATAAAACAAGGTGCAAAAATTTCATGGTCTAAAGGTATTGAAATCATAGTCTGTTCTTTTATCAATGTGAAATTATGTTAGAAATCAATATCAAAAGATACTTGAAAATAACCCACATATTTTCAAGTACAATGTGACATTTACCAAGAGAGATCTTTGACTTAGCCATTGAAAGCTTCAATAAAATTAGAAGACTGAAAAAACACAGTGTGATTGCAGAGAAGAAACCATTTAAATGTGAAGCTAATATGAAATGAGAAATTAATATCAAAGGTACTTTAAAAAACTCCATGTATTTGAAAATTAAATGTCTACTTTTAAATGATGGTGTAGCCAAGAACCATAACAAGGAATATTAGAAAATATCTGTAACAGAATAAAAATGAAAAGAGAATTTATCAGAATTTGTTGCATGCTGCTAAAGCTACTCAATGCAACTAAATACAATGTGGAATAATGAATAAGGTATGAAACCAAATAATTTACACTAGCATAAAATTTTGTGATATTTGAACAAAATGTGTGTTTAATTAATAATACTGTACCACATGATACAATATTTCTTTATATTCTCAGAACTGGATTAGTTCATTCAAAATTTTTTAATCACTAAGATAATACATTTTCTAGTCTTTTAGCAGTAATATTACATGCCAAAATACATGGAACTGTATCAAAATTTTGAGTGAATATAAATTAGAAATCTAGAATTTTAATCATACTAAGGGGTTACTCAGGTGGTTCTAGTGGTAAAGAATCTACCTGCCAATGCAGGAGACATAAAAGACATAGGTTCAAGTAGAAGGAACAAGATGGCAGAGGAATAGGACGGCGAGACCACTCTCTCCCACACAAATTCATCAAAAGAACATTTGAACGTGGAGTAAAGTCCGCAAAACAACTTCTGAATACTGGCAGAGACATCAGGCACCCAGCAAAGCAGCCCATTGTCTTCGAAAGGAGGTAGGAAAAAACATAAAAGATAAAAAGAGAGACAAAAGAGGTAAGGACAGAGCTCCATCCCGGGAAGGGAGGCTTTAAAAAGAGAGAAGTTTCCAAACACCAGGAAACACTCTCACTGACCAGTCTGTGGCGAGCCTTGGAAACTCAGAGGGCCACATAACCGGGAGGAAAAAGAAAGAAATAATTAAAACCCACAGATTACCTGCCAAAGGGTAACTCCCAGCAGAGAAGCAGCGCAGACCCCTGCATACGCCATTAGCAAGTGGGGGCTGGGCAGGGAGCAGCCGGCTGAACTGCTTAGAGAGAGGACTGGGCTTCAATGAGAACAATCTGAGAGATCTAACTAGGGATAGCAAAGCAGACTGGGATAGCTTCCCCACAAAAAGGCGGAAAGCTCTAACCTAAGACTCTGCCAGCCCCGCTCACAGAACAAAGGGCTGAGCAGAGCAAGCTGGCTGTGGTCGGCCCATCCCTCATCCCCCACTGAGACAGGCAGGGAGGTCAGCCAGAGCCAGAGTGGGCAACTGCAGCCCCAGAAAGACATCCGATACAAACTGCAGGCAGGCTTGATGCTAATCAAGACTTCTTGGACTCAGGCCGGTTGATATCTGCCTGAGAAGGTGCGCCGGTTGTACACCCAGAAAACCGAGTGGCAGGCACTGGGGAGGTGATAAGTCGCAGCAACCACGCTCGCCAAACACCTGGTCACCTGAGCTGCTTGAACTGGGGAAGGCACAAAACGCAGGCACAACCAAGTCTGCGCCTTTGTGGAGTACCTGAGAACCTGAACTTGAGCCACTCAGACCTGGGAAGTGCATACAACCCAGCGCCAGCCTTGGACAGTTCCTGGCAGAGCAACCTAGAGCCTGTTCAGTGTAGACTGGGACAGCACACGCGCTGTGAGCAGGGGCAAATCCAGTGTGGCTGAGACGCTGTGAGCACTCCCCACAGACGCCAGAGATATTTGTCTGCAGTGCTCCTCCCTTCCCAGAACAGGACTGAACAACTGAGCCTTAAAAAGTGTCCACCCACCCCCTAGTATCAGGGTGGAAAATAGACACTGAAGAGACAAGCAAACAGAAGCTAAAACAGAGGGAACAATCTTGGAAATGAGAGATAGAGAAGTCTAGAGACTACTCCAAGAATAAGACCAAAAACCAGAGGCAAGAGGCTTAAGCCCAAATCCTGAGAACACCAGAGAACTCGTGACTCCAAGGAACATTAATCTATAGGAACTCATCAAACACCTCCATACCTACACTAAAACCAAGTACCACCCAAGGGTCAACAAGTTCCAGAGCAAGATATACCACACACATTCTCCAGCAACAAAGGAAAATAGCCCTGAGCTTCAATATACCTGCTGCCCAAAGTCACTCCAAACCCACTGACATCTCATAACTCATTACTGGACACTTCATTGCGCTCCAGAGAGAAGAAATCCAGCTCCACCCACCAGAACACCGACACAAGCTTCCCTAACCAGGGAACCTTGACAAGTCACCCGTCCAACCCCACACACAATGAGGAAACTACATAATAAAGAGAACTCCACAAACTGCCAGAAGAGGGAAAGGCCACCCCAAGCAAAGCAATATAAGCAAGATGAAGAGGCAGAGAAATACCCAGAAAGTAAAGGAACAAGATAAATGCCCACCAACACAAACAAAAGAGGAAGATTTAGGGAATCTACCTGATAAAGAATTTCGAATTTTGATGGTGAAAATGATTCAAAATCTTGAAAGCAAAATGGAGTTACAGATAAATAACCTGGAGAAAAGGATTGAGAAGATGGAAGAAAGGTTTAATAAGGATTTAGAGGAAATAAAAGAGTCAATATACAATGAATAATGCAATAGATGAGATCAGAAACACTCTGGAGGGAACAAACAGTAGAATAACAGAGGCAGAAGACAGGATAAGCGAGCTAGAAGATAGAATTGTAGAAATAAATGAAACAGAGAGGAAAAAAGAAAAACGAATTAAAAGAAATGAGAACAATATTAGAGACATCTGGGACAATGTTAAATGCTCCAACATTGGAATGATAGGAGATCCAGAAGAAGAAGACAAAAAGAAAGACCATGAGAGAATACTTGAGGAGATAATAGTTGAAAACTTCCCTAAAATGGGGAAAGAAATAATCACCCAAGTCCAAGAAACCCAGAGAGTCCCCAACAGGATAAACCCAAGGCAAAATACTCCAAGGCACATATTAATCAAATTAACAAAGATCAAACACAAGAAACAAATATTAAAAGCAGCAAGGGAAAAGCAGCAAATAACACACAAGGGGATTCCCATAAGGATAACAGCTGATCTTTCAACAGAAACTCTTCAGGCCAGGAGGGAATGGCAAGACATACTTAAAGTGATGAAAGAAAATAACCTACAGCCCAGATTACTGTACCCAGCAAGGATCTCATTCAAATATGAAGGAGAAATCAAAAGCTTTACAGACAAGCAAAGGCTGAGAGAATTCAGCATCACCAAACCAGCTCTCCAACAAATGCTAAAGGATCTTCTCTAGACAGGAAACTCAGAAAAGGTGTATAAACTCGAACCCAAAGCAATAAAGAAAATGGCAACGGGATCATAGTTATCAATAATTATCTTAAACGTAAATGGGTTGAATGCCCCAACCAAAAGACAAAGGCTGGCTGAATGGATACAAAAACAAGAACCCCATATATGTTGTCTACAAGAGACCCACCTCAAAACGAGGGACACATACAGACTGAAAGTGAAGGGCCGGAAAAAGATATTCCATGCAAATAGAGACCAAAAGAAAGCAGGAGTAGCAATACTCACATCAGATAAAATAGACTTTAAAACAAAGGCTGTGAAAAGAGACAAAGAAGGAAACTACATAATGATCAAAAGATCAATCCAAGATGAAGATATAACAATTATAAATATTTATGCACCCAACATAGGAGCACCGTAATATGTAAGACAATTACTAGCAAGTATGAAAGAGCAAATTAACAACAATGCAATAATAGTGGGAGACTTTAATACCCCACTTACATCTATGGATAGATCAACTAAACAGAAAATTAACAAGGAAACACAAACTTTAAATGATACAATAGACCAGTTAGACCTAATAGATCTCTATAGGACATTTCACCCCAAAACAATGAATTTCACCTTTTTCTCAAGCTCACATAGAACCTTTTCCAGGATAGATCACATCCTGGGCCATAAATCTAGCCTTGGTAAATTCAAAAAATTGAAATCATTCCAAGCATCTTTTCTGACCACAATGCAGTAAGATTAGATCTCAGTTACGGGAGAAAAACTATTAAAAATGCCAACATATGGAGGCTGAACAACACACTGCTGAATAATGAACAAATCATAGAAGAAATTAAAAAAATCAAAATACGCATAGAAATGAATGAAAATGAAAACAAAACAACACAAAACCTCTGAGACACTGTAAAAGCAGGGCTAAGGGGGAAGTTCATAGCAATACAGGCACACATCAAGAAACAAGAAAAAAGTCAACTAAATAATCTAACTCTACATCTAAAGAAATTAGAAAAGGAAGAAATGAAGAACCCCAGGGTCAGTAGAAGGAAAGAAATCGTAAAAATTAGGGCAGAGATAAATGCAAAAGAAACAAAAGAGACCATAGCAAAAATCAACAAAGCCAAAAGCTGGTTCTTTGAGAAGGTAAATAAAATTGACAAACCACTAGCCAGACTTATCAAGAAACAAAGGGAGAAGAACCAAATCAATAAAATTAGAAATAAAAATGGAGAGATCACAACCAACAACACAAATACAAAGGATTATTAGAGAATACTATCAGCAATTATATGACAATAAAATGAATAACCTGGAAGAAATGGACAAATTCCTAGAAAAGTACAACTTTCCAAAACTGAACCAGGAAGAAATAGAAAATCTGAAGAGACCCATCACAAGCACGGAACTAGAGGCTGTAATCAGAAATTTTCCAGCAAACAAAAGCCCAGGTCCAGACGGCTTCACAGCTGAATTCTACCAAAAATTTAGAGAAGAGCTAACACCTATTCTACTCAAACTTTTCCAGAAAATTGCTGAGGAAGGGAAACTCCCAAACTAATTCTATGAGGCCACCATCACACTAATCCCAAAACCTGGTAAAGATCCCACAAAAAAAGAAAACTACAGGCCAATATCACTGATGAACATAGATGCAAAAATCCTTAACAAAATCCTAGCAATCAGAATCCAACAACACATTAATAAGATCATACATCATGACCAAGTGGGCTTTATCCCAGGAATGCAAGGATTCTTCAATATCAGCAAATTGATCAACGTAATACACCACATTAACAAACTGAAAAATAAAAATCATATGATTATTTCAATAGATGCAGAGAAAGCCTTCGACAAAATTCAACATACATTTATGATAAAAACCCTTCAGAAAGTGGGAATAGAAGGGACATATCTCAACATAATAAAAGCTATATATGACAAACCCACAGCAAGCATTATCCTCAATGGTGAAAAACTGAAAGCATTTCCCCTAAAGTCAGGAACAAGACAAGGGTGCCCACTCTCACCACTACTATTCAACATAGTGCTGGAAGTTTTGGCTACAGCAATCAGAGCAGAAAAAGACATAAAAGGAATACAAATTGGAAAAGAAGAAGTAAAACTTTCACTGTTTGCTGATGACATGATCCTCTACACAGAAAACCCTAGAGACTCTACCAGAAAACTACTAGAGCTAATCAATGAATACAGTAAAGTTGCAGGATATAAAATCAACACACAGAAATCCCTTGCATTCCTATACACTAATAATGAGAAAATAGAGAAATTAAGGAAACTATTCCATTCACTGTTGCAATGAAAAGAATTAAATACTTAGGAATATATCTACCTAAGGAAACAAAAGACTTATACATAGAAAACTATAAAACACTAGTGAAAGTAATCAAAGAGGACACTAATAGATGGAGAAATATACCGTGTTCGTGGACTGGAAGAATAAATATTGTAAAAATGAGTATACTACCCAAAGTAATTTATACATTCAATGCAATCCCTATCAAGCTACCAACGATATTTTTCACAGAACTAGAACAAATAATCTCACAATTTGTATGGAAACAGAAAAAACCTCGAATAGCCAAAGCAATCTTGAGGAAGAAGAATGGAACTGGGGGAATTAACCTGCCGGACTTCAGGCTCTACTACAAAGCCACAGTCATCAAGACAGTATGGTACTGGCATAAAGACAGAAATATAGATCAATGGAACAAAATAGAAAGCCCAGAGATAAATCCACACATCTATGGACACCTCATCTTTGACAAAGGAGGCAAGAATATAAAATGGAGAAAAGACAGTCTCTTTAACAAGTGGTGCTGGGAAAACTGGTCAGCCACTTGTAAAAGAATGAAACTAGAACACTTCCTAACACCATACACCAAAATAAACTCAAAATGGATTAGAGAGCTAAATGCAAGACCAGAAACTATAAAACTCCTAGAGGAGAACGTAGGCAAAACACTCTCTGACATAAATCACAGCAGGATCCTCCAAGACCCACCTCCCTGAATATTGGAAATAAAGGCAAAAATAAACAAATGGGACCTAATTAAAATCAAAAGCTTCTGCACAGCAAAGGAAACTATAAGCAAGGTGAAAAGACAGCCTTCAGAATGGGAGGAAATAATAGCAAATGAAGCAACGGATAAAGGATTAATCTCCAAAATATACAAGCAGCTCCTGCAGCTCAATTCCAGAAAAATAAATGACCCAATCAAAAAATGGGCCAAAGAACTAAACAGGCATTTCTCCAAAGAAGACATAAAGATGGCTAACAAACACATGAAAAAATGCTCAACATCCCTCATAATCAGAGAGATGCAAATCAAAACCACAATGAGATACCATTTCACACCAGTCAGAATGGCTGCTATCCAAAAGTCTACATGCAATAAATGCTGGAGAGGGTGTGGAGAGAAGGGAACCCTCGTACACTGTTGGTGGGAATGCAAACTAGTACAGCCACTATGGAGAACAGTGTGGAGATTCCTCAAAAAACTGGAAATAGAACCGCCATATGATCCAGCAATCGCACTCCTGGGCATACACACCGAGGAAACCAGAATTGAAAGAGACACATGTACTCCAATTTTCATCGCAGCACTGTTTATAATAGCCAGGACATGGAGCATCCTAGATGTCCATCTGCAGACGAATGGATAAGAAAGCTTTGGTACATATACACAATGGAGTATTACTCAGCCATTAAAAAGAATGCATTTGAACCAGTTCTAATGAGGTGGATGAAACTAGAGCCTATTATACAGAGTGAAGTAAGCCAGAAAGAAAAACACCAATACAATATACTAACGCATATATATGGAATTTAGAAAGATGCAAATGATAACCCTGTATACGAGACAGCAAGAGACACAGATGTATAGAACAGTCTTTGGGACTCTGTGGGAGAGGGTGAGGGCGGGATGGTTTGGGAGAATGGCATTGAAACATGTATATTATCATATGTGAAACGAATCACCAGTTCAGGGTCGATGCATGTTATAGGATGCTCGGGGCTGGTATGCGGAGATGACCCAGAGGGAGGATAAGGGGAGGAGGGAGGTGGGAGGGGGGTTCGGGAGGGGGAACTCATGTACACCTGGAGCAGATTCATGTCAATGTATGGCTACTGCTGCTGCTAAGTCACTTCAGTCGTGTCCGACTCTGTGCGACCCCATAGACAGAAGCCCACCAGGCTCCCCCGTCCCTGGGATTCTCCAGGCAAGAACACTGGAGTGGGTTGCCATTTCCTTCTCCAATGTGTGAAAGTGAAAAGTGAAAGTGAATTCTCTCAGTCGTGTCCGACCCTTAGCGACCCCATGGACCACAGCCAACCAGGCTCCTCCATCCATGGGATTTTCTAGGCAATAGTACTGGAGTGGTTTGCCATTGCCTTCTCCGCAATGTATGGCAAAACCAACCAATATAGTATTGTAAAATAATTAGCCTCCAATAAAAAAAAAAAAAGAAACAAAAATAAAGACCAAACAACACTAAAAAAAGAAAAAGACATAGGTTCAGTCCCTGGGTTGGGAAGATCCCCTGGAGGAGGGTACGACAAGCCACTCCAGTATTCTTGCCTGGAAAATATCATGGACAGAGGAGCCTGGCAGGCTACAGTCTGCAGGGTTGTAGAGAGTCTGACACGACTGAAGTGACTTTGCATGCACACATTCATAGGAAGTCAAACAAATGGAACCAAATTTTTTAACATACTATGCTATGTTCTCATTTGTTGTGTACATCTACTTATCACTTATTTTCTGTCTTATCTCTCTTAAACATAAAACAGCATAAGATGACAGTTCTTTGCCGGTTTAGTTCACCAACACATTCCAATCATTTAGACTGGAATAAATATTTGTTGAATAAACAAAGGAAGACAATGTGAAAAGGAAATGCCTGGACCTAAGCCACAATCTTTAAGTTTTTGTTTGGGGCTATCCTTCAGTGTGGTTAGGTTGAAGTATCCTTAATTGTGGGCTTCCCTGTTGGCTCAAACGGTAAAGAATTTACCTGCAGGACAGGAAACCAGGGTTCAGTCCCTGGATTGGGAAGATCCCCTGGAGAAGAGAATGGCTACCCGCTCCAGTCTTCTTGCCTGGAGAATCCCATGGACAGAGGATTCTGGCAGGATACAGTTCATGGGGTTGCAAAGAGTCAGACCTGACTGACTGACCACGTATACATACACACCCTCAATTGTACAAGGAACTAAGAGAATTAAATCCCCATTCCCAATTTTGCTGTTTTTACCTAGTCTGTTTCACCTACTTTTCTTCGTGCAGGAAGCTACATTCTGACTTAATTTTTCTTTCACTTTCTCCTTTTCCTGAACCCCTAGGACTCTGTGATCAAAACATTCCTTTATATTCTGAACCTTTTCAGAATATACTCTCAACATTCTTTTCTTTCCTGAAAATTGGCTATCCCCTGAGAACGCATATTCTACAGAACTCTCACTTGGAGGAAGTTTCTACTTTCCTAACCTGCTAACCTCAGATGGTGTTGGTGTCTTCTTTGATCCCATTAGTGGCTTTCAGACCATTGTTCCTTCTCCATACTGGCAAACTCCCTGCTTCTATGCAGTCTCGCCTTTTCTCCCCTGCATTGCTGTTAACCTCCCGATCACTCCACCTTATGATTTAATGACGGTGGCAAGGTTCACTGTGCAAGTCTAGATGAAGACTTCAGTACTCTGGTCCCCATGACCTCCATATCCTCAGGGATATTGTCCATCTCTCCACCTCAGCCACCCAGCTTCCATGGTCACAATCTTGATTTGTTATTTTCTCAAATTGCTCCATTTGTGACATCACTAATCCAAACATCTTACTCTTGGAAGACAACATCCTAAATTTAAATCATCTGCTCATCTACTTCCATTACAAGCTTTCTACCATTATCAGGATTTTCAGACAATAGTTCTCTGCATATTCTTCCTGTTAGTCATTTTTTATTGCCAATTCCCTCTGTATCTAGTGTAAAGTCCATGGCCCATAACCTTAATCACTCTTTTGTCAAGACCCTGAATCCATTTGCCAGATACCCAGTCAATGTAAACCTGCGTGGACTCAACTAAACAGCTTCTTCTTTTCTAGTTTCTTGAATCCTGCTTGAAGAAACCATGCAATTAAGATTTTTTTCTCACTCTGAATTCATATTCATTATGAACTGATTCCTCAGTACTTCCTGGGAATTCTATTATGTTCACTTTCCATTCCTCGCAACTATTATTTCTGATGCTCATTTGCCTGCAACTTGATGTTGCTGCCTAATTAATTAAGAAAAAAAGAAGGAACAAGTTTGGTTTTCTCAGTTAGGCTTATGTGACTCTCTGAGCAGCATTCTCTTTCTCCCTGACCTGCTTCAGATGAGGTTATCTACTGTTATTTTTTCTTTTAATTTTTATTTTATTTTGGAGAATAATTGATTAACAACATTGTGTTCGTTTAGGTATACAACAATGTGATTCAGTTATGTATATACATGGATCTATTATTTTTCAAGTTCTTTCCCCATTCAGGTTATTACAGAATATTCAGCAGAGTTTCCTGTGCTATACAGTAGGTCCTTGTTGGTTGCTGCTACTGCTGCTGCTGCTAAGTCACTTCAGTCGTGTCCGACTCTGTGTGACCCCATCGACGGAAGCCCACCAGGCTCCCCCGTCCCTGGGATTCTCCAGGCAAGAACACTGGAGTGGGTTGCCATTTCCTTCTCCAGTGTGTGAAAGTGAAAAGTGAAAGTGAAGTCACTCAGTCGTGTCCGACTCTTAGCGACCCCATGGACTGCAGCCCACCAGGCTCAACCATCCATGGGATTTTCTAGGCAAGAGTACTGGAGTGGCTTGCCATTGCCTTCTCCTTATCTATTTTAAATACAGCAGTGTGTATAAGTCAGTCCTAACCACCCAACCTATCCTTTTCCCCCATCCTCCCCCCTGTTAACCATATATTTGTTCTCTAAGTCCATGTGACTGTTTCTGTTTTGAAAATAAGTTCATTTACATAATTTTTTAGATTCTGCATATAAACAATATATGTCTTTTTCTGTCTGGCTTCAAGATTTCATTTCACATTTTCTTTCTCTTTTTCCATACATAATTTATTTTAAAATTGTATAATTTTTCTTATATTGGTGTCCTATACTAAGTCCTGGAGAAGGCAATGGCAAGCCACTCCAGTACTCTTGCCTGGAAAATCCCATAGATGGAGGAGCCTGGTAGGCTGCAGTCCATGGGGTCGCTAAGGGTCGGACACGACTGAGCGACTTCACTTTCACTTTTCACTTTCACACATTGGAGAAGGAAATGACAACCCACTCCAGTGTTCTTGCCTGGAGAATCCCAGGGACGGGGGAGCCTGGTGGGCTTCCGTCTATGGGGTCACACAGAGTCGGATACGACTGAAGTGACTTAGCAGCAGCAGCATACTAAGTCCTATGAGCTCTAGAATCTAGAACAGTATTTGACACATAGGGTGGACATTCAGTAAGTAAATTAATGAGTGACCAGTCTACTGTTTCCTATAATTACAATAATGATCATTCTTTTGTGACTGTAAGAGTCACAATATAATAATGTGACTTAATGTGTCATAATGTAACAACATGGTTTGTGTACATTACTTCTCTGCAAGCCTAACAGATATATTACTATCCCTGTGTTACAAAAGAGTCAGGTTCTGCAAAGTTAAGTTGCCATGTACACACATGCAGGGTGGAGGTATGGTGTAGGTGGTACACAGAGCCATTTGCTTCTAAGACGTTATCTTGGTGGTCTTCAGTCTGCCAGCCTTGGGCATATGGAAATAAGAGATGCCACATCCTTCCTTGAGAAGCCTATAGTCTGGTATAACAGTCCCTGTATATATAGCATTACAATAAAGTGGATTATTGGAAAGACACAGTTAATAAAAAGCTTACTAAGGTAGCACAGACATGGCGCACACTTCCCAACGTACCGAATAAGGAGTAATAATCAAGGAATGATCCTATTATGGGTGAAGACTCTATCTCTCTGGTAACATGCTAAGCCGTGAGACATAGAAAGCCTCCCTCCCTCCCTCATTAAATCCTCTGTGCATTTGCAATATATGTTAGGTGTCTCTGATAATTAATTCTACAGTAACAATTACAAAATCGAAGGAGGGCAGAAACAAAAAGATTGTAATAATTTTGAAATCCAAAAAGGAGAAAAACAAAATGTGAAGAAAATCTGTACACACTTTTATTTGTTCTTAATTTAATTTCTTTTTTTTTTTTTTGGTCCTGTCATAAAGTATGCAGGATCTTAGTTCCTCGTTCCCCAACCAAGGATTGAACCCACACCCCCTGCAGTGGAAGTGTCGAGTCTTAACCACTGAACCATCAGGGAAGTCACTGTACAACAGGAAGGCAATGGCCATGTGTGACAGAGCAAATGAGCAGACCGGCACTTAGAATCAAACAGGTTCTTGTCCCAGTCCTATAATTTCTTCATTGTGTGACTTCTTTAGGATTTCTAAGCTATCTATTGAAAAATGGCAATGATAACAAATGCTTAATAATAGTACCAACCTCATAGGGTTGTTGGGGGGATGAAGTGATAGGTTACCAGGTATGTTGCTTGGCAAACAGTTACTAAAGGGAGCTGTTATTATTAATTGATAAAAATATATATCTGATTAATGCAGATATATATTTGCATTAATATCTTCACTTTTAACTCTATCAAGACATTCAGAAAGCTTTAGCTCTGAAGATTCTAAGACAGTGTGGCTCTGGGGTGGGGAACAGGCATACGTATTTTTTAAAAGCTCTGCAGATGGCACTGGTGCAGAGCCAAGGCAGAGCAGCCTTCATGGGCTCAGGGACTGGTGACTTTCAACTCTGTGCAGAAGGGGGTCTGTTTAGCACCTTGGAATACAGATTTCCAGACCCCCATTCCACAACATTTGTGATCTGTGGATCTGGAGTAAGATCCACAAATGATATGATGAAGAGGGAACCAGACCATATATTGAAATACACTGGATGTTACTGGTTCTCTGTGAATGAATGTGAAGATGTAACTCAAACTCACTGGGAAGGTAAAATATTTTTGTGAACACATATCAACTAAACCATGGGAGTTTTGAAAGTTCACTTCACTGATTTTGCTCTTCCCAAACAGAAGTGAAAATGAGAAAATCAGATTTTGCTCTTCCCAATCATCTAGAAGAATAAGACTTGGAGGTCCCTCAGCCCCCGGGGTTTATTTTTGTCTATAACCTAGAGAAAGTGAATGCAAACAGCTAAGCAGTACCACCTGGGTAGTACAGGCTGGAAGAAGTGTCAGACCCTGCAATCAAGTCATCTAGATCTCATGTTTTCAGTCCAGAGAGGGAGCCTTTGTGAGGCAGGACTCAACCCAGAAGCTCCAATATGCTTTCGTTGAACAGAAATGGATTGGACTGCCATCATCCTGCCAAAACACTTAATATCCTGTCCTACTACAGCTGCAGCACGGTTCAGAGGGGCCCAGAAATAGTCACCAGGCACAAAGCAGGACGTATAGAGCAGAAAGGCCATTCTCAGGCAATAAATGGCTGTGGTCAGCACTTTTCAGAGCTTTCGGAAGAAGCGCAAATCTTAAATCCCAGAATGGTACAGACAATGACGTAGATACAGGTTATAGGAATACCACTGATAAAGGCTCCAAAGAGCCTGAGTGTAAGGCAGCTCCATGCAGGGAGTTTGACAATTTTCAGCTACACATTAAAATTAATAACATCTGTTCTGATCTAATGTGTGTGCATGCTCAGTCGTGTCTGACTCTGCAACCCTATGGACTGTAGCCACCAGGTTCCTTTGTCCATGGGATTCTCCAGACAGGAATACTAGAGTTGGTTGCTATGCCCTCCTGCAGGGGATCTTCCCAACTCAGCGATCGAACTCTTGTCTCCTGCAGCTCCTGCACTGGCAGGCAGATTCTTTACCACTGAGGCACCTGGGAAGCCAGTTCTGATCTAACATAGGACATAAAAAGTGTGGGATACCAAAGAGGTCAGCAGGTGGCAGCACTCGATGATGAAGAGACTCCAAACGGCCTGAGAGAAAACTATTTCCCTTGGCCCTCCTGGCAAAGATTTAAAGAAGAGTGTGTATTCACAGTGTAATTATCTGTGGTTTTTATACACTTAACAAAAATTTTAAGTAGAAAATGATAGTTTTATTCCTTTGCTAGGAAAAGGGAGAAACAGTGGCTTCTTGCCCTTGAAAGCTATGAAAACAAACACTAATAGTTTTTTGAATACTAGGGCTCTTGCCCCTTTATTATTATTATTTTTAATGCAAGGTTTTTATTTTTTAATACAAAGTTTTTTGAATACAAGGGCTCTTGCCCTTGAAAACTATGAAAACAAACACTAATAGTTTTTGAATAGTAGGTATGGATATTTTTTAGTCCACTTGTTCCATTATCCTATACTAATCCTTTTGTTTCTTCTTGTTTACACATAGATCATTACTGTCAAAAATCTTATTCCTTGCTAAGTGTGCTGAACTTGGCATAAGCACAGTCCAACTGCTGAGCAGTTTTATGGGGGGTGCTGACTAAAGCAGCCTTTTTGGATGTATTTGAAGAGAAAAAGGAAATTCACTATCTTTGTATAGAATAATTGCTTCAAAAATGTATGCATATTATAATTGTTAGAAAATATCATTGTCCTAGAACCTGCGATTATGGCAAGCATTTTTAAGAATCTTGGAGGTTGTTCATGCAACAGTTGAAGTTCCCTATGACGATGGCAAGATGTGATGAAAGAGAAAATCATGAGTCATTTTATCAAGTTCAACAGAAGGACATGACCAGAAGGTCAATGAGTGATAGCAGCAGAGGAGAGTGCTACCAAATATCACATATCAAACGAGGAAATATTTTTCACTCAAAAGAGAAAGTAATATATTTACAGGCAACAATGGTGAGCTAAGAGATTGCCAAAGGCCCTTCTGCTCTCTGAGGTAACAGAACCAGGATGTATAAGATATGACCAGGTGGTACTTGAGAGATTTTCAAGGGAAGTTATTCCTTGACGTGGTTGTGTTTAGTGTAGGAGGCTTAAAAAAAACATTGAGTGAGAAAGATGTAGATAAATATTTTTACCACAGAACTAGGATTCTAGAGAGCACCAAGATGGATTGAAAATAAATCAATTTGGGGGAAAAAAAGGACTTAAAAGGAAGGAATCACAGAGTTGTATGTGGATAGCAGGATTGATAAAGGGGCTTGCATTTGCCCAGTGACCAAGCATAAATGATAAGAAATATAGTTAAACTGAGAGTCTTATTGATAGGCTGCCATCTTGGAATGACAGTTAAAGCTATTAGAATCAGCATACATATAGTATGCGTGTGTGTGCGCACGCAAGCACAAACGCTCAGTTGGGTCCGACCATTTGCGACCTCATGTACTGTAGCCCGCCAGGCTCCTCTATCCACGGAATTTTCCAGGGAAGAATACTGGAGTGATTTGCCATTTCCTACTCTAGAGAATCTTCCTGACCCGGGGATTGAACCCATGTCCCCTGCGTCTCTTGCATTGGCAGGCAGATTTGTAACCACTGTGCCACCTGGTGTATTGCTGAATGTTTCTGTTGTTTGGGTTTAGCGTAGTTTGGTTTGGGTTCAGAAGGCATTTTTGTTTCTTTCTTTGTTTTTGTTTTTAGGGTGAATTTTCCCTGGGCAATAGAAGAAAATATTTAGCTCTTGAGGTTTTTACCTCCAGGTATAATCCCAGTTGCTCAATACTCTGAACAAGCTATTGAGGACACTGAACTTGGATAAAAACAGTTTTTAATTACAGTTCTTTATGAATGGTTGTGGGGTATTAGTTCAATTTGTAATTTTTATGTCATTATTTCATTCAAATCCTAAACAATCCGGGAATTTAGATATGGTAACCTATTGGTTTTTTCAGTGGTCATGTATGGATGTGAGAGTTGGACTGTGAAGAAGGCTGATCGCCGAAGAATTAATGCTTTTGAACTGTGGTGTTGGAGAAGACTCTTGAGAGCCCCTTGGACTGCAAGGAGATCCAACCAGTCCATTCTAAGGGAGATCGATCCTGGGTGTTCATTGGAAGGACTGATGCTAAAGCTGAAACTCCAATTCTTTGGCCACCTCATGCGACGAGTTGACTCACTGGAAAAGACTCTGATGCTGGGAGGGATTGGGGGCGGGAGGAGAAGGGGACGACAGAGAATGAGATGGCTGGATGGCATCACCGACTCTGTGGACATGAGTTTGAGTGAACTCCGGGAGTTGGTGATGGACAGGGAGACCTGGTGTGCTGTGACTCATGGGGTCACAAAGAGTTGGACATGACTGAGCGACTGAACTGAAGTGAACTGAACCTATTTGAACGATGAAACTATAATAACAGTTTCAGCAAGAGAGACACACAAGAATTTTGAACCTGTTCTTAAGGAAGGAACTAGGGAGGTAATCATGCCCGGATTTCTGCTCAAAGTCAGATTTGGGGACAGTCTGGTGAAAAGCGTGGCCTAGGGTCATGTCAGCAGTAGTTCAGCATCCTCTTCAGAGAGTGATCAAGGCTTTGATGGCTCAAGAATACACTTTTATCAAAACTTTCTAGCAAAATATTTGAAACAATGAAGAGTATTTTAGCTTCATATTCATAAAAGAGCACATAAACTTAGATAAATATTTTGGCTGATAAAACTATTGATATATATTTTTAAATAATGGTGTTAAAAGTCCAAGGGATTATGTAGCAACAGTGAATAACATAATTGAAGAAACAGAGCCAACATCACTTGCCAAAACCTGTAAGCTAAATTTAAGTTACACTGCCCAGGAAATCACTTAGCTTTATGCATTGTTGTATCTTCATTAAAAAAAAAAAAAAAAGCAAAAGGCCTCAAATATTTTAGAGGGGGAAAAAAGCCAGTATGCTATCAGACTTATATTTGACATCATCTGCAATGTACAGTAGAAGCTGTTATTTATTTTTCTATTCATCTCCTAGCTGCAGTGGGTCTTTTACAACTATGCCTGAAGTAGGGGTATGGGTGACAGTTTTCAGCCCTTCCTCTAGCAATTGAAAGCTTTTGTTCCATAGGATCTAGGGTCTGGGTGGGGCTTCCTGGTTTTCCTGCAGAAAGGACGTTTTCTCCCCTCCAACCCTGCACTGATGAGTTTTCTCCAGTCTCAGGTCCTGCTAGTATTCATTCATTAGCACCCACTGGAAGCCTTTAGAGAAGAGACTGTCAGTGGGTGTGGGTTGCCCTTGTGTCTATGGCTCCCAGGAGTTCTATTATCTAAAAATTGCCCTTAGCAGTCTGTGAATATGTTTAGCTGAATTCTCCTTACCCGCTTGTGTGCGTGCGCCTGACATCCATCTCCTCCTCTCCTCACTTGAGGCCACAGGTGAAGTGTGCTCATGTTGTCTCTGCTTGCAGGACCTGTCATCTCTTGGACTTCAAGTTACTTAGTTGCCCTACAGACTTAGCTCTCTGATAGTTTCAAGAGAATTTAGGATTTTACACTTTATCAGGCTTTTGTCATTGTTGTTCTTAGTGTAGGAGCAACACTCTTTTCATATTTCTACATCCTAACCATAAACACCAGGCTCTGTAACTTTTCTGAATATTTAATATTTACTACCCTGTTCTTTTCCTGCTATGTTTGGGTGAGGGTCTAAATACTTTAACTGCATTTATCCAGTCTGGTGTTTTTTATTTGTTAGTTATTTTTAGTAATTAAGTAGTAACAAAGAGTTACTAAGTAGTCCTGGAAGTAAATAAGTAGTCTTAGAAGAAAGCTACAAAGATTTAATATTACTAAATAGTAAATAATAGTAATATTTATTAAATATTAAATATTACTAAATATTATGTATAGAGATATAATTATATCTATATGTTTTTGAATTTTAGCCCTTATTTTTTGAGTGTCATTTCCTCCTCTATCTCTTTGACAATATTAAATATATTTATGTTATAGTGATTTTTATTGATTTATTTATCTGTTTGGCGATGCAGCATGTAGAGTCCTAGTTCCCCGGCCAGGGGATGAACCTGTGCCCCCTGCATTGGAAGTGTGGAGTCTTAAGCACTAGACCATCAGGGAAGTCCCTAAAGTGCTTTCTAGATGGCTCTGTTATTTTCAATTCACCAGCACCAGCAGTGAAATTGCCTCTTGGATTTTAATTTTTGTTAACTAACTTTCTCAGGAATAATTTTTCACTTGGAGTACTAATTTGCAACCTTTTTTTGAGTAGTTCATTTCTCTCTGTGTGTGCCCATCAGCTGTCTCCAGAAACTGTATTGATGTCTCTATCCCTGGGTCCAGGGTCCAGAACAAGATCTTATTTTTGTAACATGGAGGTCTTACTGCGCATGTAGTGGCATTGCATGTGGCATTTCCAAGCTGGTGGGTGGTCTGGTGCATGTCCAAGTTGCACAGAAGCTCTTACCCTGCCCACAGGAGCAGACCTGGGTAGGGGTCACCACTTTTATCCGTCATTATCCCTTGATGTCACAGAAGGTGGCTCTGATCATGTACAAATAGACACACACACATACATATGCATGTATCTATTTGCTGTTTTAAATATTGATTGCTTCGTCATTTCAAACCTTAAGTACCCCTTTACATTACATACTTAAACATACATTTTATAGATATCTCTGGATCTCATGTCATCAAACAAAAGGAACTATTAGGCAGAATCTCCTTCAACTTCCCATGTCTACCAGTAAAACGATACAGCACTTATCTCCTTGTTAGAAGGGCAATATCTTTTCTCTTAGCTTTAGTGTGTAGGCCCTTTTACATTCTCAAGAACCTATCAGTCTTCCTGCTCTTTGTTATCATTAATTTGACCTTCTCTACTATCTTCTTTCCATCAATATTTCAAAATTAATCTCTCCAATAATAAAAACTAAAAAGGAAAATAAAAACACCTCCTCTGACAACAATTCCTCTCTTCAGCCACAAATCTCCATCTTTCTCTTGGCAGTCAGACTCCTGAGTGAATTTTCCATAGCTGCTGTTTTCATCAACTCTCCTCTCCTCTCCCCACTGAATACACTTCTATCTGGCTTCTCTTCTGAACGCTCCACAGCAACTGTTTTCCCCGAGGCCACCCACATCTCTGCGAGACACTTGAGTTCTCATCCTGATCTTTTTCACTAGTATCGGATACTTTTTACTCAGTCCCCACAAATTCCCTTTTTACCTAAGCCCTAAAATTCTGTTGTTCCTTTGATTCTAAGTCCTTTCTAGTCCTTATTTATACCCTGTCCCTCATCATCTCTCCCAGTCACTCATATAGTTTCAATCACTACACATGTACTGACAGTTTCCCTATATATACCCACACCACTCTCACTCTAGATTCATAATCAATCGCCTAGTTGTTGTTTTTTTTTAACTTGGATCTCACAGGCACTTAAAATTCAGCATGTGCAAATAAAATGAATTATTTTTCTCCCCCAAGCTGCTATTTCTTCAGAATTCTCTATCTTCGTAAATGGTACAATCAGCTGCTCATTTCCTAAAGCCGGAAATCTGGAAATAATCTTGAATACTCCCTCTTCCTCACTTTCTTTGCCATGCCTTGCTAATTCTATCTCCTGAATAGCTTTCATAATTTTCTTACTCCATTTCTACAGCTACCAGTCTAGTGAATATCACCATCATACTGGTATGAAGGTTAACATCACTGATAGTCTTCTTTCTAATGTATTTATTTTCACTCATTTATTCAGAAATGTTCTGTTTACATGTGCAAGATAATGCATGTGCCAGACACTCTGACACATATTTTTTTTTAAAAAAAAGCTTTATAAACCATTTTTCAAATAGAGTAAGTGAGAAATGCATAAAAAGTCAATGAGTCAAATAGTGATACCTGCATCAAGGGTACTACAGAAAAGTGCCAGACAAGTTCAGAAGAAAAAGTGCTACTCCCTTCTTGAGGGGAAGGGGTATGAGGTTTCATAGAAAAGGGATATTTGAGCTGAACCCTGTTGCTTTGGTCTTGAGAGTATTGAGCTGAAAAAAAGATGAAAGAAAGAGAGTTGTGGAAAGGAAGGAAGGAAAAAAGGAGAACACAGTGAAGTAAGACCTGGAGAGTGCAAGCATGCACTTATTGAATCTGGCAACTGCCAAGTTGCTGGAGGATATGTGGTATAAGTCAGCTGAGACTTAACACTGAACATAATTCATGGGAACGCACTGTTTCCACATTTCCTACCGCTCTACACATTGCATTTTGTTACAAATGTGTGGAGATAGAGAGGGCCATGTGTGAAGTTCTTAACAGATTGAAGGAAGAAGGAGATCCCTCTGGCCTCTGGAAAAATGAGATATAGCCCAGAATGATGAAATGACCTTTCAGAGCACATTACTCATCACGTCTAACAACTTCAGAGTCACATTTTGTTTGGTTCCTTTCTCCACCTGTGATATTTACAAGAAAAAATTACTTTTAGGGAATCCTTGTTACGGTAGGAGGCTTCATTACCTCTCAGTATCTGTAGAAACAAATATCTACTACCTTCCAGTGATCAAAATGTTTTAGTTATAGCTCTAAGTGGCTGCTGCATAAATTAAAAAAAAAAAATCCATAGCATCACCGACTCAATGGACATGAATCTGAGCAAACTCAGGGAGCCAGTGAAGGACAGGGAAGCCTGGTGTGCTGCAGTCCATGGGGTAACAAAGAGTTAGATGTGACTTAGAGACTGAACAACTCAGTGACTGCTACATAAAAAAGAAAAAAACAAACAGCATATAAGAATATGGGATTGAGGTAAAACCTCTCCCTCTGCATGATTACAGCCCAAATATCGAGTTATTCTAATACATTTTCCATTGTGAGAGCGTTGGAATGAATATGAAACTGCTTCTTTAGGTTTGCAATCTGGTTCTTGAATTTAAAAATTGTAATTATTATTTTAGGTATCAAATATAGTACTTTTATTTCTATGAAACAGTAAACAAGAAAGAAATGTGAGAGGGCAATTATCTCTAACTTGAATCCTAAGATACTTAAATCATCTCTTGTTTCCTTTGCACTAAATATTGATTTCCTAATTCTGTAAGGGACACTTAACACCTCTATTTATATATTAATGACAGGAAGAACAGTTTTATACTTTCAACTGAAGATTATTAAGAAAGAGGCACTCGATATTGTATGAGGAAGTATTCTTTTACTTTAATGTAGTCCATAAATTATAATTGAGCATCTCTAAAACAATTATAAACAGAGAAATCCACTCTGAACTAATCTTTGCTATTTATATCTAAGTCAATTATTTAAAGAAAGGCATTTTCCCATAGCATTTTATGTTTTCCCCTTCCCCAAATCTATGTAAGATTTTTTCCTCAGAAGACTAGCTTTAACATGCTCCATTTATTTTTTGAATTTCATTCTCCTCATCTTTTTTGGACCTAAAATTTATATCTATCTAATTTTTTCTTAATGCTAAGATAATGTATCCTGTTTTGCATTTTTCTTCTTCAAACAGGCTCAGTTATCCAAATTAAAAAAAAAGAAAACTTATCTTTTCCTGACTCTGCTACATTTTAGAGTTAAAAACCTAATCTTTCTTCCTTTATGGAAGATCTAAATTGTATATGCTTTTGTTTTTTCATTTACATCAGTTCATTCATTTGTTCATCTATGCATTCAAAACAAATATGCACTGAATTTCAACCACTTTTAAGAGCCAAATCAACTACTTCCTTCTTAATAAAGCCTTTTTTGAAGTCCATTTTCCCCTCTCCTAAGAACGGTCCTTGATCCTTTCCTTCCGTGAATTCCCATTATTCTCTTTAATTTACTTGCATTGTTTTGTTTCATACTTTGGTTATTTGTATGTGTTTTTTCTAACTTTCTAATTAAAATCTCTTTGAGGGTATAATCTTGTCTCCTGAATGTCTCATGAATTACTTAGACAATTCCCTTCAATGAAATTCATTAAGTACTTAAAATATTCAATACATTAGTTTCTAAAATTTATGTTTCATCAAACAGGTTTAAAGAAGGAACTCAAAGTAGCGTAAACAAATTGAACAAAGACTCAGAGATGGAAAAGCATGAAATGTGGTTTCACAACATCTAATCCACTTCTGGGCTTCCCAGACATTTTATAGGTGAAGAACCTGCCTGCCAATGCAGGAGACAAGATGCAGGAGAGGTGCGTACGATCCCTGCATCAGAAAGATCCCCTGGAGGAGGAAATGGCAACCCACTCCAGTACAATCCCATGGACAGAGGAGCCTGGTGGGCTGCATTCCATTGAGTTGCAGAGTTGAATGTGACTAAGCATACACACACACAGACACACACACACACACAGACACACACACACAGCCAATCCACTTCTGTTAGATAGAAGGACCTGGAAAGGAGCTAATGGGAGGAAAATTGGGAGCAGCATATGGAAAACTATATTACTATGGCTACTCACCAGAAGGTCTTCTCACCTTTCTTCTAGTAACCATCCCAGGCCTTTCCTACATCAACCTTCACTGTATGTGTAAGTCCCCTTAGCTCATGTAGATGTATACCATGTGTCATGGGCTTGGTATAGCAAATTAACTATTTCTGGTTGCAGAAAAAAGTCCTTCGTATGATTTTTTTTTTTTCTAGAGTTAACAAGGTAATTTTGCCTAGGGATGATGAGCTGAAAGGGCTTCTCTGGAGTTGCTGACAGGAATTCACTCCCCAGAGTCTGCCTGCTAATAAAGCTGAGGCAAGCCAAGGAATGAAAAAAAGGGAAAGAAAGATAGTGACTTCAGTCAAGTCTCTGAATACAGTCATGTGAGAGTTCAATGCATCCTTAACTTCTCAGTTACATAACCCAACAAATTGTGGTTTTGTATTTTAGGAGTTTGCTTCTTATACTTAATTGGACTTAAGTTGAGTTTCTGTCAGTTACATGATAAGGGGAGTGGATGACGTTGAAAGGTGGTTTGTGTTTTCACTCTAAAGATAGAAGATCACTGAGGACTTTAAGAATCAGGAAGTTGGAATTATATTAGCTTTTTATTTATCCATTCTCTGATTATA
Organism: Moschus berezovskii; assembly: GCF_049115385.1. Classification (NCBI taxonomy): domain Eukaryota; kingdom Metazoa; phylum Chordata; class Mammalia; order Artiodactyla; family Moschidae; genus Moschus; species Moschus berezovskii. The sequence continues at coordinate 116,581,317 of NC_142460.1, read as the reverse complement.
CTTAACACCAGTGGTCTTCACATCTTTCTTCTACTCATCCTTTTCCACAGAATTGTTACTGGATTCAATGACTCTTTCTCAGTTTGTATTTTCCTTGATTTCATTATAGTATGTGATATTGACCATTTATTCTTTCATATATTGACTAGTGCTAAAAAGGATGGGCTTTCTGCTAGATTTTAGTTTGAATCCAGTTTTACTGTGTTTCAATTGTGTAGCCTTAAATGATTCATTTTAACATGGGACTTCAGTTTCCTCATCTATAAAGTTGGGTTAGTAAATTTACCTTGTAGGGCTTCCTGGGTGGCTCAGTGGTAAAGTATCCATCTGCAGTGCAGGAGATGCCAGAGATGTGGGTTCAGTCCCTGGATGGGGAAGATCCATTGAAGGAGGAAATGACAACCCAATCTAGTAATCTTGCCCAGAAAATCCTGTAGTCAGAGGAGCCTGGTGGGCTTCAGTCTACGGTTTCTTAGCAGAGTAAGACATGACTGAGTGACAAAACAACAGACAACAATAAACCTACCTCAGAGTTCAGTTGTGAAGATTCGAATAATAATAATAATAAATGGGGAGTGATTGAAATAGAGTAAAGGATCAATCCTGGGTGTTCATTGGAAGGACTGATGCTAAAGCTGAAACTGCAATACTTTGACCACCTAATGCGACAAGTTGACTCACTGGAAAAGACTCTGATGCTGGGAAAGGTTGGGGGCGGGAGGAGAAGGGGATGACGGAGAATGAGATGGCTGGATGGCATCACTGACTCTGTGGACATGAGTTTGAGTGAACTCTGGGAGTCGGTGATGGATAGGGAGGCCTGGCGTGCTGTGATTCATGGGGTCGTGGAGAGTCGGACACAACTGAGTGACTGAACTGAACTGAACTGAACTGAAAGGCTCAATGTGAAGTAGCTAGTATAGAAAGTAAAGTGTAAATTCTCACTCTTTCCCAATGGGTAAACACTGATAAAGTATTTGCAGTGAATACTATCATGTCTTATTTTTACATTTATGTGCAGTATTTTAAATTTTTATTAATGAATCTTGGACTGCGAGGAGATCCAACCAGTCAATCCTAAAGGAAATCAGTCCTGAATATTTATTGCAAGGACTGATGCTGAAGCTGAAACTCCGATACTTTGGTCACCTGATGCGAAGAACTGACTCATTTGAAAAGACCTGGATGCTGGGAAAGATTGAAGGTGGGAGAAGGGGACGGCAGAGGATGAGATTGTTGAATGGCATCATCAATTCAATGGATATGCATTTTAGCAAGGAGAGATAAGAAAGCCTTCCTCAGTGATCAATGCAAAGAAATAGAGGAAAACAACAGAATAGGAAAAACAAGAGACCTCTTCAAGAAAATTAGAGATTCCAAGGGAACATTTCATGCAAAGATGGGCGCGATAAAGGACAGAAATGGTATGGACCTAACAGAAGCAGAAGATATTAAGAAGAGGTGGCAGGAATACACAGAAGAACTGTACAATAAAGATCTTCACGACCAAGATAGTCACGATAATGTGATCACCGACCTAGAGCCAGACATCTTGGAATGTGAAGTCAAGTGGGCCTTAGAAAGCATCACTACGAACAAAGCTAGTGGAGGTGATGGAATTCCAGTGGAGCTATTTCAAGTCTTGAAAAATGATGCTGTGGAAGTGCTGCACTCAATATGCCAGCAGATTTGGAAAACTCAGCAGTGGCCACAGGACTGGAAGAGGTCAGTCTTCATTCCAATCCCAAAGAAAGGCAATGCCAAAGAATGCTCACACTACCGCACAATTGCACTCATCTCACACGCTAGTAAAGTCATGCTCAAAATTCTCCAAGCCAGGCTTCAGCAGTATGTAAACCGTGAACTCCCAGATGTTCAAGCAGGTTTTAGAAAAGGCAGAGGCACCAGAGATCAAATTGCCAACATCCGCTGGATCATGGAGAAAGCAAGAGAGTTCCAGAAAAACATCTATTTCTGCTTCATTGACTATGCCAAAGCCTTTGACTGTGTGGATCACAATAAACTGTGGAACATTCTGAAAGAGATGGGAATCCCAGACCACCTGACCTGCCTCTTGAGAAACCTGTATGCAGGTCAGGAAGCAACAGTCAGAACTGGACATGGAACAACAGACTGGTTCCAAATAGGAAAAGGTGTACGTCAAGGTTGTATATTGTCACCTTGCTTATTTAACTTATATGCAGAGTACATCATGAGGAATGCTGGGCTGGAAGAAGCACAAGCTGGAATCAAGATTGCCAGGAGAAATATCAATAACCTCAGATATGCAGATGATACCACCCTTATGGCAGAAAGTGAAGAGGAACTCAAAGGCCTCTTGATCAAAGTGAAAGAGGAGAGTGAAAAGGTTGGCTTGAAGCTCAACATTCAGAAAACAAAGATCATGGCATCTGGTCCCATCACTTCATGGGAAATAGATGGAAAAACAGTGGAAATAGTGTCAGACTTTGTTTTTTTGGGCTCCAAAATCACTGCAGATGCTGATTGCAGCCATGAAATTAAAAGACGCTTGCTCCTTGGAAGGAAAGTTATGACCAACCTTGATAGTATATTAAAAAGCAGAGACATTACTTTGCCAACCAAGGTCCGTCTAGTCAAGGCAATGGTTTTTCCCATGGTGATGTATGGATGTGAGAGTTGGACTGTGAAGAAAGCTGATCGCCGAAGAATCGATGCTTTTGAACTGTGGTGTTGGAGAAGACTCTTGAGAGTCCCTTATACTGCAAGGAGATCCAACCAGTCCATTCTAAAGGAGATCAATCCTGGATGTTCATTGGAGGGACTGATGCTAAAGCTGAAACTGCAATACTTTGGCCACCTCATGCGACGAGTTGACTCACTGGAAAAGACTCTGATGCTGGGAAAGGTTGGGGGCGGGAGGAGAAGGGGACGACGGAGAATGAGATGGCTGGATGGCATCACTGACTCTGTGGACATGAGTTTGAGTGTACTCCGGGAGTTGGTGATGGATAGGGAGGCCTGGCGTGCTGTGATTCATGGGGTCACGGAGAGTCGGACACGACTGAGCGACTGAACTGAACTGAACTGAACTGAAGTTCAGGGAGTTGGTGATGGACAGGGAAGCCTGGCATGCTGAAGTCCATGGGTTGCAAAGAGTTGGACATGACTGAGCAACTGAACTGAACTGAATTGATTAATAAATCATATACCTAACAACGTAGGTTCTTCCTTTGAAATGTTTCATATGCACCATTTCCTTTCTATTCCAATTGCTATAATGCAATTTTTGACCTGAATATCTGGACAGATTTGTTAGCCCATAGTGCTTCTCTTTTAGCCTATCATATATTCTGCCTTTAATCTTTCGAAAGCATGGGTTTCTTTCATAAATAAGAACTTGCACTTTTTTTTCTTACTGCCAACTACCAACTGCACTAGGTATAAGTTTCTCTGTTTCAACTGCAAAATGTTTCATAAAATTTAACATTAGCTACATACCATTGGGCTTCCCTGGTGGCTCAGAGGTTAAAGCGTCTGCCTCCAATGCGGGAGACCCGGGTTCGATCCCTGGGTTGGGAAGATCCCCTGGAGAAGGAAACGGTAACCCACTCCAGTATTCTTGCCTGGAGAATCCCATGGATGGAGAAGCCTGGTAGGCTACAGTCCACGGGGTCGCATAGAGTCGGACACGACTGAGCGACGGATTTGATGGACATGAGTTTGAGTGAACTCCGGGAGTTGGTGATGGACAGGGAGGCCTGGCGTTCTGTGATTCATGGGGTCGCAAAGAATGAGACACAACTGAGCGACTGAACTGAACTGAACATACCATTTTTTTACTTTTATTCAGCTCTATTTGTGTATAATTTACATAAAATAAATTTCACTTAAGTATAGAGTTTAATGAATGTTGGCTATTAGATACAGGCTTAGAAACATGACTATGATTAAGGTACAGAACACATTCATTAGTCTTAAAAGCTCCCTCATGACCCTCTGCCATTGAGACTGCCATTGAGAGACTACTCAATAGATCTTCATGCTATTATCATAGTTTTGCACTTTCTAGAATTTCGTATCAATGGAATCATGAAGCAAACAGTCTTTTTAAAAAAAATTAATTTATTTAAATTGGAGGATAGTTTCCTTACAATATTGTGGTGGTTTTTGCCATACATCAAGATGACTCATCCATGGGTGCACATGTGTCCCCCCAATCCTGAAACCCCTCCGACCTCCGTCCCTACCCCATCCCTCTCCATTGTCCCAGAGCACTGACATTGAGTGTCCTGCTTCATGCACTGAACTTGCACTGGTCATCTATTTTACATATGATAATATATGTTTCAATTCTATTCTCTCAAATCATCCCACCCTTGCCTTCTCCCACGTAGTCCAAAAGTCTGTTCTTTGTGTCTGTTTTGCTGCCTTGCATTTAGGATCGCTGTTACCATCTTTCTAAATTCCATATATATGTGTTAGTATACTGTATTGGTGTTTCTCTTTCTGACTTACTTCACTCTGTATAATAGCCTCCAGTTTTGTCCACCTCATTAGAACTGATTCAAATGTGTTCTTTTTTTTAAAATTTATTTATTTTAATTGGAGGCTAATTACTTTACATTACTGTACTGGTTTTGCCATACATTGACATGAATCTGCCCCCGGTGTACATGCGTTCCCCATTCTGAACCCCCCTCCCACCTCCCTCCCCACTCCATCCCTCTGGTTCATCCCAGTGCACCAGCCCCAAGCATCCTGTATCATACATCAAACCTGGACTGGCGATTCATTTCACATATGATAATATACATGTTTCAATGCCGTTCTCCCAAATCATCCCACCCTTGCCCTCATGTTCTTTTTTATCAGTTCAGTTCAGTTCAGTTCAGTCGCTCAGTTGTGTCCGACTCTCCGCGACCCCATGAATCACAGCACGCCAGGCCTCCCTGTCCATCACCAACTCCCGCAGTTCACTCAAACTCATGTCCACAGAGTCGGTGATGCCATTCAGCCATCTCATTCTCCGTCGTCCCCTTCTCCTCCCGCCCCCAACCTTTCCCAGCATCAGAGTCTTTTCCAGTGAGTCAACTCGTCGCATGAGGTGGCCAAAGTATTGCAGTTTCAGCTTTAGCATCAGTCCTTCCAATGAACATCCAGGATTGATCTCCTTTAGAATGGACTGGTTGGATCTCCTTGCAGTATAAGGGACTCTCAAGAGTCTTCTCCAACACCACAGTTCAAAAGCATCGATTCTTCGGCGATCAGCTTTCTTTACAGTCCAACTCTCACATCCATACATCACCATGGGAAAAACCATTGCCTTGACTAGACGGACCTTGGTTGGCAAAGTAATGTCTCTGCTTTTTAATATACTATCAAGGTTGGTCATAACTTTCCTTCCAAGGAGTAAGCGTCTTTTAATTTCATGGCTGCAATCAGCATCTGCAGTGATTTTGGAGCCCAAAAAAATAAAGTCTGACACCGTTTCCACTGTTTTTCCATCTATTTCCCATGAAGTGATGGGACCAGATGCCATGATCTTTGTTTCCTGAATGTTGAGCTTCAAGCCAACCTTTTCACTCTCCTCTTTCACTTTCATCAAGAGGCTTTTGAGTTCCTCTTCACTTTCTGCCATAAGGGTAGTGTCATCTGCATATCTGAGGTTATTGATATTTCTCCCAGCAATCTTGATTCCAGCTTGTGCTTCTTCCAGCCCAGCGTTCCTCATGATGTACTCTGCATATAAGTTAAATAAGCAAGGTGACAATATACAACCTTGACGTACACCTTTTCCTATTTGGAACCAGTCTGTTGTTCCATGCCCAGTTCTAACTGTTGCTTCCTGACCTGCATACAGGTTTCTCAAGAGGCAGGTCAGGTGGTCTTGGATTCCCATCTCTTTCAGAATGTTCCACAGTTTATTGTGATCCACACAGTCAAAGGCTTTGGCTTAGTCAATGAAGCAGAAATAGATGTTTTTCTGGAACTCTCTTGCTTTCTCCATGATCCAGCGGATGTTGGCAATTTGATCTCTGGTGCCTCTGCCTTTTCTAAAACCTGCTTGAACATCTGGAAGTTCACGGTTTACATACTGCTGAAGCCTGGCTTGGAGAATTTTGAGCATGACTTTACTAGCGTGTGAGATGAGTGCAATTGTGCGGTAGTTTGAGCATTCTTTGGCATTGCCTTTCTTTGGGATTGGAATGAAGACTGACCTCTTCCAGTCCTGTGGCCACTGCTGAGTTTTCCTTCCAAATCTGCTGGCATATTGAGTGCAGCACTTTCACAGCATCATCTTTCAAGACTTGAAATAGCTCAACTGGAATTCCATCACCTCCACTAGCTTTGTTAGTAGTGATGCTTTCTAAGGCCCACTTGACTTCACATTCCAAGATGTCTGGCTCTAGGTCAGTGATCATGTTATCGTGACTATCTTGGTCGTGAAGATCTTTATTGTACAGTTCTTCTGTGTATTCCTGCCACCTCTTCTTAATATCTTCTGCTTCTCTTAGGTCCATACCATTTCTGTCCTTTATCGAGCCCATCTTTGCATGAAATTGTTCCCTTGGAATCTCTAATTTTCTTGAAGAGGTCTCTTGTTTTTCCTATTCTGTTGTTTTCCTCTATTTCTTTGCATTGATCACTGAGGAAGTCTTTCTTATCTCTCCTTGCTATTCTTTGGAACTCTGCATTCAGATGCTTATATCTTTCCTTTTCTCCTTTGCTTTTCGCCTCTCTTCTTTTCACAGCTATTTGTAAGGCCTCCTCAGACAGCCATTTCGCTCTTCTGCATTTCTTTTCCATGGGGATGGTCTTGGTCCCTGTCTCCTGTACAATGTCACGAACCTCCGTCCAGAGTTCATCAGGCACTCTATCAATCAGATCTAGTCCCTTAAATCTATTTCTCACTTCCACTGTATAATCATAAGGGATTTGATTGAGGTCATATCTGAATGGTCTAGTGGTTTTCCCTACTTTCTTCAATTTAAGTCTGAATTTCGCAATAAGGAGTTCATGATCTGAGCCACAGTCAGCTCCTGGTCTTGTTTTCGCTAACTGTATACAGCTTCTCCATCTTTGGTTGCAAAGAATATAATGAATCTGATTTCGGTGTTGACCATCTGGTGATGTCCATGTGTAAAGTCTTCTCTTGTGTTGTTGGAAGAGGGTGTTTGCTATGACCAGTGCATTCTCTTGACAAAACTCTATTAGCCTTTGGCCTGCTTCATTCCGTGCTCCAAGGCCAAATTTGCCAGTTACTCCAGGTGTTTCTTGACTTCCTACTTTTGCATTCCAGTCCCCTATAATGAAAAGGACATCTTTTTTGGGTGTTAGTTCTAAAAGGTCTTGTAGGTCTTCATAGAACCGATTAACTTCGGCTTCTTCAGCATTACTGGTTGGGGCATAGGCTTGGATTACTGTAATATTGAATGGTTTGCCTTGGAAACGAACAGAAATCATTCTGTCATTTTGAAGATTGCATCCAAGTACTGCATTTCGGACTCTTTTGTTGACCATGATGGCTACTCCATTTCTTCTAAGGGATTCCTGCCCACAGTAGTAGATATAATGGTCATCCGAGTTAAATTCACCCATTCCAGTCCATTTTAATTCACTGATTCCTAAGAATGTCGACGTTCACTCTTGCCATCTCCCGTTTGACCACTTCCAATTTGCCTTGATTCATGGACCTAACATTCCAGGTTCCTATGCAATACTGCTCTTTACAGCACCGGACCTTGCTTCTATCACTGGTCACATCCACAGCTGGGTACTGGTTTTGCTTTTGCTCCATCCTTTTATTCCTTCTAGAGTTACTTCTCCACTGAGCTCCAGTAGCATACTGGGCACCTACCGACCTGGGGAATTCCTCATTCAGTATCCTATCATGTTGCCCTTTGTTACTGTTCATGGGGTTCTCAAGGCAAGTATAGTAAAGTGGTTTGCCATTCCCTTCTCCAGTGGACCACATTCAGCTGTGGTGCATGTGATCAGATCGACTAGTTTCCTGTGATTACAATTTCAGTTTGTCTGCCCTCTGATGCCCCCTAGCAACACCTACCGTCTTATTTGGGTTTCTCTTTCCTTGGTCGTGGAAAATCTCTTCACAGCCGCTCCAGCAAAGTGCAGCCGCTGTACCTTACCTTGGACGAGGGGTATCTCCTCAAGGCCGCCCCTCCTGATCTTGAACGCGGAGTAGCTCCTCTCTGCCCTCCTGCGCCCGCGCAGCCACCGCCTGTTGGACATGGGGTAGCTCCTCTCGGCCGCCGGCCCTGTCCTCAGGCGTGGGGTAGCTCCTCACGGCCGCACCTCTTTGCGTGGTTCGTTGCGCCGGGGCCGGCGACTCTCGCGTCGCATCTGCGCCGCCGGGGCCGGCGTCTCTCGCATGTTCTTTTTTATAGCTGAGTAATATTCCATCATATATATGTACTACAACTTCCTTATCCATTCATCTGCCAATGGACATTAGGTTGCTTTCACGTCCTAGCTACTGTAAACAGTACTGCAATGAACATGGGGTTACACATGTCTCTTTCAACTCTGGTTTCCTCAGTTTGTATGCCCGGCAGTGGGACTGATGGATCATATGGCAGTTCTATTTCCAGTTTTTTAAGGAATCTCCTCATGTTCTCCATAGTGGCTGTACCAGTTGAAGCAAACAGTGTTTTTTGTACCAGTTGAATCAAACAGTGTTGTACTTCTTTCAGTTAGCATGATGTTTCTTGATTTGTTCTTTTTTTGTTGCTAAGTAGTACCCCCTAAGTATGCATGTAATACAATTTGTTTATCCATTAACCAATTAATGAACATTTAATAACATGTGTCCAGACTGGGCTATTATTAAAAAAAAAAACCAACAAACTGTTACTATGAAAATTTGCCTACAAATATTTGTGTAAAACTATATGTTCATTTCCTGTGGTAAATACTTATAAAACTGTTGGTTTCTAAAACAGATCCTGGCATGTATAGCTTTATTGTCATAAGCTAGCACTAAACTGTTTTCCAAAGTAGATGCACCATTTTGCATACTACCAGCAACATATGAAAGTTCCAGCTAATATTTAGTCTTTAAACATTTTACTCCCTTATTGTTCTTCTTTTTCTGAGACTACATTATATATGTTTGTTTTCTTTCTATTTTCTCTGTTCTTTACATAGGATAGTAGATCTCTGATCTACTAAACAATTCTCTCTTTCCTCAGTCTCCTCCATCATTTCACTTTTAAGCTCATCTGGAGAATTTTTAATTTCATCTATAGTATTTTTCAGTTCTAGAATATCCTTTGGTTCTTTTTTATTATTTATATTTCTCTGTTTAAATAGTTCCTGTTTTTTTATGTACAGCAAACTTAGATTCTTTTACTTCATTGAGGATTGTTATATCAGCGGTTTTAAAATCCTAGTTGGCTTATTCCAACATACAAGATAATCTAGAGGTTGGTCTCAACTATTTTCTTTTTTTTTGACAATCTATTATATTTTCCTAAATGTTTATACATCAGATAATTTTGGATTCTATCTTGAACATCACGAATGTTAAGACATGGAGACTCTGAATTCTATTTTTTCCTCCAAAAAGTATTATTTCTTTTATTTTATCAGGAAATTCTCTTGGTTATATTCCAGCTACAAACTGGGCAATGGCTCCCAAATTAACTCAGATCTATTTTCTTTAAGTGAACTGTTATGGATCTATTACACCAAGTGTTGTTTGGGAGTCTACCAAAGATGTAGGCAGACAGAATTTAAGCATTCCCTTTATGTCTATATTCTCTTCCTTCATATTCCCCCTCTTTACCCCTTCCCAAAACCAAGAAATCACTGGTTTTCCTGCCACACTGACTGCTCCTGGCTCTAGGTTAACAGATGCAAAAATAAGAATTCATTCTGCAGAACTCTCTGTGTATGGATTCCTTACGAAAATCTTCCTGGTTCTGTTTCCTGTGAAGTTCCTTTATGTGACTGCTTTTTTGTGTTATGTCCAGGAGTTTATGGCTGTTATCTTCAGGAAGGTCAATCTAATAAGGTCTTTCACAGCCATTACCAGAAGCCAGTACTTCATATTTCTTAAAAATAGTAGTGTCAATCTAGAAAATAAATTTATTCAGGCCATTAATTCTTTATCCTTCCATCCACATGTTTAACTCAAATTGATCTTATAAGATGCACTAGAAACTCAGTTCTCAATTGATCTTTTTCTAGCTGCAGCTTGGATTGCTTCTCTCTTAATCTTTCTTTTTCTTTCTCCTTCCCTTCCTTTCTTCCCTCCCTCCCATCCTTCCTTCCTTTCTTTTTCTTTCTGTCTTTCTCTTATTCTCTCTGTCTCTTCTATGTTTGTTGAAGTTTTGGACAATTCTTGACATCAAGCATACTAACTTATTTTAACTAATGACACAGAATATCTAAACTTTACACATTTTCAGTGATCTCCAGCTCAAGTAGTTTTTTTCTGAACTCATACTTAATACAGACTTGACCAACTTGTATTTGAAAGCCATATTCTCATACCTGTTCATTCCTTTTCTGTTCAGGAGGGTAGTGTGATGGTGGTAGTTACCTGAACTTACAATCAGAGGATGTAGTACCAAATTTAAAGTTTTATGCCTTGGATCTAGTATCTCCATCTATGAAATAGGTATATTATGTGAAATGCCAGGGTGGATGAATCACAGGCTGAAATCAAGATTGTTGGGAGAAATATCAACAATTTCAGATATGCAAATAACTGATAATGGCAGAAAGTGAAGAGGAAGAAAAGAGCCTCTTGCTGAGGGTGAAAGAGGAGAGTGGAAAAGCTGACTTAAAACTCAACATTCAGAAAACTAAGATCCAGTCCCACCACTTCATGGTAAATAGAAGGGGAAAAAGTGGAAGTAGTGACAGAGTTTATTTTCTCAGGCTCCAAAATCACTGTGGATGATGACTGCAGCCATGAAATTAAAAGATGCTTGCTCCTTGGAAGGAAAGCTATAACAAACCTAGGCAGTGTATTAAAAAGCAGAGACATCACTTTAACAAAGGTCTGCATAGTCAAAACTATGGTTTTTCCAGTGGTCATGTATGGATGTGAGAGCTGGACCATAAAGAAGGCTGAGTGCTTAAGAACTTATGCTTTCAAATTGTGGTGCTGGAAAAGACTCTTTAGAGTCCCTTGGACAGCACGGAGATCAAACCAGTCAATCCTAAAGGAAATCAACCCTGAATATTCATTGGAAGGACTGATGCTGAAGCTGAAGTTCTAATACTTTGGCCACCTGATGTGAAGAGCTGACTCATTGGAAAAGACCCTAATGCTGGGCAAGACCGAAGACAAAAGGAGAAGGGGGCAATAGAGGATGAGATGGATGGCATCACCTACTCAATGGTCATGAATTTGAGTAAACTCTGAGAGACAGTGAAGGCCAGGGAAGCCTAGCATGCTGCACTCCATGGTGTTACCGTGTCAGACATAACTTGGCGACTGAACAACTCTCTTGAGTTGATTTAAGAATTAACGACACAGTGTATTATAAATGTGATTTTAGGTTTTTATAACTGCTTCTATAAATTTCAAGTTCTTTAGGGATCAAACTCTCTGGGGTGGAAGTGTGGAGTCTTAACCACTAGACTGCCAGGGAAATACCATATAAATTCGTTTTTAAGTAATAACAACAAAATAATTTTAGAACTTAAGAAAAAGAACATTACCTAGATACCCTATTTAAATTGTAAAACTCAGGGAAATGAGCAAATGTGAAATCTATGTCATGTGTTAAAATACCATTGACTTTTAAAGAAGCAGATTATTTTTGGAAGTGGGGTATCTCTGCTTTAGGAACACATTTGGGGCTAACAATGCCCATTCTAAATATTATCTCAAAAAATGGGGACCTGTGTCCTTTTATTATGACATTAATACATTTTAAATAAGACACTTATTTTGAAAATATAACTTTCAACAATATCTGAGCAATTTCCTATGCCTTTATATTCCTATACCTTTATATTTGATTGCTGGCTGAGATCACGATAGTCTGTAACCATGCCCCCTAAACTGCTACAATATTAACAAATCAAATTGATTGCAACCATTCATTCATTCAATGGTTACAGACCACAGAGTCAGGCATGCATCTTGGTGCTTATCATACAGTAGTAAACAAACAGACTAAATACCTGATTTCGTGGTGCTGCTGTGCTTAGTTGCTCAGTCGTGTCCGACTCTGTGACCCCATGGACTTCAGCCCTCCGGGCTCCTCTGTCCATGGGGATTCTCCAGCAAAGAATACTGGAGTGGGTTGCTATGCCCTCCTCCAGGGGATCTTTCCAGTCCAGGGATTGAACCCAGGTCTCCTTCATTCCCAGCAGATTCCTTACTGTCTGAGCTACCAGGGAAGCCCAATTTTGTGGTACTTCCTTTCTGGTGCATGTGTGCTTAGTGACTCAGTTCTGTACAACTCTTTGCAACCCCATGGACTGTAGCCCACCAGGTTCCTCCATCCATGGAATTTTCCAGGCAAGAATACTGGTGTGGGTTGCCATTCCCTACTCCAGGGGATCTTCCTGAATCAGTGGCTGAACCTGTCTCTTGTTTCTCCTGCATTGGTAGGTGGCTTCTTTACCACTGCGAAACCTGAGAAGCCCTACCCTTTAGTAAGGAGAAACAAATACAGTCAGGTTATAATACATATTCTGAAGCAAATGTAGGAAGTTAAGAAGACAGGATAAATGAAGAGGAAAATGCTCTTTTTACATAGTTGAGTTGGTGAAGATAGCTTTTGAAAATGACACCTGAGCAAAGACCTCATATGAATGTGGGACGGAGGCATAGAGCCAATTAGGAGGAAGGGAGATGCTGGAAGAGGGGATAGTAAATGGAACGGTCTTGGAGTAAGAGATTGTATAGTATCCTATAAACAAGCTAAGAGAGACAAAAGATTCAGAAATAATGGTAACACAAGAGAGACTGTGCAATTGCATTATGGGAGGTGGACATTAGTTATATTCCGAGTAAATAAGGGAAAATAATTTCTGATGGAATGGATCTTTGAGGTAGTATTTTTGGAAGTGTTTAGTAGGTAAGGATGGTGATAGACAGCCCAAGAAAAGAAATCATTAGAATTGTCCTTGGAGACCAACAGATTTTATCTTTTGGGAGAAATGTAGAGATTAGGAAGAGAAGTAATGACAGAAGCTGAATAAAGATGTATGGGATTGAGAGTGTGGATCTCAGGAGAAGGAGCTTGCATTTCAAATGATAGGAGATACAGTTTCATTAAGCATTTTCAAGAATGGTTTGATTTGGTAAAGTGAAAGTGAAAGTTGCTCAGTCATGTCCAACTCTGGAATATACAGTCCATAGAATTCTCCAGGCCAGAATACTGGAGTGGGTAGCCTTTCCCTTCTCCAGGGGATCCTCTGAACCCAGGGATCGAACCCAGGTCTCCTGCATTGCAGGCAGATTCTTTGCCAGCTGAACCACAAGGGAAGCCCAAGAATACTGGAGTGGGTAGCCTATCCCTTCTCCAGGGGATCTTCCTGACCCAGGAGTCGAACTGGGGTCTCCTACACTGCAGGCGGATTCTTTACTAACTGAGCTATCAGGGAAGCCTCTTGATTTGCTAAGGACTAGATAAAAAGATGAATTTGACTTTGCTATACAGACTGTATGGAATGGAGAAGAGGTTTGTGGATGTACTAGCCTTAGAGACCAGGTGGATTGTGGCCAAATGGATACACTATCAGACTATGCTGGTAATTCTAAAAGTTGGGATCTGTCTTTTATCCAGGTTATAATAAAACATTGCCGGGAAGCTGAGCAGGTGGTCTACCTTGCATTGCCACAGTTTGACAGATTATGAGAGTTTATGTTTTATTTATTTCAGAGCTGAAATATTAATTCTCATTGCCCCTATGAACTCTTTTTCAGTATATTATTTATATTTAGTCTATTTTAACTAAAATACATATGTTTATGAGAAAGATTGTAGTAAAATTTCATCTAAGCATAACATTTTATTAATATTTTTTCTTCTGAAGCCCCTTGAAAGAAAAAAAAAGTGCTAACCTCCTGCTGTGAGTCTTTGTTATTTTCAAAGAATGGAGTAATATTCTTGCTTTTTCTTTACTTCAGGAGAACTTGCTGTTTAATTTTCTTTATATATATAATTACTGGGAAAAAATATCTTCCCACTTAATGGCTTTCTAGACTGAAAGCAAACTGAGTCTACATACCACTGTATTGAAGTATCTGAAAATATAATATAATATTCACCCTCAAGCCTACATTCCTTTTCTGATGTTTTCATTTTTATTTCTGAGAAAGGAAATTTTACCATTACAACAATTAACTTGTATACATACATTTTCAAAGTCAGTTTCACTACTCCCCTGGTAATTATTTTTCCCCCATTTCCACTCAATAGATTGTCTTTTCTTAACCTGTTTTTTTTCCCCCCAAAATGCTAATACTTTACATATGTGTTATATTAACATCTTCTTTCACATCTATGGATCAACAGATATGTTTGGGAAATTTTCACAAGGTTTTTATTTGTAATTGACTTTACAGAGAGTTCCAGTATTTATTCCAAATAGTATGTAACATGGTAAAAGACCATGAAATTCAATGTGGTTAATGTCACAACCTGGAAGATCACATGATCTGCAATGTAAATTGAATCCAATTTCTTACATTTTATTGATGCCTTCATCACCTATTCATATGTTTAGTGTTTCATTTTCTGTCTCATCTACATTTAATATGCTCCCTTAGACTAAAATTAGCTAATAGAAGACAGATACAGCTCCATAAAGAAAAGAGAAAAGAGGGAGGGCCTAGGAATTCACTAACCATGAATTATTTTCATGTTATGGGTACCATAAATGCAACCAAATTTCATAATCAGCATTTAGCACTAAGCCCAAATGTCACTACGTATATTGAAGTTTGAATCTGTGGAGGAAGCATATCACATAGACACTAAACATAGAATGAACCCTAAAAAATTAGTTACTCATGTGTCATGAGCTTTACACGCATTATTTTGGATAATTCTCACAACATTCCTACAAAGTAGATACTATTATTATCTGTATTTTGCAGTGGTGGAATATGAATTTAGGGAGATTATTGCACCAGGCAGTAACATATTCAGTGTAGATCCAGGATTCAAACTAAGCAATCTGATCCCAGAGTCCCAGCTCTTAATTGCATATCAACAAATGAAGAGAATAATAAAAAGCAAAATTTCTTGTTTTTTTAATTGCTTGTGGGATTCAGTGGTATGGTATGGGTTTATCTCCCTCAGGGGATTTGATTGAGAAAGTGGAGAAAAATTAGGCAAGAGAATTTGGTTCATTTGCTTGTATTTACAGATAGTGATAAATACTGTTTGTATGACAATTCTATTGTGTTAAAAATCTTGAGTTTTTGCTAGATTAACATAAAAATAATAGTGCCCAGCTGATAGAGTATAGCTGTGAAAAGAATAATGAAAAAACACAATAGAACCTATTTAGAATGAATCTATACTATAAATACCAAATATTAAAAACAAAAAATGTTCAGTCATACCCTTAGGATTCTGATATTAACTTCAATGGATGCATTTAGAATACGGTACCCACAGCCTTGGGAAAACAGAAAGTATACAAAACTTTATATTCTTTAATTGGGTTGGCCAAAAAGTTCGTTGGGGTTTTTTCCCATAAGATGGTATGGACAACATGTCAAATCATCCTTATTTCTTTTTTAAAAAGAAAGAAATAAGGTTCTGCGGTTGTCATAATAATACCTTTTATCAGGTTACCTTAATTGCATAATCCCATGAAAGATGAATGTATTCAGTCAGGTACTGTCATTGATATTGGAATAGATACTTATTTCTCATCTTTTTAAGGAAATTCTAGAGAACTCTCCAGATTCCAGAGAACTTTCATAGGATTTAGATAAACTGGGCAGGGTATATCTGTCACCAAGAATCAGATATATGTTTCACTTGAATGAAATTTCACTTTCCTGGGAGCAATATAAAAATCTATTTGTCAACACATCACCTAAACATTATGTCAAAAGAAAAGGGCGGGGAGTTGGTGGGGGGGGGGTAAGATGACAAGATACACTGAATTCTAAAACTATGTCAGGAAAAATGTGGTACTAAATTCCTTTTAAGCAGGAGGAATACGTCATATTTAAGACTTTCTATTTTCATTATGGGCTTCCCTGGTGGCTCAGAGGTTAAAGCGTCTGCCTCCAATGCGGGAGACCCAGGTTCGATCCCTGGGTCGGGAAGATCCCCTGGAGAAGGAAATGGTAACCCACTCCAGTATTCTTGCCTGGAAAATCCCATGGACAGAGAAGCCTGGTAGGCTACAGTCCACGGGGTCGCAAAGAGTCGGACACGACTGAGCGACTGAACGGAACGGATTTTCATTATATATGTATGTGTGTGTGTGTTTAGTTTCTCAGTTGTGTCAGACTCTTTGCAACCCCATGGACTGTAGCCCACCAGGCTCCTCTGTCCATGGGGATTTTCCAGGCAAGAATATAGTTGCTTTATAATGTTGTTAGTTTATGCTGTACAGCAAAGTGAATCAACTATACATATACATATATCTCCTCTTTTTTGAATTTCCTTCCCATTTAGGTCACCACAGAGCATAGAGTTCCCTGTACTATACAGTAGGTTCTCATTAGTTACCTATTTTATACACAGTATCAGTAGTTACATGTATCAATCCCAGTTTCCCAATCCTTCCTACCCCTCCTCCCCTCTTCCCCCTTAGTATTCATGTTTGTTCTTTACATGTGTTTCTATTTCTGCTTTGCAAATAAAATAATCTATACCATTTTTTCTAGATTCCACATATATACATTAATATATGATATTGGTTTTTCTCTTTCTGACTTACTTCACTCTGTAGGACAGTCTCTAGGTCCATCCGCGTGTATGCTGCGTCCTTAGTTGCTTCAGTTGTGCTGGACTCTTTGCCACCCTATCGACCATCACCAGGCTCCTCTGTTCATGGGATTATAAAGGCAGGAATACTGGGGTAGGTTGCCAAGCCCTCCTCCTGGGGATCCTCCCAACCCGGGGACTGAACCTGAGTCCCTTATGTCTCTTGCATAGGCAGGCGGGCTCCTCATCACTAGCGCCACCTGGGAAGCCCTAAGTCCATTCACATATCTGCAAATAATCCAATTTTGTTCCTTTTTATGACTGAGTATCATGTCATTTGAGTGAACTCCGGGAGTTGGTGATGGACAGGGAGGCCTGGTGTGCTGTGATTCATGGGGTCGCGGAGAGTCGGACACGACTGAGCTACTGAACTGAACTGAACATGTCATATTTAAAGATTATTTTTCAAAATCAGATCACATATTCTGGTTATTTATTATTATTAATTAATGAGTAATACATGAGAGCAACTGCATTCTAAGTGTTGGTTAAAGTTCCTTTCTTCGACCTGAATTTTACAGAGTAAAGCATACATGCAAATGAGAAATATGAAGCAAGCACTTAAACAAGCAAAAACACTTTTCAAGACCATGTGTCACGGATCTCTCCTAGGGATTTCCTACTTGTGAATTTTATTCTTATTAATATTATTACAAGTTGCAGTCAGTTAATTCAATGGTTCCCTTGACAGGCCCCTGTCCCCCAACTCACTTGCATTTAAAATCCACACAGAGAAGCTGCTAGGAGGTGTGTAGGTGTAAACAAAGCGGTATAGTGAGTCACACCCGGCACAAAAGCCAACACTGATTAGCTGTGATGAATTCTTAAAAATCACCAATCCAGGGGCAGAAGACGTGGGTGAAAGCAGCAGGAAGAGGCCAGAGGCAGTGGCTTTGCATTTACACTACTCCCACAGACGAGACTACAACCCACACTTTAATTCGGAGCTTACTCTGCCTCTGGCTGGTGGAAACAGAAAACAGGGCAGAGTTCTGTGGCAAGGGATCTACTAAGGGGGAAGGGAAAAAAAAGAAAAAACTGAAGAAGCATAGTAGAAGGCTGTTGCCTCCAACTCCACACTCTCAGTCACCAAGACGAAAACGCCTGGAAGGGACGCATAATGACGCCTAGAACAGAGAAACTCATCGCATCTGAGGCCTCGCAGCTTGCCGGCCGCGCGGTTCACTCGCACGCTCTGGCGAGGGGTTTGGTGAACGTCACACGTGACGCCGGGGGCCCTTAACCCCTCCTGCCGCCGCGGGCGCTGCGGGTGCTGAGGGCGGAGGATGCTCGGTCGCTGCTGGAGGAGCGAGGGAGGAGGGCGGAACTTGTAAAAGGGAAGGACCACGACCCGCATCACGTCTGCCACAGCTGGATCCATGCCCCCGAAGCCCACCCCCACGGCGATTGTGGCTCCGGCCCGGGGGAGGGGGCTTGCAGGGAAGGGGCTGCTGTGCAATAAACGGGGCGCAGAGAGAGTGGCGGGGGAGGGAATCGTGGCTCTGCGGGGGCAGGACGGGGTCGGGAGGATGGGTCTAGCTTGATTCAGACTCCTGCACCCAGCAACGCCACAGAGAAGGGGGGAGAGAGGGAGAGGAGGTTGTGCTGCGTGTGTGCCCGCGTGGGTGCGCGCGGGTGTGTGTGTGTGTGTGTGTGTGCGCGTGTCTACAGGTAGCAGCGGCGGCGGCGGCGGGGACCGGAGCAGGGGACGTGTCTGCAGCCACCTCCTCGACTGTGATTTTCGGAGGCGACTGCTCACTTAGCTGACGGATCTGTACCCTCGGGAGATCTTCTCAACCTCTCCATTTCCACGCGTCTTAGTCGTCTTCCAGTTTCAAGTGTGTGCTTTGGGTATTTTATTTTTAATTTTTTTTCCTTCTCCCTCTAAATCTTCTCGGGAATTCTGCATATTGAAGCAGGTGGCTCCTGGTACGAAATCTTTGGATACATTTGGCGTGCCAAGTTTTTCCTTTCCCCGTCCCCTCCCGCTTTCAGAGGCATCTGTGGTGCTTTTCTTTTTGGATTTATACTCAGAAAACGTATATATGTTTATATACCGACCGCATAATATATAAATACATAAACGCGTGCCCAAGCGCTGGGTTTTCGTCTCTCTTCGCGACAAAGCGGAATGTTTTGGAGCGGATGGATAACGAGAACAGTATTAACATTCTTTTGAGCCTGTTTTTTCAAAAGGGGAGGGAGAGTGAAGAATTGTTTAACATTCGGCCATCGTTTGGCTGCACACTAAGCATCACGAAGTATTTATGGTTGCAGATCAGGTGCAAACGGGGCTTAGAGAGAAAGGTAAGGGAGCTTCCTGCGTCCACCGAGCTCCGGCGTTTTTCTTAATCTTGGGGATTGCCGAGAACTTCCTACTCCTCGCCTCTCCCTCTTCTACCCCACCTCCACCCACCCTGCCCTGCTCTTTCCTCCTCACGCTTAACCCTTCTTCAATTCCGTCGGGTTGGGGCGGGGGCGGGAGAAGAGGGTTGCTGGAGGTGTTAACGTCTGTTAGAGTTTAAATGCTTCTCTCTCCCTGCCCGCGCCCCCCGCTGCCTCTCCCTCCCCACTCTTCCTCCCTCCCTTCTCCCAGCCGAGTAACTGAGTTTCCCAATCCCCTTTAAGCTGTTTTAGGAAGTCATTCCATCGTTTTGGAAAAGAATGCTACCTAGATAGCTGTTTGAAACGTTTCTTGGTGCCAACCCCTCACCTCTATCCTCTGACGAAAATAAAAGCAATAAAAAATGATGAACTTTAACGAACTGGGTGGTTTCTTCAGCACTGGGGGTCGTGGAACCTCCCAAATTGTTATTTTCCTGTAACGAACAGCCAGTACCTCTAGACGACTCCGCCGCGGAGGAAATTCAGCTTCCATTTCTTTCTGTCAGTTCATTTAGTTGGAGGGTCATTTACCAGAGTTGAGCGAGATGGAGCGGAGTCTAGTATAGGCAAAACTACACGACACTTAATTCCTTTTTAAATCCACCCTTCACAACACGATCAGTCCCTGTTTAACTCTGTTCAGGGGAAGCGTTTTCAGACTCGACCTTCTGGGGAGAGGTGGGAACTTGCCCTTATTTTCCCTTTCCTCTTTCCAGCCTCCTTCCTCCTCGGTTCACAGCTCGCGCCCCGGCACTTTGCAAATTGCCCCCTTTTGCCCACACCTGCTGGTGGGTGTTCTCGGCTCTTCTCCGCGCCTGCCCTTCTCCTCTCCTTACTGGCGTTTTCAAAGCAAATGCAGCTCCTCTCTTCCTGGGCTCCCTCCTCCCCCGCCCCGCGCCGCCCCCCGCGCTCCCCACCTGCCCCGGCTCGCCGCGCCCCTCCTCCGCACCTCCCGCGGCGCCCTGACCCTTCCAAGCCCGGGTCCGGGGCTGCGGGCTGGGGGGCCTCGTGTCGGCGCGCAGACGACTCGCCGGCGACGCGGCGCGCGCGGCGCGGTTGTGAGTGCAGACCGCGGGGAAGGCGAGCCGAAGTCGGGCTAAGAGGCCGGGGGAGCCCGTCCGAGCCGGAGAGCCCCGAGAGAAGGCAGGAAGCGAGAGCGAGGCGCGCGCGCCGCCCGAGCTCCGGCGGCCGAGTGCAGTCGCCTCCGACGCCTTAGAGCGGCGCCCCAGTCGCTGCAGCCTTTCACCCTAGAGCGGTGTCCAGGGACCAGAGACCGGGAGCCGAGAAATCGGCAGAGAGGTACCGAGGCGTTAGGGAAGAGATTACCAGAGAGCGGGGAGGGTTTCCTGGCGAAACGCGGAGGCTGAGCAGATGGAGGAACAATGCCTCCTCCGCGAGAAAACCCTCGCATGAGGCCGGGGCTGAGCGCGGAGGAGCTGCCTCCAGCCTCGGGCTCTCCCTCCCGGGCCCTCCGGCTCGTTCTGGGGCCGGTGCAGCCTCGTAGTTTGACAGGGCTAGGAAAGTTGCTCTTCCCCACATTTCCTGCGAAGTGGTTTTCAGATCTGCGTGGTTCCAGTCAAGATGTCACTCCGTAGATCCCCCGCGATGAGCAACTAATAGATTATGCATTGTGGGGCAGTCGAGTCCCCGGGCAGAACAGAGAGGGAGTCCAAACATTTCCAACCTTCTCCTTCGGCTCCTGACCGGCCAGCCCAATGCTTTGTGAGTAGAAATGAAAAGCCACCTGCAGTGAATTTAAAATTATTTAGGTTGAGATTTTCTAGTGGGAATGATTTATTCCAGAAGAGGTTGTTAGAGTGTTATAGAGATGAGGAAAATTCTGTGTCTAATATTTGATTCATTTGTGATCATTCTGAGTCATGAGTAGTTGCTCTCCACAAAGGTATTATACTATTTCTTTTTTCATTTCCAGGACCATAGTGATACATAAAGGACTTAGGAAACATGAATTCGGATAACTAACCCCGTGTCTGTTACTCTGTCATTTTATAGGTACTTGATATACTTTTTCCTTCTTTTTATACTGAAACTACAGTAGACTATTTTTGCTTAAATAAATGATCATGCCGTCCATGAAAATTCCAGTCATAATATATTTCTCAAAAATTAATTGTGCTTAATTATAAATAGGATGGTAGATATAAAAATATCACTTGGGAAAGGTGGAGGTACATGTGTGAAAAAGGTATAACATGCCTCAGCATTTCAATCAGCCTAACAGAACACCAGCTTTCTGAAATGAGCTCAGAAGCACGGGCCATGTAGGTACTTAAAATATTAAATGTTAAGTACAAAAACATTAGGCTTACCGTGCCCTTGGCAGAGAATAAATATAAGTCTACCTGCTCTGCGGAGTGATTGAGTGATTCACAGAGCAAGTGGAAGTTAATCATTACTTAGGCCTTCCGATTACATGGTTTGATGAAAAGAAGTAACTGTTATCTGTAAGCCTGTTATTCTACAGTTAGTCTTTCCAATCCTCTTAACATAAGCAGAAATCGAGGGAGTCAGTCTTTCAGCCTACTGTAGTAGACTTTCTGCAGTGTAGATTTCAGAAAAGCCCTCTGAAGCAACTCTCCTTTCCATAGTCTCCCTCCTTCCACTCTAAAGTACTTTCTCTCAGTCTTTTATTCCCTTAGTGGGGCTTCATTTTGCGAAAATTTCCTTTAAGTTTAGGTATAACATTTTCAAATACAAATGTCTGAATTGTTTTGAAATTGAAGATGGAATATACATTCACAGAAGGTAGGCTGAGAACTCCATTTGCTACAGGTAGAGTATTTGAATGTTTGATGACTCTTTTCATGGTTGGCTGATTTCCCTGAGTCTGAAGTCTCTTCCAACCCTGAAATTCTTATATTTTATTCTATTTTTATTATTTCCACATGGTTATCCAGTGACAGGGTCTATATCATCCTTCACATTTCTTTAATTAGTTACAATTTTTATAGGATAGTGAATTAGCTGTAGCTAGAGAACATATGCCCCAATGTTATTGGCAACTTTCTGAGGGACAGTATTGATTAGTGGATATAATGAATAAATACCTCTCTGGGTTTCCATGTGCTGAAACTAACCCATTTCTAACATTCTTTAAAGAAAAGCATAATAATCATTTATTTTTAGAATTCTTTTTTAAAATTTTTATACAAAGGAATTATTTTATGAATTATCTAACAAATATTAATTTGTATTTTTTGTAAGCAAAACACAATTGGAATTAACAGTAACATCGGAAACTGCAACAGTTCAACAATACACTTTTGCCACATTTAAATATTTTGAAGTGAAGTTTGGAATCTATCTTATTAGAATGTAAATGGAAAGTTATGATTCCTCAATTATATTTAATTATTTGTAAATAAAATCGTCCGAGACCAGTTCACCTAAGTTACCTATTTTTCTAAAACACAGGTATGGTTTTACATATCTTTTATCAGCCATGGCCAGTGCCTCTTTATATTTTGGATGCTAATATCCATAATTCTGAGGGCACTCAATTCTTTTCACGATTTACTATGCAGTCTCCCTTTTTAGGTTAAAATACCTTCTACCTGGGATCCTCCCCAATTTCAATCTTCATTCCATTCACTTGACTCCTCCTTACCATTTTCCCTAATACTACTTGACATTTTAGGCTTCTGTGCTTTCCTTATACTAATCTTCCTTTATGGATTACTTTCTACTCTCCTCTATGCCCCCCACCAGATATATCCTAACTGTAGGATGGGAAAACATTTGTTTCTTTAGAGTGCTCTTTTCTCTGTCACTCTTCTATCCTTACTCTGAGCTCCCACAACATGTTATCCACACTAGGAGTAGCCCACCTTTCATACTTGCTGATGGTTGGCTCCCTCACTGGAGAGTAAGTTCCCAGAAGTTAAAAAATATACCTAATTTATAATTTCATTCAGAATGCTTCGCTCCATGTCAGAACGTAAAGTAGACCATAAGTAAATGATAAATGTATTGCTTATAAGTACATTTGGCTATGAGGCAACAGAAAATCTGGCTAATAATGGATTAAGTAAATAAGGATTTATCTATCTCTCCTAATGATAAAAGTCAGGAGAAGAGAGTTGCTTAAGCATTTGAACAAGGAATCAGGCTTCGTCTTTCGTGTTGGTGGTTTCCTATGGTCCTAAGATCACTGCTGTACCTCAGGCATCATGTCTGCTTTCTAGGCCCAAAGAAGGAGTGGGTGGGGGAAGCTAACAGAGGGGTTTCCAGCTCAGGATTTCTTAGCTTTGGCGCAGTTGTCATTTGGGGCTCGTAAGTGTTTGTTGTGTGTGTATGAGGTGTCTGGGACATTGTATTAGTAGGATGTTTAGTAGCATCCTTGGCCTCTATTTGCTAGATGCTGGCAGCCCACCCCACCCACTCACCCACCCGGTTATGACAACCAGGACTTTCTCCACAAGTTGCCAAATGTCCCTTAGAGGTGAAATCATCCTGAGTTGAGAACTTGAGAATGATTGGAGTCTGGAGGAAGGAAATTCCTCATTTCCCACTTTCCCCTTTTCTTTGCACTGCAGTGGTGGTAAGGATCGGTTAATAATTTATTTAATTGGTTAATAAATGGGAGAGGGCTCTAGATGAGATTAAAAAAAGAAAAAATGGGAGAGGAAGGACCAAACAAGCCTTCTCTTTGAGCATTTTGTCTTTATTGTCATGTGGACATTCTCCCCATAGACTTCCATACCTACCAGAACTGTGTCAAATGGCTACTTCTAGGTGCCCGACAGGTTGGGAAATGTGTCTTTCCTTTAGCATACCACTACCTTGGAGAAAATCAGAATCTATGAAAAAAGAAGGGGAAACAGATTTGGGGCTGGAAACTAAAAGTTTTTGCCACTGTGAAAGAATAATATGTAAAATTTCACCTAAATACTTTAGAAAGGAGAAAAAGTAAATAAAAAAAGTAAATAGTCATAGAAGAGGATAGACATAATTTTTCACATGCTAAATATTCATAAAATAACTGTGATAAAACTGTGATTTTATTTTTCCTCTGGATGATAGTTTAATTGGAAAAATAATGAGCAGAATGGAGGCATCTTACTCTTCCTAACTTTGTTTTTTTGGGGGAGTCAGGGAGCACCTTGTCTCCTTCAATCTGTTGAATAAAGCAATAAAGTTTGATATTCATAATTATAAATTATATAGTCGTCAATTATGTGAGAAATATTGTCAGGGAAAGAAAATACAGATCTTTTGTTTTAATACTCCTTCCTAAGGTTTGTATAAAGAAAGCACATCCCAGTGATGGCATTTGGTTTATAATGTTTTCTGGTACAGGTGTGTTAGCATGGACTATGATAACTTTAAATTAGGTTGCTTAGTTATTTATCTCAGTGTAGGTTTTTTTTTTTTTAAAGTTCTATTGGATACAATAAGCATGGCTTCCCTGGTAGCGCAGCTGGTAAAGACTCCACCTGCAAAGAGGAGACCTTAGTTCAGTTTCTAGGTTGGGAAGATCCCCTGGAAAAGGGATAGGCTACCTACTCCAGTATTCTTGGGCTTCCTTGGTGGCTCAGTTGGTAAAGAATTCACCTGCAACGTGGGAGACCTGGATTCTATCCCTGGGTTGGGAAGATAACCTGGAGAAGGGAATGGCTATCCACTCCAGTATTCTGGCCTGGAGAATTCCATGGACTATATAGTCCATAGAGTTGCAAAGAGTTGGACAAGACTGAGCAACTTTTACTTTCATTGGATACACTTACAGGGAAGAATTACACCTTACAAAGATGTATCAGTATTGCTGTCCTGACCCATGATCTTATCTGATTGATTACAATTTTTTTCCATGAGTTTGTTGAATGCCAGGTTTTGCTCAGTTCTGTGTAGAATATAGCAATATAAAATACGATGGTTATTATGAAACTTTTGCATGTAGGCAACAAAATACCCAATTAAAAATTTAAACAGTAAAGACATCTCTCAGAACAAGAATTCTACAGTATACTACTGCTGCTGCTAAGTTGCTTCAGTCGTAACCGACTGTGCAACCCCATAGATGGCAGACCACCAGGCTCCTCCATCCCTGGGACTCACCAGGCAAGAAGACTGGAGTGGGTTGCCATTTCCTTCTCCAGTGCATGGAAGTGAAGTCGCTCAGTCATGTCCGACTCTTAGCGACCCCATGGACTGTAGTCTACGAGGCTCCTCCATCCATGGGATTTTCCAGGCAAGAGTACTGGAATTCTAGAGTATACTGGTCCATAGTTGGCTACCTTTCGACAGCCCTTGAAATGTCAGTGCTCTGGGACAGTTTTGCTATAATTCTCTTGGCTCCCAATTTTTGAAACAAACAGTATGGCTACCACAGAGCAAAACACCACCTCTTCATACAGTGTCACCCAAAGCAAAAAGAGAGGAAGTCTTCTCAGGGAAATCTCTGTTTTTATCAAAAAGGAATTTTTTTTTCCCCAGAAGCTATCATCAGACTTCCCTTTATGTCCTATTGATTAAAACTATGACCCATCCAAAGAGATACATTGCATGGTTTTGATCAACCATGGTCCTTTCCCAGGGCCTGGAGGAGAAGTCTGCTTTGCCCATGGACATGGCAGTGTTACACTTAAACCAAACCGGAGCTCTTGTTAACTGACAGGAAGGAAGCAATAGTTGTAATAAGGCACCTAATATGGTGTGCCATAAATGTCACACCCTGACCTCCTTGAAGTTCTTATATTAATAATATGGAATGTCTACACTGGAATTAAGTCCTTACACACACACAACGATTAAGCAGTCCTTGGATCCGTGGATACAAAGTGTATACATGTCAGGCTGCATGCTTCTGATGTAGAATGATTTGCTTTCATAATGTTCCAGAGATTTTTTTTTTTTAAATATTTTCTGAAGAATCAGAAAATGTAGGAATGGGCCTTATATAGAAGAATTACAAACACCAAATAATACTACATTCCATGTATAAATCCAAAACCCTACATTTTCAACTTACACCTATATATCACTTAATGGAAACCATAGCTAAATCAGAGCATGTTCTTCTTACATGATCTATAAGTAGCATGTAAGATCTTCTTACATGTAACAAGCATGTAAGATCTTATAATTTGTCATGTGTTTGTCATAGGATCTTATAATTATAAATTAGAAATAATATGATAAATGTCTGAAACTTTTTGCCAGTTATTCTCATGTAGAAGGACTTGATATCAGTTATGCCCAAATTGAAATACTCCCTGCTTTTGATACCTGTTCACTTGGAGAATCTAGAAGAGGGAACTAATTTTTAGCTCACATGCCAGTATCTTGTTGAACATGATGAGTCTTTTTGGTTTTAAACAAAGAAAGCCTTATTTTCATTTTTTTGGTCTGACTTCATGGAAGCTCAGAGCCAATTTTGTGTTCAGTAAAAAAAGGGATCCTGAATTGTCTCTCTTTATCCTGTTTCATTATTTGAATCCATTTTTGAACTTAAACTTTGATTCAATCAAAATTTGATTGTATTTGGGCTTTTTACCATCAGTTCAGTTCAGTCGCTCTGTTGTGTCTGACTCTTTGCGACCCCATGGCCTGCAGCACGCCAGGCCTCCCTGTCCATCACCAACTCCCGGAGTTTACTCAAACTCATGTCCATTGCGTCGGTGATGCCATCCAACCATCTCATCCTCTGTTGTCCCCTTCTCCTTCCGCCTTCTATCTTTCCCAGCATCAGGGTGTTTTCAAGAGTCAGTTATTTGTATCAGGTGGCCAAAGGTTTGGAATTTCACCTTCAGCATCAGTCCTTCCAATGAATACTCAGGACTGATTTCCTGAGGAAATGGATGGACTGGTTGGATCTCCTTGCAAATCTCCTTTTTATCATAAGCTGCTTCAAATTACTTTTGGAAGGAGAGAGTCTATGTGTGTACATGTATACATACATGTACAAGAGTGAATGGTGTCATACATCATTTAATAAGTGTCTTTTCCCTAAATGAATATATATATTCAGCAACTAGACAGTATTGTGTGCAATAAACTCTGAATTATACTCCCATCAATATGTGCAGTAGGGTTTCAGAGAAAGAAGATGCTGGTGATGTCTGAGTCATTTTGACAGAGATACACGTGGTAATTTGCAGACAGGTGGAAAAGTAAGGCAGGGTAGATGGAGGATGGATAGCTGAAGTCATTTTGCCAAAGTATTTTGCTTTGTCCCAGCATAAAGGGGCAATGAAACTTTAACACCAAAGCCACAAGGTAAAAGAACCGTGAACTAAGAAAGAATGGATCTGATTTCTCTTTGTTTCAAAGCAAATTTTGTGATGGATATTGACAGTCCTCTCCGTTACCTCGGGCGTTTTAGAATGTGTGTTCAGAGTCACATCTTTGCATCCTCAGTGTTTTATTTTCAGGCTCCAGGCCTGAAGCAGTTTGCCCCACAGAGACCACCTCTGACCTGGGCTCCTTGCCTCCAGGGAAACTGATTTTTGAATTAAACTTAAAATGATAATTAGCAGCTCCATCTGTGTTTGGGGTCAGAAACAGATGCTTCTACTTTTTGTTTTAAGAAGGCATATTTGAAAGTGAAAACAGTGATACTAAGTTTTAAATGCAGTAGTTCACATTTTAGTGGGCATGTTTGTATCAAGTAAAGATCCTAAGAGGAGTGGGTGTTCCAGGTATCTATCTGACCACCTCTCCACTGGACGTGGCAGTGTCTTGTACTTCACCATACTCCACTGTGACATAATTATGGTTCACAGTATTGGCCCTAAGGTACTGCAAGTTCTTGAAGCTTCTCTTAGGGGATAAAGTGTTTAGTTACATTTAATACTTTACAAATATTTCATTTAAACAAAGGAACCACTGATTACAGAACACATCATTACTTTACGTATGCTCTAGAAAGAAGTACCCCAATTAAATCGTTATACAGTATTTTTCTACCACTTAGAACATTATACTTTAATAAAGAGCAATTTAGACTTAAATGGATGTAGATTTTCCTAATATATTAATTTTGTGTATGTGTGAAAAGTATGT
Source organism: Moschus berezovskii (assembly GCF_049115385.1). NCBI lineage: Eukaryota > Metazoa > Chordata > Mammalia > Artiodactyla > Moschidae > Moschus > Moschus berezovskii. The sequence continues at coordinate 116,552,980 of NC_142460.1, read as the reverse complement.
TAATTAACACATTGGTTTAAGAATTCAAAAATTTTTGTTCTTTTCAGCTTGTCATTCTTTTGAAGAATTTTTTTGACTGAGTCATATCCATACCCATGTTTTTGCTGACAGTAGTCTGTGTATGTGTTACTGATGCACCCTTTCTTAAGAGTACTTCATGATTGTCTTCAGGGTTTCATTCCAAGCAGCTGATAGCTTCTGAAAGGTTTGATGCCGGTGTTATGTTGATCTTGCTAGAATGTGACAATGGAAGATTTTCAGACAATAACCAGCTCTCATATTTCTTCTTTCAGTTCTCCTAAAATGTCAGGAGTGATGGTAGTCTGGTTGCAAGGGGAATGCAACCAATTTTTGCATACAAAGTCAATGGCCTCTGCTGCTACTTGGCTGTACCGAATTATAAAATGCGCCCTGATTCTAGAGATGTTAAAGGTTAAAAAATAGTGTGTAAGAGTCAATGAAATATGACAAGTTTAATGATATATGCATCCTCACTTTTAAACAACCTAATGGAATAATGATAATTAAGCAAACTGATTAATTTCTAAGCTTTTGGATAAGAGAGACTACCATGTAATTCTTAGCATGATTAGAATCTAATTTAACCCTTTTTATTCTCTTCTTATCCTCTCAGTTTGCAGTATAGAAAATGTAGCTAGTCTTCCAAATGGATAATGGTATGATAAAAAAACATAAGACTAGGAATCAAGAGACCTGTGTTTATAGAGCAGACTCTTCTAATAACTATGTGTGTCACTTCCTGTAATTCACTTCATCTCTCTGGGCCTTGGTTTCAATGTTTACAATATATAGTTGGGACAAATTGAAATTAAATGTATCTTTTGGCCCTGAGAACTGTTTTGCGTAAAGATAACCCATAGTAAAGAATGTTCACAATATTATATATATATATTTAAACTGGTGTTATATAAATATATAGTAATAGAAATATATTATTCTAAAGTGGTAAACTTAAGATATATAATATGTATTATATAGCTTTAAGATTTTACAACTTTTTTGAGAGGTTTACACATGCACATCTTATTTGGAACAACTGTGAGCTGTGCAGAAAGTTCAAAAGAACAGAGTTAGTATTGAGGAAATTTCTCAAACATTCTGAAATGGAAAGATTATGGAGTAAATCAAAGCCAAATAAAGGATTTAAAAGTGGGAAAAGGCAAGGAGGTAATGCATTTTCTATCAAGAACAAAGAAAACATCCACAAGAAATTAACTATCACTATATACAAATGTGGGCTTCCCTGGTGGCTCAGAGGTTAAAGCGTCTGCCTCCAATGTGGGAGACCGGGGTTCGATCCCTGGGTCGGGAAGATCCCCTGGCGAAGGAAACGGTAACCCACTCCAGTATTCTTGCCTGGAGAATCCCATGGACGGAGAAGCCTGGTAGGCTACAGTCCACGGGGTCGCAAAGAGTCGGACACGACTGAGCGACAAGACGGACGGACGGATATACAAATGTTCTGCTTAAAAAGAGAGTAATCAGTAAAAAGCAGGAGGAAATTGGCAAGTAAAAATGAAGTTTCTTTTTTATTTTTTGTTTTATTGTTACTCAGCCACATACTACTGATTTTAAAAGATATGAATAAAAGGAAAAGGATTTTCAGCTTAGATCAGTCAGATTCTACTATTTGTGGATATATCTCGACAGTTCTTACTGTGCAATTCCATAGAAAACAGTGTTTCTTCTCTGTATTGTATTTGAAAATTGCCACTGCTCTTAAGTGGTCAGAAAGCTGGGTACTTACTTTCTGATGAATAACAAGCTCTCCAAAGGTGTCCCGCTCTCTTTTCTCTCATTGTAGCTGTAGTCACCACAAAGAAAACACGATATTGCCTTTTACCTACCTATTTTGCCATAAAAATGAGTTGATTTATACAGTATGAAGAAACCCTTCCCTAGTTTTTTAAACTAGATATTCTTGAAACTTTTTTTTTAAAGTATGGACTATATAAGATAGAGATCCAGTATTGTTGCAAGTAGATTTTTATTGAATGATTACATTGTTTTAATCCTATATGTAGATCCATTTGTCCACAAGAAAAATATTCGAGATACATTGTTAAGATGGAGAATATTATTAATAGTAGAGTTTTATACTGTAAAATAGGATGTTGAGATTATATTTGCATTGCAATCACTTTTTTATGCTTAAAAGGGAAAAATCACAGTTTTTGACCCCAAATGATCTGTAATGCATGTTGTAAAAGAGAGTAATTTATTTTTAAAGCTTTCAGTAAATATTCAGTGGTATTTCCAGCTGAGAAACTGACTGGGCCATACTGGTTTTTTGGTCAGTTTTAGGGCATCGTTCTTAAATCGCAGGTGGCAAAGCTGAGGTTGAGATAAATGACTTGCTCAGTACGTACAATGATAGAACTTACTTATGTACATACATTGATAAATCAATCTTTGTGTAATATCTTCTTGCATCAGTTTTATATACAGGACAGTAATACATACACCAGCATCATGTATGACATATCTGTGATTATAGAATTATTAGTTTAGAAATATAGGCAATAAGTGCCAGAAGATATAAAGAAAAGAGTTTTATTTTTAGGAAGATTTTGTGAAGAAAGTGTTACTTGAAGGAGATTGGGCTATAAATAAATGGGGAAGAGGAAGCAAAGCATTGCTTGAAAAAAAAACAGTGAAAATTAAGAATAGGACATGTGACAGAGGCAACTGGTCATTCTAGAGTTTTTCTAAGGGAAAAGCAAAAAAACCCACAAACCCACATTGAGAAATGTTATTGTAGAAAAGAAAGAAGTGTACTCATTGAGAAAATTCATCTCATTCTGACCTGTGTTCAGTAGTTTGGCTTAGGACCTCTGCCGATCAGAAATATCAATAATATATTTATTCTGAGATAAACAGGTCTTTGGAAAAACTAGTCCATATTGCTTATATAATAAATTCATTTTTGCCAGAAAACAAATTACATTATTTGAAATGGAAAATACAACTTTCTGTATGTGTGTTTATGCATGTAAGTGATTGATACCAAATCAACTTGAGATCATTTGTTTGTCATCAAATTCTTATAAGGAGAGTCTTATAGCCTGTCTGCTGCTGCTGCTGCTGCTAAGTCACTTCAGTCATGTCCGACTCTGTGTGACCCCATAGATGGAAGCCCACCAGGCTCCCCCGTCCCTGGGATTCTCCAGGCAAGAACACTGGAGTGGGTTGCCATTTTCCTTCTCCAATGTGTGAAAGTGAAAAGTGAAAGTGAAGTTGCTCAGTCGTGTCCGACCCTTAGCGATCCCACGGACTGCAGCCTACCAGGCTCCTCCATCCATAGGATTTTCTAGGCAAGAGTACTGGAGTGGCTTGCCATTGCCTTCTCTAGATAGTGTTTTCTGACCTGGGTTCCCTCTCCCCAGGAAGCACTGGCTCTCCAAACATACCTTCTTTCCCAAGCTCCCTTTCAATATAGTGCTCCAGTCAGTCCTTTTCAGATCTGCTGATTATGGCACACTTATTGAAATGTCCTATTTGCTTTAGAGAGAGAGGGTCTACTTGGTGCTAATCTGCCTTTTCATACCCAGCAATCATCCTCATCATCACTTAAAAAATTGTACCATTTCTAAGATCTAAGAGGTGCAATTTCAAGTGAGATATATTCCTTAGTTTCTACTAAATTGCACACGAAATCAACATGTACCTTCTGACTTTCCTTGAATCTACCCTCTGTAAAAACAGCAGCTCATTTTGGGAATCAGTGGGTAGAATAACCAGCACCCAGGGAACAAGGAAGGAATCAGTCAGAAGAGCATGAGCATGTTTTCTATAGAACTCCATAAACAAGGTCGTAATTTCTCATGAATCAGTGCATTACGACTCTGCCAGTCAGAAATACACTGGGAATAGCCTTGGTATTCAGCTTAGAATGTCATTCCCTCACTGGTGTTCTCTAAAACTCTAAAGGAGTATGCGGCTTCACAGAACCACCTCTCCTCCTGGGGCCCTGTCTGTACCATGCAAACCCATAAAGAACAAGAGAGTGAGGCCTGGAAGATCAGTTTAAATTAGGACCATTGCCAGTGAGATGAAGCCTCTGTTCATGCCAGGTACTTACCAGAAAAATCCTTTAGGGCTCCAGAGAGAGGCAATCCCTGGAAAGGATGGGGGATTGAGAAGCTGAGGCATGGGAAAGGGACTGAAAAATGAACAATACTGAAGAAAAGGAACTTATTCTGTCCCTCTTTAGCCTCACTCATGGACAGAGGAGCCTGGTAGGTTACAGTTCATGGGATTGCAAAGACTGAGACACGACTGAGCGATTGAGCATGCATGAGTGCTTTAGCCTCAGAGGTGATTCTGTTGCCGAGCAGTACAAAATGCATGATTCTACGTAGTCTTCACTCTTTCATTGATTTAGTTTATGTATCTGCCCAAATACATGTGAGAGTTGGACCATAAAGAAAGCTTAGTGCCGAAGAATTGATGCTTTTGGACTATGATGTTGGAGAAGACTCTTGAGAGTCCCTTGGACTGCAAGGAGATCCAACCAATCAATCCTAAAGGAAATCAGTCCTGAATATTCATTGGAAGGACTGAGGTTGAAGCTGAAACTCCAACACATTGCCACGTGATGTGAAGAGCTGACTCATTTGAAAAGACACTGATGCTGGGAAAGATTTAGGGCAGGAGCTGAATGGAACAACGGAGGATGAGATGGTTAGATGATATCACTGACTCAATGGACATGAGTTTGAGTAAACTCTGGGAGTTGGTGATGGATAGGGAGGCCTGGCGTGCTGCAGTCCCTGGAGCAGCAAAGAGTTGGACGTGACTGAGCGACTGAACTGAACTGATCTGTCCAAAAGGGTTGTTATTGTCAACTTCATATGGCTTTTGTAGAATTACAGAAATAATGTAATATAGCTTAAAAAATGTCCAAAAGTGCTACTACCATGATAACCCTCCACAAATATGTAAAAACACAGTCTCTGCTTACTCAGTAATAGCCATTTAGTACACATTTTTTATATAACAGGTCAGACACAGTGCTCAGCATAGTGGAGAAGGCAAAGATAAGTCAGACTCTGTCTCGAGAGATTAAGGGGATCTTTCTTTGTGCCTCCTGAGCCTTTGAAATTGGACTGTAGAGAGTTCTACATCATTGTTTTGGCTAATGCAAGGAAGATAAGGCTGTTTTTATTTTCCAAGCACATGGAAGGAAGGGAAAAGCATTTAGAAATGGTGAAATTGGCAGCTTCAAAAAAATTCAAGGACTCTATCAGCATTAGAATGTGAAAACATTTGAGTCATACGCTTGCTAGGGAGTGAGTGTTTAATAGGCGCCTTTGTAAAATCTCCAAACTAAGCTGTATCATTTTCTATACATGCTTAAATCTCTTAATTACAAAGCAACTTTAATTATACATAAAGTATGCCTCTTCAATCATGTTTTAATCACACATGAAAAAAGTGAAATTTATCCCAAAGTTATTTTCTGCATTTCAATTCTGATTTTTAAACTCTGGCATATTCTGTACCAAAAAAATTGCATTAAGCTAATGTTTATGCTTGCACATAATCCCACACTTTCAAGGCAACACTTAAAATATTCAGAAGAGCTTCACAAGAGGGAGCAGTTTAATTCTGTTGTTGACTCAGAGCCATTGTTCTTCACAGTTACAGCTCCGCTGGCATAGGCTACATATGGTCACTTGTTTCTCAGTGTACAGAGTGATAATGCATTAACATTCTGGCTGATGGTGGAAGCTATGCTGTGCTTTAGAGAAGTATATCAAGGAGGATGCACTGCCTCTTGGAAAGAAAGGAGGACAAAATCAACATGGGAGAGCCTGTAGATTGCAGATGGGCTTTGACTAATCACCGTGGCTTTACAATGCGGAGACTGACCTAGGAGCCTAGACTTCAAACCTTGGCTGTCTGTGGGTAGAGCTTATTTTGAAAGAGCAGTCCTTGGAGACAACTGTGGACTGCAGCCATGAAAGGAGATTTTACCAGCTTCTTCCCCACTGCCATTCAGAGATGCTGTTCTAGAGCCCTCCGTTGCCTCTTGCAAGACTATTTATGACCCCAGGTTTGCTCTAATTACTACTATTTAGGTCACAAGTCAAAGTGGAGTCCAGGGCTGGAGACTTCATGGCTGCATGGAGGTCCATTACAAGTACTTAAATAGTTTCTTGGGGTATTAGCATTTTCAGCAACAGCAAGGATGGGGGACTCTGGCCAGGGTTCAGTGAACATGACTTTTCTTTTAACTTTTGTAGTTCGCTTTGGTTGGGAAGATCCCCTGGAGAAGGGAAAGGCTACCCACTCCAGTATTCTGGCCTAGAGAATTCCATGGACAGTCCATGGGGTCACAAAGAGTCGGACACGACTGTGTGACTTTCACTTCACTTGGTATATATGAAGTAAAGGAAAAAAGGACAAGGAAGAAATTGTGTCTCTTCCCATATCATAAAAGATGTCAACCTTTATCTAGTTGTATTCCGAGTGGGATTGTGTCCCAAGAAACCTTTCAAGTGATGCAGGCCCTCAGGGCTTCTCCTTACCTTTTCCAGCAACTAATCTGGTTTCCATCTATGGTTGTGAATTAAAAGAAACAAAACAAAGCAAAACTAATACTATTAGCAGCACCAGAGGGAGCCACTTGCACAGTTTAGTCTGAAGCATCAGCAAAGCTGACACTAAAGCTTGATATGCAGAAATAGTAAGATTTTATTGTATTTTCTAAAAAGAATAGCAGAAAAGTTGATGATATGTAAAATCTGTTAGCAGCAATTCCAAATTATGGGACTAGTAGCAACCACTTCATTTCTCCCACTTGAAATATTTGCCAATGGTAACTGTCTGGCTGCTGTCCAGAAAGTAAATCATATTTCAAAATGTTAAATAATATTTGAAGCAAGAGGTATTCTCTCTGATCCTGCCATTGTCCCTTTGCAGAAAACTATCAGCAAGTTTGTATGTTTGAAACTTACGCCAGTTTACTGTTTTTGTAATGTAAATGATGCTACCAAAAATAAAAATGAAGAATAAAATTCTACATGCACATTCCAGTGCTCAAACACTTACTCTATCTCACATATACACACACACACTCACACACACTCATAAACATGCAAACAGACATACACAAACACACGCACACACGTTTGCACTAGTGAATTTGTTGTAAAACAGTAGAACCAGGGTTGCTTTAAGGACATCTGGTAAGCTTGTCTTTGTGTCCTATAGTGGGAAAGAGAAAAATCTTTACACCAAAAAGAAAATAGATAGCACGTAACTTCATTAGCACACTGACCTTTTTTTTTATGAAGAAACAGTCAGATGCATACAGTTCTGAGGATAGTCTCTTAAATACCATGCTGACAAAATATTTCAGGAAAAAGTATTGATTCCAACTGTCTCATCTTGGAGGGGAGGTTTCTAGGTCTTCTGCTGTTTTATCTTTACCAGTTCTAATCCAAATCATAAAAACACTGGAAAGGGGAAATTGCTTTAGTTCTTTGAACAAAAAGGGCTTTATTCTTAACAGTCCCCAGTAACCCCTAGCCTTCTCCACATCAGGTAAATCTCATTACACAGAGTCACAAGAAAAAAATTATTCTATAAAGTAAGATGATCTCTATTGGCTCAAGTAATGGCACTTTCTTGACCTGATTACAATAAAGTCTGCAGTCCATAATGCTGACAATGAATGCTTTCTTAGGTTTCTTTCCAGGTAATAGTCATCTTCTTCAAGACAGTACTTGATTATTTGTGGTTTGTGCTACAGATGGAAAGGAGAAAATGAGAATGAAGATTAGTTGCACTTGTCTCTCTGGCAGTGCTTATTCTTCTTTCTTTACAACCACCTTTCATTTTCTTCCTGTATAGCCACCCCAGCCACACTACTCCCTTGAGGAAGTATTCATATTTAATCAGTGAGGGAAGTGGCTGAGAGCTGGGGGCAGTTAATGTGATCTGATCTAATATCCTTCTGCTTGTGGGACTTTAGTCATGCAAATTTGCCTCCAAGTCAGAGAAATAGGTATTGCTTACTTTTGGGGTGTTTTTTCTTCCTATCTATCAATGCACCCCTATTTTATATTTCATTTTTAAAATAATAATTCCACATCCTGAAAGGGGGACCATACTCAGGAAAGGATCCACAGGAGTTTTGCCATCTGTCAGGAGCCTGTCTGGTGTCCATTAGCACGTCCTCATGGAGCCTTGGCCCCCAGATGTCTAGAGAAGTTCTGTACAAAGTGAGAAGGCCTGAATCTGAACATATCAGGTGACCTACACACTCCATGGGCAAGAAGGGAGAAAGAGACTTCCTCTCCCTGGGAAGAGGATGGGGCAGAAAGCAGCAGTGGTGGTAGGGTGGAAGGCAGTCATAAAAGGCAGAGGGTTGGTGTGAGATTGGTCCTCAAACTACCTCAGTGGTGTCTCCATTCTTAGGTTTCATGGGGATGTCTGACATATCAGAACAGGAAGCCCAGAGAAGGGATTATGTAGGACCTGAAATGGTCTTTCTCACACCTTGTTGTCCCTGAGCTATGTCTTACAGCAGTATCTAGCTGTACCACTGGCTTAAGAGAACGAGAGAGGAATGCCTGAACATTGATTTGCATATGAGAAAAAGGTACTTATTCTGTTTGGGCTGCTGTAACAAAGATGCCCTAGACTGGTGACTTAATGAACAAAATTTTTTTTCTCATACTTTCTGGAGGCTGGGGAACCGCAAATCGGGGCACCAACGGATTCAGGGTTTGGTGAGGACTTCATTCCTAGTTCATAGACAGCTGTCTCTTAGGGTCCTTCTTATAGTGGCATTAATCTCATTTGTGAGGACTACAACCTCATGATCTTATCACCTCTCAAATCTTCTCCTTCCAAATATCATTACATTGGTGATTAGGTTTCAACCTGTGGATTTCGGAGGAACACAAACATTCAATCTGTAAGAGTATCTCCTGGAGAAGGGAGTATTCTTGCCTGGAGAATCCCAAGGACAGAAGGGCCTGGTGGGTTACAGTCCTTGGGGTCACAAAGAGTTGGACATGACTGAGTGATTTTCACTCTTATTCAGTTCAGTTCGGTTTGCTCAGTTTGTCCGACTCTTTGTGACCCCATGAATCACAGCACGCCAGGCTTCCCTGTCCATCACCAACTCCCGGAGTTCACTCAAACTCATGTCCATTGAGTTGGTGATGCCATCCAGCCATCTCATTCTCTGTCGTCCCCATCTCCTCCTGCCCCCAATCCTTCCCAGCATCAGAGTCTTTTCCAGTGAGTCAACTCTTCGCATGAGGTGGCCAAAGTATTGGTGTTTCAGCTTTAACATCAGTCCTTCCAATGAACACCCAGGACTGATCTCCTTTAGAATGGACTGGTTGGTTCTCCGTGCTTTCCAAGGGACTCGCAAGAGTCTTCTCCAACACCACAGTGCAAAAGCATCAATTCTTCACCGTCCAGCTCTCACATCCATACATGACCACTGGAAAAACCGTAGCTTTGACTAGACGGACCTTTGTTGGCAAAGAAATGTCTCTGCTTTTTAATATGCTATCTAGGTTGGTCATAACTTTCCTTCCAAGGAGTAAGTGTCTTTTAATTCACTCTTATTAGTAGTATGCAAAATCTGGGTGAGGGCAGAAGGCAGAATGAGTAGAAGGCCCAGTCTCTGCTCAGGAATGATTAGAAGGTTGTATTTGACTTGGACTGGAGAAGGAATAATCCTCAGGCAGCTAAGATACCAGTGGACTTCAGAGGGAAGTCAGGAGTGTTCAGTTCAGTTCAGTTGCTCAGTCATGTCCGACTCTTTGCAACCCCATGGACTGTAGCATGCCAGGCTTCTCTGTCCATCACCAACTCCAGGAGCTTACTCAAACTCATGTCCATTGAGTCGGTGATGCCATCAAACCATCTTATCCTCTGTTGTCCCCTTCTCCTCTCGCCTTCAATCTTTCCCAGCATCAGGGTCTTTTCAAATGAGTCAGCTCTTCGCATCAGGTGGCCAAAGTATTGGAGCTTCAGCTTCAGCATCAGTTCTGCCAATGAATGTTCAGGGCCGATTTCCTTTAGGATTGACTGGTTGGATCTCCTTGTAGTCTAAGGAACTCTCAAGAGTTTTCTCCAACACCACATTTCAAAAGCATCAATACTCGACGCTCAGCTTTCTTTATAGTCCAACTCTCACATCCATACATGACTACTGGAAAAACCATAGCCTTGACTAGACGGACCTTTGTTGGCAAAGTAATGTCTCTGCTTTTTAATATACTGTCTAAGATGGTCATAGCTTTTCTTCCAAGGAGCAAGTGTCTTTTAATTTCATCGCTGCAGTCACCATCTGCAGTGATTTTGGAGCTCAAAAAAATTAAGCCTCTCACTGTTTTCACTGTTTACCCATCTATTTGCTGTGAAGTGATGGGACTGTATGCCATGATCTTAGTTTTCTGAATGCTGAGTTTTAAGCCAACTTTTTCACTGTCCTCTTTCACTTTCATCAAGAGGTTCTTTAGTTTTTCTTCACTTTCTGTCATAAGGGTGGTGTCACCTGCGTATCTGATGTTATTGATATTTCTCTTGGAAATCTTGATTACAGTTAATTCTTCATCCAGCCTGACATTTCGCATGATATACTCTGAACATAAGTTAAATAAGCAGTGACAATATACAGCCTTGATGTACTCCTTTCCTGAATTTGAACCAGTCTGTTGTTCCGTGTCCAATTCTAACTGTTGCTTCTTGACCTGCATAGAGATTTCTCAGGAGCCAGATCAGGTGGTCTGGTATTTGCATCTCTTTAAGAGTTTTCCATCTTTGGCTTGCAGCCAAAGATGGAGAAGCTGTATACAGTTAGCAAAAACAAGACCAGGAGCTGACTGTGGCTCAGATCATGAACTCCTCATTGCCAAATTCAGACTTAAATTGAAGAAATTAGGGAAAACCACTAGACCATTCAGATATGACCTAAGTCAAATCCCTGATGATTATACAGTGGAAGTGAGAAATATATTTAAGGGACTCGATCTGATAGATGGAGTGCCTGATGAACTGTGGACGGAGCTTCGTGACATTGTACAGGAGACAGGGACCAAGACCCTCCCCATGGAAAAGAAATGCAAAAAAGCAAAATGGCTGTCTGAGGAGGCCTTACAAATAGCTGTGAAAAGAAGAGAAGCGAAAAGCAAAGGAGAAAAGGAAAGATATAAGCATCTGAATGCAGAGTTCCAAAGAATAGCAAGGAGAGATAAGAAAGCCTTCCTCAGTGATCTGTGCAAAGAAATAGAGGAAAACAACAGAATAGGAAAAACAAGAGATCACTTCAAGAAAATTAGAGATTCCAAGGGAACATTTCATGCAAAGATGGGCTCGATAAAGGACAGAAATGGTATGGACCTAACAGAAGCAGAAGATATTAAGAAGAGGTGGCAAGAATACACAGAAGAACTGTACAAAAAAGATCTTCACGACCAAGATAGTCACGATAACGGGATCACTGACCTAGAGCCAGACATCTTGGAATGTGAAGTCAAGTGGGCCTTAGAAAGCATCACTATGAACAAAGCTAGTGGAGGCGATGGAATTCCAGTTGAGCTATTTCAAATCTTGACAGATGATGCTGTGAAAGTGCTGCACTCAATATGCCAGCAAATTTGGAAAACTCAGCAGTGGTCACAGGACTGGAAAAGGTCAGTCTTCATTCCAATCCCAAAGAAAGGCAATGCCAAAGAATAATCCAACTACCGCACAATTGCACTCATCTCACACGCTAGTAAAGTCATGCTCAAAATTCTCCAAGCCAGGCTTCAGCAATATGTGAACCATGAACTTCCAGATGTTCAAGCAGGTTTTAGAAAAGGCAGAGGCACCAGAGATCAAATAGCCAACATCCGCTGGATCATGGAGAAAGCAAGAGAATTCCAGAAAAACATCTATTTCTGCTTCATTAACTATGCCAAAGCCTTTGACTGTGTGGATCACAATAAACTGTGGAACATTCTGAAAGAGATGGGCATACCAGACCACCTGACCTGCCTCTTGAGAAACCTGTATGCAGGTCAGGAAGCAACAGTCAGAACTGGACATGGAACAACAGACTGGTTCCAAATAGGAAAAGGAGTACGTCAAGGCTGTATATTGTCACCTTGCTTATTTAACTTCTATGAAGAGTACATCATGAGGAATGCTGGGCTGGAAGAAGCACAAGCTGGAATCAAGATTGCTGGGAGAAATATCAATAACCTCAGATATGCAGATGACACTACTCTTATGGCAGAAAGTGAAGAGAAACTCAAAAGCCTCTTGATGAAAGTGAAAGAGGAGAGTGAAAAGGTTGGCTTGAAGCTCAACATTCAGAAAACAAAGATCATGGCATCTGGTCCCATCACTTCATGGGAAATAGATGGGGAAACAGTGGAAACAGTGTCAGACTTTATTTTTTTTGGGCTCCAAAATCACTGCAGATGCTGATTGCAGCCATGAAATTAAAAGGCGCTTACTCCTTGGAAGGAAAGTTATGACCAACCTTGATAGTATATTAAACAGTAGAGACAGTGCTTTGCCAACAAAGGTCCGTCTAGTCAAGGCTATGTTTTTTCCCGTGGTCATGTATGGATGTGAGAGTTGGACTGTGAAGAAAGCTGATTGCCGAAGAATTGATGCTTTCGAACTGTGGTGTTGGCGAAGACTCTTGAGAGTCCCTTGTACTGCAAGGAGATCCAGCCAGTCCATTCTAAGGGAGATCAATCCTGGGTGTTCATTGGAAGGACTGATGCTAAAGCTGAAACTGCAATACTTTGGCCACCTCATGCGACAGGTTGACTCACTGGAAAAGACTCTGATGCTGGGAAAGGTTGGGGGCAGGAGGAGAAGGGGACGACGGAGAATGAGATGGCTGGATGGCATCACCGCCTCTGTGGACATGAGTTTGAGTGAACTGCGGGAGTTGGTGATGGACAGGGAGGCCTGGCGTGCTGTGATTCATGGGGTCATGGAGAGTTGGACACGATTGAGCGACTGAACTGAACTGAACTGAACTGAAGGATTTTCCGCAGTTGTGATCTACACAGTCAAAGGCTTTGGTGAAGTCAATAAAGCAGAAATAGATGTTTTTCTGGAACTCTCTTGCTTTTTCGATGATCCAGCGGACGTTGGCAATTTAATCTCTGGTTCCTCTGCCTTTTCTAAATCCAGCTTGAACATCTGGAAGTTCATGGTTCATGTACACTTGAAGTCTGGCTTGGAGAATTTTGAGCATTACTTTACTAGCGTGTGAGATGAGTGCAATTGTGTGGTAGTTTGAAGGGAGAGGGAAGTCAGGAGCTTTCGATAAGAAATTAGAATGACATTGTGTGTTGTGTTACTGTTTCTTTCCCTCTGTGATTAGCAGTAAAACCCTTGAAAGGAAAATGACCTGCATGTTTATATCTTCAGGGTGAGCAAGGAAGGAGGATTTGGGGAGCAACATCTGAGTTTGAAGTCAGATTTGTTGGAACAGGACCGCAAGGTGTGGAGTGAGTAGTGTTGAGAAGGCTAAAGGTGTTGGACCTAAAAAGATAAACAGTATGAGATATGAAGTCTCATATGGGAAAGGATTCTGGGCATTAACAGGGGAGAGTCCCTAAGACATCTGCATATGGAAAGGTCCATCCTTGAAATCTAAACAAATAACTTGAAATAAGAACTTACAATAAGATGCAGAAGGAAACAAGGGGCAGTAAAGCAGGATACTGCAAAATAAAACTTTTCTTTGGTCTTTGGTTCAATGTTGGTCAAGCTAACTCAGAGTACTTGAAGTATCTTGAAAACCACACTTGGTTTTCAAGCTACTTGTGATTAAAGGGTGATTTTAGATATTTAGATTTAACATTCCTTCAAATAATTATATTAACTCAGTGGTATATAGTTAAATTCTGGACCTTCAAGTGATGCTTTCAGCAAAAACCTCTTGTCAAGTGTAAAATAGGCAAATTTACAGCTCCCTATTATATAGGCATTGCTATTTAAATCTAAAGAGATGGCAGGGGATTGGAGGGGTGCAGTAATTTAAGGCAATTGACAGGCATTATATCTCTTTCTCTGATCCTTATTTATTTATTTTTTAGTCCTCGACAAGTAATTTTAACAGTATGAAGACAAACCTTAGTTGTTCCTAGAAGAAGTCAGATGGAAAAGAGCTTGATGCATTGGATAATGCCCTGAACTTAAAGTTGAATGATGTACACATAAGTCCTAACTTTGCCATGTAGTAATGCTTGGTGGAAGCTGCTTAACCTGGTTCAGTTTTTACCCATAAGATGGGAAAGACAGCATGTCCTTGCCTGTCTCATAAAGTAGTTGTAAGGATCAAATGAGCCAGAGTCTGAAAAGGCAGTTTATACAATACTGAGCTCTTTATGAATATAGGATACTCTTGAATATAGCAGAGCAGAAGGCAGCATCCTCAAGTGGGGTCAGGAAGTGTAGTGATTCAGAGTATAGACTTATGGTTAGAGAGGACTATTTGTGAATTCCAGCTTTTCCATCAATTTATTTAGCTTCTCTATGCATAGATTTCTTTATTTATAATGAAAGATAAAGCTAATGCTACTTTTGGAGTATTCAGAAGTGTAAGAAATAATGTAAATGAAGTGCTTGTCAAAGAGCCTGACATGTTAGGGTAAGTAAAAAAATGAATATTAGCTGTTACTACATGTGATTATTGTGCTTAACTCTGTTGAGTTTATTTATCTTGGAAATAATAAACCAATGAACCTCACAGAAAGAGATCTCAAAGCTCAAGCACTATATTCTATATAACACCCATGTCTGTTTATCTGGGTATGCAGTTTGGAAGAGCGAAGGGCTGAAATCTCTACGTTTTACAACTAACAATGTATAGGAAGAACATTGTTTTTTTCACTTGGGGAACTTGGTGACCTGAAATCTAACATTGAATTATTGGGATCTGTCTATCTCACCATCTAGTTTTATGGGTTGCAGCATGCTTCAGCATCCTGTGCACTACATCATTATCAGAAGGGTGAATGAACACACTGATTGTACAGACCCATTTGGCCACAATGAGGAAATTCTGAGAATTTCCCTTCCCCATTCTGTGGCCCCAACCATGTTTACTTAAGCTGTGAGGCAGCAAAACCCAGATGGTTTACAAAAGAGAAGGGCAGAGGTGTTTCCTTTTACTCTTTGCCTCTGCTTTCCTATTCTCGGCTATCACCCCCTTTTATTCTTCTTCTCCTGTTCTTTTTTACCCTAGACTTGGTCTTGTCCACATTCTTCCTATCCTCTCTCCCTTTCTTCTTTATCATTAGCATATGTAATTTTCTTTCAAGAAACATTATGAATATTATTTGTATATTTTGAATATTTTATAATCTTTTGCCAAATAAAGAATTTTTTTCTTGCAGTTGCTTATGACTTGGCAAGTTTGCAAACAAATGCTTAGAAGTCTAATGAAAGCAAAAGTTATTTTTTACCCTTATCTCTGTTCACCTTTCCTAATTCCTAGCCTCTGCAGTTCTTTCTCAAAGCTAATGTCAGTGAAGCAGTAGCTATCACTCTAGCTGTGGTAAGATACCTCCTTACTGCCTTACAGCACGATGACATAAACCAGGTTCTTCAAAGGCTCTGGAATTTGAGGATGTAACACATTAGTGATCATTGGACTTCTGCTTGGCTTCGGATGTCCCATTCTGATTTTGTTGTTTATCAGTTGGTAAATGGATACCTGCCTTGTGAAGAGCTACTTTGACAGAGATGGGCCCTTGAGCTTTGCCCGAGAGACTGAGGTTCTGCCTGCTCTTAGCACCCGCTCAAGCCAGCTCATCATCTGTGTTATGAATACATGCTTCTCATTTCCCCGTCACATTACCTGCCCTAACTTTGGGTATTTTATTGCCTCTGATTCCTGTTCTGCCCTGATCCATGCCCAAGGCCACACTGTGCTGTTGCAATCCATTTCTGTCTGTCTCCTTCACTCTATCTAAACTCCTTGAAAGGGAGATGCTATGGTCCGAATGTTTGTGTCTTTCCAAAATTCCTATGCTGAAATCCCAGTGCCCCGTGAGATAATATTAGGAAGTGGGGTATATGGGAGGTGGTTGTCATGGAATTGGAGACCTCATGACTGCAATTAGTGCCTTTTTTAAAGAGGTTTCAGAGAGTTCCCTTGACCCTTTTGCCTTGTGGAGAAATAAAAGGAGAAATCTGTGACCTAGACGAGGGCCCTCATAGAACAAATCTGGTGTTCTGATCTCAGATTTCCGGCTTCCAGACTGTGAAAAATTTCTTCTAATAAACCACCCACTCTGTGATATTTTGTTATAGCAGCCAGAACGATTAAGACAGGAGGCCATGTGGCATTTAGCTTGATATTCCTAATATCAAGCAGATTGAGAGCTTAGTCTCGTGAGTTCTCAGTATTAGTTTGGAAGACTGATGAACCACTCTGATACCTCCTCCCTCCCCCCATGGTTTGTTGCCGTGCTACAGGAAGACTTCCTCTCAACCTCTGCTGGTAACATTTAGGGTTGCAAATATTATCTGGTGATGACCGGTGATGCTGTGATAGAGAGGGCACCTGAATTCAGTCTCTAAAGGAGAGTAAGAGATTGCCAGTTATTGAGGTCTTTAAGTAGGTAATTCAAACAAAGGCATGGTGCTTTTTGTACCTAGGATAGTATGGTGTGACAATCCTATTAAAAAAAAAAAATCCAGTTATATTTGACTCCAAAAACTTTTGCTGAGACTTATAGCAGGATTCTAGAAGGTATTGCTTTCTGAATTGCATGAGTGAGCTTTAGAATAAGATAGACGTAGTTTCTAATCCATTCTCTCTTTTCTGGTCATTTTATGATCTCAGTTAAGTTAACTAACCTCTTTGAGCATCAGTTTGTTGCTAAGTGCCCGATATGTTGATGTAGGATGAGCTCAATAAATGTTCATTCCCTTTCATTCTTAACTCAGCTTTTTCTGGACAGATATTGACTTCCTTTCTCAGAAAGTGTGTTATACTTTTCACTAGCCATTTGATAGGCTAAATATTTTAGGTGACTTCAACGCTTTATCTTTTATTTTCATTCCTTAAGCTTTTGTAGAGATTTTTTTTCATGATTCAGATCTTGACATTAATTTCCATGCATGGGCTTGCATCTATCTAGATCATTTGTAAATAATCTTTCTGGCATTTGTAATGCTAGGCTCAGTTCTAAGATCTTGGGCTACAACAGTGAACTATACCAAAGAGAATCCCTGAGCCCATGGAGCTAACATCCTACTTTTGGGGAGACAGACTATAAATAAGATGAATAAATTATTTGTATAGTGTGTTCAGAGATAATAAGTACCATGGAGAGAAGTCGTATGGGGAACTTTGAGGAGAGAAGGTTTCATTTCAGTTCCAAATCAGATGATCAGAGTACATCTCATTAAGAAGGTGATATTTGGAAAAGACTTGAAAGACGATCTCTTTAGGTGGAGAGAACAGTAGTGCAAAATTCCTGCAGTTGACAGGAATATGCCTGGTGTGAACATCAAGGAAGCAACTAAGGCAGAAGTTGCTAAGGGGGGGTGGGGAAGTCAGAGGTCAGAGGTAAGGTCATAAAGTAAGGGAAGTGGTGCAGATCATGAAGGACCTTACAGATCCTGGTAAGGACATTGGCTTTAACTCTGATTAAGATGAGTTGGTTGAAAGATTGTGACTAGAAGAGTTTTGTAATCTGACAATGTAAAAGGCTAATTCTGGGACTTCCCTGGTAGTCCAGTGGTTAAGAATACTACTAACATGCAAGGAACATGGATTTGGTCCCTGGTCTGGGAAGATTGCACATACTGAGGGGCAACTAAGCCTGTGTGCCACAACTACTGAACCCACGTGTCCTAGAACCTGTGCTCCACAAGCGAAGCCACCACAGTGAGAAGCCTACACACGTCAACTAGAGAGCAGCCCCATGTGCAGCAACGAAGAGCCAGTGCAGCCAAAAATTAAATAAATAAATTAATTAATAAAAGAGGATAATTCTGTTTCTGGTGTCAGTAATAGAATACAGGGAAAACAAGTTTTTAAGTGGGGAGACCAGTTACAACACTACTGCAACCATCTAGGTAAATAGTGTCTAATGATATGGAAGTGTTTTTTTTTTTAAAGGTTGAATTCTGGAAATACTTTGACAATAGACCCTATAGGGTTTGTTTGTGGATTAAATGTAGTTTCCAGGAGCAGAATTGAGTACAGGATAACTTTAGTAAGATTTTTGGCATTAGAAATTGGAAGAATGAAGTTGCTATCACCTGTGGTGGAGAAGACTTAGGGTGGAATGGGTTTTGAGAGATGAATTTCAGGAGTTCAGTTTTGGACATATTGAACTTAGTCTTTTAGGAATTCAAGTAGAGATGTCTTTTGGGCTGTGGTACAAAGAATCCAGAGTCCGGGAAGAGATCCAGGCTTGCTATATCTGTGTGTGTCTCTCTCTCTGTGTCTCTATATCGGTATATATTTGGGAGTTGTTGACATACAAATGGCACTTAAGCCATGAGACCTGAATTAGATCACCAAAAGAGAAGGCAAAGATGAAAGCCCAAGATACACATTACATTCCCCAGATATATGAACCATGTAATTTTAGGCAAGCCTCTTTTCCCTCTGGGTTTCATTCTTCATCTGTAAAGTAGAAATAACAATCTTTTCCTCTTAACATAGGAGATTTAAGTGAGAGAGTGTAGAGAGAAGACATGTTACCGCACTGAATTGATTTTATTCTGTTCTTTCAATGATAACCCAACCTACAAAGATGACATTGGAGGGTCAAATGAAAAACAGGGCATCAAAGAGCAGCATGACTTTTTTCCTCCTTAAATTACATTTGCTTTTGCTTTCTCAATTTCTAAATGACTGATTCAGTTCAGAAAATATTGTCTTTGATTACAAAGCAGACCCCTGTCAAGTATAATCCTGAGACTTTGACCAGTAAAGTCATGTAAAAATTTACATATTGAGTAATGTGTTTTCTTCTTACTTGAACACCATTCCAAAACCTGAAGGAATCAAAATTGGAAATAAGAAATAAAGAAATAAATGCTTGAAAATAATAATTGAATTGTTGAGACTCTGTATGAGCAAATTGATGCTGGCATCAAGCACAAAGATTATTATCACTTTAAAATATATAGCTGAAGTAAGTCTAATATATTTGGAAAAAGTAAAAGAAAACACAGGTGTTCATTTTGAAATGTACCAATATGGTTTTAGAATTTTTTTAGAATAAGTAATTGTGTTTCCATGGATTGAACTGTAACATTTCACCCATCTGTTTTAATTCAAATCTTATGTCCAGTAATATCAATACATGCTCTTATAATTGTAAAATTAAAAATTTTTGTGAGTACAATGTAGTGCCATTGGAAATCTATTATTTGAAATTAGTACTTTTTGTTATTTTTTTATGGAGAATGATCTGCATGTTGTATTCAGTTCAGTAACTCAGCCGTGTCCGACTCTTTGCGACCCCATGAATCACAGCACGCCAGGCCTCCCTGTCCATCACCAACGCCCGGATTTCACTCAAACTCATGTCCATCAAGTCGGTGATGCCATCCAGCCATCTCATTCTCTGTCGTCCCCGTCTCCTCCCACCCCCAATCCCTCCCAGCATCAGAGTCTTTTCCAGTGAGTCAACTCGTCGCATGAGTTGGCCAAAGTATTAGAGTTTCAGCTTTACCATCAGTCCTTCCAATGAACACCCAGGATTGATTTCCTTTAGAATGGACTGGTTGGATCTCCTTGCATGTTGTGTTGTATTTGGACATATTCTTTCATTTCACAGTGTATTCCCTGTGGATGTACAAATTCCTTCTGTATGTCATTTATGTCATTGAATTTAAAAATCCTATTTAAATTTTAAGTCTAAGAAAGTTTGTACCATAGAAAATAAATTAGTTTTTCTGATGATTTTCAGAAAAGTGGTACTTTCTTCTAATTTAAAACTATAGAATTAGATAATCATTTCAAAGTTTACTAATTAAAATTATTTAAAATAGTTCTTGATATGATAGTTCAACTCAGTTCTCCAAATAGTCTATTTATATTTAAAAAGGATGTTTTCCTACTTTGCTTAATTATTTGAATCAAATATAAGCATTTCTAATTTCATGGAAACAGTCATTCTCTTTGTAAAATTAGTAATTCATATTTTATCATTGTGCATGCTCAGTTGCTCCAGTTATGTCCGACTCTTTGCAACCTCATGGACTGTAGCCTGCCAGTTTCCTCTGTTAATGTGATTCTCCAGGCCAGAATATTGGAGTGGGTTGCCATGCCCTCCTCCAGGGGATCTTCCCTACCCAGGGACTGAACCAGCATCTCCTGCATCTCCTAAATTATCTCTTGGAAAATATGATTCAAATACCAATGCTAAATCTTTTGGGTTGCTTAGTTTTATATCATACATGGCACAGAAATGTACAAATTTATAACATTGCTTGCAACAATGACTTGCAAATTTGTAGGTATGATTTTGTATCCCTATCAGCTGTACAATTCTTCTGTAACAATAGCAGATATTTTAAATTTCATAACAGATAATGTCATACAAGGGGCTTCCCTAGTAGCTCAGCGGGTAAAGAATACGCCTGCAATGCAGGAGACCCCGGTTCGATTCCTGGGTCAGGAAGAACCTCTGGAGAAGGAAATGCCTATCCACTCCAGTATTCTGGCCTGGAGAATTCCAAGGGGGTCACAAAGAGTCAGACACAACTGAGCAACTTTCACTTTCATTTTCAACGTCATACAAAATATGAAGAAAATGCAGTTTTAACTACATTCTTTAGATATTTTGAACTTCCCACATGGCACAGTAGTAAAGAATCCACCTGCCAAGCAGGAGATGCAGAGAATTGGATACAATCCCTGGGTTGGGAAGATCCTCTGAAGTGGGAAATGGCAACCGTCTCCAGTTTTCTTGCTGGAAAATTCCAGGGGGCAGAGGAGGACAGGAGAGAGGACAAAGAAGCCTGGCGGGCTATAGTCCATGGGGTCATAAAGAGTTGGACACGACTGAGAGACTGGCACTGGCACTTTTGTTTCTTTATTGACTAAAAATTTTGTACATTTTTCATCTCTATATTAATTTTCAGATTGTTTTCCTCCCAACTTTTTTAATAGCTTTTATTATTTTTACTAAATAAGAAACAAGCTAACTTTATAATCATTAGAAAAGAAATAGTGCAGATAGAAAAATCTTACAGTCCTATCATTCTGAGATAACTTGTTTTATCCATTCAATTTGTTTCTGTGACTTTCTTTTTAATTCTCTTCTTCTAAGAAGTGTTTTACACCCACTTTTAAATAAAAAAATGACCTGTTAAGCTCTGCCATGGGCTTCCCAGATGGTGCAGTGTTAAAGAATCTGCCTGCCAATGCAAGAGACACAGAGATGCAGGTTCAATCTCTGGGTCAGGAAGATCCCTTGCAGTAGGAAATGGCAACCCACTCCAGTATTCTTGCCTGGGAAATCCCATAGACAGAGGAGCCTGGAGGGCCACAGTCCATGGAGTCACAGAGTCAGATGCAACTGAGCATCCACACAAGCTCTGTGGTAAGTTTATTTCTCATATTTATATGTGAAATATTAGATGACATAGTAATTAGCTCATGTTTTAATGACATAGTTTAAAATTAATTGATTTTTAAATTGTTTCTAGTTGTTTTTTTTTCCTGTTACCAACAGCAAGCATTACATATACACTGTATAGTTATTTGATTATTTCCCTAGGATTAATTCTTGATATTTTTGGTGAAGCCTGTGCACATTTCCAATCCTTTTAATATATATTTCCAGTGTGCTCTCTCTTTTGGTGGTTCCCATATATAATCCCTCTGGCAAAGTTTTAGTGTGTGTTCTTTAATACTGGACATTACATTCTTTGCAATATTTGTCAATTCAGTAAATGTGATCTTCTTTCTCGTTGCCTAAATTGGAAAAACTTTTGACTACTAATAATTTAAACACTTTAAAATATATTTCTTAGTTAAATGAGATTTACCTAATTTTTCTAATCTATTGTCCCTTTATTCTGTTTATGGGAATATAGATCTCCTTTATGATTTCTTTCTTTGACTTCAAGTTTAACTTCTGTAACGCCAAATTATATATATTAATACATATTAACCTATATTTTCTTTAGATACCTTTATGTTTTGAGGTTTGTTTTTTTTTTTTTTACAATTTTTACTTCACTGTTTTGAAGTATGAGATAACGATCTAAATAGCAGTATTGAAGAGCCTATCTTTCCATCCTAATTTGAGGTGTGTTCTTTTTTATGTACAAAATGCATGTGCATGCAACTTCTGGATGTTTTCTTCAGTTTTGTTGATCTGTTTATTTGGAGAAATGCTACATTGTTTTAATTTATTGTGTATTTTTCATAATGTTTATAATGTCAAGTAATACAAGTCCTGTGTATTACACTTTTTAAAATATTTTCTTACTATTTTGTCCAGTCTTCTGGATGCAGTGTTGCATATTTGTTAAGTTAAAATAATGTTATTAGAATTTTTATTAACTAGCCAAATGAATTTTTATGCTGTTGAATTTTCAGAAACAGGAACCCAGTCTACCTATCACTTTTTTCAAATCATTATACACTTTTTATTTTGAAACAAACTTATAGAAGATTGCACGGAGAAAACAAATACCCATTTTTCTTCTAAGCCATTTGGAAGTAAGTTGCCCATCTCCTCTTTTAAATATGTTAGTGTGCATTTCCTAAGAATAAAGATGTTCTGCTTCCTAATCACAATTTAGCCATCAAAATCAGAAAGTTGACATTGATATATTACTGCATCTAATTCTCAGACTAGTTAGTTTTTGGCAAGTGTTTCAATAATGCCATTTATAACAAAAGGATCCAGTTTAGAGTCATGTTTTGTATTTAACTGCCATGTCTTTTTAACTTTATTCAATCTCATACAGTTTCTCAATCTTTTTCTTTTTTTTTTTTATTTCATGACCTTGACAATTTTAATGATTACAGGGCAATATTTTGGTAGTCAGTCAGTTTGTTTGATGTTTCCTCATAATTAGCTTGAGAGCATGAATCTTTAGGAGGAATATCGTAGAAGTGTGCTTCCTGGGACCTAACTGGGAACCACAGCTTTGGGAGGTCAGGAAAGGCCAGAGAATAGAAGAGATGCTGTGCTCTTCTTCATTGCATCCTCTCAGGTAATACTTGATTAAGGTGATGTTTGCCAGTCTTTTTCTCTATACAGTTACTCTTTTGCCCTTTGTAATAAATAATTATTTTCCAGGAGATGCTTTAACATTACATAAATATCTCATTCCTAGCTAACTTTTAATTAATTATCGAACTGATTTTCATCAGGATGTTCTCATGATACTCAGCTTTATTTAATAGGGTACAAGTTACTGTCATATTTTTGTTTCTTATGCTCATATTTGACCAGTTGGAGCACCTCTGGGAAGATCTTGTGATCTTTTGACATGTCTCCGTCATGCTTGAAGAAATAGTACCTTGCTTTCTGGCACAATAAGATGTTCCAGGCTCATCTTGTATTTTCCCTTCTCCAGCCTTGATGCCAGGTATTTCTCCACGGTACACTATTTCCTTTTTCCTCATTTTTTGGTCCTTTACACTTACATATTTTCCTTCAGTCTGTAGCTCATTCTCTTTCACAAAATCTTTCCGATAAGATGTTTTTAATTTTAATGAAGTCTAGGTTATCAGTCGGAGAAGGCAATGGCAAGCCACTCCAGTACTCTTGCCTAGAAAACCCCATGGATGGAGGAGCCTGGTAGGCTGCAGTCCGTGGGGTCGCTAGGGGTCGGACACAACTGAGCGACTTTACTTTCACTTTTCCCTTTCACACATTGGAGAAGGAAATGGCAACCCACTCCATCATTCTGATCGTGTTCTTGCCTGGAGAATCCCAGGGACGGGGGAGCCTGGTGGGCTTCCGTCTATGGGGTCACACAGAGTCGGACACGACTGACGTGACTCAGCAGCAGCAGCAGCAGCAGGTTATCAATATTGCTTTCATCTTTGATGTTCTCTCAAAAGTCTTTGTTGTACCCAGTCATTGAGATATTCTGTTAAGTCATATTTTAGGAGTGACTATTTCCTTTCAGAGGAAAATAATATATAAAATGTTACATATTATAGTAGTAATATGTAGTAGTATAGTAGTAATATGTAGCACCCCAAATCTGGATACTACATATTACTACTGGAGTGTTACTCCCTCCAGGCTGTCTCTATAGACAGAGCTAGGGAATATATTCATACACATTTGCATCAATATTACTAAATCTTTCTACCTATTTAAAACAGTGAGTTTACATTAATACTTCAGATTCTAGTCAAATACCATGGGATTCATTCTGATCTTGTTCCTTTCCATATTTGCAATTTTCTTGTCTGTAAGTCAGGTATATGGCTTCCAATATTCTTGAGATATGTTCACATTTGATCAGTTTCCCTGTATGAAGAATATCCTATTGCTACTGCTTCTCCCTCTGCATGGATCTGTTCTCTTCACCCCACCAGTGCTCTGGCACTCCTCACTGGGCTGTCCCCTCCTTCTCTCATTTGGGCTCCAACAGCCTGCGTCATTCTCCTCGTCATTATGCATTACTACATAATGCTCTGACTGCTCACACAGGGTTGCCTCTCTATGCAAAACCCCTCCTCAATCTGCCAGGGTCTGACACCTTGCTCTGGGCCATCCTGGATCTGGCCCTACCTTACTCTGCTTTACCCAGTTACTTTAGTGAGGGAAAATAAGGGGGAGAGAAGATAGCCAGATTTTTTACATCCTTCAGTAAAATTTACACTTAGTTGTTATTTCCTTTGGTACATTCCTAGCTGTTTTATGGTTGTTTTTATTCTGAACACTTTTTTTTTTTCTGTTTTCGTATAATGGTTAGTATATAAGAAAGTTTTGTTTATATGTTGAGTTTAATCTATAACCAACCAAGTTCTTAAGCTCTTCCATTTAGATTTGATCATTTTCAATTTAGAAATCATAATTTCATCTTCAGATAGTGTTCTTTTTGCTTCTTCCTCATATATATTTAATTGGGCTTTTTCTGGAACATTAGTATTTTTTATCATTTTATGCATGGAAGTTTTCTTAAATAGATAAAAAAGTTCTTTGCAGTTGGGAAGCTCTAGCTTAGCTTGTATAATTTGTATTTTTTGGAAAAAAGTTGCTTAAATAAACATTTCTGTAAAATGTCCTGCTTAGTATTAAGATTTATTTATGATTTATATTCTCATTAATATACTGTATTAACATATATAAAAGTATTAAATTTAGAATAGTCAGGATTTTTAAAATATTATTTAAGAAGCAGCTAACATCCTCATTGATCATTAAGATTATTTTTCCTTCCAGAATATAGAAGTAGAAATCCATGATTACACAGAATTCTAGAATCTACTAAATTCACAATCCTTAGCCAGAAGGTGGAGGGTCAGGAGGGATAAGAAATTTATGAAATTAAATCTATTTATTATGATTGATTCATGTTAGACAATTTTAGGCCTACTTAAATTACTCAAAATATCCTTTCATCAAGTTTCCATTCATTTCCTAAAATTTTCTAAAAATATCAAAAGCATGGCAAAGTAGGTCCTAATTTTCATATTCTTAACTTCTGAAATAATACATGAGCTTTTTGTAGCAGTGGTTTTCAAATTTTAACAGGCTTATAAATTACCTGTGTATGGAGGCTGATTTGGCATTTTCATCAAACATTCCATGGACTGTTGGGTCATGATCCTTACCTAAGAAACACTGATTTAGAGTGGAGCAATGTCTAAATAAATGTTTCAGTGAATATGCTTTTGTTCCAAGTGGAACAGATAGAAGTGTTTTTTCTCAGTGAGGGTATTGGAATTCACAGAATAGAGTGTATCGTGTAGTTGGAGTCAACTGCACTATATATATTTTACTTCTTAAAATAGGCTTGATGGTTGTCTGGGACTAAGAGCTAAGTTCTTTGAATGTTCTTGTCATTTTTCAGGTTTTTAGGAAAATGGCACTATATAAAATAGTCTAAAAGGAGTTGCAAAACTACTCTAGTCTTCAGTTATTTATCCAATTTTCAGTGTTTCAGAAGCTTTCTTCCAGACAAGAGTAAGTTCAAGATTATCTGTGAATAGCTACAAAATATTGGCAGTTGCTTGAACTTTCCTAAGTATAGCATATGTTTTGGAGGAAATTATTTGGTCATTTAGCTTAATGTAAAACTGAAAAGGTAGCCTGAAGTTTGTCCAGCAAATTAAAATATGTTGGTGTTCAGTTCCGTGTAAGTAATGCTCTACTTTCTCTGTTGGTCTTTTTGCTTTCTGTCACTTCTAAGAGCCAGAACTGTGAAGCTGGAGGCCACTCAGGTTCCAAATTTGTGACAAATTCCCCAGGGCTCACTGGAGTGGCAGTAAGTTCTCACAGTTTGATTTCCTTTCAACCATTGAAGTGTTAGAAAAGTAGCAACAAAGACTCCCACAGAAAACGGCAATTCCATTTCCTGACTGTCCGCCATAGTGATGACTTAACTCTTTTGTTCCATAGCTTTTTGTTGTTGTTGTCGAATAATTTTAATACATTTCTCCATATAATGTATGGTATGGTTTTCATAAACTGGCATAATCCTTTAACTGTGCTTTGAGTGTAGCCAGTGTTTCTCACATTCTTCCTCTGTCTATCCCCATCATCTGCCATAGAAAAGTTGATTTTATTTTTAAAGATTTCTTTACCCTCTTCAGCTGTTATTTTCACTTTAAATATATGATATTCTATGTGTTATAAAGTTAGATCCTCTTTTAATAGTATAGTTACGAATAAAAACCTCATGTTCACTGAAGCATTATTTTGTGATATTTTAGCATCGGTTCAGTAAAAGAAAGACATTTTTAGAGAAAAATGCAGTATAGTCTATGTATTAGGTCAAGCAAGAAGGGTAACATTTTTAATGAAGGAGAGTATTTATGAGGGGGAAGTAATGACTTTTTGGTTAGGCAGAAACACCAGTGCCAAGTTGCTCTGTTTTTTATAACTCTGTTCAGAAAACTATTCATCTACACTGACAAGGACTAAAGCAAACAACACATGATCTCTATTAGTAGCCGTAATGTTTTTCTTTTGAACATGTCTAAAAATCCCTTTTAAAGTAAACTTATCAAATACTAGGCACTTGATGAACAGAAAGGCAGAAATGATTTTTATATACCCTTTGCCAAGAAATTAAGAAATCTTACCTTTAAGGGACCAGCATTAAAAGCAACACAATTTTTCATCACCATTCAAATATATTAATGAAGAAACATGTAGAATCTATTTCCCAATAATCAAATCATTTCCGAATCTTTAGAAGTAAACACAAACTGCTACTCATCGCACATTTTCTGTTTGCTCTGGTTAATGGCTCCCATTCTTTGGCAAATAATGCATGGCACACATAAGGGTTCTGAAACATAGTTTAATAATTCTGAATTTCCTACCGCTCATGACTCATATCTCATAATTTGGGGGCCCCTTGCTATAGATATTTCAAATGGATAAAACTCTGTATCTGTGCTCCAGAAGACTGATTTCTTGGCATGGTTTAACTGAATGTGAAAGTGAAAGTCTCTCAGTCATGTCTGACTTTGTGACCCCATGGACTATACAGTCCATGAGATTCTCCGGGCCACAGAATTGGAGTGGGTAGCCATTCCCTTTTCCAGGGGATCTTCCCAACCCAGGAATCGAACCAGAGTCTCCTGCATTGCAGGTGGATTATTTACCAACTGGTTAAGTCTGTCAGGGACTATCAGGGAAGTCCCAATTTGCATTCCATTAATGCTATAATACAGGTACTGGTTGTTTTCTGTTTGTGACCCCACCCCACCTAGATCCATGTGCTGCCCTCTGTCTTGTTCTATGCCCTGAGAGGCTGGCTTTGACCTCTTTCAGCTACATTTTCTCAGGTTTCCTGGACAACTGGCTTGCTGTTTAAATCTAGCAGATGTCAGTCAATAGGAGGAGAATGGAGGGTAGTAGGAGAGAGAGTTTGGGTTATATTTTCCCTGCCCGTTCTCTCTTTGGACCATGATTTCTAGCATCCTTCCATGACTATGCGACTTTTATAGGTTTTTTCCCCCACCCTCTCGCACTAACTGTACTCCAGTAACACTGTGTATTTGTCTTGCTCTAGGTCAGGAGATGACTTCCTTCTGTTCTTCTTCTCTAAAGATGTTGTCACATTTCCTTTTTGATTCCTTTACCCTGTCCACACCTCTGTATGTGCCCTCTATTAAATCTTCTGAGTTGGACTCTGATTCCTGCATGGCTGACACGGAATGAAACAGCAGTAAGAGGCACTACCTGATCCATTTGATTGTCAGAATTTCATTCTCAGATATAGAAAAAGAGTGAGAAACTTAAGGACGAGTCTTGAGACCTAATCTACCTAGCAAATGCTTACATTTGATATAGCTTGACTATTGCTCCCTACTGCTCTTTAGCGCCTGCTTCCTCAGTTACTGCAATCAGCTCCTCAGCTGCTGGCATTAACTACCACCCCTAAAGCTACAGTGCCTACTATCACAATAACTACTGCTTTCACCTTCTCTCCTACTGCCAGGACCACATTGGCTAGAGTGATCAGAAGCCTTTTAGGTGGGATGAAAGAAGATGAGAGCTTTTCAGGAACATTAGTGAAAGGCAGGTGAGGCTGCAATAAAGCATGGGTTGGAATTCATCTAGCACTTTTGTGGGCAGCTGCTGTACCTTTTGCTTTTGAATCTTGATGGATGTGACTTTGCTTTTCATCCCAGTTGTGCTCCTGGTACTTGGCTGATAGTTGGTTTCCCTATTCTGACCTGACTCATTATTGGACTTTATTGGACTTATACTCTCCTCGTTTGTGCATTGTTTTAAAGATTTATTTATTTTTGGCCGAGCTAGGGCTTTGTTGCTGCGCTTGGGCTTTCTCTAGTTGTGGTGACCGGGGGTTACTCTGTAACTGTAGCACACGGGCTTCTCATTTGCGGTGGTTTCTCTTGTTGCAGAGCACAGGCTCTAGAGCATGTACTCAGTGGTTTGGTGCATGGGCTTAGTTGCTCTGTGGCATGTGGGATCTTCTCAGACTAGGGATTGAACCCATGTCCCCTGCTGTCAGACCAGGCCTCCCAGTCCATCACCAGCTCCCGGAGCTTGCTCAAACTCATGTCCATCAAGTCGGCGATGCCATCAAACCGTCTCAGGCTTTGTCGTCCCCTTCTCCTTCTGCCTTCTTTCCCAGCATCAGGATCTTTTCCAGGGAATCAATTTTTTGCATCTGGTGGCTGAAGTATTGGAGCTTCAGCTTCAGCATCAGTCCTTCCAATGAATATTCAGGACTGATTTCCTTTAGGATTGACTGGTTGGGTCTCCTTGAAGTCCAAGGAACTCTCAAGAATCTCCTCCAACACTACAGTTAAAAGCATCAATTCTTAGGTGGTCAACTTTCTTTAGGGTCCAACTCTTACATCCATACATGACTACTGGAAAAACCATAGCTTTGATTAGATGGACCTTTGTTGGCAAAGTAATGTCTCTGCTTTTTAATATGCTGTCAAGGTTGGTCATAGTTTTTCTTCCAAGGAGCAAGCATCTTTTAATTTCATGGCTGCAGTCACCATCTGCAGTGATTTTGGAGCCCAAGAAAATAAAGTCTGTCAGTGTTTCCATTGTTTCCCCATCTATTTGCCATGAAGTGATGGATGGGATGCCATGATCTTTGTTTTTGAATGGTGAGTAGTAAGCCAGCTTTTTCATTCTCCTCTTTCACTTTCTTCAAGAGGCTCTTCAGTTCCTCTTTGCTTTCCATCATAAGGGAGATATCATCTGCATATCTAAGGTTATTGATGTTTCTCCCAGGAATCTTGATTCCAGCTTGTGCTTCATCCAGCCCAGCAAGAATACATACATTTTGTATGTATTCAATACATACACCATCATACATTTTGCATGGTGTACTCTGCGTGTAAGTTAAATAATCAGGTTGACAGTATATAGCCATGACATACTCCTTTCTCAATTTGGGACCAATCTGTTGTTCCATGTCTGGTTCTAACTGCTGCTTCTTGACGTGCCTACAGACTTGTCAGCAGGCAGGTGAGGTGGCTTGGTATTCCCATCTCTTTAAGAATTGTCTACAGTTTGTTGTGATCTATACAGTCAAAGGCTTTGGCATAGTCAATAAAGCAGAAGTAGATGTTTTTCTGGAACTCTTCTTGCTTTTCCTATGATCCAGCAGATGTAGGCAATTTGATCTCTGGTTCCTCTGCCTTTTCTGAATCCAGCTTGAATATCTGGAAGTTCTTGGTTTACGTACTGTTGAAGCCTGACTTGGAGAATTTTGAGCAATACTTTGCTCGCATGTGAGATGAGTGCAGTTGTGCGGTAGTTTGAACATTCTTTAGCATTGCTTTTCTTTGGGATTGGAATGAAAACTGACCTTTTCCAGTCCTGTGGCCACTGCTGAGTTTTCCCAATTTGTTGGCATATTGAGTGCAGCACTTCCACAGCATCATCTTTTAGGACTTGAAATAACTCAGCTGGAATTCCATCACCTCCACTAGCTTTGTCCAAGTGATGCTTCCTAAGGCCAACTGACTTCGGACTCCAGGATGTCTGGCTCTAGGGGAATGATCACACCATCGTGGTTATCTGGGTCATGAAGATCTTTTTTGTATATTCTTCTTCTGTATATTTTTGCCACCTCTTCTTGATATCTTCTGCTTCTGTTAGGTCCATTCCATTTCTGTCCTTTATTGTGCCCATCTTTGCATGAAGTGTTCTCTTGGTATCTCTAATTTTCTTGAAGAGATCTCTAGTCTTTCCCATTCTATTGTTTTCCTCTATTTCTTTGCATTGATCACTGAGGAAGGCTTTCTTATCTCTCCTTGATATTCTTTGGCACTCTGCATTCAGATGGGTATATCTTTCCTTTTCTCCTTTGCCTTTTACTTTTATTCCTTTCTCAACTATTTGTAAGCCCTCTTCAGACAACCATTTTGCCTTTTTGCATTTCTTTTTCTTGGGGATGGTCTTCATCACTGCTTCCTGTACAATGTCAAGAATCTCTTTCCATGCCCATAGTTCTTTAGACACTCTGTCAGATCTAATCCCTTGAATCTGTTTGTTACTTCCACTGTATAATCTTAAGGGATTTGATTTATGTCATACCTAAATGGTCTAGTGGTTTTCTAGGACCTGCAGCAGTTTTTCCCAACCTGGGGATCTGGCAAAGGGACTGAGACCCCCCAGGGAATTTGACTTTTGGAGGCTAGTGGAAGACTGAACCAGACTTGCCTGCGAGTGTCCAGGAGTGTCTGGTGAGGTGTGGGTCAACAGTTTGGCCTCAAGCCAAACAACAGGGCAGGAACACAGCCCAGCCCATCAGCAGTAAATTGGATTAAAGAATTACTGAGCATGGCCCCACCCATCAGAACAAGACCCAGTTTCCCCCAGTCAGTCTCTCTCATCAGGAAGCTTCCATAAGCCCCTTAACCTTATTTATCAGAGGGCAGACAGAATGAAAACCACAGTCACAGAAAGCTCACCCAACTGATCACATGGACCACAGCCTTGTCTAACTCAGTGAAGCTATGAGCAATACTGTGTAGGTCCACCCAAGACGAATGGGTCGTGGTGGAGAGTTCTGACAAAATGTGGTCCACTGGAGAAGGGAATGGCAAGCCATTTCAGTATTCTTGCCTTCTCAACCCCATGAATAGTATGAAAAGGCAAAAAAGATATGACACTCATGCTTTCGCCTCTGCTAATGCCTTTCACCACAGCCCCCCCTGCCCTTTCCACTCCCTTCCTCACCACACGCACATGCTCCTGCTGCCTCCTGGTCTGCCATCCTTGCCTTCCTTGACTCTGCCTTCCCTACTGTCAGTCACCCACCAACTACTGCTACCAGCATCTCTGCCACCAACTCTGTATTTTGCACCAGCTGTCAATTTAACAGACTGTTTCCTTCTGGAGTTCAGCCCTTAAACTGAACTCCCAAATATCTAGTCCCCACAGATTATGGAGTGTGGTATTTTAAAATTTTCTTTTAATACTGCAGACAATATCAAGAGAGGTTAGTTCTCAAGGATTCATTAGTTTGGGGTTTATAGCAGGTACACATTAATATATTTTTCTCTTGAGGCAATAGATAATACCTTTGATCACTTTGTTATTTTGAGGTAAATTTCATTTTTATCTTTTTTCTTCCTTTGGACTCTGTTTTGAAACCCAAACTCTATTCATTTGACAGTGGAGAAAATCTTATGTCCTGGATACATAAATTGTGCAGTAGAGTTTCTATAATGGAAATCCAATTGCCTGGTTAACCTGTATGCAGGTCAGGAAGCAACAGTTAGAACCAGTCATGGAACAACAGACTGGTTCCAAATAGGAAAAGGTGTACGTCAAGGTTGTATATTGTCACCTTGCTTATTTAACTTATATGCAGAGTACATCATGAGGAACGCTGGGCTGGAAGAAGCACAAGCTGGAATCAAGATTGCTGGGAGAAATATCACTAACCTCAGATATGCAGATGACACTACCCTTATGGCAGAAAGTGAAGAGGAACTCAAAAGCCTCTTGATGAAAGTGAAAGAGGAGAGTGAAAAGGTTGGCTTGAAGCTCAACATTCAGAAAACAAAGATCATGGCATCTGGTCCCATCACTTCATGGGAAATAGATGGAAAAACAGTGGAAACAGTGTCAGACTTTGTTTTTTTGGGCTCCAAAATCACTGCAGATGCTGATTGCAGCCATGAAATTAAAAGACGCTTGCTCCTTGGAAGGAAAGTTATGACCAACCTTGATAGTATATTGAAAAGCAGAGACATTACTTTGCCGACCAAGGTCCGTCTAGTCAAGGCAATGGTTTTTCCCGTGGTCATGTATGGATGTGAGAGTTGGACTGTGAAGAAAGCTGATCGCCGAAGAATCGATGCTTTTGAACTGTGGTGTTGGAGAAGACTCTTGAGAGTCCCTTATACTGCAAGGAGATCCAACCAGTCCATTCTAAAGGAGATCAATCCTGGATGTTCATTGGAGGGACTGATGCTAAAGCTGAAACTGCAATACTTTGGCCACCTCATGCGACGAGTTGACTCACTGGAAAAGACTCTGATGCTGGGAAAGGTTGGGGGCGGGAGGAGAAGGGGACGACGGAGAATGAGATGGCTGGATGGCATCACCGATTCTGTGGACATGGGTTTGAGTGTACTCTGGGAGTTGGTGATGGACAGGGAGGCCTGGCGTGCTGTGATTCATGGGGTCGCGGAGAGTCGGACACGACTGAGCGACTGAACTGAACTGAACTGAACTGAACAGTTTAAATAAGGTGTTGACAAGCTGAATCATATACATATTGTCTTTCCTATTAAAATAATATAATTAGAAATGACAGAAATGAAGGAGATGAGCAAATGAAAGAGACCTGCCTGCTTTCTTCAGAAAACATTCTCTAGATTCTGAGCTATGTCACTGGTGCTGGGATTATAGACAGACATAATATGCAGCCATTCCTAAGCAGTGTATAACACTTTTTAAAAAAAATAACATGATCCTACAAAATGAACATGATCCTGGGATCTGTTGCTAATTGGGGATCATAGAGAAAAGCTTTTACTTATTTTTCTAGTTTTATTTTCACAGTTTAGGGTTACCATTTTTAAGAAAGTTATAGACAAACTATGGAAGATTTCAGTTCAGTTCAGTTCAGTCGCTCAGTTGTGTCCGACTCTTTGCGACCCGATGAATCACAGCATGCCAGGCCTCCCTGTCCATCACCAACCCCCGGAGTTCACTCAAACTCATGTCCATCGAATTGGTGATGCCATCCAGCCATCTCATTCTCTGTCGTTCCTGTCTCCTCCCACCCCCAATCCCTCCCAGGATCAGAGTCTTCTCCAGTGAGTCAACTCGTCGCATGAGGTGGCCAAAGTATTGGAGTTTCAGCATTAGCATCAGTCCTTCCAATGAACACCCAGGATTGATCTCCTTTAAAATGGACCGGTTGGATCTCCTTGCGGTCCAAGGGACTCTCAAGAGTCTTCTCCAGCACCACAGTTCAAAAGCATTAATTCTTCGGCGATCAGCTTTCTTCACAGTCCAACTCTCACATCCATAAGTGACCACGGGAAAAAATATAGCCTTGACTAGACGGACCTATGTTGGCCAAGTAATGTCTCTGCTTTTTAATATGCTGTCTAGGTTGGTCATAACTTTCCTTCCAAGGAGTAAGCGTCTTTTAATTTCATGGCTGCAATCAGCATCCGCAGTGATTTTGGAACCCCCCAAAATAAAGTCTGACACTGTTTCCACTGTTTCCCCATCTATTTCCCATGAAGTGATGGGACCAGATGCCATGATCTTTGTTTTCTGAATATTGAGCTTCAAGTCAATCTTTTCACTCTCCTCTTTCACTTTCATCAAGAGGCTTTTGAGTTCCTCTTCACTTTCTGCCATAAGGGTGGTGTCATCTGCATATCTGAGGTTATTGATATTTCTCCCAGCAATCTTGATTTCAGCTTGTGCTTCTTGCAGTCCAGTGTTTCTCATGATATACTCTGCATATAAGTTAAATAAGCAGGGTGACAATATACAACTTCACGTACTCCTTTTCCTATTTGGAACCAGTCTGTTGTTCCATGTACAGTTCTAGCTGTTGCTTCCTGACCTGCATACAGGTTTCTCAAGAGGCAGGTCAGGTGGTCTGGTATTCCCATCTCTTTCATAATGTTCCACAGTTTATTGTGATCCACACAGTCAAAGGCTTTGGCATAGTCAATGAAGCAGAAATAGATGTTTTTCTGGAACTCTCTTGCTTTCTCCATGATCCAGCGGATGTTGGCAATTTGATCTCTGGTTCCTCTGCCTCTTTTAAAACCTGCTTGAACATCTGGAAGTTCATGGTTCACATATTGCTGAAGCCTGGTTTGGGGAATTTTGAGCATGACTTTACTAGCGTGCGAGATGAGTGCAATTGTGCGGTAGTTTGAGCATTCTTTGGCATTGCCTTTCTTTGGGATTGGAATGAAGACTGACCTTTTCCAGTCCTGTGGCCACTGCTGAGTTTTCCCAATTTGCTGGCATATTGAGTGCAGCACTTTCATAGCATCATCTTTCAGAATTTGAAATAGCTCGATTGGAATTCCATCACCTCCACTAGCTTTGTTCGTAGTGATGTTCTCTAAGGCCCACTTGACTTCACATTCCAAGATGTCTGGCTCCAGGTGAGTGATCACGCCATCGTGATTATCTTTGTCGTGAAGATCTTTTTTGTACAGTTCTTCTGTGTATTCTTGCCACCTCTTCTCAATATCTTCTGCTTCTGTTAAGTCCATACCATTTCTGTCCTTTATCGAGCCCATCTTTGCATGAAATGTTCCCTTGATAGGTCTAATTTTCTTGAAGAGATCTCTTTTTTTCCTATTCTGTTGTTTTCCTCTGCATTGATCGCTGAGGAAGGCTTTCTTATCTCTCCTTGCTATTCTTTGGAACTCTGCATTCAGATGCTTATATCTTTCCTTTTCTCCTTTGCTTTTCGCTTCTCTTCTTCTCACAGCTATAGGAAGTATTAAAAATGACTCAAGAGTCTTAAAATGGGAGCTCTGAAGAAAGCTTAAAGGAATTAGAATTATTTAGGAGAGAGAAAGATGAAGGTACAATTGCCTTCAGGGGATTAATGGGGACCGAATGTTCCTTTTTCTTCTTTGAATGTAAGGAGAATGAACAGTGATGTATGTTAGTGAGGAAAGTTTAAAAAAAAAAGACTTGTTTCCATGTGGACATTTTTAGAATTCTATTTTCTGAAGTTCTTCAAAAATAGACTTACCTGGAAACATTTTCCAGCATTTCCCAAATTACATTCAGTAAAGACATGGCTTGGGTTCATTATGCTTAGATTTTCTTGATCAAAGATGCTCGAGAAATGTTACATACCCAATCCTCTCCTTGGATGTAAGCAAGGATGTAGGCATCAGCATATTGCACGCTCTGAGAAGACCTGGAAAGATGAGCTTGCTGAGGTCTGCTTAATGCTTAGGGAACAATGTTTATTTGCAGAAAGGGAAAAAAAAAATTTCCCCCATAACACACATCTCAGATTGTAGTTTTCTCTTTAATACCTGTTTAGGAAGCACTAGTGTAAAGCTTGGAGAACAAACTTCCAAACCTGTTGAGGCTCACTGTTGACTTTGAAGATTATTTTAAGAAATGGTTATAAACTCATGGAATTTAATCCTAGCAATGAATGGGAATTAAATAAGAAATATGTAGGAAACTGTACAGAAGAATTACCTGGAGGTTGCATAATGTCTTATGCTTCTCTTCCTATGAAATATGTGTACCAGGATGGATAATACAAGGGGAAATGTTCTGGTTCCATGCATTTGGAGAAGCTGAAGTTTATTTTATCCTATTAAAAGCACTCTCTCTGTACCTGCAAAATAATGTATGTGAAGTGCATGTTAAATCTTTTAAGCCACCAGGCTCTGATTGTAAATGCCTGGATGCTTTCTGCATTAATCTAATTTTAGTATTTTGAAATAAACCTATTTTTGTTATAGAAAGCAGAAGTGCGTATTAGCCCTTTTAACTTCAAAATCATCACACTTGGTTTCAGATTATGTAAAAGTATGTATAAACAGCAATTAATTTAAAGTTGGAAGAATGAATGTATCTTTGTAGGCTGGAAAAGTGCCAATAGCATTGGAGAACTTAACTTTGTCACCCAGTATTCTTGCAGTGACTTATGTTGAGTGCGTTGTCACTTCACTCTTGATTTTAAAATCATTAAATATTTAAAATTGCAATGCTATAAAGAACTAGAAAGGATTTTCAATATATGAAGAGTATTGAGTTATTATAATTGTATTTAAAATGTGTTGAGTGGTTATTTTTCCCCTTTGAAATTTAAACCTTTCTCATTA
Source organism: Moschus berezovskii (assembly GCF_049115385.1). NCBI lineage: Eukaryota > Metazoa > Chordata > Mammalia > Artiodactyla > Moschidae > Moschus > Moschus berezovskii. Next base: position 116,515,995 of record NC_142460.1, on the reverse strand, counting down.
TTTAACCTTTTAAACCTTTTTCCATTTAAACCTTTCTCATTATGTTTTCCATTTAAACTTTTCTCATTATTTTCATTATAGGGTTAACTTGATTTAGTCTCTTCCTTTTAATAAAGTAGATCACATTTTCCTTGTATTCATCTAAAAATAATGTGTAACATGAAAAATGTGCAGTGTTCTCCAAGGAAGGAGAGACTCCTACAGAAATCTACAGAAGGAGAGAATAATTTTTGTAACTTTACTTTGTTGCCACATAAATAACTATATACAGATGTCCTTGTTAAAGGGTTTAAATTTCACTTCAGTTTTCGTATATATTTTCAGTAATTAATGAGTCTTAACATTAGATTTGAAACAACTATAAAATATATTTTCATGCTTATATTAAAACAAAAATATTATATTCTTTTGAAAGGTGTCTGATTTATTCTATAAAGTTTAACAAGATTTTATGATAAGAATTGGGGGGAAAATGAAACCTAGTGTCCTTGAGTTGAAAAATATTAATATTTTGGCTCTTTTTAGTAATAGTTATAAATCTTCTAAAATTTTTACTCTGCTTAATTAATTATAGTATGACTTGATTGAAAAACTAGGATATACACATTGTGGTTCAATGGCTAAGTTGTGTCTGACTCTTTGGGTCTCCATGGGCTGCAGCATGCCAGGCTTCCCTGTCTTTCACTGTCTCCTAGAGTTTTCTCAAACTCATCCCTTGAGTCAGTGATGCCATCCAACTATCTCTTCTTCTGTTGCTCCCTTCTTCTCCTGCCCTCAGTCTTTCCCAGCATCAGTGTCTTTTCTAATGAGTCAGCTCTTTGCATCAGGTGGCCAAAGTATTGGAAATTCAGCTTCAACATTAGTCCTTCCAATGAATATTCAGGGTTGGTTTGCTTTAGGATTGACTGGTTTGATCTCCTGTTTTGGAAATTAGTTATTTTTCAAAAAGAACATGTTATTTATGCTACCACATAAGCGTTCATTATTGTTAATGTATGTTTTTAAAATTGGATGAGTTCAGTTCAGTTGCTCAGTCGTGTCTAACTCTTTGTGATCCCATGGCCTGCAGCACACCAGGCTTCCCTGTCCATCACCAACTCCCGGAGCTTGCTCAAACTCATGTCCATTGAGTCGGTGATGACATCCAACCATCTTGTCCTCTGTTGCACCTTCTCCTCCTGCCTTCAATCTTTCCCAACATCAGGGTCTTTTCTAATGAGTTAGCTTTTCACATCAGGTGGCCCAAGTATTCAGGTTTAAGCTTCAGCATCAGTCCTTCCAATGAGTATTTAGGGTTGATTTCCTTTAGGATTGACAGGTTTGATCTCCTTACAGTCCAGGAGACTCTCAAGAGTCTTCTCTAGCATCAATTCACTGGCACTCAGTCTTCTTTATGGTCCAGCACTCTTATCCATACATGACTACTGGAAAAAACCTTAGTTTTAACTAGATGGACCTTTGTCAGCAAAGTGCTGTCTCTGCTTTTTAATACAGTGTCTAGGTTTGTCATAGCCTTTCTTCCAAGGAGCAAGCATCTTTTAATCTCGTGACTTATTGCTTAGGGAGGAAGAAAGTATAAACATTACTGGTAAGCTGGAAATTTTTTCTAGAGAACAATTTAATTGTTTTTCAGTAGAAAGAATATTATGCAAGTTAAACTCATAACCATTTAATACTGAAAATTGTAATGCTACAAAAAATTCAGTCAGTTCAGTTCAGTTCAGTCGCTCAGTCGTGTCCGACTCTCCGTGACCCCATGAATCAGCACACCAGGCCTCCTTGTCCATCACCAACTGCCGGAGTTCACTCAGACTCATGTCCACAGAGTCGGTGATGCCATCCAGTCATCTCATTCTCTGTCGTCCCCTTCTCCTCCCGCCCCCAACCTTTCCCAGCATCAGAGTCTTTTCCAGTGAGTCAACTTGTCGCATGAAGTGGCCAAAGTATTGCAGTTTCAGCTTTAGCATCAGTCCTTCCAATGAACACCCAGGATTGATCTCCTTTAGAAAGGAATCAAATTCTTACAAGGTAACTCACTTTTGATGCTGATCATTTGAACCTACTCATAATTATTCATGGATAGCATGTCACTCTGTAAATAATGAGTTAACTGACCAGTACACATACTTTCTTGGCTAATAAGCTATAAATGATTCTATTGACACTTTGGTATTTATTTGCTCATAATTATATAATTTTACCTTGAAAAAATCTTCAAAAAATACAGTTTGAAAAATATAACAACTATTGTTCACCTTTTAGCCTATCTTGGAGATATTATTGGAAAACCATACAAAAATTATTGAAATTGGAAATTATAGTCCTCTTCATAAAACTCTGATTTAAGACATCTTTTCAGAAAGTTCAATATCTTCTTTTTTAAGTTATTATGAAATTTATTTCATATTTGATATTATGTTGTATGTCTAATAAAATGATCGATGGATTTCTGTGGCTACTTGTCTGTATAGCAGAAGGAGAGCAGGCAGTGCTGCTCATCAGAATGGATAGACTCTAATAGCCATAAAATGGAAGATGAAACTTAGGCTTCTGCTTGAGTTAAATGAACCACTGATGTAATTTCATGCAAGTTCAGGATACATTTATTCCACCTTTACTACTGCCATTCTCTTCTTCTAATCTTGACAAGGTAACTTTTGCATAGTTCATTTATGATCCATGTATTATGACTGTTACTTTAAGTACAGATGTACAGATTTGGTCTTTAAAAACTTCCTGCCCCTGAAGCCCAAAAATCTATGTTGCTTGTTTTACTTTCTTCAGTTTGGCTGCCCTGAAGTAAATGTGTAATGATCAAAATGGTTAATATTTGAAAATGCCCTTATTCTATTATTTTCTTATTTTTCTGCCTGGCTTTGAAAGTTATATATTCTCAACTATAACCTGTGGAATTATACTGAGATGATTAATTCATATATATTATTGTATTGCTTATTTATTTTATTTAAATTATTTAGCTTATTTAATTTAAACAGCTTATTTAAATTATTTAAAAATTTTTTCTTTAGTGTTTTGTTCTGCTTCAGATATGAAAACTATAAGGAAATACATGAAAAAAAAAATTATGTGAAGAACCATCATGGTTTCCTGTCAATCAGTGACTCTTCTTTCATCTGATATGATAGTGTAAAGATCTGTTTTATATGTATTACATTCCTAGGTTAGTTAAAATTTAATTCCCAGCCTCAAAATAACTCCTCAAAAAGGCATACAGGTTTCAAATTATAGAAACAAAACCTGAGACTTGGAGAGATTAGATATTTTGCCAATGATCACACAGCTAGTATTAACAAATGACCGAGATCAATCCTGGGTGTTCATTGGAAGGACTGATGCTAAAGCTGAAACTCCAATACTTTGGCCACCTCATGCGACGAGTTGACTCACTGGAAAAGAGTCTGATGCTAGGAGGGATTGGGGGTGGGAGGAGACGGGGACGACAGAGAATGAGATGGCTGGATGGCTTCACCGACTCGATGGACATGAGTTTGAGTGAACTCCGGGAGTTGGTGATGGACAGGGAGGCCTGGCGTGCTGTGGTTCATGGGGTTGCAAAGAGTCGGACAGGACTGAGCTACTGAACTGAACTGAACTGAACTGAGCTGACTCCAGTTCTGAGCTTGTTGCCCTCCCCATGCATTGAGCTCAGTTGTTACCCTCTGCAGTAATATACTAATTCTGTTAGATCCTGCTGAGGTATGTTGGACAGTTTCCTTCCACACTAAATGGCTTCAGATTGCTAAGCCTTTGGAACCATTGTGCTTTTTATAGATCAGCAGCCTTCTTTTTCATTCTTGGTTGATTCCACTAGGGTCTGTTTTCTTTGTGTTTGCACCAGGGCACCTGAGCACTGTTGAAGGAAATCAGAAAACAGAGAAGTTTGGGAACACTTTAAATTCATACTGACCAACCTCAGCTGAGCTCTCAGCATGGCCTAAACAATTCTACTGCCCTTCTCTAGTGTCCTGCTCCATGCAAAAGATTTCAGAGCCGTCAAAAAATTTCTTCACTTTTAGCAGATAGTTGATCTGTCCATCCTCCCTATTACTGTCAACAGATGACCCCTCTTTCTGCTTAATGGATAAAATAAATGCTATCAGATATAAATTCTGTCAGCTTTCTTGCCAGCATTCACATTCAGATTTTCTTAGTGTAGCATTAAAATCAAAGTCATATTTTGTTGAAAACTTACCATATATAAACTGTATTTTATGCATTGTGTGTATAGATATGAATAAGCCAAACTAGTTTTCTGGTCTCATGGAGTTATCATTCTGTAGTAGAGAATAAGCTCCCATATAAATTAAATATAAAAAATAATTTTAAAAAATGATAGTTTCCAGAAAAAGAATAAAACATGTGTGGGAGGAGGCGGCCCTGAATAGGGTGGCAAGGAATGATGCCTCTTGGGCAGCAGTACAGCTTGTTGATTAAGAACATAGAGCAAGATCCAAATTCTACCACTTATTGACTGGGAAGCCTTGAGAAAGTTAAACTCTGTTGCTGAGTTTCCTCAGCATTTGTACAGTTGGAGCCTTAATAAAACCTTTATACTAAGGTTAATGTGAAGATTAAATATATACTGTGAGTTTAGAGCACTGGCTGGATTGTAGTAATTGTTCGATGGTCATAGCTATTATATCTGTCAAAGATCAATTAGCATACTCAAAAGAGTTCAACTGAAGAGAGTTTAATGAGCAAGGTGTTTGTAGAGGTGTGGACTCAGCTAAGGGAACTCTCAGGACTTGGCAGATCACCCAGATAATAGCATCAGTGGGAAGCCATTACTACCTTTGAGCCTAAAGGGACAAAGAGAAGGAATGCTGTTACTTACCAGAGGATATGGGAGGGAGCAGTAACTGTGGTTGAGGATGCCCCCTAACAAGAACTGAGGTGATAGAGAAACTCTGCCACTGTTTGAAGAGTGTCTTGAAAGGGAAGAAACTAGAGATGGAGTGTGGACAATACCTTGACCTCTCTTGTCCGACCCTTTAGTCTCTTGGCACTGTTCACTATCAGGACACCCAGCCAGAATTCAGGGATAAGAGAGTTTAGGTGGGGCCATCGTGGGAGGTCATCTTTCCAAAGCACAAAACAAGGAAGAGAAGAGTAGAGAATAATTTGGGGAAGACAGTAGGCAATCAGCTATCATCATTATTTTACCATTTCACATTAAATATTAAGGGGGGATAGATTGGGAGTTTAGGATTAACATGTACTCACTGCTATATTCAAATTTTATTTTTTAAAGAAATAATTCAGGCTTTACTTTTAAACTTTTTAAGTTAGAGAAGTTGCAAAAGTGATACAGAACATTTCTATATCCTTCATTCAGTTACCATTTTCTACCACCTTCTGCATTTCAAAATTGTCATATTTCATCTTATTTAGTTTACTTTTTATGATGTGATGTACATATATATTGGGATACTATTGTCATCATTATTAAGTGTATTTGGAGCTGAGAAGTCAGACCATTCAGAGATCAGGGGAAACAGTACCAGAAAGAGAGAAAAGTAAGTAGCTCTGAAGCAGACTGGCTGCATTGGTTGTGCAGATTTTGTAGGGTCTGGTATTCACAGAATCTATATTCCCCCAAAGACCTGGGTTCTATCCCTGGGTTGGGAAAATCCCCTGGAGATGAGGTTTTAAATGAGGAAGTGACTTGAGCTGATCTGTGCTGACAACTGTACAAAGACAACTTTGGATGCTACACGGAGACTGAAGTTTGACCAGGGAAGCAGAAGCAGTTGTCACAGTCCTCTTGTGAGAGATGATGGTAGCTTGGACTAGAGTGGAGGTTATGGAGAGAGAAGTAGACTCAATCTGGGTATGTGTAAAGTAATGCCAATAAGGCCTTTGGATTGATGGATCGAATATGGGAGGAATTGGGGATGGTGAAAAAGAGGAATCAGGGATCCTCCAGGTCTTTGCTTTAAACAAGCAGATAGATGAGATTGGTATTTACACAAGAGTGAAAGCCTGGAAATAGAAGAAATCCCTGTATTTTGCATGTGTATGGGGGAATGGGAGAGGGAAGGTGATTGGTAATTGTGGATCAGGACAGATGTCTGTGAGGCAAAGAAGTAGACGTATTTAGGAGATAGTGAAGCAGTCTGTGGTGAATTAAGAACTGAAATACACTTTTAAATGTCCTTGGTATATTGATGGTAATTAAAGCTATGGAAAGTATAAAGAAGAGGATTAAGGATTGAGCTCCCTTTGAGAGATCCTACAAAGACAACATAGGAGACAACATATAGATGACTCTCCTATAGACAACATGGGAGAGTAAGAATAAGCTGATGGTGAGGTAGGAAGGAAACCAGGAGTGTTAGTGACATGACTGTTAAAAAAAAAAAAACAGAGAAATGAATAAAGAATATGTGATACATTTATACAATGGAATATTACTTAGCTATTAAAAAGAAGGAAATAATGCCATTTGCAACAACATGGATGGACCCAGAGAATATCATATTGAGTGAAGTTATACGGAGGAGAAATATTATATGACACCCCTTACATGTGGAATCTAAAAAGAGATGATATAAATGAATGTACAAAACAGAAGCAGACTCAGAGACTTGGAGAATAAGTTTATGGTTGCTGGGGGAAGGGATAGTTTGGAAGTTTGGGATAGACATGTACACATTGATATATTTAAAATGGATAACCAACAAGGACCTACTGTATAGCACATAGAACTCTGTCCAGTGTTATGTGACAGTCTGGATTGGAGAGGAGTTTGGGGGAGAAAGGATACATGTATATGTATGGCTCAGTCTGCTCCCTGTTTACCTGAAAGTGTCACAGCATTGTTTGTTAATTGGCTATATCCTAATAAAAAATTAAAAGTTAAAAAAAATTAAATATTTTCTGAAATATGATTCTTAAATTTAGCAAAGTGATTTTGTGGGGGAAAAAAAGAACCAAAAACCCAGTAAAACCCAGAAAGAAAGTGTTTTAAGGAAGAGGGAATGGTGTCCTGTGGGGCTGTACATACCCTCTCCTTTCAGTTTCATGAAGCTTATGCTAAATTTGATTATTTTTCTCTCTGTATCATTTATCTTCTCTATATTGAGAGATTATAAGGGAGTTAAGATTTTGTTAGCCATGTGTCCTTCCAGCCGTAGAAGCAAGGACTTCCTACCCCAACAGGATGTCTTCTGGAATCTGAGACTGAGATGCGTTAGTGAGTTTGTTTTTGCTGTTCTGGTTTCTAGCAGGCTGAGCTGCTTGTCACTTCCATCGCACTGGGTTTTCTTCATGTTCAGCTTCCACCGTGGGAGCTTTCGCTGAGTTGGGCTTCTGCTGTGCTCAGCCTCCACCTTGAGGGGCCAAGCTGAGGTTGTTTCAGCCAGGTTAAATCTGAGAAATGGAACCATACATGTTGGGGGAGTTTGTAATTTCCCTGGTTCTGTCTTGCTGCAGCAAAAATTTGAAGCAAAGGATGGACCAGTGTTATAGCTCAGTTTTATTTGGCAAACAATGGAAAATGCATCCTTGAAGTGTGAGGGTGGGCCGACCCAAAAGACTTGAAGAGAAGCCAGAGGCTCAATTTTTGCTCCTCTTTTTATGTTTTTTTTTCCTTCTCCTCCTGAGACTATGTAAATTGAGCTAGCCAGGAGGGCTGTTTGTTTTACCTGAGGTTCTCACTCTGGTACTCAGACCTTCCTTTGTTCTATTTTCATGGGCTTTTCCCTACTATGTTTTTTAACCACTGCCATGCTGGACTCCTTTTTCCTATTCTAACTTTTCTCTCTTAAAAGCAAAAATTAACCAGCCAAACAAATAAAAATAAAAAACACAAATCTCTCCCTAAACTCCAGATCCAGCAGCTTCCCCACTGTTCCATATTTCAGTCATTTTCAAGAGCAGTTTAAACTCTCTGTTTCCAGTTCTTTATCACCCAGGTAGTTCTTCATCCACTTAACTGAGATATGATTCTTTTGGTAGCAAGTTATTAAATGCCCAGCTATAAGTGACTTAAAAATGATAACTTATTTGTTTACATCAGGTGATTTCTTTGCATACTTAAATATTTGTGTGTGTGTGGGTGTGCACACATGCTTAGTCACTCAGTTGTGTCCAACTCTTTGCCAACCCATGGACTGTAGCCTGCCAGGCCCCTTTGTCTGTGAAATATTTCAAGCAAGAATACTGGAGTGGTTTGCCATTTTCTACTCCAGGGGATCTTTCTGACCCAGGGATCAAACCTGCGTCTTTTGTGTGTCATGAATTGGCTGGCAGATTCTTTTACCACTGTGCCACCTGGGAAACCCCTTAAATATTTTTGAAAGTGAAAGTGAAAATCGCTCAGTCATGTTGGACTCTCTGTGACCCCACAGACTACAAGTCCATGGAATTCTCTAGGCCAGAATGCTGGAGTGAGTAGCCTTTCCCTTCTCCAGGGTATCTTCCTAACCCAGGGATCAAACCCAGGTCTCCTGCATTGCAGGTGGATTCTTTACCAGCTGAGCCACAATTTTAGGCATGTTTAATTCAACAAGTCAGTCGTGTTGATATTCTGTGATCTTGGTTTTCCCCTCATGGTCACAAGGCAGCTGCAGTGGATCTAAGGATATATTCTCAAATAGGACCTGTTTTTATCTCTCAGTATTTCTTTCACATTTCTTTAAGGGATGAAAACCTTTCAAAAAGCCACCAGCAGAGGTCACTTAGATTTCACTGGTCAATAGTGGAAACCATTCTCTAGCTATGAGGAAGGCATCTTTAGCCTCAGTGGTGGGAGACAGGATCTGCCAACAAGAAAGAAGAGGGCAATAGCCATTGGGTAGGCAACAGTATGCTCTCTGCAACACCACTCCAGTATGGCTCCCGCCAGTTTCCTCTGAAAGAGCTTAGATGTCAATTAGTGATAGCAGCTTCACTGTGGTTTTTAGTTTTTGTTTACTTGATTGCCTTCCTTTTTCGAAAAAAGCCTCTTCCTTTGCCTTCAGCAACATCATAGTGTTTTGGAATTTTTCCTCATGTGTCTACTTCTCAATGGCTTCCCATTGTTCTTAGGATAAAACCAAATGTCTATACTAGCCTACTATCCAAGTTTCATCACTAACTTCCCCTGCCATTGCAACTCTGCCAAATAACTCATTACTCCTGATCTTTTCCCTTCGGCTACATGGATCTGCGTTCAGATACTTGAACTGCGCTCCCCTGCCTTAGAGCTTTCCTACAGTCTATTCAGTTGTTTCCCTGGAGTTCTTCTATCCTTTTATCTAGTTTATGCCTATTTTCCAATTTCAGTTCAAGAGTCACTTCATCATTAGTATTTCCTAATTCTCTCCACTTGCTCTGCCCCATGCTGCCCTCCTCTTTCAAACTTGTAGCTTCCTGCACTTTTGCTTTGTTGCATCCATCAGTTTGTGTATTTATTAGATTACCAAAAAGAATACATACTAGACTAAACTACTTGATCTTTAGCAGTATCTGTTTTGTTCACCATTTTATTCTTTGTGTTCAGCACATCGCTTAGCTCAGTTAAAATACAGTTGTTTAATGGGTGAATGAATAAATTTCAATGTGTCTTTTCAGTCAGCTATACTCAGTTTTAATTTTGTATTTCTACTTTGCTGGGAGTTAACCAAGTCCCCAAGTCCTTTCAAGTGTGTGTGTGTGTGTGTGTGTGTGTGTGTGTGCGCGTGCACCCACATTAATGTGCGCATATACACACACATGAATGTGTTATGTGACTATCTTAGCAAATAGGCTTGGCAAGAATGAGTGACAACTCTTAGTAACTAAGGCACAAACTCTGACATATATTTGGTTACTCAGAAGCCTTATATGCTAATTTTCTGGTTCTTGAGTTTGTTAAGGTAAACAGAGATTGGCATCTAGACCAGAGAGGTCTAGGCTTCCCAGGTGGCACCGGTGGGAAAGAATCCTTCTGCCAGTGCAGGAGATACAAGTATGATCCCTGGGTCAGGAAGATCCCCTGGGGAAGGAAACAGCAACCCACCCAGTATTCTTTCCTGGAAGATTCCTTGGACAGAGGAGCCTGGCAGGAGTCTATGAGGTCGTGAATAGTCAAACACTGTTGAGTGCGCACACACACACACACACAGACACAGACACAGACCGATGAGATATTACTTAATTTCTTGTTGACAATAAGATTATCAGAGAGTATGACGAACTTCCCTGTGTTCGTATTTTTCTCTAATAACTGAAATAATCTGAAGAAATTAATGTCTGATTGCGCTTAAAGTAGAAAAGTAAAGCTATTACCATAACTATATTTATGATACTTTTATGCTATAATCATAAGGCATAAACAGACCCATTTCAAGAGTCTTTGTAATGGATTTGAGTAAGAGGCAAGTCTTAAATAATTTGGAGTTAAACACTCTAATAACGCTTTTGTAAGAGTGTCACATACACATTTTAATTTTATTTAAAATAAAATTATAATCAGGGACCTGAAGCAGTTATTCTGGGTTACTGGGAATTTTTAAGCTTTTACTTAAAATAAAAATGTTATATGAGATGCAATTACTTTTTTAGCCTATGTGGATGAAAATTGGCAATGCAGAATTATATTTGGCTATGAGAATTCTTACATACATACCCTAAATAGTATTTATAAAAATCAATATTTATTAATTAGCATTAATTAACAGATATTTAGAGAGCTACTGATGTAGGCTGGGCAGTGTGGTAATGAGTTGATTACAAATTTCTGAGTTGGGATATGTTTTTATAAGTCATATAGGAATTTTTATGTGCTGTAATTATCCTTTGGACTTAAAACAGTGTAATATAGGTATTTTCAGTTATTTGTGAAATACTTCTAAGCTCGTTTTGTGTGTGTGCACATGCATAGTCACTCAGTCATGTCCAGCTCTTTGCAGCCCCTTGGACTGTAGCCCACCAGTCTCCTCTGTCCATGGGATTTCCCAGGCAAGAATACTGGAGTGAGCTACCGTTTCCTTCTAGGGCATCTTTCCGACTCAGGGATCAAACCTGCATCTCCTGCATTGCAGGTGGATTCTTTACCACTGATCCACCAGAGAAGCAGGCCAAAAATAAGCAACAGTAATAAATTTAAAAAGCCCACATGTTTTGTAACTAAGACAACCAGCCTGTCCTCCAGAAAATTCCAAACCTTTAGTATTTCATTTTTTAAACTCTGATATTTCTTCCTCCTGTAATAGTTCAATCAGCTAAGACTAAACTGTTAGAATGTTGGATGTTGTGACCCAGATATTACCTCAGAGCTCAAGAACTCCTCCAGAAAATTCTAAACCTTGAGTATTTCATTTTTTAAACTCTGACATTTCTTCCTCTTGTAATAGTTCAAACAGCTAAGACTGAACTGTTAGAATGTTGGATGTTGTGACCCAAATATTACCTCAGAGCTCAAGAACTCAAGGCATGTTTTATTGATCTTTCTTGGGGACCAATAAAGATAGAAGTCCTAGTCAATAGAGTTCAGCAATTGATTTTGCATTGATCTTTGAATTGTACTGTTTGCCAGAAGTTAGATGTGGTCTATTTTGAAGAATTTCTGTTTTCTTGGCCCAGACCAAAGTTGGGTCTACAAAGGATAAAGAAGTGTCAATTTGGTTGTGATCTATTTTCTTGGTGTCTACATAACAATAAAAGAGAGATTTTCAGGGGTAAATCATCTTTGGGGATAGGCATTAGTTGCAGGTGACTCTGATGTTCCCACAGTGTAAGGATCTGTCTAGGAATTCTTTTTTCTGACCTAAAGCACAGTTCTGTCTCTTCTGTAACTGTCTTACAGAGTTGAGTTTGAAAGGGACTTAGGCTGTTTCCCTAGGGTCATCTAGACAGCATCAAACATGAGAATGAATCAGAGAGAAAGGAGTATGAAGAGACAGAAATTACTCTAGAAATTATTGAGTGCCAGAGAGGTCCATTACAGGCAAGTCAGGTACATCAACTCCAAGCAATTAACACCTATATAAGCTTTGATGTAAGGAAATCAATCAAACAGATTGAATTGTCGATGCATGGCTGAAATCCTTGATTCTGAATTAAAAGGATGGTAAAGTACCAAATTCAGTTAGAGCTTTTAGTAGCACTTGGGGAATTTCACAATTTAGCTAACCATATGGTTATCTAGTCCTCTTGGGAAAATATAAGGCTCCTGAGTACACTTGTTCCTCCCACCTCATTTATTTCTGTTTTTATTTTTTGAGCCTTTGCATTAGTAAGACATTGCACTGAGTTTTACATGGACTGTATCATTTAATTCCAACTGGGGAAGATTCTATTCCCATGACTATTACATAGATTTGGAAACTGAGGCTTAGGAAAATTATCAGCTTACTTTGCTCAATTAGAACATATACTGCTCCCAAGGCCCAGTTTTCAGCATAGCCCTATGTCATACATGTAGTAGGCATTCAATACATATTTGAGAAAGAGAATAATAACTCACAAGTCAACAGTAATACTTTTAATTTTCAAGTTGGTTTTATCATTTTTCTATACACATTCATGACAGCCCACAAATATCGAACCAACCATGTGCTTTGCACTCACAAAGGAGACTAGAAAGATTCACTCCTTGTGTGATACTTTCTTTATAACTTGAAAGTGTACTGTGTTTTCTACGAAACTCCTTCTGCTACTGCTCATCCCTTCTCATACATTGTTTTAAATGTTCTGAACCTATGTAGGGCTTCCCAGGTAGTGCTAGTGGTAAAGAATCTACGCCAAGGCAGGAGACTAAGAGATAGGGGTTCGATCCATGGGTTGGGAAGATCCCCTGGAGGAGGTCATGGCAACCCACTCCACTGTTCTTGCCTGGAGAATCCCCTGGACAGAGGAGCCTGACAGGCTACAGTCCATAGGGTCTCAAAGACTGGACACGACTGAAGCAACTTAGCATGCACATACCTGTGTAGGTTAACTTTCTTACTACTTCACAGCTGTATGAGTTTGCTCAGTGCCTAAATTCTCCACCTGTACAGTGGCCCTAAGAATAATACATCATGGCATAGCTTTGAGAAATAAATTAGATAAAGCTTGTGAAGTTGTACTTTTCAGACTGTCTGTGGTGAAGGACCATTTTTGCAAATAATGTTTTCCTTAAGGAAAAATTAAATGAAAAATCAAAAGAAATTTTTATGATTAGATTTAGCAGATGAGGTTACTATGTCAAGCGGCTATAACATTTTTGCAAAGGTTACTCTCATTTCTGTGCTTGTCTCACAGCAGACTGATAGGGGATAGATCCCTGAATGGTGGTAGTTCCTCAGTGCTGTTTTGAGTGACACTGATGTAAAGCCCATGAGAGTACCCCTGCACGTGATAAATGCTTGAAAAGTATTTGCATTTCCATTGAAAACAAGAAAGGTACCAATGGCACTCCTAGTTTCTACCTTTCTTGCCCTTTAACCCTCTCTGTCCTCCAAACTATTTCTTTCCAGATTTTCTCCATTAGAGTTTTAACTACTTCTTTTCTTCCTCTGTACCATTATTGCTCTTGTCAAATCTTCCTTAAAATTTAACCCTTGGACTGGAGGCTCCCTCTTTGTGCATGCATCTCCTTGGGTCTTCCATTTCATTAGAAGGTCACTTCTAAATCCCTATTACCTAGTCCTTCTTCCCTGCCTCTACCACTTCCACCCTGAGGGCTTTGTTTTCCCATTCAGTTCAGTTCAGTCGCTCAGTCATGTCCAACTCTTTGCGACCCCATGGACTGCAGCATGCCAGGTCTCCCTGTCCAATCACCAACTCCCAGAGCCTACTCAAACTCATGTCCATCACATCGGTGATGCCATCAAGACATCTCATCCTCTGTCGTCCCCTTCTCCTCCTGCCCTCAATCTTTCCCAGCGTCAGGGTCTTTTCAAATGAGTCAGCTCTTCGCATCAGGTGGTCAATGTATTGGAGTTTCAGCTTCAGCATCAGTCCTTCCAATGAATATTCAGGACTGATTTCCTTTCGGATGGACTGGTTGGATCTCCTTGCAGTCCAAGGGACTCTCAAGAGTCTTCTCCAACACCATAGTTCAAAAGCATCAATTATTCGGTGCTCAGCTTTCTTTATAGTCCAACTCTCACATCTATACATGACTACTGGAAAATCCGTAGCTTTGACTAGCTTTACCTTTGTTGGTAGAGTAATGTCTCTGCTTTTTAATATGCTGTCTAGGTTGGTCATAACTTTTCTTCCAAGGAGCAAGTGTCTTTTAATTTCATGGCTGCAGTCACCTTCTGCAGTGATTTTGGAGCCCAGAAAAATAAAGTCAGCCACTGTTTCCACTGTCTATTTGCCATGAAGTGATGGGACTGGATGCCATGATCTTAGTTTTTTGAATGTTGAGTTTTAAGCCAACTTTTTCACTCTCCTCATTCACTTTCATCAAGAGGCTCTTTAGTTCTTCACTTTCTGCCATAAGTGTGGTGTCATCTGCGTATCTGAGGTTATTGATATTTCTCTCTGTAGTCTTGATTCCAGCTTGATTCCCTCCTTCATCCAGCCTGGCATTTCTCATGACGTACTCTGCATAGAAGTTAAATAAGCAAGGTGACAATATACAGCCTGATGTACTCCTTTCCTGATCTGGAACCAGTCTGTTGTTCCATGTCCAGTTCTAACTGTTGCTTCTTGACGTGCATACAGATTTCTCAGGAGACAGGTCAGGTGGTCTGGTATTCCCATCTCTTTAAGAATTTTCTACAGTTTGTTGTGATCTACACAGTCAAAGGCTTTGATGTAGTCAATGAATTCAATAAATTCCACCATCACGGTGAATTTACCCTTTAGCTTTGTTACTGGACTCCCAGATTAAGGCAATAACCCCCTACTGGTCTCTCTACCATCATTTTCCTTCTGTTTCAAATTATTTCCTATGCAGTAGTTATTATTGACCATTTTCATACCTCCCTCTACTTCAAAAATGATTGCCATTTATTTATTTTTCCTTTTAAAATTTCTATTAGGAGTTGATAACAAATTTCCAAGCAAATTCAAAAATAAATGTTTATTTTCTCCTATGTTTTAACTCCAACAGTGTCTTCTACCCATTCTATTAAAAATTCAGAATCTATCTCTTAGTTTCTTCCATTTATCTATCCACCATTCATCCTTCACCTCTTCTCTGAAGACTCTTTATAATTCTAGTAACGGAGAATTATTTCATATAAGAAAGGCACAATTTACATCTTGTTCTAATGCCTCTGGGACATTATCTTTGCTCAAATCTAGCTCTGTGAAGAAACCCATTGTTCTTAGACTATGGACTGAAGGTCTTTGGGGAGTGCTAAAATTTCTACTAGTGATCTGTGATTTTATTGGTACACCCAAGCATTGATATTATTATCTGTTCTGCATAATTAAAACTCCACTTACACTAGTAAGAATCATCTCGCTCAAAAACATCAGTAGAGCATAATTCATTCAAAACTATTTGACAACAAGTTAATACAAGATATAAATACAAGTATGCTTTCTGTCAGTTGATTTTGGAAATTTTCACAACCCACGTTTCTTCCATACCTGAACCCTTCAATTTATCTCTATTTTTTTCTTTGTTCTCTTCAGTACAGATGTATTACTCCTGCTGGCTTGATTATGTAATGATATTTCACATTGGTGAAATATGTCATATTTCACATGGTGCTGCTGCTGCTAAGTCACTTCAGTCGTGTCCGACTCTGTGTGACCCCATAGACAGAAGCCCACCAGGCTCCCCCATCCCTGGGATTCTCCAGGCAAGAACTCTGGAGTGGGTTGCCATTTCCTTCTCCAATGTGTGAAAGTGAAAAGTGAAAGTGAAGTCGCTCAGTCGTGTCTGACTCTTTGTGACCCCACGGACTACAGCCTACCAGGCTTCTCCATCCATGGGATTTTTTATTTTACATTAAATTCCTCAACTTTCATCACAGGTGTTACCATTGCCTTGAATGTTTCTTTGTCACTTTTCTGCCATTTAGTATTTATTACTGCTTTTATCATTGTTATTATCATTGTCATTGTCATCATCTCTGATTTTCTTAGTGACTCACTTCCTCCCTTCAAGAAATTGTCTTGACTAACTTCAGGCAATCTGTTTTTAAAGTATGACCTGAGAATCCCTCAAAGTTCCTGATATCCTTTCAACTGCATATCTGTGTGTGGACAGATTTTCTTGTAATATATCAAGCAAAACAACATATCACAACAGACTGAGTGCCGAAGCAGATATGACAACCCAGCTGTCTTATAATAAGCCCAGCATTAAAGACACTTACAAAAGTGTAAACCAATACTACTATTCACTTCTCACTGAATCTTTTGATTTGAAAAGTATTTTATTTTTATAAAATATAAATTGTTGATGTATATTAGATTTATTATTTTTATTTTAAAATGAAGCAGGAAATACATATTTTAAATGTTTCAAAATTTAATTTATATTATGATAATCCATGGGTGTACCCTAAATGTATTAATAGAAAGAGTCTTTGACATACTCTGTAATTTTTCAGAGTCTAAAAAAGTCCAGAGACTAAAAATTTGAGAACTGTTGTTTTAGGCATACAAGGGGCATTTTGTTAACTATCTGCTCATACTCTCCAGCTGTTTAAGTAATAATAAATGTCGTTTACTGAGCATCTACCATAGGGATGCATGTTATTTACTTTATCTCTAACCCACATAATAACTCTGTAAATTAGCTTTCTTATTCTAATTTTACATATCGTAAACTGGAGTTTAGAGAAATTAAGAAATCCTCCAAGTTCTCCTAGAAATTAAGTAGTAGTGTCAGACTACCACTTGACTCCAAATCTTTAGTATTTCTTACTATTTAATACTGTCTTTCATAAATGAACGTTATTCCTAAAACCACCTCCTGTGGCATGAGTTAAAACTCTATACACAAGGAGTTAATGAACAAAATGATTATTGGATAGATATGGACATTCTCCAGAAACCCTTAAAGACAAAGGTTAATCTTCAAATGACCTGTTTATCTTTAGAACTATTTTTTTTTTTTTGAAATTATCTTCAGTTCTGAATTGCCTTCTTTAGACAGTGGAATATTGGTTTTATAAATCAATATGTTTCAAAGAATGAACACAGTTCATTCAGCTTTTTCTAGGATGAGCTTTTGAAGCCTAATTCTATGTTAATTCACCTGTAGTTGCTTAACTTGATGTGGAAACACTTAATAATTCCATTTCTTGATAATAGGCTTAGTCATTTCACCACAGAGGTTAAGATTTTTCAAAGTTATCACTGCACGATTCAGCTTTGTTCAATTAACTGGCCTACTGCCATGTTTGTAGGGTGCTGTGTCCTGCAACTCAGAAAACTAAAACAGCATCACAGAGGATACTGGCTTTTGTAGACTGAGCCCACATTTAAGATACAGTGCTCAGAAAAAAAGTGAATCATTGATTTTATTTGTTCCTTTGAATTTCGTGGAGGAAGGATCACTGCAGGATTGACTCATCTTGTAGGAACCTTATATAAATTTGTAATGGAAAGATCCTAGGAGATGAGACCTATCAGGACAGCAGGGAAAAGAGAAACACCCCAGTTTAGTGTACAGAAACACAGTAGTTACCTGAGGAAGGGAATTGGTAAAACAAGGTAATGCATTTAGTTTTAGTCAGATTTGATATAAAGACCTGACTTTCAAATGGAAATGTCCAAAGAGGTAGTTGGAAATCTCTGACTGAGCTTAAGGAAAGAACAGGATGGAATTTCTATAAGTGAACAGTTTGGATTAGAAGTGAGAGATGAGGCCTTGTTTCTTTTGAATGGAAATCACAAAGAAATAAGCCTAAAGGGATGACTGCTAAGTATTGTACAAATCCTGTGTCAGACTGAAAGATGAAGAAAAGAATAAGATAAAAATGGCCAAAATAAAATATGGGAGACATGTAATTACAATACACAAGTTTAAGTGAGAAAGAATTTCAGGAACGGATATTTCATCAACAGTATAAGGTGTTTCAGAGGAGGTGGAATTAAAAGAGAAAAAGAACATTGAGCTTGTCAACCAGAAAGTCATGGTGACCTGTGAACTGTTGGTGTGAAGACTAGATCCTCTAAGAATGAGAATAGAAATAAGATGGTAGTTTAAGGAGCTAATGGAAAGACAACAATTGTAAATAAAGAAATGAAAATAAACAGACAAGGTTTTAAAGTAGACTGATGGATGAAGTTGGAATAATGCATGGTTGACTCAAGAGAAAAATTTCTTTATCCTCAGGTTGTCTGGTCAGCATGTGAAACACATACCCTCTGAGCACCTGTGCTATATGGCACTCTTCTCGGTACTTGGAATACATCAGTATATTTTAACCCCGCATCCCTACACTGTGAAGCCTAATGTCTTTTTTAACTACTTAAGAATCACTGTGGATGCTGATTGCAGCCATGAAATTAAAAGACGCTTACTCCTTGGAAGGAAAGTTATGACCAAACTAGATAGCATATTAAAAAGCAGAGACATTACTTTGCCAACAAAGGTCCGTCTAGTCAAGGCTATGGTTTTTCCCGTGGTCATGTATGGATGTGAGAGTTGGACTGTGAAGAAAGCTGATCACCGAAGAATTGATGCTTTTGAACTGTGGTGTTGGAGAAGACTCTTGAGAGTCCCTTGTACTTCAAGGAGATCCAAGCAGTCCATTCTAAAGGAGATCAGTCCTGGATGTTCATTGGAAGGACTGATGCTAAAGCTGAAACTCCAATACTTTGGCCACCTCATGTGATGAGTTGACTCACTGGAAAAGAGTCTGATGCTGGGAGGGATTGGGGGTGGGCGGAGATGGGGACGACAGAGAATGAGATGGCTGGATGGCATCACTGACTCGATGGACATGAGTTTGAGTGAACTCCGGGAGTTGGTGATGGACAGGGAGGCCTGGTGTGCTGTGATCATGGGGTCGCAAAGAGTCGGACACGACTGAGCGACTGGACTGAACTGAATGATCTCCTGGCCCTGGGCTAATTAAGCACCATTTGAAGAATCATATTGTTGTGTACGTGATATGGTGTGTTAGTAAACTGGCTCCCTGGGGAGAAAAAAACATAAAAAATGAAAAGCCATAATGTTCTATTGGATTATTTCCTTGATATAAATATTATATGATGGCCAGTTTCTAGCTACAACATCATACCATGCTCATGAATTGGGCATGTGCAGAATGGCCTCCTTGGAGCCAGTACAGCCAGACTTCAGCATGGCCCTGGCGTGTCTTGTTTTGTTTCCTGAGTGTATTGATATGCTTCTGACTTGACTTCATTCATCTGTACAGTGGAGAAACTATTTTGCAATTATGTGGAGATGGAATTTATTGATGAATAGTTTTGGTGGAATAAAAAACAGGAAGATGCAAGCTATCAAAAAGATCACCTTAATCACAGATCTTTATATGTGAAAATAATTTTAAATTTAGATGTGAAAAACAACAGACAATTAAAAAGTAAACTCACAGATGGTAGACAACTTTTAGAAATACTGTAATAACACCTCATTTATCTAACACCATCAGGGGATGAGCTGTTTCAAATAAGTGAATTTTCTTATTAAATAGAACTTACAGATTTAAGCACTAGCACTTTTTAATTTTAAACAAGTTTAAGTGGAAACTTCAAAAATGGATTAGACAATCCCTTGCCTTCCTTATATTTATAACATATGTTGTGAATTCAAAAATAATGTATGATCATTATATAACATTTTAAAATAGAGACATATAGAGCATAATATAAAAATCTATTTTTAATCTCAACATGTAGAGATAATTAATATTAGCATGTTGGTTTATTTTATTTTTATCTTATTTGCATTCATGTTTCTAACAAGTTGAATTATTTTGTATCTAGCATATGTCACATAAATTTATTTGTAAGCATTTTCCTGCATTATTAACTATTCTTGGAACACATGATTTTTAGTGGGTGCATAATATTTTGGCAAATGGATGTATTCGAATTATTTTAAATATATGCATATGGTTAGTTCAGTTCAGTTGTTCAGTCGTGTGTGACTCTTTGCGACCCCATGAACCACAGAACGCCAGGCCTCCCTATCCATCACCAACTCCCAGAATCCACCCAAACTCATGTCCATCGAGTTGATGATATATCCAACCATCTCATCTTCTGTCGTCCCCTTCTCCTCCTTCCTTCAATCTTTCCCAGCATTAGGGTCTTATCCAATGAGTCAGCTCTTGACATCAGGTGGCCAAAATATTAGAGTTTCAGCCTCAACATCAGTCCTTCCAATGAACACCCAGGACTGATGTCCTTTAGGATGGACTGGTTGGATCTCCTTGTAGTCCAAGGGCCTCTCAAGAGTCTTCTCCAACACCACAGTTGAAAAGCATCAATTCTTCGGTGCTCAGCTTTCTTTTTAGTCCAACTCTCACATCCATGCATGACCACTGGAAAAACCATAGCCTTGACTAGATGAACCCTTGTTAACGAAGTAATGTCTCAGATTTTTAATATGCTGCCTAGGTTGGTCATAACTTTCCTTCCAAGGAGTAAATGTCTTTTAACTTCATTGCTGCAATCGCCATCTGCAGTGATTTTGGATCCCAGAAAAATAAAGTCAGCCACTGTTTCTACTGTTTCCCCATCTATCTGCCATGAAGTGATGGGACCGGATGCCATGATCTCAGTTTTCTAAACGTTGAGCTTTAAGCCAGCTTTTTCACTCTCCTCTTTCACTTTCATCAAGAGGCTCTTTAGTTCTTCACTTTCTGTCATAAGGGTGGTGTCATCTGCATATCTGGGGTTATTGATATTTCTTTCGGCAATCTTGATTCCAACTTGTGCCTCCTCCAGCCCAGCGTTTCTCATGATGTACTCTGCATATAATATAAATAAACAGGGTGACAATATACAGCCTTGATGTACTCCTTTTCCTATTTGGAACCAGTCTGTTGTTCCATGTCCAGTTCTAACTGTTGCTTCCTGACCTGCATACAGGTTTCTCAAGAGGCAGATCAGGTGGTCTGGTATTCCCATCTCTTTCAGAATTTTCCACAGGTTATTGTGATCCACACAGTCAAAGGCTTTTGCGTAGTCAATAAAGCAGAAGTAGATTTTTTTGTGGAACTCTCTTGCTTTTTCAATTATCCATTGGATGTTGGCAATTTGATCTCTGGTTCCTCTGCCTTTTCTAAAACCAACTTCAACATCTGGAAGTTCACGGTTCATGTATTGCTGTAACCTGGCTGGAGAATTTTATGCATTACTTTACTGGCGTGTGAGATGAGTGCAATTGTGCGGTAGTTTGAGCATTTTTTGGCATTGCTTTTCTTTGGGATTGGAATGAAAACTGGCCTTTTCCAGTTCCGTGGCCACTGCTAAGTTTTCCATATTTGCTGGCATATTGATTGCAGTACTTTCACAGAGTCATCTTTCAGGATTTGAAATAGCTCAACTGGAATTCCATCACCTCCACTAGCTTTGTTCATAGTGATGCTTCCTAAGGCCCACTTGACTTCACATTCCAGGATGTCTGGCTCTAGGTGAGTGATTATACCATCGTGATTATCTTTGTCGTGAAGATCGTTTTTGTACAGTTCTTTTGTGTATTCTTGCCACCTCTTCTTAATATCTTCTGCTTCTGTTAGGTCCACACCATTTCTGTACTTTATTGAGCCCATTTTTCCGTGAAATGTTCCCTTGGTATCTCTAATTTTCTTGAAGAGATCTCTTGTCTTTCCTATTCTGTTGTTTTCCTCTATTTCTTTGCGTTGATCTCTGGCGAAGTCTTTCCTTTCTCTCCTTGCTATTCTTTGGAACTCTGCATTCAAATGCGTATATCTTTCCTTTTCTCCTTTGCTTTTCACTTCCTGTCTTTTCACAGCTATTTGTAAGGCCTCCTCAGACAACCATTTGGCATTTTTGCATTTGTTTTTCTTGGGGATGGTCTTGATTCCTGTCTCCTGTACAATGTCAGGAACCTCCATCCATATTTCATCAGGCACTCTGTCTATCAGATCTAGTCCCTTAAATCTATTTCTCACTTCCACTGTATAGTCATAAGTAATTTGATTTAGGTCATACCTGAATGGTCTAGTGGTTTTCTCCACTTTCTTCAGTTTCTATCTGAATTTGGCAATAAGGAGTTCATGGTCCGAGCCACAATCAGTGCCTGGTCTTGTTTTTGCTAACTGTATAGTGCTTCTCCATCTTTGGCTGCAAAGAATATAATCAATCTAATTTCGGTGTCGACCATCTGGTGATGTCCATTTGTAGAGTCTTGTGTTGTTGAAAGAGGGTGTGTGCTATGACCAGTGCGTTCTCTTGGCAAAACTCTATTAGCCTTTGCCCTGCTTCATTCCGTGCTACAAGGCCAAATTTGCCTGTTACTCCAGGTGTTTCTTGACTTCCTACTTTTGCATTCCAGTCCCCTATAATGAAAAGGACATCTTTTTTGGGTGTATTGTTATTTAGGTTGTTTCCATTTTTTTCTTAATTTTAGTGTGCTGTAATGGATACTTTTATTTATCTTTATGTACATCTTTGACATTCATGATAATAGATCTTGGTAGTGGAATTAGTGGGTCAAAAGATACGGTGATTGTTTTAAACTTTTAGCGGAATTAGTCAAATTATAATACAAATTGGTTAAACTTTGATTTCAGAAAGATTATAAAAATTAATACTTCGATAAAAAATGTGTAAGAGTAACCATCTATTTGTGTTTTCACCGTGAGCAAGTTTAGCTATCTTTGCCACTGTTTTTAACCGACGTGCTGCATGTCATACTGACTCAGTCATCATCTTTCACATAAGTGGGATAAATGAGATAATGAAAGCACCTAGTCTGCTCCCTGGCACATAGTTATTGTTTAGTAATAGTTTCACAGGTCACAGTTATGGGTTCATGCAATAAAGATTTATTTCTCATTCACATTCAGTGTGGGTCAGTGAGGGGTCTGCTCTGTGCACTCATACAGGCATCCAGGCTTCTTCCATCTGTTGGCTCCACCATCACTTTGGGCCTCAGAATCCTCCTTTCTATTTATTTTTCCCAGGTTTGTTGAAATGTAATTGACGTATAAGAAATTTTAAGGTGTGCAACATGATGACTTGATATACATATGTTGCACAGTGATTGTCATAATAAAGTTAATTAACGCCTTCTTACATAATTGCATGTGTGGTGAGAAAATTTTAAATTTACTCTCTTAGCAACTTTCAGGAATACAATACAGTGTGTTAACTATAGTTACTGTGCTGTGTAGTACATCTGTAATAAGTGAGTTCAGTCAGTGCAGTTTCATCTTATGGTTGAAAAAATTGAAAATAAAACTTGTTCTAAATGTTATCCACTGCAGTTCAATTAAAAGTATATAAAGGGAAATTTACTATAAGTTCTGGAATTCAGGAACTGATCTGAATAGGTGTATGACTAGATTACGGTAGAGCTACTAAATGTGTGGTCTTCATCTGAAAGATGTTTTATAATATTTGTTCTGTATCCATCATAAGGTTATTAGGCTTGGGTGACTTCCAGCATTCAAAAGAAACAAAGGTGGTGTCAAAAAATACTACTACTATTAAAATAATATACTATTTATATTTGAAAGCTTTAAATTTTAATCATCTGTATTGCTTTCTATGTGTTGCTGGTTTGGATATATTTTACACAAAATTTCAGTAATTTATCCTTGACATTACAATAGATAATATACCTTTAAAATAATTACTGAAACATGTCTATTTTTTTAAATTTTTTTTAGTGTTGAGGTGGGGAGCCCCCAACCACATCAGATTCGTTTCACATATGATAATATACATGTTTCAATCCATTCTCCCAAATTATCCCACCCCCGCCCTCTCCCACAGAGTCCAAAAGACTGCTCCACACATCCAAGTCTCTGCTGTTGTCTCGTATACAGGGTTATCGTTATCCTCTTGCTATATTCCATATATATGTGTTAATATACTGTATTGGTGTTTTTGTTTCTGGCTTACTTCACTTTGTATAATAGGTTCCAGTTTCGTCCACCTCATTAGAACTAATTCAAATGTATTCTTTTTAATCGCTGAGTAGTACTCCATTGTGTAAATGTACCACAGCTTTCTTATCCATTTGTCTGTGGATGGACATCTAGGTTGCTTCCATGTCCTGGCTATTATAAACAGTGCTGTGATGAACATTGGGGTACATGTGTCTCTTTCAATTCTGGTTTCCTCGGTGTGTATGCCCAGGAGTGCGATTGTTGGGTCGTATGGCAGTTCTATTTCCAGTTTTTTGAGGAATCTCCACACTGTTCTCCATAGTGGCTGTACTAGTTTGCATTCCCACTAACAGTGTAAGAGGGTTCCCTTTTCTTCACACCCTCTCCAGCGTTTATTGTTTGTAGACTTTTGGATAGCAGCCATTCTGACTGGCGTGAAATGGTACCTCATTGTGGTTTTGATTTGCATTTCTCTAATTATGAGTGATGTTGAGCATCTTTTCATATGTTTGTTAGCCATCTGTATGTCTTCTTTGGAGAAATGTCTGTTTAGTTCTTTGGCCCATTTTTTGATTAGGTTGTTTATTTTTCTGGAATTGAGCTGCAGGAGTTGCTTGTATATTTTTGAGATTAATCCTTTGTCAGTTGCTTCATTTGCTATTATTTTCTCCCATTCTGAAGGCTGTCTTTTCACCTTGCTTATAGTTTCCTTTGCTGTGCAGAAGCTTTAATTTTAATTAGGTCCCATTTGTTTATTTTTGCTTTTATTTTCAGTATTCTGGGAGGTGGGTCATGGAGGATGCTGCTGTGATTTATGTCGGAGAGTGTTTTGCCTATGTTCTCCTCTAGGAGTTTTATAGTGTCTGGTCTTACATTTATATCTTGAATCCATTTTGAGTTAATTTTTGTGTATGGTGTTAGGGAGTTTCATTCTTTTACAAGTGGTTGACCAGTTTTCCCAGCACCACAGCAGTGCCCTTCTGTGTTGTTAACTATTAACATTTCTCCTACTTCCACTTACAGTGATGGTTGTCTCCTCTTCTCTAATGGTTCCTTGGAAAGCAGTTCTGTTACACAGGCTGTGGTATGTCTGCTTGGCTGATTAGTCTCTGTCACTTAAACATGCTTCTTGACTTGTGGTACTTGTACCCATAACTTTAAAAGATTCAAGAGAATATTCCTAGGATAGTTGGAGTGAAACTGGCATTTGGGAGATGTCTATAATGCAAAATTAAGTCCTCAAACTGTCGGTATTTATATATATTTGAAACCTTAAAAAGAATCAGTAGCATTTAGTACATCCACAGTGGTGTGCAGCCACAGCCTCCATCTTATTCTAGATCATCCTGATTACTCCAAAGTAAAACCCCTTACGTGATTTCTCGCTATTCTCCCTACTCTCTGACCCTTCAACCACCATTCTGAATTCTGTGTTTTTAAATGCTCTTTATTTAGAAATTATTTCAAACTTATGAAAAGTTACAAAATAAAAATAGTACAAAAGACACCTATATGCATTTTATCCAGATTCACCTACTGTAAATTTTTTAACCCTTTTGCCTCTTTCTTTAAATATCTAATTATTATAATTACATATTAATTATAGATATATTTTCTTATTAATTATACTTATGTATATAGATATATTATAAACCAATTTGAGGGTAGTCGTTAGACACCTGTGTGGTTTGAACAGATTCACCTTTAGAACTGACTTGTCCTCTTCTGTAGGCCACCAGAGCTGCATCTAAAGCACAGATGTGGCTATCTCTCATACAGTGAAAACCCAATAAAACTCCTTTTTGCTTACAGAGTAATGTGCTTTGTACAGCATTCAGTCTGCTCCACACTCTGTCTTCGATCTTCTCTCCCACCTCTTCAGTTGCCCCTGTTTCCTTGTCTGTCATTAGTTCCATCCATACTGAGCTGCCTCTGATTGCCTGTGTTTTGCATTATTTTTCTGGAAATTTTTTCTTGTAGATATATCTATCTCTTTGTCTCCTCATTAGGTTCATCCATGGCTCAGCTTAAATGCATATTTTTGTTATGCATTATACTTCCCTGACCTCTTCCCCCAACGCATAGAACTTGTAGCCTAGGGACTAAAATCATGGATTTGTTTGGTTGAATCTGGGTCTGTATTCTTTAGCCATGTGGTTTTGATAAATTTCTTTGTTGTTTCTTCTGCTGCTTACCTGTAAGCTGTTAGTAATGATAGTACTCATATCCTGAAGCTGTTCATAGTATTAAATAAGATAACATTTCTAGCTTCTAAGTGCCTAAAACAGTATGTGTTGTGTGTTCGTTGCTAAGTCATGTCCAACTGTTCGCAACTCTGTGGACTGTAGCCCACCAAACTCCTCTGTCCATGGGATTTGCCAGGCAGGAATACTGGAGTGGGTTACCATTCCCTTCTCCAGGACCCAGGGGTAGAACCCAGCCTCCTGCATTGCAGGCAGATTCTATACCGTCTGAGCCACCAGTAAGATTCTGAAGAAGTGAAGAAGTAAATTTGCTCAGTTGTGTCCACCTCTTTGCAATCCTATGGACTGTAGCCTACCAGGCTCCTCTGTCCATGGACTTTTCAAGGTAAGAATACTGGAGTGGGTTGCCATTTCCTTCTCCCTAAAACAGTATGGAAGATAGTAAGGAGTCAGCAACATGTTAATTACAGATTTTTGCAGCATACAACTCAGTATATTCTAATTTGTTGTTGTTTAGTCATTAAGTCATGTCTGACTCTTCTGCAAACCCATGGACTGTAGCCTGCCAGGCTCCTTTGTCCATAGGATTTCCCAGGCAAGGGTACTAGAGTGGGTTGCCATTTCCTTCTCCAGGAAATCTTCCCAATGCAAGGATAGAGCCCACATCTCCTGCATTGGGAGACAGATTCTTTACCACTGAGCCACCTGGGAAGCCAATATTTTATGTATCTGTCAGTCTCCCATGGAAGATTATAAACTTCTTAATGGTTAAGACCTTTGTTTATTCATCTTTATACCTCCAGCCCAGGCTTCAGTAGAGTTCACTCTTGGATAATAAACACTGCTGATTCTATAGGTAAATGTGCTTCTGACAGAATAGGTTGTAAGAGGCATCTTTGACGTAACATAAAGCAAAGGTGGAATCTGCATTGAGTCTTTAGCTCATAATTGCTTTTGTAATCTCAGCAAAGAAGTATTCTAATGTTTTTCTAGGGAAAAAAATCAAGTGAAAGAGTAAGTTGCTTTCCAGGAAAAAAAATAATACAATAGAAGCCTTTGTCATTTTAGCAATTTACTGAAGGAAGACATTACACTTTGGGATACTTCTGTTGGTTCAGATCATCCTCGAGGAAATAAAGGTAATTTCTAGGAAATGACTGTAATGCAGTGCAGGTAACAGAAATTGTGAAGGAAACAGATGACAAAGAGACAAAAATTCACAATAAGCTAATAGTACTTCAGAATCAGTTACTAAGATTAAAATTTATCATAGATGTACTGGTTAGCTAGGGTGTGCCGTAACAACTTATCACAAACTAAATGGCTTAAACAACAGACGTTTATTGTTTCACAGTCCTGAAGTCCTAGATCAAGGTTGAATCCCTCTGAGGGCTGTGAGAAAGAATCATGCCTCTTACCCAGCTTTTGGTGTTTTACCGGTGAACTTTGGTGTTCTTTGGCTTACAGATACATCACCCCGGTCTCTGCCTTCATGTTCAAGGCATGTATCTGTTTAAAATTCCCTTGTTCATAAGGACTTGTTGTGCCTGTGTTTAGTCACTCAGTCATGTCCGACTCTTTGCAACTCCATGGACTGTAACCCTGCCAGGCTCCTCTGTCCATGGGGATTCTCCAGGCGAAAATACTGGAGTGGATTGCCATGCCCTCCTACAGGGGATCTTCCCAACCCAGGGATCAAACCCAAGTCTCCCACATTGCAGGCAGATTCTTTACCGTCTGAGTCATAAGGACTCAAGTCCTTATATGGACACAAGTCATATTGGGTTAGGAGCCCAACCTACTATAGTATGACTTCGTCTTAATTACATCTGCAAATACCCTGTTGCTTTTGCTGTAGGTCACATTCTGAGATATCGGGGGTTAGGATTTCACCGTATAAATTTTGGAGAGACATCATCAACCTTCAGCAAAGATGTTAGAGAATGCGTTTAAAGTTTATTAAAGGCAGAATTTCAATACATATGATTTTGTCCTTCTGCTGGGCTTGGAATGGCATTGTTTTTATGCTGCTTTTTGGCACTTAGGTGTTGAGAACAAACACATTTAATGTTTCTCAATTTGTGTCTATGATATTTGCTATTCCTGTGCTCTAGAGAAATTTCCTGTCTAAATAGATAGGTTTATGATTGCTTAGAGATCATGAACCTGAACTTTGCTGAAGCAGGCAGGTTTGCAAATTTTAGCAGTATTGACATTCCAAGAAAGAAGATAATGAATTCCAGCTTTCAGAAATTCAGATCTGATTATTAATGCAGAAGTTAATGGGGTTAATATAAAACTCACCAGAAGTAAAATATTTAGAACAACTGTAGAGCTATCATAGAATTTAGGGACTTGGGGAACATGCTATCCTTCTCTTAAGAAAAGATAATTAGATCCAAAATAAAGAACCCTGTATTCTCAGTCCCTAAGCACAGACACAGGATGCTGGTTACATTACACTATAAGATAAATTTGAAAATGCTTAGCTTCTTAGTGTGCCCTGTGGTAATGTATCTTAAAATTTGACCATAAACTTTAAAACTGTCTCTTTCTTTCTTCTTCCTTTTTTCCAACAAAGAAACAAATCTTTCCTATCTTCTCTGTTATTTCATCCTTTTCATTATGCCTTTATGAATGACTCCATTGTTTTACCTCCTTACATCTTGACCTATATAGAAAGTGTATAGGTGAGCCATATAGGGAATTGTGTTCTTTATGCAGAAAGAAAGTTTCAAGAGTAAAATTTGTAGTTAGGAATTATATTAAACAGTTAAATAGAAAATAGCTTCTTTTAGCAAATTGTATTTGAGTTAACCTTGAGGACTGCCAGTATCTAGCATTGTGCCTTGGGTAGAAGGAATTTATTAATATTGCCAACCTCCTTAAACTTATTAAAATTATCCTCTATTTAATATTTTTTCCTGAAAATTAATATTTTCCTCTCTTATTATTATTAATAAAGAAATAGTCCTACCTAGAATGTGAACACAAAAAATGTCACAGGGACATAAGTTCTTAGAGAATTTAATTACTATGCCTGCAGTATCAGCATTTTTCAATTATCAACTTTTAAAAAATCTGTTATTTATGCTCTGTTAAGTTACTTTTATTTAACTCTTGAGTTTTTGACCAAAATAAGATAGAAAGTTGTTTTTATCTGTCCTCTTAGGAATCTTTTGGGTTGATGTATATCTTATCATGAATAATTAAACAGTGTTGGATTGTAAATTCCATAAAGAATGCAGTACTTCAGAGATCAATATTATTTCACAAAGACAGATATATTGAGGAAGCAAATCTTCCAATTCTATATAAAGCTTATTTTCAAGTGTACAGTATAAGAAATTTTTTATGTAATGAGAAGCCCAAACCTCTGATAATCAGAGTCAGTAAGCACACAACAGAAATCTATTTATGGTCCAGTATTCTTCCTAATATTAAGATCTATGAAAAATGTGCATGCTATCTCTAAGTCTGTGAATTTAAACTATTACAAAGTAAAAGAAATACTGAAAAGCTATATTTATAATTACTGAAAATTGAGAATCTTTATTGTCCTGGAAAGCATAGCAGGCCTTCCTAGAATAATGACACAAAACTTCAAAGAAAACATTGTTTTCTCTGTTCATTTTGAATGTTGGCCATTGGGTTAAAAGGAGGAATGGTTTCCCCACTGTGGAAAATGAGCTTTGAAGTTCTGTAAATTCTGATTTGCAGAAAAGATGTTTATAATGAATTCAATTTTCTCTGCTTTGACCTTCAAATGTACACCTTGAATACCAGAAATAAAAGAAAAATTACAAACTTTAGTGAAATAATTGCCACTTAAGGAATTTGAATCTTGAGTATGACTCCTTGCAGATAGTGATCCAACAGGGTCTCTCCCAGAAAACTCTCTCTCACCCCTCCCCTTCAATTTTCCCACTGCGAATGGTCTGTTAATAGGAGTATTATATAATAAAATAATGGATTTCTCTTTGCATTGGGCAATAATTCCTCATCTACTTTAAATGTGTGCATTCACTTTTCAGTCCCCAAAGAAATATCCTTCAGTCAGCATCTCAGCATGTTCTTACTGGTCAGGAGGAGAAACCTGCTGTGTGCTCTGCAGCTGACAGGATGCCAGCAGGCTAATAACACAGGGCTGCCTTTAACAAGGTGGCGAATCTCCTACCTCTGAAAATTAAGAATGTTGGTCTCTGCAATAATTTGGCACAGGGCTGCCTTTCCTTATAAAATTTCTTCCAGGAGCAGCAGAAAGAGTGCCACTATTAGCCTCAAACCTAGAACAAAAAAAAGGAAGTAAAAAATATATGGTTAACTAGGCCAGGTCTCTAGTGAAGTTTATAGTCCTGCGTATATTTTTTCTTCTCCTCCTCCTCCTCTCTCACTTTCCCTTCTCCTCCTTCATCATTTTTTCCTGTTCAAGTTTAGTTTGTCTTCTTTCAGAGTTTTAGAACCACCATTAGCTAGTGTGAGATAGAATCTTTAGTACTTGACAAAAGAAATCATCTTTCTTTGACTCGAAAACAAATAAACCTGAATCAGTAACTGATTGAACAAATTGTTCTGGAATTCTTGCATGGCAAACATGCCATGTATTCTGTGAAATGCTACATCATCCTAAAAAATTAATGCCAATTTATTTCTTAACAATACCTATGCATTTATAGATGTGTCCAGTTAGGCATACACATAGATGATACAGATTCAGACACATGCATCCACACATATATGTAAATTACCTGCACATTCAAATATGCAGCATTTAAATGAAATGTAAGAACAGAACAGAAAAACAAGAAATCATCTTGTTAATGTTTTAGAAGTCATTATGATGTAATTTGAGATACATATATATATATGTATATGTATACACACACAATGATAGCCATAATTTTCCCTGGTTATTTTAAATATAAAATATATATATATTTTTATTATATGTTCTCATGAAATGGTAGAAGTTAAGTATAGCAAGTTAATATGGTTTCTGATATTTTGATATTATATGTAAACTAAAAATAATTTTCAAATTATCTTAAGTGCAGAATGAAATTTACTGAAATAGTTACACCCTGGCTAATCAGTTTTTCAAAAATGAACAAATAAAAATGATACTTAATTTTTTACTAATTAACTTAGATTTTCAAGTCACACCTCTATCATTACTAAAACTTATGAAAAATAGAATATAGTTGCAAAGTAATTTTACTGCAATAACTTGTGTTAGTGTAGTCAATGTTATCTATACATGTAAAAAGTTACATATATAATGTTTTAAATGTTTTTTTAAATCATTCTGTTGTTTCCTGATTAATAAAAGCCTTATGAGATAACTATAATCTATGTGTATGCAAGTGTATATATACATGCACGAACACATACATACATATATATATATTATTACTTAGCATCTGATTACCCAACTCTCTTACCTGCCATTTATATGTAGAGTTATTATTATTTTTATTTCCAGCTTTCCAGCAGTGTGTATGAATTAGAATCAGCTGATCAAAAGCAAAATATTTCATATGATATGTGATATTTTTGCTTATAAGTCTGACTCATTAGAGCAAACCTTTGGGGAGCAAGTACTATATCTTGTCCAGCACTGAATCCCCAGATCCTTACATGATGTTTGATGTAGTGGGAATCTAATAAATATTTGTAGCATGCATTAATGAATGATTGATTTACTTAGTGAACAATTATTACTAATCATTCTTCAAGTGTATGTTTTGTCTTTTCTGACTAAGCCCATTACTCTTAGCAAGATTTATAAAATTTGAAGGTGATATAAATATTTTAATCTTTGGATAAGTTTCTAAAAGAGATCAACTGGTAAATATTGTTAGAAATCAGTTAATTGGATCCATTTATTAAGTAAACAAGCCTAGTGCTTTAAAAGAATTGGCATCTATTCCAGCTAATGGGATGAAAGGAAGGAAGAGAGTCATTTTCTTCTCTGAGAAATTAGTGAAGTCGGCATGGTGTTATGATGTTTTATGACTGTAGTTCTCTGCCTCCAGTGCCTCATAAATATTGATTACTTGAGAGGAGAGTGAGATAAGCTGGAGAATTACCTAAGGAGAAGGCCAAGAAGAGAACAAAACCCCATGTGGCAGGAAGACATAATTCAACTGAAAGCAAGCGGATGTCTCCCTTTGACCAGCAGAACAGGGACCTTGTCCTCTAGAGACAGTAGTAATGCTGTAAGTTGAAAATAGGTTTCCAGGCAGGTATTAGCAAAAAGTCCAAATTTTATAATAAGCTACATAAGAATGATTTTTCTTCTATTGACCTGTATATGAAAGGAAAGTTTGAATATTCTTTAGTGTAACTTTTAGAAGTTAAAACCATTAGGTAAGATAACCACATACATGTTGTGAATCTGTTTATCAACTCTTTGAAAATTGCTCTAAAAACTGGTGAGTGTGTGTGTTTGTATGTGTTTTGGTGTTTGTGAGCTTTCTTGATACTGGAGTAGGAATTCCAGGAAGAATAAATAGGATGGGTACAGCCCTTGAGACATGAAAATATGGAGCATTTAATGAAACTCTATAATAAATAGGTGTCATAGGTTGTGAAAATTGAGTGAAGAAACAAGAAGGACCCTAAGATGAAGGGTCTTGTGTGCTAACATAAAGAATCTATACCTTATCCATCATTAAACTGGAGTGAAAAATTAAAGTTGTATTTTGAAAGGTCATTCTGACATCTCTATAGAGTATGAGTGGATAGGATTTTATCAAAGATAGAGAGACCAGTAGTAATAGAATATTTCAGTATACTAGAAGAGATAGAAAATTTGTTTACTTGCATGTAGAAGGTGGAATTCGTATTTGTTATAGATTGATTATGAGTTGGAGAAAGAGAAGAATCTAAGGTGTTAACTCGAACCAAGGTCATTGTGGGGGCAATTGGATGGATGATAGTGATATTGACCAAGATAAGGAGGGGAGAAGGAAGAACAGAGGAGAGTGTGACTAATTCATGTTTTCATTTGTTGAGGTTGAGGTTATCTGTAATATCTGAATGAAATGAGCATTGACAACCATTTGTACATATTGCTCAGAATTCAGAAAGAAGATCTGGACTAGAAATATGGACATGGGTATCATTTACATATAAGTTGTAGGTGAAGCTGTGAAAAGTGAGATGAAGCCAAGAATTAAAATAATAATATCCCTAAGAAATAATACATGTAAGGGATAGGCATGGAAACAGATGCCCTGTAGGAATCCGAGATTGAATAATGAAAAAGGAAAAGCAAAGAGAATGGACCTTGAAGCCAAAGGAAGAGTAAGTTTCAAGGAGTTAGTAATCTATAATGTCATGTGTTGGAGATAGACCATATAAAACAAAGACAGAAAAATGAAAATTGGATTGGAAAAAGAGTATATCAATTTTAACTCATGCATATTGCATTTCAACAGAGTAAATAGGGCTAAAACCTTTTGCTAAAGTGGATGCAACAAGTATAGACTATTCTTTCAAGAAGCTTAATTGTGAAAAAAAGTAGACAGAGATGGAAGTTAATAGAGCAGGATATGCCGTGGAATCTGTCTTTGTTATTTAAAAAAATAAAATGAAGGCTGTGAGGGAATGAGTTGGTGAAGCAAAGTTTCTGAAATGATGAAAGGGAACCTTTGGTAAGAGTGAAGATGAAGAAGGTAAGCAAATATAGGAGGGAGGCAGAGAGGAAGTGGAAGAGGGAGGAGATAGAACTGATACATATTTTAAAATACCAACCCAAAATATCGCAAGCAAAAAGGCAATTGATTGATTTTCATCCTTGTGGGAATCAGGGCTGGAACTGACTTCCATAAAGTTAGATCCATAAAGTTAGATCAAAGTCATTGCAGCTGTGTCATGGTCCTTCAGGGTGCTGGTTTAATTCTGCACACAGGCATTTTTTTGTGTGTCATTAGTTTGGTGGTCTCTGAGAGGTGCAGATTTCACTCCTTCCATTTTAGCAACCTCTAGGGAAAAGATTCTTCTGCTCTCAATGTTGAAATATCAATCCAGAGAAGTTCTCTGCTTGACTTTTCCTGGCCATGTGCCAGAAAAAAGGTGGGACATTACAGACAAAGGTAGGGGTGGGGAACAGGCTTGACAGCCTAGTTAAGACCACAGGGGATGGAAATGGGATGGGGGAGGAACTATCAAAATTATCTGGGACAGGGAAGAAAAATCAGCTGTCCTCAAAAAGAAGATTTGATATGATTTGAGAAAGGGCTTACGATTAAGGGAGTAAGCACACAATCATCTTTATCTTTTGGTGTGCATGTGTGTGAAGTAGAAAAAGATGTTATAAAAGTGAGAAGAATTGGAGTCAAGTAGGAGACTTGCAGACAGTGATAGATTTGCAACTGTCATTGAAGAAAACTGGAAAGAAATCTGACCTGAATATGTAAAGCAATGGACAATTTGTAGGGTGTTTCTTATAGAAGACAGTTGAAAAGTTGCTAGATTTGGTTCAGAGGGATTGGAGTATATTCTAGTGCTGTCACATATTTGTGTGAGTTTAGGCAACTCCTCTTTGCTGACCCTCTATTATTTTCTTTTTTTTTTTTTTTAAATTTGTGCAAATGAAATGTGCAAAGCAGATGAATCCTGGGGCTGACCACAGACTGAATATTGCATTATGGATTTGCAGACTCAGAAACAGATGAATGACATTAAAGTGATAGGAGACAATGCATGACTTGCTTCTTGGAAAAGAAATGAATGATGGGTTTCTATTTGAAATTAATATTTAACTTTCACTGAACAGAAAATGTGAAAATAGAGTTCACTTTCCTTTCTCTAGTTTTGAAATATTTTTTAAATGAACATGTTATATTGGTGATGTTCTGCACATATATGTTCAGATCTGAATAAACCAATAGAAAATATAAGAAGAATAGGTCCAAGATGTTACTCAAGGGGTCTGGATAGATACTAAAACAGATTTATAGCAATTACTTTCCATGTCTCATTACATAATTACCCAATCAAGGACATCAACAGGATTTAGTCTGATTAGATTGGTAGTAAATGTAGTAAATTTTCTAATTTATCAATAGGAAATCTCTGGATAATTTGGCTAGGTGATAGTTCTAGCTTTTTAATTATTCAACTTAATTAGTCAATCACTTATCTAGGTCTCTAAGCTCTTTCAGTAAATGTTACTTGAATTTAGTAACTGCAGAGTCTTTGAAACTAAGCTGCAACAAAATTCTAAAATGTTTAGTTAATTTGTTCATCACTAGAAGTAAAATAAAATCAATCGGGTATTAAGTAGTTAGTATTTCATGAGCACAGTGAGTTTGTATATGTGCATGGGTACATGTGTATGTGTGTGTGTACACAAACCCTTATACTCTACTTATTGTGACAGGCACTCTTATAAATACTTCACATGTATTAACTCATTGAAATCTTCACCAACATGCCTGGAGGTAGATATTTGTGTTATTATTATTAGTCTGGTGGTAATATTCTGATTTCTCAGATGAAACAGAAAAAGCTGGTGTTCAAACCAAGGCAATCCAGCTCCAGAATCCATGCTCCCAATGATAAAATGATTATGCTCTAAGTATTTGCTGTTTTAGAGACACAGAATTTTGTACACAGAATTTTACTTTTTTCCAGAATTACTATTTTCCAGTGATGATTCATAACAGCTACTGGAATATTTGTAGTAAGTACCTACTATTTAAAATAGCATTTATTATTTTTCTGACTATACCATAATATGAATCATCATGGAAAAATTTTAAAAAATATTACATATAAACTATCATGCAGAGCTGTGAACTGTTATCAATTTATTTTCTTCTGACCTTCTTAATAAGACGTTAATTTTTTGTTTTGCAAATTTTAAGTAAATTTCTGTATTTTGCCTTTTTCATTTACCTTAAATATATGGGAAGTGTGTATTTTCCTAAATTTCTACATATTCTTTAAGTAAGTTTTTGGATAAAACATTTTTATATAAGTTTATCGACAGAGAATGAGATGGCTGGATGGCATCACCGACTCTGTGGACATGAGTTTGGGTGAACTCCGGGAGTTGGTGATGGACAGGGAGGCCTGGGGTGCTGTGATTCATGGGGTCGCGGAGAGTCGGACACGACTGAGCGACTGAACTGAACTGATCATGATATATTACTTGTCTTGTTGGTTACTTTGTGAATCCAGTATTTAATTTACTTAAATATTAATCTGATGATAATTGTTACACATTTTAGAGAATTTGTAAAGGTATTTACTTAGGTATTGAATTGCTCACTTAAAGTATATGAAGGTTTTAAGGCTCTTTGAAAGACATTCCCAAATTTGTCTCCAGGAATATTATTATGTCAGTTTACATTCTCACCAGCAGAGTGTGAAAGTACCCATCTCATCACACCCTCATTAGCATGAATATTTTCATTTAATAAAACTTTGGCAGTTTGATAAGTGACAAAATTACATTTCATTGGTACTTTAATTTTCATTTCTATGATATTAATAAAATAAAACAATGTTATGTCTCATGAATTGCTGACATCTTTTATTATTTATCTCTCTCTTATCAATTTACACATAGTGACTTTGTTTTCCAGAACCTCTCCACTATTTCTAAATTGTAATTGGCCTTCCGCTTTTGTTTGTGGTAGTGTTTGTTGTATTTCACATGTGTGTAATCAAATAAAGTG
The DNA here is from genome assembly GCF_049115385.1 of Moschus berezovskii. Lineage (NCBI taxonomy): Eukaryota > Metazoa > Chordata > Mammalia > Artiodactyla > Moschidae > Moschus > Moschus berezovskii. Next base: position 116,479,158 of record NC_142460.1, on the reverse strand, counting down.
GTCCTTTTTGTGTTATTTTCAATTCTGATGGCACATATGGAAACATCTTCACTCTTCGATTATACTAATCTGTATATATTACTAGTGCTTTTATATTTTCATTTTTTATAATTAAACTTTAATATGCTCCCATTTCTATTTTATATAAAGTCTGAAGAGGAACTCATTTCTTTCAAAGTAATTTCAAAGTACTTTTGAAATACTAATTTGTCATGCAATACAAATGTTTTAATATACTTGATTTTTTTCCCCCCAGTGTAGATCTAACTGTGTCTTTTGGTTTTGGTAATCTAATCATTTGTATTCCTAACACTATCCCCTCCATCTCTATACCTCCAATGCACTATCAAAATTTTTCTGGATATAGGTTTTTACTTTCTAAGTGAATTCTAGGAATATTTTTCTGCTTCTTCACAATATCACGTAGGGATTTCAATTTAGAAAAATTGTAAATCCCTTGGTATTTTGAATCCCCAGATAGAGTGGTCACGGGATAGTCACTCTTCTCTTCTTTCTCTTTCTTCCTCCATTTCTTTTCCCTTGGGAATGCTGCCTACTCTCTCAGATAAACCTCATGGTGAAGGTTAGATGATAGCCCCTGTTAGCCCCAGGGAGCCAGGGAGTGAAGGGGAGTGGGTGAACCATAGGAAGTAGTGTCAGTCGCTAAGTAGTATCCAAGTCTTTGCCACCCCGTGGACTGTAGCCCGCCAGGCTTCTCTGTCCGCAGAATTATCCAGGCAAGCCTACTGGAGTGGGTTGCCATTTCCTACTCCAGGGAACCTTCCCTACTCAGGGACTGAACCTGGGTCTCCTGCATTGTGGGCAGATTCCTTACCCTCTGAGCCACCAGGAAAGAAGAGCCCCATAGGGAGAAGAGTGAGGCCCAAAGAACACAAAATCATAGAAAGTCTATCTTGTATCAGAAGATAAATCCTAGGATCAAAGCCTCTCTCTTTGACCCTGAGGAGAAGCAGCATTAGGGGAAAGCATCAGAATATGTGAAACAAAATCTCATTTTTATTTTCACTCTTATCTAACTGAATTTTAACATTTCTTTAAATAGTGAACATGTTAAGAGATATTATCACATTACATATCTCAGATGTTTTCAATGACTCTCACAAATGTTTTCATGCCGCTTATAGTTAGAGATATATATCTCAAGTATTTCTGCTTACTATTATTTTGAAATTACAGTAACTTCTAGTCTTGTTGCTATCACAGTTAATGGTTTATTTTTTCAAAAGCACACATAATGCTATATCATAAATACAAAAAAATATTTTGATGGTTGAATTTCAGTTTAATTTCTTTGTAATGCTTTGTTAATGGATATTTTGAGATGAGGTTTATAGGTTCCAGCAGACTGTCAAATGGGCTCATGGCATACAAAAACTAAGAACTTTAGATTGTAATTATCAGTTAGGGGTTTGGAGCAAAAGTTGTGGAGAAAAGACTTCATAAGTCTCTTTAGTACTCCTGTTTTTTTATTCCTTCACATACACAGGCTCTGTATCACTCAGATGTACTTCTTAGATACTGAAGAAGAGCTGAGTCACTGCAGCTCTCAGAACAGGCATTATTTGGTTCAAGGCAATGGCAGGAAAGAAGCAAGAGTATAATGCTAATTGTTCTTTATTATTTTATCCTTCAGTGCTCATGAATGGTTGTCTCCTGCTTAAGATGCATACCTGGGCAGTACAGTCCTCTTCAGTTTTGGAGTTTCTGTTTTCTCAGTTTCTTTTCACATAAATCAACTCTTGCCTGATTTATCCTAGTATAACAGTTTGCATATTTCATTAATTTTTGTTCAAATAGAATTTCCTTCTTTTTAATGATATCAAATTTTAATTTCTAATGTCTTAAGTTAGACTTTTACTTGGTTTTTAAAATCTTCCTTCTTTTTTAATTGTTTCAAATTTTAATTTCCAGTGTCTTAAGTTAGACTTTTGCTTAGTTTTTTAAAATCTTTTTTCTTTTCCAATATATGCATTTAAGCTTATGAATATTCCTCTAAATACTGTTCTAGGTGTACCCTGGAAAACATATAGTGTTTTTGCTACTATTTGAGATCTCTATATTTACTAATTACCTTTGTGGTATTTTCTTTGACCCATGAATTATTTAAAAGTATATTTATAAATTTTCAGACTATGATATGGAAGAGTTAAATATGTATTATTTGGCTTCAATGTGGTTTGTATTTCATTTCTTTAGTAGTAATGTTTTTGTGTGGTCATTTTTTGTAGATGTTCTATGTTTGTTTGAAATAACACTAATTCACTAGCTGATCTGGCTAGAGTTTTATAATTATTTATCGGATATCGTTATTTGTCTTTCCCAAATCCTCTAAATCCTATCTTTGATTGCTTTGTCTGCCAGATATTAAGATATTTATGTTAAAATTGCCAAATTAAATGTTTGTTTTTGTTGATTTCTTATAATCTACTCAAAATTTACACTGGGAAGATATAGGAGGAATATTATTATGTCTTCCTAGTGAAATATTTTTTTATCACTGTGTAATTAATTATTCATTTTGCCTCTAACATTTCTTTTTGTCACAAACTGTATTTTCTCTGAAATCAATACAATTACAGCAGTTTTCCTGAGTATTTGCTCAGTTTGTTCTTTTTCATTACTTTCTTTTATACTTTCGATATTATGTTTTAGTAATTTCTTTTTTAAACAGTATAGCTGTCATTTTTAATAAATTCTAAGAGTTTCAGTCTCATCTAAACTGATGAGTTTATTTAATGTGTTCTCATTGTAAATACTGATCCATTTTCATTTCTTCTTTTTTATATCTTTTCTAATTGCTAGTTTTTGTTTTATTTTGTTGTTTTGTGGGTGAGTTTTTTGCTTTTTCATTCTTCTTTCATGTCTTCTATTTGATAACATTTTTGTTCTATTTTGTATGTTTTGTATTCTGTTTTTCATTATCATACTTAAATGAAAAAAAAATTTTTTCTTGCCAAAACAGTGCCTGACATTGAACAATAATTGTACCTTTCTAACAGGGAGACCTGGTGTGCTGTGATTCATGGGGTCGCAGAGAGTCGGACACGACTGAGCGACTGAACTGAACAGTATAAAATCTCAGAATGCTGTTTACCTTTAATGGTGATTGAAGATGACATGAATGTTATGTCACTATTGTTTGTATTATTGTTTTAACTTTTTTTGGATTTCAACCTCTTATGAAACATATATACGTCAAGGGTGTCTGCAGAAGAGTTGGACATGACTTAGAGACTAAACAATGATGTATAAGTTTGTATGAGTCAATTCAGCAATGTTTAAATGCAGAAAGAACTGAAAGTTATAAATGATAGCATTTTGTTGCCTTAAGGATTTCCCATAGATTTGGATGTTTTCCAGCTAAGGTTAAGATTGGTGTGCATATATATGGTTTATGTTTCTATTAAAATTATTAAATTATAAAGATATTAGAATATAGTAATTAAGCAATCACAATTGCATACTAAGAAATAAAGGAGGCTATTTTATAAAAAAAGTAGGATATTTTATAAACATTTAAAATTATTTATTTATTCATGGCTGAGCTGCATCTTTGTTGCTGTGTGCAGACTCTTTTTAGTTGCAGCTGTGGGTGGGGGTGCTTCTCTCTAGTTGTGGTATGTGGGCTTGTCTATGGAATCACTTCTCTTGTTGTGGAGCATAGGCTATAGGTCCTGTGGGCTTCAGTAGTTGTGGTGTACAGGATTAGTTGCCCCAGGCATGTAGGATCTTCAGCGACCAAGAATGGGACCGATGTCCCCTCCATTGGCAGGCAAATTCTTAACCATTGGACCACTAGGTAAGTCCATGGAAAAATATTTTTAAACATACTGGACTAGAATCTCTTACAAGTGCAGTACAGTTGTCCCGTCATATCCATGGATTCTGCATTCTTGGATTCAAGCAACCTTGGATCAAAAATATACGGAAAAAATTCCAGAAATTTCCAAAAAGCACGACTTGAATTTGCTGTGTGCTGGTGGTTACATAACATTTTAATTGTATTTATAGCTATTTACATAGCATTTGTATTGTTTTCTGGGCTCCAAAATCACTGCAGATGGTGATTGCAGCCATGAAATTAAAAGATGCTTACTCCTTGGAAGGAAATTTATGACCAACCTAGATAGCATATTAAAAAGCAGAGACATTACTTTGCCAACCAAGGTCTGTCTAGTCAAGGCTATGGTTTTTCCCGTGGTCATGTATGGATGTGAGAGTTGGACTGTGAAGAAAGCTGAGCGCTGAAGAATTGATGCTTTTGAACTGTGGTGCTGGAGAAGACTCTTGAGAGTCCCTTGGACTGCAAGGAGATCCAACCAGTCCATCCTAAAGGATATCAGTTCTGGGTGTTCATTGGAAGGACTGATATTGAAGCTGAAACTCCAATACTTTGGCCACCTCATGTGAAGAGTTGACTCACTGGAAAAGACCATGATGCTGGGAAAGATTGAGGGCAGGAGAAGGGGATGACAGAGGATAAGATGGTTGGATGGCATCACTGACTCGATGGACATGGGTTTGGGTGAACTCCGGGAGTTGGTGATGGATAGGGAGGCCTGGTGTGCTGCAGTTCATGGGGTCGCAAAGAGTCGGACACGACTGAGCAACTGAACTGAACTGTATTGTATTGGCATCATAAGTAACCTAGAGATGATTTCAAGTATACCAGAGGTCATATGTGAGTTATATGCAAATACTGTGACTTTTTATATAAGGGACTTAAGCATCCTTGGATTTTGGTATGGGGAGGGTACAAGGGATGATCCTGGAACCATCTGTGAGTACCAGGAGTGATTGTAATTCATTGCATCAGAGGGCCAATAGAAAAGTAGAATAAGTGGAAGAATTTCAAAGAATAAGTGAATCGGTAATCTTTGATTTATTTTCACTGAATTATTAATAAAATGATATATGAATAAATTGGTTTTAAGACATTGAGCAACTAGGCAACAAGAATAGTATCTCTTCAAATTTGCTATTGGTAATAAAATGCAGTTGTTGGTTTTTTTTTTTTAATACACTCATGCCTCTCATTTTTAAATTTTGGAGAGACAAATAAACTACCTGAGAAGGTGATATCAGCTCAAATAAAATATTCAAACAATATGAATGTAAATTATAGACTATGATGCATAATCCTTATTTCTTGGGATTTTTTAAAAACTTATTTCTCTCTGGCACTTACATAGTCTTTTGGTTTATTTTATAAAAATATTGGAGTATTTGGGAATTTAATTTTACTAGTGCAACTCTCTACCTTGGGTTTAAAATTTGAAATACTGATATTATATCGTGACAATTAGAAGTATCTTTCTAAGAGTCCTGGTAGAAAGAACTTTCTGGATTTTTGAGCCTATCATACAGCTGCAGGTCATTGTCAGACATATTATTATACATCAATAAATATTTCTTAGATAGTAAAAAAAAAATGAGAGCTCCACTTATTGAGTTTATATTATATGCCATATTCTGTACTAAAGTTTTACATATAGTGAGTTTCATTTATTCCTCCATATATGGCTGTAGAGTGTTATCAACCTCATTTTACAAATGGAGAAATTGAAGTTCAGCAACATTAAATATCATGCCCCAGGTTACACAGCTGTTGAGTCACTTGTCTGAGAATTCAATCCAGGCGTGTTTATGAGGTATGAACCACAGTCGCTGCCTTCTGGATATGTGCCATATTTTGTCTGTGTAGTGAAGGAATTCATTTTTACATGCTTCCTGGTTCAAAGAATATAAAATGGCTTCATTTCAGCATTTAATAACAGATTGCAATTTGTGCTTATTAGATGAAACTGCTAATAAAAATGGGGGTCAGTTAATCAACATTTTCAGTGTGTACTCTTGTCTGTTGCAAATACATATGGACTGGATTACGTACTTGAGTTAATTTGTGTATGTCATATTATAAAGCTGACATTTTAAAGTATTTATATACACACACACACACAGTGTTTCCTTGGGTTTCATACTCTTATTTTTCAACTTTTTTGGGAAAGTTTCTAAATATTTATAAGATTTGAAAGAAAATTACAATAACGTTCCATATAGTCACTGCCTCATATTCAAAATTACTACATTTCACCCTATCAAATGATTGTTCTGTAAAATGTTCTACAATGTAGACTTGTCTGTTTGGTTCTTTGTATTTTTTTAAACTTGTTTTTCCAATTTTTTTATGTCTTTGCCAATATTTAGTGTTGCTAGATGGGGACTGCAAACCACTCCAGTACTCTTGCCTAGAAAATCCCATGGACAGAGGAGCCTGGTGGGCTACAGTCCATGGGGTTGCTACTAGTCGGACAAGACTGAGCGACTTCACTTTCACTTTTCACTTTCACACATTGGAGAAGGAAATGGCAACCCACTCTAGTGTTCTTGCCTGGAGAATCCTGGGGATGGCGGAGCCTGGGGGTCTGCTGTCTATGGGGTCGCACAGAGTCGGACATGACTGAAGCGACTTAGCAGCAGCAGCAGATGGGGATTTGTATGTTTTGGTATTTTGTTGTTGTTTCGTTTTAACCATTCTAGTCAGTGTAGACTTATAGTGGCATCTTATTTTGTTTTTACTTTAAATTTAGCTCCTGACTGAAAATGTTGAGCAGTTTTTCATGTGCTAATTGGCCATTTGTAAATCTTTAATGGAGTGTTTCCTTCAGGTGTTTTGCTCTTTTGTTTTATTGGTTGTCTTTTTATTATTGAGTGTAAATGTTCTGTAATATATCCTGATACTAGTCCTATGTCAGATTTATGTTTTACAGATAATTTTCTGAGTTTATTGCTTTCCTATTAATTTTCTCAATGTTCTTCCTTTTCTTTACTGAGTAGAACTTTTTGATTTAATGAAGTCTAATATGTGTATATATATATCCTTCTTCCTCTTTTGGTTTGTATTTTTGTGACCTGCTTAAGAAATTTTGACTACCCTCAAAATTATGCAGACATTCTGTGTGTTTTCCAGCAGCTTTTTATTTGTATTTTATGTTTAAATGTATGATCTGAGTTATTTTGATGTATGATATGAGATAGAGCTGAGAGTCTTTTTATTTTTTTCCTGTTATGGATATCCAGTTATTCCAGCACATTTACTGAAAAGACTTTCCCACTATCATTTGATTGCTTTTGCATGTTTATCAAATATCAGATGACTAAATAAATGGGAATTTGTTTCTTGGCTTGTTATTCTGTATCATTTATCTATTAGCCATTTTTAATCCCTGTATTACTAATATTATTAGCCTTGATTACTGTAGAGTTTTGCTAACTCTTGAAGTCAGATAGTATGAATCCTCTGAAGTTGCTATTCCTTACTAAAGTGCTTTCAATGTTTTAGACATTACCATGTGAGTTTTATAAGCAGCTTGACAGTTGTTCTGGCTGTTTAAATTAATTTGTGTATATATATATAATTTTTATAGTCTGCTTGTCAATTTCTACAGACAAGCTGTAGGGATTTTATTAATGATAATATTGAATCTATGGATTAATTTTGGAGAATAAATATTTTTTAATTCATAAAATGGAATATTGCTCCATTATTTAGAACTTCTTTAATTTATGTTGGCAGTGTTTTGTGATTTTCACTGTCTTGCATAGATCTTCCACAACTTTTGTTAAATTTATCTCTTAATATTTCATATAGTGATGCTATCATAAATGGAATTGCTTTTAATTTTAATATCATGTTAGGTATTGGTCTATATAAATATAATATTTTACATTGGATATGTATCCTAATAATTTTAAAGAATCACTTTCTAGTCTAATAGATTTTGGATCAGTTCTTTATGGTTTTCTGTGCAGATGATCATGTTGTTCACAATTAATGGTTTTACTTTTTTCCTTTCCATGTGTCTCATTGCATTATTTTTTCTCAACTGTGATTCACTGAGTAATACTTCTAGCACAAACTTGCATAGAAATGGTAAAAGCAGATATTCTTGATTTGTTTCCAATCTTAAGGAAAATATTCAGATTTTTACAATTAAGTAGGTTATTTGCCACAGTTGCTGGTTTTTTAAGAGGCTTAATCAAGTAGGAGTTTATTATTATAATTTTTTGACATAAGACTGGAGATATGCTTCTAATTGCATTTATTTGGCTAGTTGACTGTACCAGAGATTTCAGAAATATACATATATTTTTGCACTTATTTCTCAGAAATCTAAGAGATGCCACAAAAGTATATCAGTACACATATTTTGTCTTGTTTTAAGCCATATACTTTTAAATAAATGCCCTGTATCAGGTTTGGAAATTCCATTTGGTTACTAAGTTGTTGAGACTTTTTTCTTTTAACCATAAAAGAATATTGAATTTTGAGATTGTTCTTAAAAATATCTATTGAAAAAGTCATATTGGCCTCTTTTTTAGTCACCACAGTTAGTATGGTTGATTACACGCTGAATTTCAATTATTAAACCAACCTTGCATTGCCCAGAAAAGTTCCATTTCATCAGGCTGTATCGTCATTTTTATATATTGCTGATTTCAATTAGTTAATATTTTGCTAAGGATTTTTTTTCCATGCATGTTTATAGGTTTGTAGATTTATTTTCTTAGAATGCCCCTACCCACTTATTTGTTTTGATATTCTATTAAAGTTGGCTTTATAAGTTGTAAAGTTTTTCCTTTTTGTTTCCTGAAAGTTCTTTTATGGGATTGGTATTATTTCTTCTGTAATTGTTTAGTAGAATTCTTGAGTGTTAACCATCTGGGACTGGATTTTTATTTATGGGAATATTTCCCTTTAATTCAGTTTCAGTTTATTCTTGTATGGCCTTTATAGACTGTGCCTTTCATGGAATCTGTCCATTTTATCTAAGTTGTCAATTGTATTGTTGTAAAGTTGTTTATAATTTCTATGATAACTGAGTGATATTCCTTCTGACATTTCTTGTTACTGTTAATTTGTGTTTTCTTTCCATATTTCCTGATCATACTGATTTTTTGTGTTCGTTGCTTGTTTTGAACTTTTCAAGGAAGAAGCTTTTTTTCTTCCACTGATTTTCTGTACTGCTTTATAATCTCCTATTTCAGATTTCTGCTCTTTATGATTTTTTTCCTTTTACTTTCAGTTCAATTTGTTTTTTAAAATCTTTTCTATTTTTCTTAAAATGGACGTTTAGATACTTGGTTTTAAATCTTTTTTTTTTTTTTATAATAAAGACATTTGAAACTATAGCTTTCCTCAAAGCACTGCTTTATTTTTTCCCCCTATACATTTTGTATGTTGTATCTTTCTTATCATTTAGTTAAAAATATTTTCTGCTGTCCCCTGTTATTTTGTCTTTGACCTGTAGATTTCAGTACTTTTTAAATTACTGTGATTTTGTTTTTAAAGGCCAATCACATGGTCTGCCTTTGTGAATGTACCGTGTTCGTCTGACAAATGTGCTTTCTGCAATTGTTGCATGCTCTCTTCTGTAAATATCGATTAAAAATGAAAGGGTTAAAGTGTCATTCAGCTCATCTATGAGCTTACATAATTTTGGTTTAGTTTTCTAAAAATATCCTGACAAATTCTTAAAAATACATATTAAAATATTCAGTTGCTATTATGTAAATGTCTTTTTCTCCTCTTTTCTGTTCATTTTGTTTCATATATTTTAAAGATTTCTTATTAAGCCCAAATATCTTTATGGAATGTTTTGTATTCCTGGTGAATAAATTCATTTATTATCTGCAAGTGCATCCATAGTAATACTGTTTGTCTTGAAGTCTATTTACCTGTTATTAATATGGATAATCCTATTATTCTTTTGCATTATATATCTTTTTATACCTTTTCACTTAAAAAATTAATTTATTTTAATTGGAGGCTAATTACTTTACAATATTGTGGTTATTTTTACCATACATCAACCTGTATTAGCCATGGGTGTACATGTGTCCTGCCATCCTGAACACCCTTCCTACCTCCCTCCCCACCCCATCTCTCTGGGTCATCCAAGAGCACTGGCTTTGATTGCCCTGCATCGTGCATTGAGCTTGCACTGGTCATCTATAGTAATATACATGTTTCAATGATATTCTCTCAAATCATCCCACCCTTGTCTTCTCTCGCATAGTCCAGAAGTATGTTCTTTACATCCGTGTCTGTTTTGCTGTCTTGCATATAGGGTCGTTGTTACTGTCTTTGTAAATTCCATATATATGCATTAATATACTGTATTGGTGTTTCTCTTTCTGACTTACTTCACTCTGTATAACAGGCTCCAGTTTCATCCACCTCATTAAAACTGACTCAAATGTGTTGTTTTTTTTATAGCTGAGCAATATCCCATTGTGTATATGTACCCAACTTACTTATCCATTTGTCTGCTGATGGACATCTAGGTTGATTCCATGTCCTAACTATTGTAAACAGGGCTGCAGTGAACACTGGGGTACATGTGTCTCTTCCAGTTCTGGCTTCCTTGGTGTGTATGCCTAGCAGTGGGATTGCTGGGTCATATGGCAGTTCTATTTCCAGTGTTTTAAGGAATCTCCACATATTCTCCATAGTGGCTGTACTAGTTTGCATTCCCACCAACAGTGTAAGAGGGTTCCCTTTTCTCCACACCCTTTTCAGCATTTATTTGTAGACTTTTTGATGGCAACCATTTTGACTGGCGTGAGCTGGTACCTCATTGTGGTTTTGATTTGCATTTCTCTGATAATGAGTGATGTTGAGCATCTTTTCATGTATTTATTAACATGTGTTCATCTGTATGTCTGCTTTAGAGAAATGGCTGTTTAATTCTTTGGCCCACTTTTTTATTTAGTCTTTCATTTTTCTGATATTGAACTGAATGAGCTGCTTATACATTTTGGATAGTAATTCTTTGCCAGTTGTTTTGATTGCTATTATTTTCTCCCATTCTGAAGGCTGCCTTTTCACCTTGCTTATAGTTTCCTTTGTTGTGCAAAAGCTTGTAAGTTTAATTAGGTCCCATTTGTTTATTTTTGTTTTTATTTCCATTACTCTGGGAGGTGGGTCCTAGAGGTTCTTGCTGTGATTTATGTCAGAGAGTTGAACTGTATCTTTATACTTAAAATGTATCATTTTGTGGCTGCTGTGTGCTTCATTTCTTTTTTAATGCATTTTGAGAAAGTCTGTCTTTTAATTAAAGTGTATACTAGTCCATTATCATTTCATGTAATTTTTATCACACGAATCTGTGCATATTATTTTTATTATTTTTCTGTTTGTGTCTTCTTTTTTGATTTTCTTTTTCCTTTTTATGGCTTTCTAGATTATTTAAAATGTTTTTAGAGATTTTATTTTTTGTTAAATTTTTACTGTATCGCTTTTCCTTTTCTTGCAGCTCCTGTAGGGATTCCATATAACTCTTCAATGTATTGTAGTCTGTATGGATGCATGCTAACTCGCTTCAGTTGGGTCTGACTCTTTGAGATGCTATGGACTGTAGCCAGCCAGGCTTCTCTATCCATGGGATTTTTTAGGCAAGAATACTGGGGTGGGGAACCATGCCCTTCTCTAGGGGATTTTCCAGGATCAAATCTGAATCTCTTGTCTCCTACCTTGGCAGGTAGGTTCTTTACCACAAGCACCACCTGGGAAACCCATTGTAGTCTAATAATATTTATTATTATATCACTTCATCAAAAAAGAAAGAAAGAAATCTGAAATCCATGAAGGTCAAGCTATTCTTACCTCCACCATCATTTAGTTATCAGTTCAGTTCCGTCGCTCAGTCACATCCAACTCTTTGTGACCCAAAGGACTGCAGCACACCAGGCTTCCCTGTCCCATCACCATCTCCTGGAGTTTACTCAATCTCATGTCCATTGAGTTGGTGATGCCATCCAACCATCACATCCTCTGTGTTCCCCTTCTCCTTCTGCCTTCAATCTTTCCCAGCATCAGGGTCTTTTCCATTGAGTCAGTTCTTCGCATCAGTGGCCAAAGTATTGGAGTATCAGCTTCATCAGTCCTTCCAATGAATATTCAGGACTGATCACCTTTAGGATGAACTGGTTGGACCTCCGTGCAGTCCAAGGGACTCTCAAGAGTCTTCTCCAACACCACAGTTCAAAAGCATTAATACTTTGGTGCTCAGCTTTCTTCACAGTCCAACTCTCACATCCATACATGACTACTGGAAAAAGCATAGCTTTGACTAGACAGATCTTTGTTAACAAAGTAATGTCTCTGCTTTTTAAAATGCTGTCTAGGTTGGTCATAACTTTTCTTCCAAGGAGCAAGCGTCTTTTAATTCCATGGCTGCAGCCACCATCTGCAGTGATTTTGGAGCCCAAAAAAATAAAGTCTGCCACTGTTTCCACTGTTTCCCCATCTATTTGCCATGAAGTGATGGGACCGGATGCCATGATCTTAGTTTTTTGAATGTTGGGCTTTAAGCCAGCTTTTTCACTTTCCTCTTTCACTTTTCTCTTCATCAAGGGGCTCTTGTTCCTCTTCACTTTCTGCCATAAGGATGGTGTTATATGCATATCTGAAGTTATTGATATTTCTCCCTGCAGTCTTGATTGCAGCTTGTGCTTCACCCAGTCTAGCGTTTCGCAGGATGTACTCTGCATATATGTCAAATAAGCAGGGTGGCAATACACAGCTTTGATGTACTCCTTTGCCAGTTTGGAACCAGTCTATTGTTTCATGTCTGGTTCTAACTGTTGCTTCTTGACCTGCATACACATTTCTCAGGAGGCAGGTCAGGTGGTCTGGTATTCCCATCTCTTTAAGAATTTTCCATAGTTTGTTGTGATCCCCACTGTCAGGCTTTTCTGTAGTCAATGAAGCAGAAATAGATGTTTTTCTGGAATTCTCTTGCTTTTTCGATGATCCAACAGATGTGGCAATTTGATCTCTGGTTCCTCTGCCTTTTCTAAATCCAGCTTGAACATCTGGAGGTTCTTGGTTCATGTACTGTTGAAGCCTAGCTTGGAGAATTTTGAGCATTACTTTGCTAATGTGAAATGATTGCAATTGTAAGGTAGTTTGAAATTTCTTTGACATTGCCTTTCTCTGGGACTGGAATGAAAACTGACTTGCACGTAATATGTCGTTTTTCTATATCTGCTTTCAAGACTTTTTGTTTATCTTTGTAGTTTTGTGTTTATAATTTGTATTGTTATGTGCCTAGTTGTGTTTTTCTTTTTTCTGTATATATACTACTTGTAGTTTGCTGAACTTCTTTAATAGGTAAATTTATATCTTTTACTAAATTGTGCAGTGTTTGGCAATCAACTCTTGTTATATTTAGTGCCCCTTCTTTGTCCTTCAGTCCTTTCAAGACTCTTATATGTATACTAGACCTTTAGATTTCATCTCTGAGGTCCTTAAAGCTCTCTGTTTAAAAATATTTTTCTGTTTTTCTGATTGTATAACTTCTGTTATTTTATCTTCAGATTTTCCTGTTCTTCCCTCTGTTGTCTCCAGTGTACTATGCAATGAATTGTTTTATTTCAAATATTTTATTTTCAATTCCATATTTTATTAGTTATCTTCAGTAGTTGCTTTTTTCTGAGAATTCTTTGATTTTATTTGAATATATTTTTCTTTACTTTGTGCATGGTGATAAGGACTTCATTAAATTCTGCTGATTTCAGCCTCAAGATCATTGGAGCATTGGACTTCATTATTTTCTTGAGAATAGTTTGTGTTTCTTGGTCTTTCATAGGCTGAGCCATTTTAGATATATACTGTACATTGTGAATGTTACATTGTAGAGTCTTTGAGCTTTATTATAATCCTTTGAAGTGTTATTATTTTTGTTTTTATTAACTTACTTGCTTGGATTGAACTAAAACTGTTTTGGGCTCCAGCTCAAATTTCAGTGTTATTTTTCTTTCTTCTTTGATGGGCTGTTAGTTGTTTTGTTTTGTTTTTTTAATCAGGAGCCTCAAGCCTAGAGTTGAAAAAAGAACAAAACTTCTGCTGGGTATTTTTTAAAGTTTCTGCTTTTTAAAAACTTGTGCTTTTAAAACTTCAAAATACCTCAAATTCTTTTTTACTCAATTTATATAATGTTTATTTATTTTATAGTGTTTCCATGAGACTTCAATTCTATATTATTAGCCATTTAAGTAACATTATAATAACAATTAAAATTTTTCTAATTTGTATTATTGGTTTTATATATTGACTCTTTTTTTTTTTCTTTATCTGTAATAGTTTTTAAAACTCTTATTTTGCCCTTGGGGGTTTTGCTAATAAACTGTTTAAACTTTCAACTTTTGTTGTTTAACATTTTTTTTTAAATGTTTTATGCTGTAAATTGGAAGAAATCCATGTGGATTTAGAAGTAGACTTCCATCTCACTTAGTAAGGGGGATTTGTATACGTTTGTTTTATTTGACTTTCTCCTTAATAAATGCATCCTATATATAACACCCATACCCGGCCATCTTCATCTCATTCTTGCAAATATGAGCTCTAAAATTGTAACCAGAGACCTCAAATCTTCACTCATCTTCAGATATATTAATAATAATCATAATAAAAGTAATGTTTAATATGTGATTATTATGTGAACTAAGGGAAGTCACCATTATGGATTTTATTTGAAGGTTTTCTCTTTGAATGCAGAGAAAACAGTATTTTCTTAATTAATACCCAGGTTCAGTGCAGTTCAGTCGTTCAGTCATGTCCAACTCTTTGTGACCCCATGAACCACAGCACACCAGGCCTCCCTGTCCATCACCAATCCCGGAGTTCACCTAAACCCATGTCAATCGAGTCAGTGATGCCATCCAACCACCTCATCCTCTGTCATCCCCTTCTCCTCCTGCCCTCAATCTTTCCCAGGTTCACGGTCTTTTCCAATGAGTCAGCCCTTCTCATCAGGTGGTCAAAATACTGGAGTTTCAGCTTCAACATCAGTCTTTCCAATGAACACCCAGGAACGATTTCCCTTAGGATGGACTGGTTGGATCTGCTTACAGTCCAAGGGAACTCTCAAGAGTCTTCTCCAACACCACAGTTCAAAAGCATCAATTCTTCTGCTCTTCAGCTCTCTTTATAGTCCAACTCTCACATCCATACATGACCACTGGAAAAACCATAGCCTTGACTAGACGGCCTTTGTTGGCAAAGTAATGTTTCTGTTTCTTAATATGCTATCTAGGTTGGTCATAACTTTCCTTCCAGGGAGTAAGCATATTTTAATTTCTTGGCTGCAATCACCATCTGCAGTGATTTTGGAGCCCAGAAAAATAAAGTCAGCCACTGTTTCTACTGTTTCCCCATCTATTTGCCATGAAGTGATGGGACCAGATGCCATGATCTTCGTTTTTTGAATGTTGAGCTTTAAGCCAACTTTTGTACTCTCCTCTTTCACTTCCATCAAGAGGCTCTTTAGTTCTTCTTCACTTTCTCCCATAATGGTGGTGTCATCTGCATATCTGAGGTTATTGATATTTCTCCTAGCAGTCTTGATTCCAGCTTGTGCTTCCTTCAGCCCAGCATTTCTCATGATATACTCTGCATATAAATTAAATAAGCAGGGTGACAATATACAGCCTTGACATACTCCTTTTCCTATTTGGAACCAGTCTGTTGTTCCATGTCCAGTTCTGACTGTTGCTTCCTGATCTGCATACAGGTTTCTCAAGAGGCAGGTCAGTGTCTGGTATGCCCATCTCTTTCAGAATTTTCCACAGTTTGTTGTGATCCACACAGTCAAAGGCTTTTGCTTAGTAAATAGAGCAGAAATAGATGTTTTTCTGGAACTCTCTTGTTTTGTCGATGATCCATCGGATGATGGCAATTTGATCTCTGGTTCCTCTGCCTTTTCTAAAACCAGCTTGAACATCTGGAAGTTCACGATTCATGTATTGCTGAAGGCTGGCTTGGAGAAATTTGAGCATTACTTTGCTAGAGTGTGAGATGAGTGCAATTGCGCAGTAGTTTGAACACTTTTGGCATTGCCTTTTTGGAAACTGATCAATGAGGAGAATCATTATCTGGATATATTTATTATCAGTGAATTGCAGTCATAATTTCTTTTATAGTTACCTAGCTAGTGTTCTTGCCTGGAGAATCCCAGGGACGGGGGAGCCTGGTAAGAGGCCGTCTATGGGGTCGCACAGAGTTGGACACGATTGAGGCGACTTAGCAGCAGCAGCAGCAGCAGCTAGAAATGACTCAAGGATTGAGATCCTGCCACAGGCTCTACTTTCTTTTTATCTGATATAGAATCTAAAACTGTGCCTTGCTTCTGATACTCTGCTAGTAGATCAGTGGGTTGATGATGGTTTTTTGTCTACATAGATGTTTTCTGTCTATACTATCAGAAGATAATTTGATTACAAAGGTATTGAATGATCTTCTGGATAAACAGAATCTATATTGAACCTAACTCCACTCTATTATTGTTAGAACAGCCATCTTTGGTATAAAGTGGTGATTGAGATTTTAGTTAGTTTTACATGCAACTCCTTTTTCTTTATACTTGGTACAAAAAACCCAGACACATTTTCTTAGTTACAGAATACGTATTTTGCCTTCCATTTAACTTGACTATGTAATTAACTTTTCCTGGATCCTATGGCAGGGTCTTCCTTGTCTCTGGATAGCAATTAAGAAATATTGTATCCCTTCTTTTTGTAGCACCTACCTTATTTATGATAGCTGTACATGTATCGTATCTTTCCTTTGAAATGTCTTTCCTTGTCACAGTTTGGTGTTGCTTCAGCCGTACTTATTTTTACTCTTTCTCTTTTACCCTTTCCTTTTTACTCCTCAATTTCCCCTCCTAATTTACAATGAATTCCAATAAATTTTGTTTTCATTACCTAATTAATTACCTTTCTGCCATTTTGTTATTTCTCCATGTTGCAGATTCTGGCTGTAAAATTAATTGTTTCACTCTGATTTCAAAGTTCACAATTCTATACTCTTTTTTACTAGACAGATCTCTCTATGCTTTTGTTTTCATCTCCTCTCAACTTCCATGGATTTTATGCTACCAGTTATCCTTGGATTTTTATATTTTCATGCCTCTTCTTATATTTCTTCCTAAAAGGATTCTGATCTCTCTGTTGAGAATAGAGACCATATGTTTGTCATTCTATGTTCATTAATCGGTCCTTTATTGATCGCCTATGGTATGTCTGTATTATTTTGAGTATCCAGATACAAAGATATAGTTCTTGTCTTTGCTTGTGTAGGATATGTACTCTTTCATCCTTCATCTTTACCACTGTTCAGTCCTTAACACTTTGCAATAAAGAGCAAATTACTGAATTGCCATCAACTATTTAAGTAGTCTATAATTAGGTGCACTTTCACTTAAAATTTTTGTCATGCTGTGTAGCAAATTTTGATTTAACACAACGTTTGAGCTAAAGTAAGCTTCCTACTTTATTGAAATTGTAATATTATTTTATTTAATTTTTTTAGCCCATAACTGTCACTGCTTGCAGTCCCTCAGTACTTATCTTAACCTGGCAATTGAGACAGTTGTAAAATGTCTTGGTAATTGCTCATCTGTAGCAGTACTCACAAAGTTCTTAGAACAGTTTTTCATAAATTTTAATGTACATTTAAATTACTTGAAGATTCTGTCACAAGAAGTTTTTGGTTCAGAAAGTCTTGGGTGGGCCTGGGTTTCTGTATTATGGGCTTCAAAATAATGCCTGCTGGTTCGAGAAGTTTCAATAGCAGACTTCTAGAGTATTTTGGGATACTGGGGACAGATAAAGTTTAGATCAATAAATAATTTCCCATTTGATACAAATAAAAATGTAATTTTATGTAAGCATACAAAGTATTGAAATTTATATTCATCAAGAAGGCAGCATATACTGCAGGTCAGTCAGTCAGTTAGTTCAGTCTCTCAGTCGTGTCTGACTCCTTGGGCCTCCCTGTCCATCACCAACTCCCGGAGTTCACTCAAACTCATGTCCATCGAGTCAGTGATGCCATCCAGCCATCTCATTCTCTGTCGTCCCCTTCTCCTCCTGCCCGCAATCCCTCCCAACCTCAGAATCTTTTCCAGTGAGTCAACTCTTCGCATGAGGTGGCCAAAGTATTGGAGTTTCAGCTTTAGCAGCAGTCCTTCCAATGAACACCCAGGACTGGCCTCCTTTAGAATGGACTGGTTGGATCTCCTTGCAGTCCAAGGGACTCTCAAGAGTCTTCTCCAGCACCACAGTTCAAAAGCATCAATTCTTCGGCAGTCAGCTTTCTTTACAGTCCAACTCTAACATCCATACATGACCACGGGAAAAAACATAGCCTTGACTCGATGGACCTTGGTTGGCAAAGTAATGTCTCTGCTTTTTAGAACAGGGCTCAATTGAAGATATATACAAATGTACTAAATTTTATTTTTCTTTATTTTGCTGAAAATTGGAACCAATTAGTTAATAGATATCAAATAAATGAATACTTTTAACCAAACATAGAAAAATCTGTGATGCATTGAAATTGCGAGCAGTGGAGAGATTAGCTATGTGGATTCTGCAGTCAGGGCCACACTATTTAGCCATTCGGATGTTATTGCATCACAATTGCAAGAGACGTTTTGGTTGTGAGTTGGAAATATGAACATAAATGTGGCTGGCAGAGGAAAGAATAAAAGATTTTTCTTTGTGATAATAGGTAAAAATAGATTGATATAGCTATTAATATTACTCATATTTAAGCAGAATATATACTTAGAGTAAGGGTTAAAGAAATATGATTTCTTGTTTTAACTAGATGTCTTTTAATCTTTATTAATTACTAAATCCCTTCCTAATCCAACACTGAGATTTTGAAGTACTGGGGCTTCTGTTACTCCACCAGCAGTTTTTTTTTTTTTTTTTCCTTTTTCTCATCTTTTCTTGTTTTTTCATCGTTTTTAGTAAACAGTACCAAGTACTTCCAAAATAGCAGAAAAAGAAAGTTACACAGTGCTTTGAGGGCACTGCTGCTGCTGCTGCTCCTGCGTCACTTCAGTCGTGTCCGACTCTGTGTGACCCCATAGACGGAAGCCCACCAGGGTCCCCCGTCCCTGGGATTGAGGGCACTGTTCTCCATTAAATACATTTTCTCTAGACAAAGGATTTTTGTTTTCTGACTTTGTCATTGTTCCCTCAGAAAGCCTTATTTATGATCTCTCCTTGTCTCTATTTCTTGCTATACTGTGAGTGTCATGAAGGTTCTTATTTTCTTGCTGTACTGTGAGTTTCATGGAGGTTCTTGTTTATTCCAACATCAATTACAAAACTTGATTTGTGTTGGACACCAAAGACAATATCTGTTGCATTTCAGTGATAAATTAATGAGTATGTACCCACCTTCCCAGCTGACATCCTCCAGGTTTAACTCTTCCAGTTAGATATTTCAGAGTTGTGAACAGGAAATAAGATGACTTCAGAAGTCTAGTAATAATTATTTTGTAAGAACCTAGAAAATGTTAAAAATATGCAAGCAAATAAAAACAAAACCCAAAGTCCAAAATTGGAGGGGACTTTCCCCACCTACTTCTCTCACTTAGAAGCTTTCCTTTATCATATGACAATAGTGCCGTTTCCTGTATGCTATTTATTTTACCACTATAATTAGTGACTTTCAATGTTAGATTTTGTCCAGCTTTGAGAGATGTGAAAAAAATTTGAATGGAAGACAGTTATTAAAATATTAGTTTTTTATGTTAAATGCATAGAAAAAAATTCTCAAATTAGTGTAAAGTATAGATATAGTTTATACAATTTTATCAGAAGAAAGTTGGCTTCCCCCTGGCTCATTAATTAAATGCTGAACAATCCTTAAAGACTATTGATTGGAAGAGTTAAATGTTAACTGTTAGCATTTATGTTAAATGCTAGCCTACCCAGGGCACCCTCATGGCTTAGGAGAGTCTGGCCTGCTGCAGTCCATGGGGTCGCAAAGAGCAGATATGTCTTAGTGACTGAACAAGAACTGCCCAGGGTACCCTCACGCCTTAGTAGAGTCATAGCCCTGTAATAATAAGACCGTGAATCTGAGTACCCCCAGTTTGCAAGTCCATGACAGATGGCACCATTGTATCCTTTCATTAATTCTTGATTTAATAATACCTGTCATGACCTAGACTTTGAGGTTGCCAGACACTTATTGACTTTATATTTTAACTCATACTGTAATAATTTTTCTACAAATATTTTTGCAAGTTGAAACTTTTCCAGAGATAAGTCGTTCAGTTCGACAGGAATCAAACTCTGTTATCAAGAGTGGATTTCTGTTCTTCAGTGTTCAGAAGTGATTATTAATTTTTTTAGCCATAAACATTAAGCTTGTCCTTGGCAATTTTCCTGGAGACTTGGGAGGAGAGGATCTTATGTCTCAAAATCTCTTAAAGTATATAAATAAATCTCCAGATCTAAAGGGGGTAATTTCAATGAGATGTGATACCTTTATTTGTGTGTGAACTCTTAAATGACACAAATTAAGTTGATTTGAGGTTTGTGCCATGTCACGTCATGTATTTAATAAATGCTTCCAGGGAATATGAACTACTACTCTGATGTTACTACAATTCTTGGTTTTTCACAAGAGGGCTATAAGCTTTTCTAGCTAATATTTTTTCATGTGCCCACATATGTTTCAAGTATAGTGTGTGTGTGTGTTGCCAAATATTTAAGTTTATTCTTCCGTTCCGTTCTGTCGCTCAGTCGTGACCGACTCTTTGCGACCCCGTGGACTGTAGCCTACCAGGCTTCTCCGTCCATGGGATTCTCCAGGCAAGAATACTGGAGTGGGTTACCGTTTCCTTCTCTTACTGAACAATATATGGTGTTTTTGTTTTTTCTATGAAATAAGTCACCTGCAGGAGGGGTATTAATAATTTGCTACAGAGTATAAATACTAAGTGTAGAATAACTGGGAAAGAGAAATAGCAAATGCCACACATCACTGAATTTTAATCTACATCCTCTCCCGTGGCAGTACTTATAAGTTCTTACGTGACCTTCACAGAGAGGTTTCATGTTAAAACATTTAGGGGAAGCAGTGAGCAGGTGAGCAGCAGAAGCTAAAATGCACTTCAAGTCTTACAGCCTACTTATATTTGACTTACTGTTTGCTGTAGTTATATAAACTAAAACTGAATTATACATGATTACATTATATTTAGTAATTATATATAATTTTATAGACCTTTTATAATTTATGAAGCTTGTGTATAGTATCTCCTTTTTTCCCACAATTAACATGCAAGAAAATATGGATGTTTGTATATATACATTGTATATATGTATAATATAATTATATGTACATATTATATTTATAAAAATAACCCTATTTACAATGAGAGAATTGACACTTAAGGACCTCAAATGACTAGCCTGAAGCTTCATAGCTATTAAGGCCTTTACACAACAACTTGGATACTTAAAATCTTGGTTAAAGCCTACTTAAGTAAATATATAAGAATTAAGCAATGTGGCAATGAATAGAACAAATCTAATAGCAAATATTTTCTGAGTGCCTACTGTGTGCAAAGCATTGAACCTCATTTTCTCTTTGCTTAGTGGCACTTTCTAAACTCCTTGGCTGTTTTATAGATGCATTTTCCATCATTATAAAGGCATGACCCTCTCCTGGGCTTCAAGCCAAATACTGAACAGCATGAGATAATGTGCAAAGGCTTATTCTTGTCATCTGATAATTTATAAAAGCAAAATTGCCCATGAGAAAGATTTTTATAAATATGCTTTACATAAAAATGTGTAAAATATTTTACTTTTTGAATTAAACCATTTGTCTTCACTTATATTTTAAGATTGTTGATCAATTTGTCCTACTTAGTTGTTACAGAAGCAGACATTCCTAGTGCATGCCGTTCTCCCTGGGAACACTTGTCACTTTGTAGGAACCACATTATCTTTTTGAGGCCACCCGGGGATAGTTTATTAATTTGTTGGTTTACCAGTCTCTAATTATGCTGAAATACTTAACGCCATTTCCAAAGGTGCTACATAGAACAGCACTGTAAATCTGATACTTGGTAATTTTCACTTTATGATATCTTTCCATGGGAAATTCTGAATGTGTATCTAGAAGGCAGTCTTGGCTGGGGTTCTTTTTCCTTCACTTATTATTCCCCATTGAAGACAATTTGTTTCCTTTGCTCACTGAAGAGAAGAAATAACACACAAAAGTTATTGGCAGCAAAACAGGAAAATAGCAACATCAGAAACGTGATAATTAGGAGGCCTATAATGGTGCATATGTGTTGTAAACTGCCAATTAGTCTTGATTATAAGAAATGTAGTTGACTTCAGTTACTGATAATTCCTCTTCTAGAAGATACTGACAACCATCAGTGGTCAGTGCAGTTTCTAATTTGGCTTTTGTTTCACTGGACCACTGTGGGCAATCCTTTTAACTTCAGAATTATCATCTGGAGACTACAGGGAATGTATAATCCATATATTTGTTTATTCATACATAATATAGAACATATTTATACAGCACTTGCTGAATTCATGAAGAAACATGTGAAACCTATTCCAAGACTTTTAAACTGATAGCTCATAAGTGTGCTTCTTTTCCAGAAATAGTGTTTTGATTTCCTTTACATCAAATTTATTTCAAACTTTTTTTCCATCAGCTTCAATAACTCAAAATATAGCCTAGAAAGAGAAAAAACTGTAGCTTGTAAAATGCATATCTTGTGGTTCAAATGTTCCAATAGTATGAGGACCCTTGAAATCTCTTGACCTCACATTCATTCTCCACACTAGTCTGCTGCCATTCTCAGCCCAAGGTTAAAAAAGACCTGTTTACATCCAAGTTTCCCTGTCTTCTTTTCTCACTCACTCTTCAAACCACTCCAGTCCGGCTTCACATCAACTCTGCACCAAAATACATTTTATCAAATAACATCTTTCAGTCCTCTTTATTGTTGATCTCTCAGCAGCATTTGACCTCACTGGCTACTTTCTTTTTTCCTCATCTTTTCTTCCTATCATTCTCATTTCTTCTTTCAGAATTCGCTGCAGGCTTGTCTCCTCAAATATGACCATTTAATGTCAGAGTTTCTCAAAACCAATAACTCCTGGATGTAAACGGATGAGGCCCCAATTCTGAACAGCAGGCTCAGAGATTCAAGAGCCAGCTTGATATTTCCACTTCAGAGACATCTCATACATGTTTCCAGATTAACATGTCTGTAACTAAATAAAGTATACCTTTCTTCTCCCCTCTCACATACACACACACACACCCCACATGCACTACACACACACACACACACACACTCCTTCATAGCTAGCATTCCTCTTGTGTTCTGTCTCAGTAAATGGTGCACTTCTTCAACCACTGCTTGAGTCAGAAAATAGGAAAATATGCTGGACATCTGTCTTTTTTCATCTTCTTTATCTTAGTTATAAATTTTAATTTCCAAATCTTCCTTGATTTGCCTATTTCCAGTTTTCATTGTTACAACCTCAGTTCAAGTGACTTACATTTCTTGCCTGGGTTAAAATCTGCAGTGGTTGATGCTCACTGAACTCTCTGCATTAATCTAGCCACTGCATTGCAGCCAAAGTGAACTTTTGAAAACAGAGATCTATCATGTCACTGCCTTACTTAAAACTCTATGTTGTTTTAATGCAATTTAATTATATATTACAGTTCTTAGGGTAATGATCAAGTGTTTAATATATCCCAAGAAGCCCTACAGAACGTAATCCCTGCTGCCTCTCCAGCTTTACTATGCGTCACTCTTCTCGTAAGTGCCTTTCAGTGTTTCAGGTTTCTTTCTGTCTCAGGACTTTGAGATCCTCCATTCCTTCCATTATGACAACTTTCTGCACCCACTGAACCCTGTCTCATCTTCCTTCACCCAGTGAATAATGATGTATTCTTTAAAGCTCAGTGAAAGTGTTTGTTCCTCAGAAGCCTTCCTGACCATTCAGAATCCTCTTGTTTTAAAGTCTTTTTTGGCTCTCTATTCTTCTCTGTTATTGAATCTACCACAATTATTAAATAATCGCTTAGTTGACTACTTGTTTTGGCCTTCCCAGGTGGCACTGGGTGGTAAAGAGCCCGCCTGCCTATGCAGGAGACCTAAGAGATACGGGTTTGATCCCTGGGTTGGGAAGATCCCCTGGAGGAGGGCATGACAGACCACTTAAGTATTCTTGCCTGGAGAATCCCCAAGGACAGAGGAGCCTGGCGAGCCAAGTCCACAGTCTCAAAGAGTTGGTCATGATTGAAGCATCTTAGTATGCACACAACTGCTTGTTTGAAGTTTTTCTCACCTGCTATAATGTATGCTCCATGGGAGAACAAACTATTTATTTTGCTCAGTGCTGCACAATGCTGAAATATTACCTTGCCATTAAAGCAGTTTTATGTGTATGTATGTAATGAATGATCAGATGAACAAGTAATAATTTAAAAGATAAAACCAGTGACACATAGTAGGAGCTTAATAAATGTTTATAAGTAAATCAAAGTATATAATTTTTAAAAGGTACTATTTTTGCTTAAATAAAGAATGCTTCTGGGGGACAGATAGACAACCAGAAGGACTAAGGGTGGGGGTGAGTAGTTCCTAAAAGATTGTTGGAGTGTCAGAAGAAAGAGGAAAGGATCTGAGCTGACCAAACAAAAAACCCAGAAATTTCCATTATGGGGTATGTGGAAGAAGTCAGAAACCTGACCCTGATTACCTCAGATGCTGCTGTTGCATTCAGCCCCAGGATCTTGGCAACCTGCAGGAAAGGAGGTGTCAGAGTCAAATGTAAAAGGAGAACCAAATTAGGAGTGGAAAGGCACATGAAAGAAGTAACTACAGCAACTGCAAGTTACTAAATGCCTGTTGCAGGCTGTAAAGATGATTAAGACTGATGCTGCTTCAAGAATACCAAAGTTTTGACTAAGTATTGCATTGTATTCAAATGCCCACCTGGGCTTGATACTTAATACAAATGACTGAAGTGGCCTAAGAGGCAAACTGGGGTGACCCCTCCTGAGTTCCAGCTTACTGTTTTTATCTGGACCCAGTATTTCCAAGAGAAGCCAAAAATTCATGATTTAAATGATTTTATATTTTTTATATGAAACAAATGTTTGGGCTAAGCAAAATTCACTTGTACACTGGATTTAGCTCGTAGGGTACCAGACTGAGATCTCTGGTTTCAACAATAAGACAAGTAGGGAGAGTAGATGTGTGTGCTCACTCAGGTCTGACTCTTTGTGAATCCATGGACTGTAACCCGCCAGGCTCCTTTGTCCAAGGGATTCTCCAGGCAAGAATACTGGAGTGGGATGCCATTTCCTCCTCCAGGGGATCTTCCTGACCCAGGGATTAAACCTGCCTTTCCTCTATCTCTTGCATTGGCAGGCAGATTCTTTACCACTGAGTCACCAACTCCCTAGGACAATAGGAATTAGACTATAATTACCATATGAGGAGTACATTTAAAGTATTTATTTAAATAAGTCAGAGATAATTTCCAGCTGAAGCATTAGAGAAGATTTTGTGGAGAAAATCACCTTTGAGTTTATTTTATCAAAATGCTTCAGCTTTGTAGCCTCTATGATAGGAAGGAATGCTGATTCAGTTGTAGGAAATAGTAGGTGCTAAGAAACTCCAATACTTTGGCCACCTCATGCGACAAGCTGACTCACTGGAGAAGACTCTGATGCTGGGAGGGATTGGGGGCGGGAGGAGAAGGGGATGACAGAATGAGATGGCTGGATGGCATCACCAACTCGATGGAGGTGAGTTTGAGTGAACTCCGGGAGTTGGTGATGGACAGGGAGGCCTGGCGTGCTGCGATTCATGGGGTCGCAAAGAATCGGACACGACTGAGTGACTGAACTGAACTGAACTGAAGACCTTCAATGGGAAATCATAGGTCAAGGTCTGGGACCTCTGAGACCCCATGGACTGTAGCCCACCCGTCTCCTCTATGCATGGGATTTTTCCAGCAAGAATACTGGAGTGGGTTCAGTTCAGTTGCTCAGTCGTGTCTGACTCTTTGCAACCCCGTGCACTGCAGCACACCAGGCTTCTCTGTCCATCACCAACTCCTGGAGTTTACTCAAAGTCATGTCCATTGAGTCGGTAAAGCCATCCAACCATCTCATCTTCTGTCGTCCCCTTCTCCTGCCCTCAATCTTTCCCAGCATCAGGGTCGTTTCAAATGAGTCAATTCTTTGCATCAGGTGCTGTTCCCTTCTTCAGGGGATTTTCCCAACCCAGGTATTGAAGCACACTTCTCATATTGCAGGCAGATTTTTTACTGTCTGAGCCACCAGAGAAGACCCGAGTTACACCTACTTTGGTTTTTTGGTTGTTTGTTTCATTTTGGTTTGTTTTTTAGTTTCTTAACCAAAAGTAAATTTATTGCAACTATAGTCAGCAGGAAAAAAAAAAAAGAATGCTCCTGATAAATATTGAAAGCTGGCCAGATTATTAAGTATACCTTTTATTATTAAAATGATGTTTGTTATTTTTTGTTTTGGCAAATGAATTTTTCTGTGCTTTTGAAGCATACAGTTCAAAGAAGAGAGCACAGAATGCTTGAATGTCAATGTCCTAAAGCTGAGAGTTACCATTTTATAGCTAGGAAGATTTTTTGTTATTTTTTTTTTTCTTGCAAGAATCTATACATTTCAGATTTTAACAAAATGGGGTTGAATAAATTTTCTGCTACTCTTACATTTAATTCACTTTGTCAGCATATTATTCCAGATATTTAAATTAAAATCCCAAGACTTTATTGATAGATTCAGTATCCTCTGCTAAATTATAGCATTTCCTTTAATTATGAATTTAAGCACTATAAACCCTAGAAGTAGGTCTAATTGTGACATCATTACCTATAAAAATTAAAAACTTTTCCCATATTATAATTGCGGCAGGCATCTCAAATATCATTTTAAGTAATCTCTACTTTGAAATCATTGGTAGTTGCATTTTGTTACTTAATGCTCTAATAGACATATAAAATGTTACCTTACAAATTTGATTCATTTAAAATATTGATGACTCTATATTCCGTTCTGTTCAGTTCCGTCGCTCAGTCGTGTCCGACTCTATGCGACCCCGTGGACTGTAGCCTACCAGGCTTCTCCGTCCATGGGATTCTCCAGGCAAGAATACTGGAGTGGGTTACCGTTTCCTTCTCCAGGGGATCTTCCCGACCCAGGGATCGAACCGGGGTCTCTCACATGACTATATATTGGTTACTTTGAAATTCTGTGGGTTTTGGAATAAAATAGAAAGCCCAGAGATAAATCCATGCACCTATGGACACCTTAACTTTGACAAGGGAGGCAAGAATATTCAATGGAGAAAAGGCAATCTTTTTAACAAGTGGTGCTGGGAAAACTGGTCAACCACTTGTAAAAGAATGAAACTAGAACACTCCCTAACACCATACACAAAAATAAACTCAAAATGGATTAGAGAGCTAAATGTAAGACCAGAAACTACAAAACTCCTAGAGGAGAACATGGGCAAAACACTCTCCGACATAAATCACAGCAGCATCCTCCATGACCCACCTCCCAGAATATTGGAAATAAAAGCAAAAATAAACAAATGGGACCTAATTAAAATTAAAGCTTCTGCACA
This sequence comes from Moschus berezovskii, assembly GCF_049115385.1. Taxonomy (NCBI): domain Eukaryota; kingdom Metazoa; phylum Chordata; class Mammalia; order Artiodactyla; family Moschidae; genus Moschus; species Moschus berezovskii. The sequence continues at coordinate 116,451,598 of NC_142460.1, read as the reverse complement.
GCAAAGGAAACTATAAGCAAGGTGAAAAGACAGCCTTCAGAATGGGAGAAAATAATAGCAAATGAAGCAACTGACAAAGGATTAATCTCAAAAATATACAAGCAACTCCTGCAGCTCAATTCCAGAAAAATAAACAACCCAATCAAAAAATGGGCCAAAGAACTAAACAGACATTTCTCCAAAGAAGACATACAGATGGCTAACAAACACCTGAAAAGATGCTCAACATCACTCATAATTAGAGAAATGCAAATCAAAACCACAATGAGGTACCATTTCACGCCAGTCAGAATGGCTGCTATCCAAACGTCTACAAGCAATAAATGCTGGAGGGGGTGTGGAGAAAAGGGAGCCCTCTTTCACTCTTGGTGGGAATGCAAACTAGTACAACCACTATGGAGAACAGTGTGGAGATTCCTTAAAAAACTGGAAATAGAACTGCCATATGATCCAGCAATCGCACTCCTGGGCATACACACCGGGGAAACCAGAATTTAAAGAGACACATGTACTCCAGTGGTCATCGCAGCACTGTTTATAATAGCCAGGACATGGAAGCAACCTAGATGTCCATCCACAGACGAATGGATAAGAAAGCTGTGGTACATTTACACAATGGAGTATTACTCAGCAATTAAAAAGAATGCATTTGAATCAGTTCTAATGAGGTGGATGAAACTGGAGCCTATTATACGGAGTGAAGTAGGCCAGAAAGATAAACACCAATACAGTATACTAAGGCATATATATGGAATTTAGAAAGATGGTAACGACAACCCTGTATGCAAGACAGCAAAAGAGACACAGATGTATAGAATAGTCTTTTGGACTCGGTGGGAGAGGGCGAGGGTGGGATGATTTGGGAGAATGGCATTGAAACATGTATATTATCATATGTGAACCGAATCGCTGATCCAGGTTCAATGCGTGATACAGGATGCTCGGGGCTGGTGTACTGGGATGAACCGGAGGGATGGGATGGGGAGGGAGGTGGGAGGGGGCTTCAAGATGGGGAACACATGTACACCCGGGGCAGATTCATGTCAATGTATGGCAAAACCAATACAATAATGTAAAAATAATAATAATAAATACAAAAAAATAAAATAAAATGAATTTTGAAACATTCTGGGAATAAGAATTTATCTTTTACCTGATTTCCAAGGATTCCATATTATAAAATGGTAAAGGACTGCTGCATTATTCTATTTTTAAAGTTATGTCATTCATTGCATTTGGAGTCCATTCAGAAAAAAAAATTTTCAGAAGGAAACTGCAACCTTCAAGGGAAGGGTCAAAATTAAAACAGAACGCAGCAGATCCTACATTCAGATTTAGTTGTTAAAACTTTGGTTTTTTTCACTGTTTTGTAAATTCCTTGCTTTAACACATAATATGTTCTTTTCCATCCCTCTCTGTTTTGTATCCAGATTCTACTCATTTCAGGTTGTAATTGAGATTTTGAAGTAGAGCTGAACACTTGCTACTTCACACTTCTCTGCAGGGAAGTCATTCTTTTGGGCTAAATTTTTCTCTTCCACCATAGGTAATAAATACATGTTTGCTGATGATGAGAAAGAATTAACCTCAGGCTCACTCTATTCTGGGCTCCATAAACCTATGGTTCGGAATGAAAGGAGACTGCAAGAAGCATTCTTATTATTTTGTCCCACTGAAGGTGGAGGAGTTGGTTGAGGAATCTTTTCATGGTTGATAAGGGACCATCAGATACATTCAATTAAAACTTTTAGAAAATGGGGGCACAGTACATTTCTGTTTTTAACTAGGATTTGTAGTTGTTTGAAATTTTCATTTCTTATGGTCATTATTATCCCCTAATATGAGATAATATATTTGAACCCTGTGATTGCTATTGAGAATATAGTCACACTCAGTATTTCCACTGTGCAATAATGCCTTTAAACAAACTAGCAATAGACTGTTTTACTGAATTTTTTTATGTGATTGTGATTGTTGACTTGTTTTTATAAATGTAGACATTTTGTTTCGTGTTATTTTATTGATGAAATTACTTCTTAATGCATTACATCTTTCCTTGCTTTCTTAAAGTGTGTTTGTTGATGTGGTATACACATCCACATCCACAGACACCAGCTTTCCTGCATTCTAAAAATTATTTTATTGTGACCATAAGTATTGCATTCTGTTAATTATGACCTCCTTTTCCTGCTGCTGCTGCTAAGTCGCTTCAGTCGTGTCCAACTCTGTGCGACCCCATAGACGGCAGCCCACCAGGCTCCCCCGTTCCTGGGATTCTCCAGGCAAGAATACTGGAGTGGGTTGCCATTTCCTTCTCCCACTTTTCCTGAGATTTTCGGATAACCTATAATGAGAGTAAACTGTTGGTATCTGGAAGGACACTGGCTTGAAGCAACACATCTGGGCTTGATTTCTAGCTCTTTTGTTCAACAGTTTTGTCACCATGGACAATTTATTTACCCACAGCCCAGCTTGCTGCTGCTAAGTCACTTCAGTCATGTCCGACTCTGTGCGACTCCACAGACGGAAGCCCACCAGGCTCCCCCGTCCCTGGGATTCTCCAGGCAAGAACAGTGGAGTGGGTTGCCTACTCACCTATAAAAAGAGGATATTAATACTACCTCAGTAATCAAATGAAATAGGAGCTGTTCATTGAGAGGTACACATCTGGTACCTAATAAATGGTAGTGACAGTATTAGTGTGTTGTAAAAATTCTGCCTTCAGGACGACTGAATCTTTTGTGCTTTTTTTCCTGTATGAAAGATCTGTTAGAGTGCTCTTCTGTCTACTTTTAGTGGACGTAAAGTATATCTCTAGCATATCTGCTGAAAGAGTAATTGTTGTACCTTGTAGCACCTTCCTTATTATTGCCTTGTTTTTTTTCCTTCTTCGCCTTGTAATTTTGGTTCATAATTTTTAGTGTTACGATTTGCAGTGCTTTCATTTCATAGACAGGGTTAGCCAGTGCACATGCTTTTTCAGTGTGATCAATGAACTAATGAATTATTCTTTTAAGCATGCGATTATTTTTTTCTCACAAATCCTATGTTCTTTTTGGGTGGTTTTATGTTGTTCAGAGGCTTTTCTTCTTCTTTTCTTTTTTATCTCTTTTGAGATGATGGGAACTACCATGGATAAACAAATGTAGTCTGGGGCTGCTTTCCTGTGTGATCTTCAATGTCCCCTCAGCTCTGCAAGTCATACATCTGGGGGACGTCACTACTTCTACTGTCCCTCTCTTCCTATTATGCTAGAGCTTTGGGGCATTTGTCAGTCTCCTGTGTTGTGTAACCTACTCTTCTTGTCCTGTTAATTAAGAGAGAAGCCCATGGGTATATAGCTTGCTCCCCCAGGTATACAGTTCTCCAATCATATGAAACTGTTTTCTCCAAGGCATATAGCAGCCATAGGGTGACATTGAGGGAGGCAGGTTGGGTCCTGGTGGGGCTGAGTACAACACATTTGACACCCCGGTCTTGCTCCTCCACGTCAACCAGCCCATCTCCATTATGTGTCTTCTTACTCATTTTCTCACAATTTTCCTTGAGAGTCTTGCCATCTTCCTGATATTCTGATGTCATAATTCCACATCCTAAGTCCATCAGAAAGATTGTGTTTCTGAAATAGCTTCAAATTTCTTTTCTGTGGGGCCCATATTTAAGAATGTTGAAGACAGGAAGTTAATATTAGCTAATAAAAGGTTTTCTTCCCTTTCTTCCCCACCACCCCAAACAAAGTAAAACTCGAATTCAACCTTCAGCTCTAGCTGAGTTAAAACTTGCTGTTACAAAAATAAGTTTGACAAATCTTGATGTTTTCAACATTTAGATATTTTGAAGAAAGATTTAAAAACTCATTTTCATCACATGTGAAACTTTCACTGTACATTTTTCCTATTACTCTCTTTATGAATTTGCATTTTGAAGTCAAATTTTTGCAGTCAAAAATGTGCTTAAATTATAAATAGTATTTCTATAGTCATGAATTTTTCTTTTCAGTAGCAAGCAAAATTCAGGATATCATAGCAGTGTAATAGCAGTTCTAAACATTTTAGGTAAATTTGTGCACTTGGGAATTGTACCTTGCATGAAAGTATAAGGTTCGTGTGGTAGTACCTTATTGAATTTTAAAAATACTATGAAAAAAACACTGTGGTGTAGTTTACTTTTTTCCGAATCATGAATTGATTGTATTGAGGTGTTTTTCATCTCAAGTTACTCTTAGAAAGAATGGATTTGCTTTAAAAACACTACTGTAAATCTAACTTCAATGTTCAAATGATCCATAATGTGAAGGAGATAAGCACATGGAGGATGTTTCAGTACACAGAACAGAGTTTCATCATAGGGAAAGATTTGATAGGAATCACATTCAGCTGTAATAGGAATTTACATGTGGAGCAGCGTGGCAAGGTAAATCCTTTACGTGTTGCTGCTGCTGCTGCTAAGTCGCTTCAGTCGTGTCCGACTCTTAGCGACCCCATGGACTGCAGCCTACCAGGCTCCTCTGTCCGTGGGATTTTCCAGGAAAGAGTACTGGAGTGGGGTGCCATCACCTTCTCCGAAATTCTTCACTTAGGGGATCAAAATGTAAAGCAGACATACATAGCTTCTAGGTTTGCTTCATTATGATTATGGTGGTGTTTCATTACCACCCACTGCTAGGATTTATTCTGTGCCTCAGTGTGAAAGAGACCTTTTGTTTATTTGGGGTTTTTTTTGCGGGTTTTTAAACTGTATTTTGTTGTAAGCTGTTTATTTCTATTAATGTTTTATAATTTTGTTCAACAAATATTTATTCCATGATAAAATCTGGCAAAAGCTGTGTTAGTTTCTATGGAGCAACAGAAATGAATAAGGTATGAATTTGCACTATCTCCTAACCCACTAGGGCAAAGAGACGTAGAGACAACTAAATCACACAGAGTGGAAGGAGATGAGAACTGTGACATGTGTGCAGAGGAACAGCGATAAATTGAGTGTGGAGAGGAATATATCTGTATTTCATGAAGAGATTCTTGAAAAGGAGGTGGGATTTATGGTTGCTAGACCTAGCATTCAATTAATAGCTTATGAATAATATGAATTGTTATTAGATATTTATTTATTTTTGTATTCAATCCTGCTAGATGAAAAAATAATAAAAATTTTAAATCTAAAAATTGTGACAGGTAAAAAATATTTATAAGCATACATGTCATATTTGCATTTCTTTTGGGAGCAATGTGAAGTCAAGTCAGAGGAAAGTGACTATCTAAAGGGCTCTTTTAGGGATAACTAACATTTGAGTTAAATGTAGATAATTAGAGTCTGTCATACAGTATGAAGTAAGTCAGAAAGAGAAAAACAAATATCATATGTTAATGCATGTGTATGAACTTTTTAGAAATGATACAGATGAACCTATTTGCAGGGCAGGAATAGAGTTGCAGGTATCCAGAACATATTTGTGGACACAGTTGGGGAAAGAGAGGGTGGGATGAAATGAGAGAATAACATTGAAATTTCTATACTACTATGGGCTTCCCTGATAGCTCAGTTGGTAAAAAATCCGCCTGCAGTGCAAGAGACCCTGGTTTGATTCCTGGGTCAGTTAGATCTGCTGGAGAAGGAATAGGCTTCCCACTCCAGTATTCCTGGGCTTCCCTGGTGGCTCAGCTGGTAAAGAATCCCCCTGCAGTGCGGGAGACCTGGGCTTGATCCCTGGGTTGGGAAGATCCCATGGTAAAGGGAAAGACTATCCACTTCAGTATTCTGGCCTAGAGAATTCCATCGACTATATAGTCCATGGGGTTGCAAAGAGTCGTACACAACTGAGAGACTTTCACTTAATTTCACTTTATGTGTAAAATAGATTGTTAGGGGAAAGCTGCTATATAGCACAGGGAGCTCAGATTGGTACTCTGTGATGTAACCTAAAGGAGTGGCATGGGGGGTGGGGGGGATGCTCAAGAGGGAGGGGATATATGTATACATATGATAGATTCACGATGTTGTACAGCAGAAACTAACACAACATTGTACAGCCATTATACTCCAATTAGAAATTATTTTAAAAATTAAAAAAATATATACCAGGTGGATAGAACACTGCCTTTTATGTAGTTCAGTTTAGTTCAGTTCAGTCGCTCAGTTGTGTCCGACTCTTTGCAACCCCATGAATCACAGCACGCCAGGCCTCCCTGTCCATCACCAACTCCCGGAGTTCATTCAAACTCACCTCCATTGGGTTGGTGATGCCATCCAGCCATCTCATTCTTTGTTGTCCCCTTCTCCTCCTGCCCCCAATCCCTCTCAGCATCAGAGTCTTTTCCAGTGAGCCAGCTCTTCGCATGAAGTGGCCAAAGTATTGGAGTTTCAGCTTTAGCATCAGTACTTCCAATGAACACCCAGGACTGATCTCCTTTAGAATGGACTGGTTGGATCTCCTTGCAGTCCAAGGGACTCTCAAGAGTCTTCTCCAACACCACAGTTCAAAAGCATCAATTCTTCGGCGATAAGCTTTCTCCATAGTCCAACTCTCACATTCATACATGACCACTGGAAAAACCATAGCCTTGACTAGACGGACCTTGGTTGGCAAAGTAATGTCTCTGCTTTTTAATATGCTGTCTAGGTTGGTCATAACTTTCCTTCCAAGGAGTAAGCGTCTTTTAATTTCATGGCTGCAGTCAGCATCCACAGTGATTTTGGAGCCCCAAAAAATAAAGTCTGACACTGTAGGAACTATAAAAAAAGTAGATGATTACTTCAAATGAATATCGTTTAAATATAGTTTTCACCCAATGACTGTGTTTAAATTTTAGATAATCTATCTAGTCAACAGAAGCATGAGGTTTCAAATTGTTAAAACAGATAAGCATTCCTCAGTTGCCCTTTCTTGCCTATGTTTGCGGTTTCAGACAAAGCTGACTGATTAAATCTTAAAAAAATTTTTTTTTTTTGAGAGTAAGTCAAACGGATTTTGAATAGCTTAGGAAAGGATACTTATTTTTATTATAGTACTTACTCTCCTTTAAGAAGTTCAGTATGTTTTATGGGTTTATCACAGGCATATTTCGAAATCAAACGGAGAAAAGTCATGTTTTACAGTGTTTGTCTAAAGCTTCCACATAGTTATGAACTCAGCCACTAAAGTTGCTGCCATTTTGTGATGGTGGAACTTTAATAAATTCCTGCCTTTTCTAATTGTTAGATCTGAGAAATGTCTTCATACTAAGAAGACATACTAAGTCTTCATACTGAGAAATTGTCTTCATACTAAAAATTGTTAATTGCCTAGTCGTGTCCAACTCTTTACAACCCCATATACTGTAGTCTGCCAAGCTCCTTTGTCCATCGAATTCTCCAGGCAAGAATACTGGCGTGGGTAGCCTTTCCTTTCTCCAACCCAGGGATTGAACCTGGATCTCCCGCTTTGTGTGCAGATTCTTCACCATCTGAGCCACCAGGGAAGCCATACTAAAAAAAATATGTACAACATGGTAAATCACGTGGCTAAATCCAGAAAAGAAAGCAATGAAGAATATGAGACTAGAATCATTCCTCAACATTCTATCTTTAATTTTCCTCAGTACTGCACAATTTTAGCATATTGTACTTATTTCTGTACAGATTTTATAAATCTCCATGATCTTTGGGAGGTATAGCTATCTTTGTGTTCTTTGCAATAGATAACGTGGTTCTTCCCTATAAAAGACACTTGGTAACTATTAGACTGAATCACATAAATTGCCATTTGTCTAGAGTCAGAAATAGGCAAACACTAGTAATATCAAATAGTTCAATCTACATTGAACAATCTACATTGTTGCGTGAATGAAAAAATAAATGAATAAAGTATTCTTCCAACTCATAGTCTATAGATTTTTTATCACATAACCTAGAGCTTTCAGTGGATAATGCACCTTACTGAGCCTTGTCTAAAACGTTGCTCTCCAAGCTCTTTTGATCACACAGCCTCATTACTAAAACATGTTTGAGATGATACATTCAAATATATATTCTTATGATAATCCATCTAGTTAGATTTTATTACTATACTAAAGTATTCTTGCAATTCTGTGCATCATCTGTCAGTTCCCTAGTATATGCAATACCCCTTTTTGTAAACACACTCACAGTTGAGCTTTCTGGTTCTCACAGAGAATTACAACTATACTGTAACTGATCTTCAAAGTAAAATTCTGAAGAATTCCAACTGAAAATACAAGTTCTATGTAATGATGAATTCTAATCAAAGTGGGGAAAGGGATATTTCTCACAAACACATTAATTAAACAATAAAGGGAACCATCATGCATCCTAGCAGATTCCCCTTTTTGGAATCTACTTTAATTCAGTTAAATATGGCCATTTTAAAGTTCCAGATCATGTTGTTTTAAATTTGTATCTATTCAGTCTGTCACAAATTGCAGTATATTCTACCTAGGATTTATGATTTATGAAGTTGATACTGTCTCATAAAATACCTTGAATACTTTAGTATTCAAATACTTTGAATACTACATTTATTTATTCTTAAAGATTCTAATGGCATGCATTGTCTAATTCAAATACCTGCAGTCATAACCATATGCTGTTTTTGATGGGAAATCTAAGGAAGGGACAGAGGCTTGAACTGGATGATCTGCTAAATTTGGTGCTTCTGAGTTTCTGAGAAGGCTTTTAGGACTTGAAGGTCACCTTTCTCAATCTATGCAAGCAATAGCCACACAAACAAAAGTATTTTTCTACTTGATTTATTTAAAAAAAGCATGGAAAAGAGATGCTGAATGAAAGTTAGAAAAATTGAGACTCTGATTCTGCCTTTAAACATGTCTCCTTTATTCAATGTGAAGATTGATATCACTCACCTGTCATTTAACTTGATACTCTACTCTTGGCAAGGTTTATTCTCCATTAGGCTCAGGGGGTGATATCATCACTGTCCATATGATTAAATGACACTTAGTAATATGGTTTTCCCAAACTGTGTAATACCTTCCTACTGTGTCATCACTATCCCCACTTTATGGCCTTAACACAGGCAAATTTGGCTCTACAATGAAGGGTTCAGATAGATAAATACAAGAAGGGGAGGTTTTAATTTGGCACTGGCATTGTTTAACATTCATAAAAAATTGTTTTACTGCCCAGATGTTGGAAATTTATTAATTATCATATTGGCTCTTGGGCCTGGTTCTTGCAAGAGCTGTACTAGATGCCAGAAGCTAAATAACCTTTTGTCATTCTGCTGAATAAAGGATTGTTTGTACTCTCCAGTTGATGAATTATCTCTGTGCCTTGTCGTTATAAAAAGAAACTCATCTGTTCACTGGCCTGGCAGGAGATGAGAAGGCCCTAGAGAGAGCACAGAGGATTTTTACTTTCACAAATCGTATGTAGGATGTATGCTGTGAGTACTGTCTGGAAATGAATGTGAAAGAACCCAGGACAAACTTTCATTGTTACTGATAGTTGATATATGATAGATCATTCCAAACTTGCAGGATTAATATCTGCTTTTGCTAAATTATTTTAAAATAGAAATCAGTTGTAGCATAGAGAAATGCACTTTTGTGTGTGCTTTGGAAGTAGAGGGAAAACTTGAAATTCTAATGAAGCTAAGCTAATAATTTTATGTTATTGTATCCATTAATGACAGATTTATGGAAACATTTGATATCAAGAATATCATTGTGTATTAAAGAGAAAAAGCTGTTATTCCTTAAAATCATTTTGTTTCCAGTGAATAAAATGGGTGAAAACCTGCAATTGAATAAATTGCTTTGCTGTTTGTTTTTTTTAATTAGGGAATAAAAAACTTTATTTTTTTAGAGCAGTTTTAGGTTCGCAGTGAAATTGATCACAAAGTACAGACAGTTCTGATATAGGCCCTGCCTCCACATTGATAGTGAGTGATAGCCTCACCCACTGTCAATATCCCACACCACATGGTACATTTGCTATTATACATGAACCTACACTAACACACCATTATCACTCAAAGTCCATAGTTTATATTAGGATTCACTCATGGTGTTGTGCATCCTGTGAGTTTGAACAAATGTGTAATAGACATTTATCTACCGTTACGGTATCATACAGAAGAAACTGAACTCTCTGTGCTCTGCCTTCTCATTCCTTCCTCTCCAGTTCCAACCACTGGTTACCACGAATCCTTTTACTTCCCTTGCAGTTTTGCCTTTTCCATGTTATTGAAACCTTACAATATATAGCCTTTTCAGATTGGAATTTATTCACTTAGTAATATACATTTAAGTTTCCTGTGGAAGACTATTTTAAGGCTTTATAGCTCATTGCTCCTCGTCTGGGTGGTGGTGGTAGTAGTATTTTCCAGTTGGCCAGTCGGGTCCAGCTCTTTTTGACCTCATGGACTGCAGCACGCCAGGCCTCTGTGTTCCTCACCATCTCTTGAAGTTTGCCCAGGTTCATGTCTGTTGCATTGGTGATGTCATCCAGCCATGTCATACTCTGATGCCCTCTTCTCCTTTTGCTCTCAATATTTCCCAGGATCAGGGACTTTTCCAATGAATCAGCTGTTTGCATCAGATGACCAAAATACTGGAGTTTCAACTCCAGCATCAGTCCTTCCAATGAAGGGCTGATTTCTCTTAAGATTGACTGGTTTGGTCTCTTTACTGTCCGAGGGATTCTCAGGAGTCTTCTCTAGCACCATAGTTCCAAAGCATCAATTCTTCAGTGCTCTGCCTTCTTTACAGTTCAGCTCTCACAACCATATGTGACCACTGGGAAGACCATAGCCTTGACTATATGGAACATTGTCGGCAGAGTAATGTCTCTGCTTTTCAACAGACTGTCTGGGTTTGTCTGGATGTACATTGGTTTATTTTTCTATTCACCTACTGAAGGACATCTTGGTTGCTTCCAAGTTTTGGCAAGTATGAATAAAGCTGCTATAAGCATCCAAATATGGGTTTTTTGTGTGGAATAAGGGTTTAGTTTTGGAGGATAAATACTAAGGTGCACAACTGTGGATCACATGGTAAGAGTCTGTTTTTTTATGAGAAACTGCCAACTGTCTTGCAAAGTGTTGGTACCATATTGCATTCCTACCAGCAATGAATGGGAGTTCCTGTTGTTCAGCATCCTCCCCAGCATTTGGTATTGTCAGTATTTTTAGTTAGACTGTCTAGAAGTGAATCAGTTTTTTATCTTTACAAATTGGATTTGTTGATTTTTCTCTCCTGAGTTTGTGTTTACAACTTCTTTCATTCTTTTTCTATAATTTTTGTTCTTTTCTTCTACCTACTTAGACTTAATTTGATTTTTTTCTAGTTTCTAAGGGGGAAGCTTAGATTATTGATTTTTAGATCTTTCTTGTTTTTGAATATATGTGTTTGATGCTGTAAATTTCCCTCTAAGCACTGCTTTTACTTCATCCCACAAATTTTGATAAATCATGTTTTTATTTTAGTTCAAATATTTTAAAATTTCTCTTAAGATTTTGTCCCCCTTTGACCCATCTATTATCTACAAATGTATTGTTTAATCTCTGTTATTCAAGTATTTTAGATTTTTCAGCTTCTTTCTGTTTTTAGTTTCTACCTTAATTTCATTGTGGCCTGGGAGCAGACCTTGTAAGATTTCTATTTTTCCAATATTGTAGTGTGTGTTTATGGCACAGAATGTTGTCTGTTTTGGTGATTGTGACAAATCTTGAAAAAAAAAGTTTAATCTGTTGTTAGATATACCAGTCGTATATGCCAATTTTATCTAATTAAGTGATGATACTGTTGAGTACACCACTGTCCTTACTGATAATCTACCTTCTGGATCTGTCTATTTTTAATAGAGGGATATTACCATCCACAACTATAATAGTGCCTTTATTTCTCCTTGTTCTATCAGTTCTTGCCTTTACTGATTTTGACGCTCTGTTTTTAGGTACATACTCATTAAGAATTCTATGTCTTCTTGAAATATTGACCCTTTTATCATTTTGCATGTCCCATCTTTTTCCTTCATCATTTTTCTTGCTCTTCCACCGTTAGCTTGTGGACCTAAATGAAGTAACGAGGAGAGAACAGAGGAGTCATGGCTTAAGTTTCAACTTTTATTGTTATGACTCCTACATCTATACATCTAGCTTGGGTCAATCTTCATAAGCTACAGACCAGCATATTCAAGTGCTTACTGGACAGCTCCACTGGGAAATATTTCAGACATCCTGAACTCAATGTGTAAAATACTGACTTGAAAGATTTTCTCTAGTTCTTTTTCTGTGTCCCGTAACCTAGTCAATGATATTGGTTCACTCTAGCAGAGAAATATGGAATAATTCTTAACTCCTCTTTCTCATCTTCAATATTCAGTCATCAAATTTTGTGTATTTGAACTCCTTAGAATCTCTTGAATATATTCAATTTCCTCCATCTTTTCAAATTTGTGTTATTTGAATGGAATTGCCATCCTTTTTTGGGCTTCCCTGATGACATCACTGGTAAAGAACCCACCTCCCAATGCAGGAGACGTAAGAGACTCAGGTTTGATCCCTGGGTTGGGAAGATCCCCTGGAGGAGTGCCTGGCAACCCACTCTAGTATTCTTGCCTGAAGAATCCCATGGACAGAGGAGCCTGGTGGGCTACAATTCATAAGGTTGCAAAGAGTTGGACATGACTGAAGCAACTTAACACACATGCACGTTTGCCACCATTGTCTTCTAATTGGCTTTCCTCTCTCCAGTCTTTCTACTTATCCATTCTCTATCAAACTCTTGGTAAACGTTGTTGAAGTTTCAACCACTTTAAACTTCTTTCATAAGGGGCAATTGATACCTGTTTGTGCACACTCAGATTGTTTTCCTTGAATGGAACTCAATCTCATGACCAATTCCTTTCAGTTATTTTATTTGTGCAGCTTAAATGTTGATTTCTCTGGAAATCACTTTATGGACATCCAAAGTGTTTGTCCTGGAAGGTCTGTAAGTTCCCATAGAGTTCTGTATATTCTGTAGTGTAACACTTACCACAGCATTTCATTATAGCCTGATTAGTTGTCCTCCCTTAGGCTGCAAGTTCCATGACACTCCTAACCTTTTTCACTATTATGCCTCTGGAATCTAACAAGTGTTTGACATTGAACAGGTAGTTAAAAGTATTTTCTTAATGAAGGAATAAAAACTAAGACAGCTGGCAGAAAGCTTTATAAAGAGTAGCAGGGATTTTTGTTTATTTGTTTGCACTTTTGAAGTACTTACCCATGAATATTTCTGTTATTTAAACGGGGAAAGGGGATGCGTTTGAAAATGCTTGAAATGAAAGGAAGGAAGGGGGACGAACAGCAGGAGGATGCTTCTTAGGAAAGAGGTGGGAATAAACATGTTGGAGAGAAGGGATATCTCTTACTTTAAATATTTAAAATAATCATTTATCTTCAGGAGCCGATTTATACTCGCTATACAAAATTCAAAAATACAACAGATTATATAGTGAAAAAATTAATTTCCTGTGTCACATGTCACGCAGTCATCCTTTTTCCCACCCTGGGGATAATCACTGTGATTAGTTTTCTTCTTTTCCTTCTACATAGAGTCTATGTATCCTAAACATCTATATATGTTTATGTGTATGATTTTAAAATATATTTTAGAGTCAGCAGCATTATATACACTTTTCTGTGCTTTGTTTCTGCTGTTTATCTATTATCTATCTGTCACGTGTTCATCAGCATAACCTTATTCTTTTTAAACTTTCATAGAATTCTATTATATGGAAGTGGCAGATTTTATTTAATGTGCTGCACGCTGTGAACATTTAGACGGTGCTCTGTGTTCTGTGATGCTCTATGGTGTTCTGTGGTATTCTACGATGACAAAGAACATTACAATGTATACCTTACGTAAGCATCATTTTGCTGACATGACATATAAATACTTAACAGAAATATTTTTAATCTTAAAAAACCCTATAAGGTGCCTTCATTGGAAACTATATTAGTTATACTCCCACAAACTGCATCTTCATTTGCCTTTACAGGCACTGCCACCAAAGCAATTTGCTGCCAGGCAAATTTATTTTTGCCAAACTAATGGGTTAAAAAATATCTCATTTTAGTTTTACTTTAAATTGCTGCTAATATACCTGAAAATACAGTGTTCTTTTCTGTTTAAAAGCCATATGTTGTTGATTTTTTTTTTATGCTAAACAATCCATATGCTTTGCTCATTATTATCTTAGTGGACTATGAATCATGTGATGATTTATTTCAAGTCATATATCATTATAAATATATATAATATAATTATATTTAAATATTTATAACAGTAAAAGTAATAATTATATATGTATGTATTCAGTTCAGTTGCTCAGTCATGTCTGACTCTTTGCAACCCCATGAATCACAGCATGCCAGGCTTCCCCATCCATCACCAACTCCCGCAGTTTACCCAACTCATTTCCATTGAGTCAGTGATGTCATCCAACCATCTCATCCTCTGTCGTCCCCTTCTCTTTCTGCCTTCACTCTTTCCCAACATCAGAGTCTTTTCCAATGAGTCAGTTCTTCGCAATCAGATCAGTTCAGTTCAGTCGCTCAGTCGTGTCCACCTCTTTGCGACCCCATGAATCACAGCACGCCAGGCCTCCCTGTCCATCACCAACTCCCAGAGTTCACTCAAACTCATGTCCATTGAGTCGGTGATGCCATCCAGCCATCTCATTCTCTGTCGTCCCCTTCTCCTCCTGCCCTTAATCCCTCCCAGCATCAAAGAGAGTGATTCAACTCTTCTCATGAGGTGGCCAAAGTATTGCAGTTTCAGCTTTAGCATCAGTCCTTCCAATGAACACCCAGGACTGATCTCCTTTAGAATGGACTGGTTGGATCTCCTTGCAGTCCAAGGGACTCTCAAGAGTCTTTTCCAACACCACAGTTCAAAAGCATCAGTTCTTCGGCGATCAACTTTCTACACAGTCCAACTCTCACATCCATACATAACCACTGGAAAAACCATAGCCTTGACTAGACCGACCTTGGTTGGCAAAGTAATGTCTCTGCTTCTTAATATGCTGTCTAGGTTGGTCATAACTTTCCTTCCAAGGAGTAAGCGTCTTTGAATTTCCTGGCTGCAATCAGCATCTGCAGTGATTTTGGAGCCCCCAAAAATAAAGTCTGACACTGTTTCCACTGTTTCCCCATCTATTTCCCATGAAGTGATGGGACCAGTTGCTATGATCTTAGTTTTCTGAATGTTGAGCTTCAAGCCAACCTTTTCACTCTCCTCTTTCACTTTCATCAAGAGGCTCTTTAGTTATTCTTCTCTTTCTGCCATAAGGGTGGTGTCATCTGCATATCTGAGATTATTGATATTTCTCCCGGCAATCCTGATACCAGCTTGTGCTTCATCCAGCCCGGTGTTTCTCATGATGTACTCTGCATATAAGTTATCTTTTATCTTCTGACTTTCCTATGAAGTTGTTTCCCTTTTGGAGAATATTTTACCTTTGTGTAGTCAAATTTATCAGTGTTTCTTCTGCTGCTTCTGAGGTTTTTGTGATTTGGGAAGGCATTCCTCATTTAAAATTATGTTTTAAAAATTCTCTGCTGTTTTCTTTGAGTCATTAACTGATTTTAAATTTACATCTAAATTTTAAATTCAACATAATTTCCTTTTGTTTTAAAATAGATTATATCCAGTTTTCTTCAGATAGTTTCCCAGATTTTCACAGTGCTTTTTAATGTATTGATATAACACATATTTTCTTCATTGACTTGAAATCTTATTCTTTTTATGTATGTCAATGATGATTTGCTCAGTTTTCATATGTGATTTATAGGGTTTTGATTTGATTCAATTTTACTCTTCTTTCTACTTCTCCACTAGATCAAAAATTGTTTAATTATTAAAGCCTTATAATATATTTTGATATCTAGTAAAGATAGTTCTTTCTCGTTAATCTTTTTTTTTTTTTAAACTACCTAGCCTTGATTGCTTAAATGGCAACCCACTCCAGTGTTCTTGCCTGGAGAGTCCCAGGGAAGGGGGAGCCTGGTGGGCTTCCATCTATGGGGTCACACAGAGTCGGACACGACTGAAGTGACTTAGCAGCAGCAGCAGCAGCAGCCTTGATTGTTTATTATTCTATCTGGTCTTAGAATAGTTTGTCTAGCTTTTTCAAAACTTCTGTTGAATATTATTATTGAAATATATTAACTTACAGATACTAACAATTTAATAATTTTGTATCTTCCTTAGCAAGGGCATGGTTTTTGTTTTAATCCCTTTTTGGTCCTCAGGTTATTAAAAATTATTTTCATATATAGAATTTAAACTTTTTCCTATATATTTTTCTTATTAGTTTATTTCTAGATCTTTGACATTTATTGCTATCTGTGTGCTCACTCAGTCATGTCCGACTCTTGAAGCCCCATGGACTGTAGCCTGTCAGGCTCCTCTGTCCATGGAATTTTCCAGGTAAGAATACTGGAGTGGGTTGCCATTGCCTTCTCCTGGGGATCTTCCTGACGCAGGGATCAAATCCATGTCTCCTGCATTGACAGGCAGATTCTTTACCACTAGTGTCAGCTGGGAAGCCCCATTCTGTTTGATACTACAGTGATAAACATGTGTCACTATATATTTGTCAAATGTAAATAGAAATGTAGAATGTAAAGAGCCGAGATTCAACCCTAAAGTAAATGATGGCCTTTCAGGGACAATGATTTGTCAGTGAATGTTCATTAATTTTAACAATTATTGTTGCTGTTTAAAGGGAATGTTTTCTTTCATTATTCAGCATGACTAGTTTTGTATGCATGCATGAAAGCTGTTGATTTCTGCACGTTAATATTTTACTTAATCATTGATATCTTTTAATTTCCAGATAAAATAATTATAATAATAATATGAAATGATGTATTTTCACCTCCCTTCCAATTTGTATTTCTTTTCCCTATTTAATGTGTTGGATGGCATCTCTTTACTTCTGTCAAAAAAGTTTATGTAAGAGAAAACATCACTGTATTGCTACTGATATTAATGAAGGCTTTTCTATTGTAAATGTATTAAACTTGTGTTATGAGTTTATGATTTCACATAAATATAGTCATATTTTAGCAGAGTAATAAAATAATTCTCTATACCTCTCCTTATTAAAAATTATAGTCATTATCAACAATGGATTTTGCTTTACATAAAATCTAATATACTATAAAATATAATATTGCTGTATATAATAATGATCTTTTCACTTTAGATCTGTTATTAGGGTGAATTATACTAACATTTCTTAATATTTAGGTTTCTTCACATTTCTTGGGAGAGAACCTACTTGGTAGTTTAATATGCTACTGAAATCCATTTTTACTTAGACTGATAGGATGGGAATGGATGGAAAATTATATTGAGATGGGAATGAGCAAATATGTGTGCTTGCTATTAATACCCTTATTCACTATACTGAAGTAAGAGGAGTGATAATGTATTTAATTACCAAACATTTAAAAACCCACGCTAGGAGCAAGGATTTTGCTTAACACTGGGATTAAGAAGATGGGTAGGAGATTATTCCTGTCTTCAAAGACCAGAACATAGATGAGTGAGTCAGAAAAACATTCAGCAAATTATAATGCACTGTTGTCAATACTCTTACTTTATTTATATGGCTACCTTGGTGATAGCATTCTTTTCTAACCTGAGAGATGGTACTTAAAGCAACCAGGTGTAACCAGGTGGTCAAGTTGTAGCAGCCAGAGACATTCAGGGACCAAGACAATCTGGAATGTTTGGGATTGTTGGGGAAGGCACTGCAGATGGTGACACATCTTCTGGTTTAGAAGGACACGTTTAAGGTTTGTTATGGGAAGTGGAAAGAAAGAAACACAGGGTGGCATGTAGGATATCCTCATTTCATGATGATGTGCTGGAGACTGAAGTTTGATGTGAGAGATACTTGCAGCAGCAACAGTGTATGGTTTGCTAGGAAACAAAACAAAGATGGCTTCAGGTAGCCTGTAACTAGAAGGAAGTGCCAACTTGAATTTAAAACATATGTTTTTATAGAACAAATTTAAAAGTAGAATTGTTTTATAAGGGCTGAAAGGAAACTTGGGACTTACTTCATTTATATGGCTACCTTGGTTGATAGCATTCTTTTCTAACCTGAGAGATGGTACTTAAAGCAACGAGGTGTAACCAGGTGGTCAGTATACACAAGAAATCAAAGTGTGCAAGAGTCTAGTGAGGTTCTGGGCATAATGAGCATTTCCCCCAAAACGGGATGAGAATGATTCCAGTATATAAAGAGAGAGGCATTGGGAATAAACACATTCTGATTGTGAGACAAAGAAGTCAGATGAGACTGTGTAGCTAATACTTTACAAATACTTGCTGACTGTTTGTTAGACATTCCATGAGTAATATCTCCTAATCTCCAAGCAATCCTGAGAGAGAGTTTCATAAGTGAAGGATAGACACACTGGGCCTCCCAGGTGGCTCAGTGGTAAAGAATCCACCTACCATTGCTGGGCATGTGGGTTAAATCCCTGAATTGGGAAGATACCCTGGGGAAAGAAATGGCAACCCACTCCAATATTCTTGCCTGAGAAATCCCTTGGACAGAGGAGCCTGGCATGCTACAATCCGTGGGATTGCAAGAGTCAGAAACGACTTCGCTGCTAAACAAGACACACTACACAATGTGCTTAAGTCACAAGGTTAGTAAGTGACAGAGTCAGGATTAGAACCCATGTCTGGCGGGTTTTGGAGTATAGTGAGACACATAACATCACAAACCTGAAGAGATGGATGCCTTGAGATATCACACACGTCCTGTGCATGTCCATATCCTGTGGGGCTTATGTGAAGCGTGAGATCGGCGTGGAGACATGAGTAAGACCTTCCTGTGGGACTAACATTCTGTCTCTACCAACTGCCTTTGTAAGATCCCAGTTCTCCTTGTGGCTACTATACACCTTCAAGTATGGAACACCCAAATGTGGCAGTGACTCTACAAAAGGGTGATAAAGCCTAGATTTGGCACTGTGCTTATGGTCTGATCTCTTGTTCTTCACTAATTTTTAAGATGAATTCTTTACCTCTTTTCTGATCTCTGAGTTGTACCTGCTCTCGTAGATAGTTTGACGTCTATATATTACATCCAAAATCCCATACATTAGAACTTATTTCCAGAGCTTCCCAGTTCACGTATTATGAGCCTAATAATAATAGTGCTTATATAGCACTTATCATTTACTTGACACCATTATAAGACCCTTACATATTTTAGCTTATTTAATGCTCCCAGCAATGCTCTGAGGTAGGAACAGTAGCTTCTCAAGTCCGTGCTACAGCCTCAAGACACAGATCAGTCTTGGCTTTGAGGTGGGGTAGTCTCTGTGGTTCTGGTGGTAGGTTTCACTTGCCTTGTAGTCCACCAGCCTCACCTGTGGTGGATGTGTTTTAAATATAAAAACACTTCCAGAGCTGTAAAGGCCGTGCCAATCTGTGCTGGTCTTACTGATTTAGGATTATCACAAATAAATATTTTCATGATTAAAAAAAAAATTAAACTACAGAGCTTCTCATGGCAGAGCATGATTTGGGCTCAGATCTTAACAATGGAATTAATTTATCAAACACTTTCTGAGATGCAGTAGGTGCTTTGTTTGCATTGTTAGCTTTAATTCTCACAGTACTCTGTGAGATGGTTATTATTATCCCCATTTGGTAAAGGAAGAAAGTGCACATCACAGAGGGTAAAGAAGTTGCTAGTGGGTAGTGAGTGAATCTGGGGTAATTTAAGCATAGGCCTGTTTGACTCTAAAGCCTAAACTATTGCCCTCCATCCATATATGGAGTGTACCCATCATTCTGAACTAGCTCAATTCATCCACATTGGGTAGTGAGGGGGGAAGGAATAATGGACATTGCTGGGTTTGGTGTGCTGTCATACTGGATAATAAAGAGAGACGGTAGGGGGAATGAATGGAACAGAAGCTAAACTCACTTAAGGAAGAAATCTCTTTTGGGCAGTAGTAGATACACAATATCTCATATGCAAAATCTATTTGTGAAGGTAATTTCCAGAAGTGAGCTAGTTGGACTACTTTCAGATGTTAGAACGAACTCAGAATTTCATCATCTGTACTTACTGTAGCACTTTTGACTGAGAGCTGCTGGTGTTGGTCTTTTATCAGCAGAGAAAACATTACTGAGTTAATTGTCACTTAAGATATTAATCTGCTGGTTCTTTAATTTCTCACCTTTCTACTTGTAAATCTGGTTTGATGCTAAGTAAATGCTGCTCTTTTGCTATATTTCTGAAGTAGAGTCTAAATAATTACTTCATAGACTATTTCTTTACACTTCATCACTTCTTTTGTCAGTTGCTTAGTGTATAATTATATTTAAAATATTCTCTGATTTTTGTTGGAATTCTTCTCACTGCTTGATGTTCTTTTTTAAAAATTAAGCTTCTTGAAATATTTTTGTCTTGGGCTTTGCTTTAATTGACATAACCTTCCAGTTTTCCAGCTTTTTTGAACCTTTCAAAATCTTTTTCTCTTTTTTTTCTTCCCAAATCCTTGTTATTGTTTTGGTATTGTGACCTTTATAGCTCTTCAGTTTTAACATATACTATTAGCCTATTCAAAAAATTATATGCTAATATATTGTGACACTTAATTTTCTTAAAACTGACATGTATTTCATACATTTTGTGTTTGAGCATATAAACTAAAGAATTTTTGGATTTTTGTCTTCATTATTTTTATGTTGTTATTGTTTTTCCAAACACCTTAATGTCAGGACTTGTGTGGGAAAATAGGTGAAAATATATAGAAGTATAGTGCTTGAAGACCTTGTTTTTTCAAGAATTTTGAAACTTGGGATAAACAGAAGAGGATATAGGCAAAATATCATGGTCATGGGTATTGCAAAATCTTTTCTGTAATTTCCTATTGTTGCTTATTCTTTAGGATGTTTAAAAGTGCAAGTGTTTATAGTATTCAGTTTTGTGAAAAAAAAATCAATTATCATCTTTAAATTTTTCTTCATTCTTAAGTTATTCTAGTTTACATGATAGATTTGGTTTGATTCATTTTTAGTTTTTCTAAAATCTTATTCATTTTTACCAGTATGGAAAAAATACATACACATTACTATAGAAATCATGCTATTAGCCAGTCAAGTTCTCATTTTCTTTATCCTAGCTAAATTTCCAGCTACCTGTGAATCCCATGCCTCCTTTCATTCAGAATCAAGGTAACCAATTATTTAAACATGTAATTCTCAACAGATCAAAGATCTTACCTTTGATTGGCAGCCAGTCTAAAGCTCTACCTTACATTTTATTCCTCTAAGCCTCCAAATAGGATATTTGATCCTCATCTAAGTCCACTGCTCTTTTTTGCCCTCATGCCACTCATTTCCTTATAAAATCCTGCATTTCATTATTAGCTTCACACAGATCTGCAAATGGCTGTTTTCTCTTATTAAGTTTCCCTGGGCTCTTCAACTAAAACGGAGCTCTATTTCATAGAAATGCTTTTCTACTCTTACTATACTATATCCTTTCACTTATTGCTTCAATTTCTTCCTCACTAGATTTCCTTTGAATTTCCTTTAATTTGGTCCCTTAACTCATGAATCCACCAAAGCTACACTTTCAAATGTCACTAATAATCATTTCTTGTTAAAAACCCAAAGCTTTCACACTGTTGTTGGATTTCTTTCACTCTTGATTACTTTATACACATTTAAAAACACTCTTTATTGCTTATATATTTTTCTCAGCTCGACGACCCTATGAGCTGTAGATGTTTGATCTTTCGGATATGTCTTTCTAACTTTTTTTTAAAAAATGTCATTTGTATTATTTGGTCTCTTGAGGACCAACTGTGGATATTTTAAGGTGTAACACTTCTATTTTCAGGAACTGGCCAAGTGAAGGATAATTGGAACTGCATTTACATTCCTAATGTTTTTTTGCTTTTTTAGTTTTCACACTGTTCAGAGGACATATCCACTGGGATAAACCATTACAATCTTAAAGCAAACCAGAATTTACCAACTGTTTCCTATTTCTAACCCATTTGTCTTACTGTGTTTCTTGAAGGAATTTTAGTGATTAATTAGATACTATGCTATTGTCTGTATCATCATAATAAGTGGAATCTACTCTGATACAGTCGTCACTAGCCATGATTGGCTATTGAGCACTGGAAATATGACTGGTAATTAATTTCACCTGGTTCTTTTTCATTTTTAGATGCAAATGATATATTTTGTATTTGTAGGACTAAATATTAATGAAACCAGTTTCACCTGTTTATTTTGGCATTTGTATTACTTTTTAAAAAAATTTTTTAAAAAATTTTATTTATTTTTTATTGGAGGCTAATTATTTTACAATATTATATTGGTTGGTTTTGCCATACATTGACATGAATCCACCCCAGTGGTTCATGAGTTCCCCCTCCTGAACCCCCCTCCCACCTCCCTCCTCCCTTTATCCTCCCTCTGGGTCATTCCCGCACACCAGCCCCGAGCATCCTGTAACATGCATCGACCCTGAACTGGTGATTCGTTTCACATATGACAACATACATGTTTCAATGCCATTCTCCCAAATCATAAAGATTTTATTTATTTACTTGACTGTACTGAATCTTCACTGTTGCCTGCAGGCTTTCTCTAGTTATGGTGAATGGGGGTTACTCCTCACTGGGGTGTGTGGGCTTCTTATTGTGGTGGCTTCACTTGTTGCACAGCATGGGCTCTAGGCATAGAGGCTTCAGTAACCGCAGCTCCTGGGATCTAGAGCATAACTCAATAGTTGTGCCACATGGGCTTAGTTGCTGCATGGCATGAGCCATCTTCCTGGTTTAGGGATTGAACCCATGTCCCTTTGCACTGGACATCAGATTCTTAACCACTCGACCACCAAGGAAGCCCTCATTTGGCATTTTTAAATGCAGCTATTAGAAAACTTAAAATTGCATATATATGTTATATTTTATTTTATTAGGTAGTTCTGAGATAGGTTATATTATGGTTACAACCCCTAAATCTTAATGACTCATGGCTACAAAGGTTTAATTCTCACTCATGCTCCATGTCTATTGCAGTTTAACTGAAACTCATTTTCTAAACCCCTCATTTTATAATCTAAATTCGTGGAACAGCTACTGTCTCAAAGTTGGTCAGTCAGTGGGACAAAGGGAAAGAGAAGTCCACGGGTTTTGAATGAATAATGAAATGCTTTAGCCTGGAAGTGACTGACTTGATACCTCTATTCCTGATTCATTGATCAGCCAAGTTTGCATGGTCCAACACAGCTATGAGATCAGGAAGTACAGTGCTACTATGTCCAAAAGATAGAGAACCAAAATCATATGACAAATAGCATTAATATACTCTACAGTCTTTTGGAAAATTCTTTGTGATTACTGTTCTCCATTGATTGTAGTCTCTTTAATGTAAAAATGGCCTCAGTTGTCTATTTTCCCTTAGTTGGTTACTTACAAATGCTATTTTGGCAATCATTCTGTTTTTTATAGAATAATGGAAATAGTTATATAATCTTTAGCAGTACCTTGAATTATTTTCAATTTCTGATTAGAATTTACTCATTATGGGCAAGTCACACACAACTGTTATAGTTCAAATTAAATATGTGTTAGAAAATTTAGAAAAGAAAATATGGCGATTTTCACTTATCCTCTTTGTTTATAGATTATTACACTCATGATTTTTTCCACATTAAAGGACTATATACACACACTTATACACATATATTTTTCATATTTCTGTGTTTCCAGAGATATGTTTCCAGCTTAGCAGAGGCTTCATAGCAATTAACACATTTTCATGAGTTGTGATCACTAGAATAACAGAAAATATTGGGTTATTTGTTACCCCATGAGCATGGGGACAACCATTATTTCTATGAGACACTGCTGGTCTTGGCATTACCTGGTTTTTCTGGAAAATAAAGCCTGTAACTTTATTTATCTAAGTTCACCTTATGCTTTCTTTTTCAGAGAGTTGATATAAAATCCTATATGAGATGCTCACTTTCCATGAAAGTGACTAAACTACATTTTCGGCACAATCACCAAAGAAAAATCCCATAATATGCAATTATATAAAAAGGTATAGGATGACAGAATATCACAGGCTGTGGAACAGACTTTTAGCCAAGAAGCATCTCCATGTCATCATTTGCTAACTGACCTTAGTTAAAGTATTTAAGCTTGTTAAGCCTCATCTGCTCTGGAAAATGGGGGTAGTTCTTACCTTATAGGACTGTTACCTGTCTAATCAACTTCTGGCATGTATTAATTCCCCAGTGAATGCTAGTTGTTATGATAAGAGCTATAATGTAGCCTCATATCCTAATTGGTGACAACATAAAGAGCATATTACTTTTCACAGATAGATTCCTTATATAGAAGTGTTCTCATTATTGGTTTCTTCTTGAGAGCTTTTTCATTTTATTTTGAAACTGTATAATGTGTTCCAATTTGTCTTTTGACCCTGAGTCTTGTTGTACCTTTACTATGTGTTCTCAAACACCTTAGGTAACCCTTCATTTAAATCACTGGAGGCATTTCTTCCAGTTGTCACCACAGCTGGGTCTCTGACTTTGATCATTTCTCTCCACATCTTCCCCTACTTTGCTTATGCCACTTTCATGGCATTTATTACATATGGCCTTCTACTATAGTCTTATGTATAAGAGTTATTGCTCTATAAATTTTAGGCTTTTAAGGGAGGGAACTTTCACAGTAAGAATCAATTAAAAGTAAATGGAAGATGCATTCTGTACTAAGATCTTCAGTGCCTTTATCTCAATTTAAATCTCTGAAGGATGCGAAAAGGCAGATACTGTGTTATTCCTGTTTTATAGATAAGGGAAATTGAGGCTAAAACAGTTAGTTTTTGTTGTTGAGTCACTAAGTCATGTCTGACTCTTTGCGACCCCATGGAGAGTAGCACACCAGGCTTCTCTGTCCTGCTCTATCTCCTGGAGTTTGCTCAAATTCATGTCCATCGAGTCGATGATGCCATCCAACCATCTCATCCTCTGCTGCTGTCTTCCCCTTTTGCCTTCAATCTTTCCCAGCATCAGAATCTTTTCCAGTGGCCAAAGTAATGGAGCTTTAGCTTCAGCATCAGTTCTTTCAGTGAATATTCAGGGTTGATTTCCTTCAGGATTGCCTAGTTTGATCACCTTGCTGTCCAAGTGACTCTCAAGAATCTTCTCCAGCACCACAATTTGAAAGCATCAGTTCTTTGGTGCTCAGCTTTCTTTATGTCCCAACTCTCACATCTATACATGACTACTGGAAAAACCATAGCATTGACTCCTTGGACCTTTGTCGGTAAAGTGGTGTCTCTGCTCTTTAATATGCTGTCTAGGTTTGTCATAGCTTTTCTTTCAAGGACCAAGCATCTTTTAATTTCATGACTGCAGTCACCATCTACAGTGAATTTGGAGCCCAAGAAAATAAAATATGTCACTACTTCCACTTTTTCCCCTTCTGTTTGCCATGAAATAAATGATGGGACCAGATACCATGATCTTAGTTTTTCAGATGTTGAGTTTCAAGCCAGCTTTTTCACTCTGCTGTTTCACCCTCAATAGGAGTACAACAAAACAGTAAGTACCTATAGCAGTACCAATAGGAAGGATTCAAAGCCAAGTGGGCCTCTATCTAAAATTCAAGTTCTAAACCACTGCCCACATTTCCTGTCCCAACTTGGTCAATGCCTGTGGACCTCTTCACCCCAGTAACACTTAGCATACTGTCTTGATTCATGCTTTTACTTGATTAATAATTAAATTAAAATTTTCTTAACCATTATTACTTTTAATAGTAGTCAACTCATGTTATTCATGAAAACTGAAGGGATCAAAAGCATCAGTAACTTAAGAACCACAAAAATAATACCTTTCTTTCCATTATGTTATAAGCTTCAGGGCCACAGTTTCGAGCTTCCTTCTTGGTGCATGGCCTGTCTACACTATAGATAACATTTCCTCTTCTGTCTCTTTATTATCTGTTTATCATTTATACGTGTTTATCCTATGTTTGAGGTAGCTCATAAAAATACATACACTTTAATAGAATAACAATGAAAAGATTGAAGAAGAAAAATG
This sequence comes from Moschus berezovskii, assembly GCF_049115385.1. NCBI lineage: Eukaryota > Metazoa > Chordata > Mammalia > Artiodactyla > Moschidae > Moschus > Moschus berezovskii. Next base: position 116,425,471 of record NC_142460.1, on the reverse strand, counting down.
TAATAAAGGAAACTAAGGGTAGCCTGGAGAATCCCAGGGACGGGGGAGCCTGGTGGGCTTCCGTCTATGGGGTCACACAGAGTCGGACACGACTGAAGTGACTTAGGAGGAGGAGGAGGAGGAGGAGGAAGGGTAGAAAAACAGATGCCATGAGTGTGGTTTGTTTCACAAGGACACATCATAAGACCCTGGGCAGGGAATGGGAAAAGACTGCAAATTTGTTGCTAATCTTCTTTATACGAAGTCAAGTAGAAATGTAATCAAATGTGAGGTTTAGTGTTCCTAATATGGAAAAGACTGCTTGCTCAGGGGGAATTTAACATATGCAGGCATGTTTTGGTGTTGTGTAAAGTATCGTTTGTTAAATACAACATTACTTTTTCCATGGCGACTTGATAAGTTTTGCTTTGTGTCACAGCAGTGAAACATAGCTCACTTATTAAATGCTGTGTATTCTGTCTTTTCACTAACTGCCCATCTTACTGCCTACTACATTTAGACATCAGACGCTAAGTGACAGGCCTGAGGAGAGAGCCTGCAGTATTAAAATACCTTGTGAAATGAAGGGGTAAATTGAGAGTAGGATTGTACTTAGGCTACCACACTGATCAGACTCCACAACTGGAGTGAGATGGTCAAACCGGACAAAACAGTGACCACAGATGTTGACTCCCTTTTGATGATGATGATAAGACCTATTTTCAGGATGATTTCATACATTTTTAATACTTGCTCATACTTCAGTGTTGTTTCTTTAGCATCCATTGCTAGCTTTTGGTTTTCTGTTGTCAAAATAAGTAGGAAAAACAGAAGGTTGACTGAATAAGGCACTTTTTATTCCCAAAAAAGGCATGAGATTTGAATATAGCCAAGGAAGTGGACAGATGAGTTTTGACAGAACTGAGAATACATTCACAGTCATCAGGTCAGCTGTCCTGATATGAAACTAATTAACTGATTTACAGAGTCATGTGGCAAAAGCAAAGCACTGTGACTAGGCAGCAGAAGGGGGTTGGAAAATACAAAGCAAGCTGCCTCTTGGAGTGATCTTTTTGAGTGGTGTTGGGTCCTCCGAAATTTTACTTGGCAAATCCCTTTCTCTCTGGTCCCCCTCTTCCTCTCCTGAATGCATCTGTGGGGATGGGAAGATGGCCATTGTTCCAGCTGATCTTTTACCAATCATTGAGCTCTTCTGAGAGGTGATCAAGAATGACTCTCTGGTTCCCACTCTCTCTTCAGTCAGTTCAGTTCAGTCCCTCAGTCGTGTCCGACTCTTTGCGACCCCATGAATCACAGCACGCCAGGTCTCCCTGTCCATCACCAACTCCCGGAGTTCACTCAAACTCATGTCCATCGAGTCGATGATGCCATCCAGCCATCTCATTCTCTGTCATCCCCTTCCCCTCCTGCCCCCAATCCTTCCCAGCATCAGAGTCTTTTCCAGTGAGTCAACTCATCGCATGAGGTGGCCAAAGTATTAGAGTTGCACCTTTAGCATCAGTCCTTCCAATGAACACCCGGGACTTGTTGGATCTCCTATCACAGTCAATTTTTGAGATGGTTAATCTTCCCTGATAATGAGGATTTAATAATATTTTACTTGTTATTTTTCTTCCTTCCAGTTTCCATTTCGATTACTTTTTTCACTGAGAGGGTTAATCATTCATCAGCTTGAAGATAAAGTAAACAATTTTTTGAACTTTAATATGTAAATAATAAAACATTAAGGCAGTATGCTCAAATTGTGTCTAAGGGCTACCAATATCAGAATCTCTTCATGTATTGGTTAAATGCAAATATATGATCCCCACTCCAGACTCATTGAAGTTTAAAAAAACAGTACTTTATGTAAACTAACATAGCAAAAAAGTAGTTCTTACTTACTTTTCATGGTTTAAATTATTTTAAAGTATAATAATGCTTAGCTTCCTAGGTGGTGCTAGTGGTAAAGAACCTGCTTGCCAATGTAGGAGACAAAAGAGATGTGGGTTCCATCCCTGGGTTGAGAAGATCCTCTGGAAGATGGCATGACAGCCCACTCCAGTATTTTTGCCTGGAAACTCCCAGCTACAGTCCACAGGCTTGCAAAGACTTGAACATGGCTGAAGTGACTTAGCCTGCATGCATCCATAATAATGCTATCTATAATTCCATTAGTTGCCATACTAACTCCTAAAGGTATTATGTTTGTTAACTGGTGTCCCACAAAGAACTAAACCCTAATGACTTAAGGCATCTACTATATGTAATGACCTTTTCTATTGTGCCTCTAGAATGATACTAGTTATGTACAAACTTCAGAGAATGAAGAAAATTCACTTTTCCATATTCTGAGGTTCAGAGGAGGAGCCTTATTGAGAAGTAGAATTAAAATCATTTTATTGAGTTTATAAATTTGGCGTTCTTATCCATTAACACAGAGATGATATTGATATTGTTTCAGTTCAGTTCAGTTCAGTTCAGTCGCTCAGTCGTGTCCGACTCTCCGCGACCCCATGAATCACAGCACGCCAGGCCTCCCTGTCCATCACCAACTCCCGGAGTACACTCAAACTCATGTCCACAGAGTCGGTGATGCCATCCAGCCATCTCATTCTCCGTCGTCCCCTTCTCCTCCCGCCCCCAACCTTTCCCAGCATCAGAGTCTTTTCCAGTGAGTCAACTCGTCTCATGAGGTGGCCAAAGTATTGGAGTTTCAGCTTTAGCATCATTGTTTAGGGCAAATTAAAAATTGGAAATGTCTTTTGATGTTTCAAAATGTCTTATTATCAAAGTAGACCATGAACACGTTGGAAAAAAATTTCACGTAGCATTGTTCTGTTAACATTTGCTACAGTAAAAAGCAACTCCAAAATTACAGTGGCTCATAACAGCAAAGGCTTGTCTCTAGCTCGTACTGTGCATCTATTGCAAGTTGTCTGGGGGCCAGCTCTGAAACGTGTATTCTCATTCTGGGACTCAGCTGATGATTAGCCCCTGGAGTTTCTGACTAATGTTATAAAGAAAAAGGGAGAGGGTGGTGGATTATGCCCTGGTTCTTAAGATTTCCACCTGGAAGTGACACATGTCACTTTCACTCAGCTCCATTGTCAGCAAGTTCAGTCCTGCCATATGCTCAGGGGGCAGAGACTGGGAATATTTGGTGAATTGCACTAGTGATTACAACTTTATTGAAAAGCAAGTTTATTTTTAAACTCCTTCCTCCTCCTTGGTTCCAGCCCCAGGTGACAACCACTTCTGTTTCTGTGTTTACTTTTTCTGATGTGTTGATATCTCTTTATTTTTTTTAATCTATCTATACATAGTTTATTGATTTCACTACAGTGAAAGGAGAGTTTTATTTATTTACCCCATCAGCCTTCGCTCTGCTCCCTGCCCTTGACCTGTCCCCCAGCTACCTAGCCTTCTTTGGAAGTTAATTGAAGATGGGTTATAGTAAGAAGAGGGTATACAAAGAAAGATGAATATATGATGTCAAGGAAAGAGTGGGCTTAACTTAGAAGCACAATCAAATGCTGTCCTACTATGATAGCTATACTGCTGGCTTAGAAAACAGTAGCACAACAGGTTTTGGGCGGAAGACTCTGGGGAATAGGGGGAGTCTATAAAATATAAAGAATGATCTACTACCTGTGCAAAACTAAGAATATGGTAAAGCGATTTGGTAGAGAAATGCAAAAGGATAATTCATTCTAAATGACACAAAAAAGTATTTTCCATCTAGAAATACAAGGGCTAAGAGATGAAATATAATCCTAGTATATGATTCAAGGTTGCAACTGACTACAGCAGCAACATCACAGTAATAATAATTACTAGGTGTGAGAGTTTGGAACTAATCAAACTACATAAATATAGAAGTAAATTTAAGGCTGTCAAAACTTGGGTAGAGCAAGGGAGAGGATGAGGTGTGGGTGGGAGCATTAATGTCCTTTCTCATTCTGCATAATGGGGAGTCAGTGCGTATTGTTTGTGATTCCTGACATTTGAAGTGAAGGTTTAGCTACACTGTTTGAAATTGCAAAAGTATCAATGAAGGGATTGAGGATAATGATTTAATTATATGTATATTGAAAGATTAACTTCCTGAGAAAGGAAGTAAGAGTGGTAAATTTTCTGATACTTTGCATCTCTAAAAATGGCTTTCAGTTCAGTTCAGTCGCTCAGTCGTGTCCGACTCTCCGAGACCCCATGAATCACAGCACGCCAGGCCTCCCTGTCCATCACCAACTCCCGGAGTTCACTCAAACTCATGTCCACAGAGTCAGTGATGCCATCCAGCCATCTCAGTCTCGGTCGTCCCCTTCTCCTCCCGCCCCCAACCTTTCCCAGCATCAGAGTCTTTTCCAGTGAGTCAACTCTACCCTTATAGTCAACTACTAGTTTCATTTTATATAGAATCTTTTTTTGCATTTATAGTCCATTAGTTTGTTTTGCTCTATTTGGTTTCATACTTGCAGTATTACTAGAATCCACTCTGATTCTTGTTCCTGCATTGGCGACCTATTTTTTTTTCTTCTTAAAATAATTTGATCTCATCCTTGAACTTGATGTTGTTAACTTTTACAAAGATGAATCTATACATGGATATCTTTTTCGTTCTTTTACTCATTGTTTGATGAACCTCTTCAATTGAAAAGTCATGTCCTTCAGCCCTGGGGAATTCTCTTCTACTATGTCTTTGATAATTTTTCCCCTACATTTTTTCTGAATATCTAGTTCTTGAATTCTGATTAATCAGATACTGGACTTGCTTTTTTGATGTCCTGCATTACATATTTTCTTTTATTTATTTGTCTTTTAAATATACTTTTACTGTTTGTAAATTATTTCCTTTAATGTGACTTTCATTTCTTGTATTCAACTTTTATTTTGGAAATTTTATTTGACTTTTTCCAAGAACTCTTATTCTTTTATTGTTCCATTTTTGTTGAATCCATTTCTTACATTCAGTGTGTCCCTATATCTTATTTCCAGATACGAATGAAAGCATCTTTAAAATCGTATTCTATTCTCTCATTTTGTTCTCTCTTTTTTGGAGTTGACTTTACCATTTGAATAGTTTGGTACCTTTTTTCTCACTTTTTTTTCCCCCTTAAATGTTCATTAGTGATTGGTTACCTTTAATGGTTAGAAATGAGTTATATAAGACTTTCCTAGAAGCTCTGTAGATGTGGACAGAATCGATCATTAGTTTTATCTTTATTGTGAACAGGAAAGAAGTAAGCTCTTATACTGGGTTTCTGTAAATGTTAGATACTGGGATCTCTTCTATTTTCTTTAGAGAGGAACTCTCTGATTTTCATTTTTGGCCCGGGATAAGTGATGGCTTCTGGGTAGTTTGCTGGATCTGGAATTCTCTTTAGAGACTTTCATTTAATCTCCCCATTTTTCAATCCCATCCCTAAACTCTTGTGTCATTTATATAGAATTGTCATTTTTATCTAAACATGTTGTTGCTGAAGGTGTCAGCTATTATACTGAGTGATTAAAAATCCATGCTGCATGTCTGTTGTCCTTTCATTCTGATAACTCTAGAATACTTCTCTTCATCTAAATGGTTGTGGCTGGTGTGATTTGTCTCCACAGTTCTGAATGTTAACTTTTCTACCCCATCATACTCACATGGCCTGTCTTCTATTTTTCTTTTGCACCAGGTGGTCTAGTAGAATATATCAATGAAAACTCAGTATTTACCTGCATCATTTTATCTAGTTCTTTTGCTTCACTGGCTTTAAACAATTCAGATGCACGTATTACCTAGCTTAATTTTGTCTGATTTCTTAATTCTGTTTGAAATATCTATTATTGATTTTGTTGTGGTGGTTTTTCTGCACTAAAATGTCAGAAACTATGTCACTGAAACAAACCTTTTCATCTAGAAAAAAAAAAATTATTGCTTATACAGCTTCCAGCTGATTTCACAACATATGTTCAGATTTTCTACTTTTGCCTATTAGCATAGCACTTAACAGTGTACTCCAAAGATAGCAAAAATGATACACTAATGAAATCCATCACTTGAATGTGAGGCTTCCATGACACAAGGACCTTCTTCAAGATAATACTTTATTTTTAGTGCTAGTCTCCCTTTTTAAAGCAGTGCGTAAACTCCTGGTGTATATACATATGAGTATATCCATCAGGTAAATAAATAAAGCCAGTTCTTGAACAGTCCTGAAGTTTTTTGATGATTTTGACAGTGTCCAGTGAGTGGAAAGTTTATCAAAAGATAGCAAGCATATTCTGATATTATCTTGTGTTCTGAAACATGACTAAATGAGTTTAAATAAAGTCACATAAGTTAATTTTTTATGAGTAGCCACAGAATCTTGAATTTCTAAGAATAAGACATCAGTAAGATTGATGATGATTCATTCATTTATGTATGCAGTTAAATGTTTATTGAACTCAAAATCTGTGCTAGTCACTACATTGAAAGCTAGAAATAAAATGCCTCTGTCTATGGGATTTCCAAGGCAAGAATATTAGAGTGGGTTGTTATTTCCTTCTTTAGGGGATCTTCCCAACCCAGAGATCAAACCCAGGTCTCCTGCATTGACAGATGTATTCTTTACCTTAGGCCACCGGGGAAGCCCCATAGAATTTGTACATGCTAGTAATTTAGTAATAAATAATGAGGAAAAAAGACTCAGGAAGCACCATATTTCTAGCTTGGGCAACTATGTGGTTGTCAGTACCATTCCCTGAAATAAAAGGACTACATGGAAATAATTGGGTTTGGAGAAATCCTTGAAACAAGTTTGAGATATATTGAGTTTGAAACACTTGTGGAACATCCAAAAAGAGACATGTAGTAGTCAGTAAGAAAAATAGATTAAAAAATATATTTGACCTAGATATAGAGATTTGGAAATTTTCAGTGGCAAATTAAGTCATAGAGTTGATGACACAATCCATAAAGAGACTACAGAATGAAAAGGGAAACAGTCCATAGTAGAAAACTGAGAAACCTTAACATTGAAGACATGGGAAACCAAGAAGCCCCTAACGTTAGGAGAAAAAAAACAGGAAGGAGTATTACAGTAGAATCAGGGAAAGAAAGTGCTGTAACACAGAGGGAGAAAGTAATCAAGAGTATGACATGATACTGACAAGTCAGTATATGACGAAGAGCATGTTATCTGTTAGATTTAGCTATAAGATAATCATTGATGACTCTGCAAAAATTTTATTGTCAGAGATGAAGCCTGAGAGGTAAGGTAAAAGCAGAGACAGAAACAAATGTGCACCTCAGAAGACTTATAACTCTAAGAAAGTATGTGAGGACTAGCTTTCCTTAAAGCCCTGTCATTTAAGAATAGAGAGATGTTAGGTAGATAAACAAATTAAATTTAAGTAAAATTTGAAACTTTCTCACAAGAGTAACCATAAAATAAAAATGCAGATGAGTTAGAAATCACTGAATCATCTCTCTGGTACACATTTTTATGATCAACCAGGACAGTTGGGTCAAACCTCTGCATTATTGTTCAAATGACAGTGAATTTATAAATGTTCAATATCATCTGTTTGAAAATACCTATAAAGAGGAACTCAAAAGCCTCTTGATGAAAGTGAAAGAGGAGAGTGAAAAGGTTGGCTTGAAGCTCAACATTCAGAAAACAAAGATCATGGCATCTGGTCCCATCACTTCATGGGAAATAGATGGAAAAACAGTGGAAACAGTGTCAGACTTTGTTTTTTTTGGGCTCCAAAATCACTGCAGATGCTGATTGCAGCCATGAAATTAAAAGCCGCTTACTCCTTGGAAGGAAAGTATGACCAACCTTGATAGTATATTAAAAAGCAGAGACATTGCTTTGCCAACCAAGGTCCGTCTAGTCAAGGCTATGGTTTTTCCCGTGGTCATGTATGGATGTGAGAGTTGGACTGTGAAGAAAGCTGATCGCCGAAGAATTGATGCTTTTGAACTGTGGTGCTGGAGAAGACTCTTGAGAGTCCCTTGGACTGCAAGGAGATCCAACCAGTCCATTCTAAAGGAGATCAATCCTGGGTGTTCATTGGAAGGACTGATGCTAAAGCTGAAACTGCAATACTTGGGCCACCTCATGCGACGAGTTGACTCACTGGAAAAGACTCTGATGCTAGGAAAGGTTGGGGACGGGAGGAGAAGGGGACGATAGAGAATGCGATGGCTGGATGGCATCACCGACTCTGTGGACATGAGTTTGAGTGAACTCCGGGAGTTGGTGATGGACAGGGAGGCCTGGCGTGCTGTGATTCATGGGGTCGCGGAGAGTCGGACATGACTGAGCGACTGAACTGATACTTATACACATAAATTGAGCAAACTGCAAACACAGATCTGCAAACAAAAAATTATTCTGCATCCTAAATGAAGAAAATATATATCTTACCAAATTCCTTAACAAAATGAGTAGTGCTCTTTAAAATATTGTTTTAAATTAGTACATTGATATGCTTAAAAAAAAAAAGAGTACACAACTCAAAAAGTATGAAATAAAAATATAACCCCTTACATTAAGTTCCTGGCTTACTTCCTGAAGGAAACCATCTTTTTTAGGGGAGGTTTATCCACTTTGGTGCACTTGCTAGTTGATTTTGGGGCTAGGGTGACTTGTATCTAAATTGTTCTTGGGTACAATTACTATTTTCTCTTGTGACTTCTGCAGTACACACAAGTTTGTATCTGTCCAAATCTCAGTTTCATACCAGAAACCAGCAGAAGCTGTCATTTGAGTTCCTTAACTACTGTAATGCTTAACTATGATCTTGTAAATCTTTTATGCATGCAACAGGATTATAGCCCATACTTTGAAAGAAGTACTTCATTCTAATTAGTTCCACAGGTACCTTTCTTTTAAAAAGGAAATAGTTTCCACAGTGTCTCCAAAAGAATGTTTTGGGTCATTATCCCTTTGATAAATGAACTCACCGTTGAGCTGGGGTTTCCCAGAAGGGTCTCTGTGATGTACAGAAATGCTGTGTTATACATTTTGATCCATGATTGCCCTAATATTCTCCATTTATCTAATATTATATCCGTATATGCAGTCCCAGACCTCCAATGAACCACCCTGATACCTCCTTGTTAATTTTATGTACTTGTTTTTTCCTCAGGTTGCTACTGAACATAAGTTCTTCCTTCATCCTAGTTGTATTATGTGACAGCTTTTACAGAATCAGGTTGTTTATGGCATTGGTATGAGAATAAAGTATTTATAGACAATGGATTGAATTCTTCCCATGTTATCTGTAATCAAAAGTTGTTAGGACTCCCTTGGGGTCAGTATAAAATGAAAGTGGTCTGATTACAATTTTAGGCCATTAAGAAGGAGCATGATTTCTATTACAGAGGGCAAGAACAGAAGACTTGGTAAAGATACCAGATGTCTCCTTTGAATGGCCTATTAAAACAAAACCTGAACATATTTGAATTTTTTTCCCAAAAGTTTTATATCCCTGGAGTAGTGATAAAATGTTGCATTCTTTCTTCCCAGAAATTTGCTCATACTATAGTAACTTACTCAATTACTGCTTTCCAACAGTGAAAGCTCAAAAAGTTCTTTTAAATTGTGTCTATTTCCCTTGTTCCAAATTAATGCCTGCCATAAACAAACATCTTTGGCTCTTTACTTAACACCTGCAGTTACCTTGTTACTGATGTTTCTCTGGATCTCATAGCTTATCATCCCATCAAGTGATACCTAGAAATCTAAGCTGCTCTATAAAATTAATTGCTGGTCAATATATCAAGGGAGATTTATGTACATATGACCAAGTCGAACTAAGATACAGAAATATATATTTGATGATTTTTAAATGCATTCTGTTGTATCAGCCAGACTTGAAAGTTTGCATGCCTTAATATAATAAAAAGATGAAAGAGAAAGCATTGAGGAAATCAAACTGGGAACTGTGCTTGAAAAGTAGAGTTTTTATTTGAGATCAGCACTTGAACTTTATTTTTTTAGATCATGTGATGCTTCTGAAGTGGTTACAGAAATAACATCATCTGTCTGGAGAGCAATGATGGTTAGTGAGTTTTAAGACAATTTTCCGAAGGAAAGTATAGTATATGATTTTAGTTTGATAGTAAAGCCTGGACTTTGATATTATTTATTGGAGAATTCTTCAATTGTTTTTTACTATGGCCCACAAAACATATATTATCTTATATTAAGATCCAGTATGCATAAGCACACTGACACATGTGAATATGTGTAAATATATATGTAAATATATTTAGACCCATATGTGTATATATGGGATAGGAAATGGAGATTTTTTTAAATGATCCTTACTTTACAGTGTGCAATGCCCTCTGACATATTCTATTTTTTTCTGTTTTACTGTGACCATTAAAAAATAACTAATCACATCCCATTAGGTTTATTTCATGTCCAATTATTGGGTTACATATTGAAGTTTGAAAAACACTATTGTGATTCCTTGAGAATTATGAATATATATTTCTGTATTTTGTTCTTCCTACCACAGTTGCTTTAATTTCAGAAAAAGATTTGTCATAAGATATGTTTATGCATTGGGGATTCTTTTAACCACTAACTCTGAATTTCTGTTAGATAAAAGTACCACATGTTCTGAGTTAAGACTACAAATGTGGTTACTATCACTGTGGGTTAAAACAGTCTTTAACTGTCCCTTTTTCACATAACTAGATAATACATCTGGATAAGCTATGTGTTTAAAAGGAGTATCAAGATTTTTCTTTTCACTCATCCCTATTTGTTTCCTGAATAAATGAAAGCTTACATCCAGCACACTTAAAGTGCTAAATAGTCCTTAGCCAAGACAAAACACGCACGTGCGCGCACACACACACACACACACACTCACACACAACTTCAAATTTTGGCTTAGCAGAGTGATTACATAGTATCTTTCATGCTGTATGTTTTTAAATATAGTTTCAATGAGCCATACAGGCTTTTTTCTTGTTTACTAATCTATATTCATTCCTGTGTCAATAAAAAGGTTGCCTATCATTTTATACTAAAATTTACTTTCTCCCTGAATGAAAACAATGCTTCCTCTTCTTAAATTATTTATAGAAGGGATGCTAACTCATGCAATGAATGCTGTAAAAGTTTTTGAACCAGTTCTTTGTGATACTTACATAACTTGAGAAGATGACCATGCATATTTTTGAACCAAATTTAGCCAGCTGACTACGTTAATCCTTAGGATTTGGAGGACAAAGCAATCCTTTAAAAATTATGTTCATATTCCCTTTGCTTGCAAGTAATCCAACATTGTTCACTCTATTACAGAAATCAATCATATAGTCTCTCCTAAAAACTAACCCTTCCCAGTGGACCATGAGTTGTGACATAACCATATCTTCTACCACAGTGATTGATTCCACAGGTCACTGGTAGTCATGAATTCTGTTGTTGGCTTAGTCAATATTTGACTTTTCATATCTCAACTGAACTTATTCTTTTTGCGTTTCCCGTACAATATTGTGGTTTGTTATATTTTTTTTTAGCAACCTTCCAGAAGATTTTTATAAGTGAAATGTGAATGGTAAGTATATTTAATCAATTAAGATGGAGAAAGTTTTGTTTTTAATAAGTACAAATGAGGTTTCGAGCAAATGTCAGTATAATTGGGTGTTGTATCCAATAGATGTCATGTTTTGATAAATAGCGTGTTTAGGCAGATGCGCCTGGTGTCATGGAAGAAACTTCTGCTTTTATTATGTGCTCCATCAGTCTTCATAAAGGACTGAAGTTTGGGGAGACCTGGAAGAGTAAACTAAAGAACCTAAAGGAGTTCATCAACAAGAATAACATTAGGTATCTGTCTTATTATTTCCCTTCAACATACTCATCACACAAAATTTTCAAATAACTTGAGAGTCATCATAGTCATCATATGGCCCCTTGATATTAAGTATATTTTCTAAAACTACTGAAAAACTATCGAAAGTATTTGCTAAATTCTTAAAGTTCACAAACTCTTTAGTAACCTATAAAGTCTTTGTGTGAACATTATGTTACTACTTAGTAAAGTTAATTTTACTAGCATAAACTTTTCTGGTAGGCCAGTGACTAGAACAGTAGAATGTAAACGAGGATATTGTTATCAAACATCTTAGACACTGAGAAGTTCTGACTTACTAAAATATATTTTACAATTTAGTCACTTATAGCTATATCCCATAAGAAATATTTTTAAATTTAAATTCCCTGACATTCTTCAAATTTTCTCCCTACATATATTGTCTTTTCTCATTGCAAACATTTCTATAATCAGATTTCTTTACTGTACTATCACTTTATCTGAAAAAACTTTATTCTGGTTCTTTCATCTAATCACTTCCACTTTTGTCTTATCCTTGTCTATAACTTTTGTCTTACCCTTATCTATAAATCACAGATTGAGTTTGGGCTCAGAAAGTACTACAGAAAGTAAAGGAATATCTGTGATAGGAAGTGTAATTTTCAGGTTCTTACCAAAGTTTTTACAAATTAAAAAAAAAAAAAAAGGAAGTGAAGGATCGTTACATTTGGGAAAACAGCACTACGTCAGCTAAGTCAGTGCTGTCAGCACCAAGTCAGTGCTAACTTTAAAACACACGTTAGTTCTGCTACTGTCTGTATTATGGATTCATTAAATTGGCTACATTCTCTTTGCCACTTGGTTAATATGAGAGATTTAAAGAGCTTAAAGCCTGGAGTGATTGTTTTGTAGTTTTAAAACTATTGTGCTTGACATAGGTAGATATATTCCTAAGTATTTAATTCTTTTCGTTGCAACAGTGAATGGAATAGTTTCCTTAATTTCTCTTTCTATTTTCTCATTATTAGTGTATAGGAATGCAAGGGATTTCTGTGTGTTGATTTTATATCCTGCAACGTTACTGTAATCATTGATTAGCTCTAGTAGTTTTCTGGTAGAGTCTCTAGGGTTTTCTGTGTAGAGGATCATGTCATCAGCGAACAGTGAAAGTTTTACTTCTTCTTTTCCACTTTGTATTCCTTTTATGTCTTTTTCTGCTCTGATTGCTGTGGCCAAAACTTCCAGAACTATGTTGAATAGTAGTGGTGAGAGTGGGCACCCTTGTCTTGTTCCTGACTTTAGGGGAAATGCTTTCAGTTTTTCACCATTGAGGATAATGTTTGCTGTGGGTTTGTCATATATAGCTTTTATTATGTTGAGGTATGTCCCTTCTATTCCCACTTTCTGGAGGGTTTTTATCATAAATGGATGTTGTATGTTGTCGAAGGCTTTCTCTGCATCTATTGAGATAATCATATGATTTTTATTTTTCAGTTTGTTAATGTGGTGTATTACGTTAACTGATTTGCGGATATTGAAGAATCCTTGCATTCCTGGGATAAAGCCCACTTGGTCATGATGTATGATCTTCTTAATATGCTGTTGGATTCTGATTGCTAGAATTTTGTTAAGGATTTTTGCATCTATGTTCATCAGTGATATTGGCCTGTAGTTTTCTTTTTTTGTGGGGTCTTTACCAGGTTTTGGGATTAGAGTGATGGTGGCCTCATAGAATGAGTTTGGAAGTTTCCCTTCCTCAGCAATTTTCTGGAAGAGTTTGAGTAGAATAGGTGTTAGCTCTTCTCTAAATTTTTGGTAGAATTCAGCTGTGAAGCCGTACACACCGAGGAAACCAGAATTGAAAGAGACACGTGTACTCCAATGTTCATTGCAGCACTGTTTATAATAGCCAGGACATGGAAGCGACCTAGATGTCCATCTGCAGACGAATGGATAAGAAAGCTTTGGTACATATACACAATGGAGTATTATTCAGCCATTAAAAAGAATACATTTGAATCAGTTCTAATGAGGTGGATGAAACTGGAGCCTATTATACAGAGTGAAGTAAGCCAGAAAGAAAAACACCAATACAGTATACTAACACATATATATGGAATTTAGAAAGATGCAAATGATAACCCTGTATACGAGACAGCAAAAGAGACACAGATGTATAGAACAGTCTTTGGGACTCTATGGGAGAGGGTGAGGGTGGGATGATTTGGGAGAATGGCATTGAAACACGTATGTTGTCATATGTGAAACGAATCACTAGTTCAGGGTCAATGCATGTTATAGGATGCTCGGGGCTGGCATGCGGGGATGACCCAGAGGGAGGATAAAGGGAGGAGGGAGGTGGGAGGGGGGTTCAGGAGGGGGAACTTATGTAAACCCGGGGCAAATTCATATCAATATATGGCAAAACCAACCAATATAATATTGTAAAATAATTTGCCTCCAATAAAAAATAAATTAATTACCTAAAAAAATAAAAAAAAAAATAAAACTATTGTGCTTGACATAAATTCTTTTCAGTGATCTCTTGTCCTGAGGATCCACACTTAAAAAGATTCTTTTGCCTTTTACATAACGTTTGGTTCTAGTTTGATATAATCCATCAATTTTAAGGATAGTTACAATTACTTTCTTCAGCAGAAAATCTCGTATGCATTGATATGAAATCCCTTCCAGAGACAGGCAAGGTTTGGATTCTGATCACTGAATCAAAGCCATCCAGCTTCAAACCCCAGCTTAACCATTTACTACTGAGGTGACCCAACCAAACTATTTCACATTTATAAACTTTTGTTTGTTCATTTATATAATGGTACCAATTGTACTTATTCAGATTTCTGTAAGCATGACCAGTGATGATACTTGTGCAAGAAATAGGTACTCAATAAATGGTAGTAGTAGCTGTTTTATTATTGCTATCACTAACAAAAACTCTGTATATAGTTCTTAGGAACTATAGTAAGTTGGTAGTAATTGCAATTTATATAGTAATATAGTTATTTATTATTTGCTAGATAATAAATTCATTTTCATCTTTGTGAAAACACTGAGAAGTCTTTTTGATGACAAAAGTGAGAGCTGGCCACCTGAGAGGAAAGAAAGTTGACCTATAGAAATCAGATTCTTGTCAACAGATACAGGGTCAGAAAATTTATGGTGATTTTAAATATACCATGATTTTGGAGCAATTATTGGCCTCTAAATAATCCAGTATAATTTGAAAGAATATTATTTTCCTTGCTCAAAGCATCCATACTTCATATAATAATTATGAGTGGAAAACTAATAGTCTGTAATTTTTCATATAAATTTGAGGGGTTTGTATTAAATAGCATCATATTTATATATATACATATATGTATGCTATTATTAATGTTTTGCCTTAATTATATATTTGTAAAATACAGTGGTTTAGAGGAGCACACTATATTTTTGAAGCTTAATGATTTTTATATAAGAAACTCTATTTAGATCCTGTTATTCAAAGTATAATCTGTGGATTAGCAACAAGGAAGCTTATTAAAAATGCATACTCTCAGATTCTGCCTCAGAACTACTGAATCAGACATTGTGTTTTAGTAAGAATTCAGATAATTCAGCGCACATTAAAGTTTGAGAGGCCCTGGGTTAGATTCCAAAGTTATTTCTGACTTTGGAGGTCTTTATTATTTCAAAATTATAAATAGCTGGAGATTTAGCCTTGCAAATCCAAATTTCCAGAGTGATGGGGATTATCACATTTAACTAGTTCATTAAGAAAGAAATCCTAATTAAAAAAAAAAAAACTAAGTGCACATAGATATGTATGAAAAGGAAATTATATTATTTACCAAGGCTGATATCAAATCCAGAGCAATGACAAGAGTCTCTCTGTATATGAAGGGCTGTCCGGTAGAAGAGGAATTGAAATTACTCCATGTAGATCCAGAGAGAATTACTATGATCAGTGAATAGAATATATCAGGAAAGGAGATTTTGATGACAGATAATTGAACTTTGCATATGTGCATTGCATTCCTTCACAAGTAATATGTTTATCTCCCCTCCCCAAGCATAGGTTACTCAGTTATCTATCAGGAACACTGTTGAAAGAGTTTCTTGGATAGGAGATTTAAACTAAAAGACCTCAGAAGAATGACCTCAAAGGTGACTTTCAACTACAAAATTCTAGGATTTGTCCACTGAGGTACTAAAAATGCCTGTGAATAATTGGATATATGTGACAAGTGAAAAGAGAACTGTTTGAAATGAACATAAGTAGTGGTTAGGTTTAACAGCTAATAAGAATTATCAGCTACACGGCCTGTGCAGATTTAAGAGGCAAATTACATGTTTAACAAAGCCGGCTAACAGAGGTGCTTTTAACTATTTTATGAGTACTTGGAAATTCTCTCACTGAGCCCTCTGCTGGCTGATATGCTGGGCACTAATGATTTTTTTGATCTGAAAGGAGACAAAACTTATCTTCTGGGTGTAATGTTAGTTGGTGTTTGTACATAAAGAGAGGTACAAAGAGTGGCAATCAGTTGATTAAGATGGCTCGTTAGAGTTGCAACTCATTTGGCTCTTGGAAATTTCTTTTTGATTATCATTTTAATAGCAGCTGATTCAATTGGTGCCATGTGGTGACATTTGCAAATGACTTATCTATTTTTAAATATTTAAACTGAATCTATTTTCAAAAATTTTGCCAAAATTTATAACTATATAAAGCTTTATAAAGTATAATTGATAACTGGCAGTTTCCTAAAATAAAAATAAAAGAGAATTCAAATTTACTTTAGAAGAGAAGCAAAACTATGTAAAGGTCTTCCCCTGCTTCAATATGTTTAAAGATAGTTTTGTTTAAGACTGAATCAGCAATGATGGTTAATTTACTGTCATTTTTAGGATGCAGCAGTAATATTGAGGGAAAATCCAACACATGGGGGGAAATACCCCATTGTAGAATGTTTCCATCATCCGCCAAAGTTCCTTTTGTGCTTTTTCTCAATCTCTAACACCTGCACACCCCAAGAAACTACTTTTCTGAATTGAGTCACACTTTAATCAGCATGGTTAATATTGCCCATCCTTCTTGAACTTTAGTATAAAGTGGCTTCTTTGAGTCTGAAAGATTCATTCAGGTTGCTGACTTTATCAGTAGTTTGTTCCTTTTATTTATAAATAGTATTCCACAACTTATTAGTTCTCTTGATGGTGAACATTTAGCTTATTTAAAATGTTTGGTTTCTATAAATTAAGCTTCTATGAATTTTTAAATTTCTCTTTTGTAAATAGGGAGTGGAATTCTAACTCAACAGTAATTGTGTAAATATAAAAAACTTACAAATTGCTTTTCATAATAGTTGAACCTTCTACATTCCCATTTGCAATGTCTGAGATTCCTGTTGCTCCATATCTTGTCAACATTTAGTATTTTCAGTATTTTAAATTTAAGCCCTTCTGGGAGGGTATGAAAATGTTTTATTGATGGACAGGGAGGCCTGGCGTGCTGTGATTCATGGGGTCAGGGAGAGTTGGACACGACTGAGCGACTGAACTGAACTGAACTCTAATAATATCGAACACCATTTTATGTGCTAATAGACCATTTATGTGTCTTATTTAGTGAGTGGTTTGTTCAAATGTTTTATTGTGCTATTTATCTACATATTTTTTATTGCTTATATCTTTGCTAGATATAAGTCCATTATCAGCTCAGGAAAAAATCCCTTTATTGTTAGTTTGCTGATACATATATTTAAACCACAAATGAGTATAAATTTTGATACTTATTTTTTCTTCATCAATTGAGATGCTTATATAATTTTTAACCTTTAATTGAAGAAATTATATTTAAAGGTTTTAAAACTTATTTTGTGCCTCAGTACATATTGCATCTTGGCAAATGTCCCATATGCGTTTGTAGTTTTTGTTTCAATTAAATAAATAAATAAATATCCATTAGTTCAAGATAGTTGATACCTAATTCAAATTTTTTGTAGGCTTACTGACTTTTTAATATATGTGTTTATTGTTATTGAGAAAATAGGAATAAATTCCATAACCATAATTGTGAATGCATTTGCTTCTTCCTGAGATAAGTTTTGAAGCTCGTTTATTAGGTACTTGAATATTCAGTTACTATATCTTCCCAATAAATTATTTTTTTATCATTGTGAAAGGTTATTATTATCTTTCATAAAGCTCTTTATGTTAAAGCCTAATTTTTACGGTATTATGATAGCCATGTTAGCTCTCATAATAAGGGTTTGCATGGCACATGTGTTTCTGTTTTTTATTTTTAATTTATTTATGAGTTTATAATTGAAGTGTGACTCTTGTACACAACATATAATCCACCTCACCTTTTAACCTAATTCTAGTCTGTCTTTGAATGGTTTAGTCCTCTTACATTTAACATAATTATTATAAGATTGTGTTGAAGTCTCCTGTTTTCTTTTATTATTTTGTTTACCCTATCTAATCCTTTTATTTTGTTCCTGCTTTTCTATATACTTCAAATTGAGTGTATTTCAGCATTCCATTATACATTCTGTTAAAATTTTAGTGAAACCTCTTTATTTTGTTTTGGTGATTACTTTAGAAATTGTAAATTATTAACTCATCAAAGTCTACCTTAAATAAAGTAATTATTACTTATCTCTTCACAGAGCCCTCTCCCTTGTAGTTTGTTCTATTGCTACATTTATTTCTATATTACTAATCCCATGACACTTCATTATCAGTATGCTTTAATTGTCTTTAAGCAAATTGAGAAATATCTGAAACTGCAGTGCTGCTGCTGCTGCTGCTGCTGCTGAGTCACTTCAGTCGTGTCCGACTCTGTGTGACCCCATAGACGGAAGCCCACCAGGCTCCCCCGTCCCTGGGATTCTCCAGGCAAGAACACTGGAGTGGGTTGCCATTTCCAAAATTGTAAGATCAAAAAGTCAGAGTCAGCACTGATGGTAGTTGGTACACCTAATTGCAGATGACTTTAATCTAGTTAAATATTAATGCCATTGCCAGATCAACTCAGTTGATCTACTAGAGTGCTGAAAGAGTAATCCCTCATATTAACTGCTAAGGAGAGGAAAGAGCTTACACTTTGAGATATTTTGGATCAGTCCCTAACAAAACCTCCAAATGTAAGGTCATGGGAATACTATGTGATCTCTCAACTTTCAGCCCGTCCTCTGCAGCTGCTTTCTTGGAAAAAATCAGAGGGAAGATCTGATGGTCCAAACAGTTCTAACATTTGGATCTCTTTCAGATATATTACAATTTACATGCCCTACACTATTATCTTATCTTTCCTTACTCTTTGGAAGGAAAGTTATGACCAACCTAGACAGCATACTAAAAAGCACATGTAAAAGGTCCGTCTAGTCAAGGCTATGGTTTTTCCAGTGGTCATGTATGGATGTGAGAGTTGTACTGTGAAGTAAGCTGAGAGCCGAAGAATTGATGCTTTTGAACTGTGGTGTTAGAGAAGACTCTTGAGAGTCCATTGGACTGCAAGGAGATCCAACCAGTCCATCCTAAAGGAGATCAGTCCTGGGTGTTCATTGGAAGGACTGATGCTAAAGCTGAAACTCCAATACTTTGGCCACCTCATGGGAAGAGTTGACTCACTGGAAAAGACTCTGATGCTGAGAGGGTTTGGGGGCAGGAAGAGAAGGGGATGATAGAGGATGAGATGGCTGGATGGCATCACCGACTCGATGGAGTTTGAGTGAACTCTGGGAGTTGGTGATGGACAGGGAGGCCTGTCATGCTGCGATTCATGGGGTCACAAAGAGTCAGACACAACTGAGCAACTGAACTGAACTGAACTGAACACTGTTATCTAAAGCATGGTTGATTTGACCTTCTCCTTGAAGAGTCTGTCTGTCTAAGACAGACTGTTCTATCTCTGCCTAGATAAAGTATTTAACTCAGTTTATAGAAGCTGCTGTACCCATGGTTCACCTATTGAGTGCTTGTGCTTATCTGGAATTTGGTTCATCAAAGCTTCCTAGCATCTACTACGCTTCATTCATCGCACAAAATATTATGAATTTTTGCTTGTCTAATTTTTTCTTATTATTATGATGGTAGTGAAAGACCCACCAGCAGTAAATACTTTAAATCAATGCTTTCTTTCTCTGTAGGTATAACTAGAGATATATAGATAGAGACTTAGATATAGTCTTAAAGAAATATTTTAGCTTAATATGTGTTTTATGTTCTATGAATGCTAGAAAGCTTTTTATATATATTTTATGGCTTGTTAAAGGAAAATTATATATTAGTAGATTTTAAAATAGTATATGAAATATTCTCTCTCATGAAGAGAATACATCTGATCATTAATAAAAGACATTAAAGTATATTATCAATTGATTTCAGTGATAACATTACTTTGTCTAGGTCAACTTCATAGTTAATCTGAGCATTATGATTCTCCTTAGAGCCGTAGAAATGTAGAATTATATGGAGGAAAGAGAGAGGGGCAAGGGAAGAGGGAGAGAAGAGGAAGAAAGATAGGAGGGAAAAGGGAAGACTGACTGGTTATTTACTGTTGTAAATTTAAAGCAATCAATAGAATGACTTTTTTCCTTGTTCAGACACACCAATTTTAGGTCAGTGCTAGCTTTTCTGTAGGCCTGTACATTTTGGACTAGATTATAACACATTAAAATAGTAGAAGTTTATAAAACTTGCAGAAAATTTTAGTTAATTGCATTTACCCCAAGATGAAAAGGCAAACACTAGAAATGGTGAAATGATTCAAGATTAACTGAAATGCCAAAATAACATATATATATATATTCATGTGTATATATGTATATATGAGAATATATGTTTTGCCAGTAGATAATGCTGTAAGGGGGCTTAATTCAACCACTAAAAACTGCAGCAACTAAAATTTATCTAGCAATTTACAGTCTAAAAAGTACAGTTACATATGTCATCTTATTTAGTCTGCTCATTAGTGGTACTTACTCGTGACCCCTTAGTCTCTTTGTTGGTTACTCCACTTCAACTAGACATTTTAACACTGGAGTGTTCTGAGGTTCAGTTCTTGGTTCTCATCCTCTGTGTTTCCATTCACTACCTTTGTTATTTCATTCAGGCTCATGGCTGAAAATAGCACCTATATGCTATGGTTTCTCAAAGCTACATCTCTATTTCAGAAAGTACCTTTGAATTCCAAATTTGTATATGAAGACACTCAGTACTGCCTACTGAACACTGCACAAAGATGTCTCATAAACTTTACTTAACATATCCAGAGTTGCAATCCCTATCTTGTCACATCTTCCAAAAAAATTTGTCTGTTCCACCTGTAGCCTCACCTCCTGAGGTAATGTTGATTCCACCATTCTAATCACTCAGCTTGTAGTATGATATGTCACAATATTAGAGAAGCCTGTTGCCAGTATGGGTCATCTGAGGATGTGAGTTGGCCACAGCACGAGGCTGCAGCTTTGCAGTCATCAAACATTGTGTAATGAAAACTCAGTGTGCCTGCTCAGAGTTAATGGCTGTACAATGAAAATTTGAAAACACCTTGGTATTATTGATAATGTACATGCATTTGCTAGTTGAAAAGCATCAATAGGGCCTTTTAGAGAAGCTCCAAATTCACCTGAAAAAGTTGCATGAGAAATTCAGAATAAACAGGTATATCTGTAGGAAAAGCTAAGGTAAGTTAAATATAGGGTAAATAGGCACCAAAAGCCAGGAATGATTTATCTACTATCAGGAGATATTTATTTACATCTATTAGTAAAATTATATTCCTGAAGAGATAAGAAAAGCAACAACTTTATCTAATTTAGAGCCTCTAGCATTAGCAGGACTCCATCTCTTCTCCAGTCTGCTTGTATATGTTTGCTCTCAGACAAATTTTTATTTTACTGAGATCTTTGAAAATGTGATAATGTTATGCAACAAGGTCACAGACCTTAGAATCATCCTTGAGTCTTTCTTTTTTTCATGCCTGAATATATTCAGGAAAACTTCTTGGGTCTACCTTCAAAATATATGAAAATCCCACACATTTCTCACCACTTCTATTACTCTCACCCAGTTAGGTCTATCAGCATATTCCATTTGAATTTCTGCAACTGGCTTCTTCTCACTGGCCTTCCTATTTCCACCATTGTCCTTTTACGTCCACTTTCAGCACAGTAGTGGACTGATTTTTTTTTACAAGATAAAACTTATTCTTTCACTCTTATGCTCAACATCTTGCCAGGGGTTCCCGTTTCTTATAATAGTCGAAATCCTTACAGTAGCAAATACTATCCTGTGTGATCTGTCCCTCACTACCTGTTTGACCTCATCTTCAGTCTCTTTCTCCTTTCTCTCTGGGGCACCAGCACTGGCCTCACTGCTGCTCCGTGAACAAATAGGAGGAACACCAGATACTTGCTCTTCCATTTGCATAGAATTTCTTTCTCCCCAAAAGAAGTTTACTTTTTCAAACACCTCCCACCTGTTGTAGGCACAGGCTTCTCCTAAATACCTCTGCTTTTTCTCTGTGCCTTTTATAAATCTGAGTGAAGGGACCACATAGGATATGGGATTAATAATGAAGAATGCAGATTTCTGTTTATCCACCTTGTTCAAATAGAAAGACATTAAATTTAACTATGCTGATCCTACTGAGAAATGAATGCTTAAGGATATCATCCTTTTTACTAATTGTGTAAAACGTGACAAGTGCTTATCGACATTTTTGGTTCTTGTCTCCATCTGGGGCCATGGGAGGATTAAACTTCCATGCCTTCTTGGAGTTTGATTGCTACCATATAACTTACTTTGGTCATATGAGAAGATGTTAATGGTATGCTGTTTGTCCATCTCAGAGCTGGTGTACAATTATCCATGCTTTCTTCTCCTTCATGAACTCTGAGTTCATGAAAAAATGGAAGTGTCACAAGATGGTTCAGCCTTTATTCTCTGAACACTTTAGTAACTCTGAGGACCATAATCTCTACTGAAAGCTGTTGAACATGGCATGCACAAGAAGTCAATCTTTATTGTTATAAATAATGGGGATTTTAAAGTTGTACTTACAGCCTAACCTAATCTTTTTTTTGAATAATATGCTATTGGTTTAATTCACTTATCATGTTTACCAGAGTTACAATAAAGAGTTCAGAAAGGTAACAGGAATTAATGAGGAAAGTCTTTCATCCAGTTACTATGTATTATTTACCCCTATGGTTTGGATATTGGTAATATAGTGATAAACAGAATTTCCTATCTTCATAGAGCTTACAGTCTAGGAGAAAATGGAGTCAAGTGTTGGGTAGAAGGAATTATGGGGTAAGCATCCTGCCAAATGGGAAACCCAGCCCAGGGTAATGAGGATGAGGGAACTAGGAGTGTGGCACCAAATTGGGAGGAGATGTCCAGCAAGGTTACAACCAATGTAAGGTGAGGAATTCAGCGAAGGACCATTGCAACTTAGTCCTGAGAAATGGGGAATGTGAGCGCTGTGAGGATGTGGAAAAGGGTAGAGAGCCAGGTGAATTCAAGAGAGTAGTCAATGCAAAGTCATCTGAGTAGACTGAATAGGGTAACATAGGCTGCAGGCTGCCTTACAGATGGAGGATGACATGGATGCAAAGATGAGAGCAGAATTTTGCAGAAGTGCATCATGGAGTAGGAAAAGTAACTGAGCAGCAAACTTATATTTTCCAAACTTCCAAATCCCAGGACCTGGGCTGTGGAATTCCCACTTGTTCTGCTGCCCTGAAGCCAGGAAGAGAGTGAGAGTACATTTAGAAAGCTGGAGCCTTCTTCTAACAATTTTAATGGACCTAGGGAAGGATGGCGGAGAAGGCAATGGCAAGCCACTCCAGTACTCTTGCCTAGAAAATCCCATGGATGGAGGAGCCTGGTAGGCTGCAGTCCGTGGGGTCGCTAAGAGTTGGACACGACTGAGCAACTTCACTTTCACTTTTCACTTTCACACATTGGAGAAGGAAATGGCAACCCACTCCAGTGTTCTTGCCTGGAGAATCCCAGGGACGGAGGAGCCTGGTGGGCTTCCGTCTATGGGGTCACACAGAGTTGGACACGACTGAAGTGACTTAGCAGCAGCAGCAGCAGGGAAGGATGGAACTTCCCAGGTGGCACAGTGATAAAGAATCTGCCTGCTAATGCAGAAGACACCAGAGATGTGGGTTTGATCCCTAGGTCAGGAAAATCCTCTCGAGAAGGAAATGGCAAGCCAGTCCAGTATTCTTACCTGGAAAATTCCATGGACAGAGAAGCCTGATGGGCTAGAGTCCATGGGTTGCAAAGAGTTGGACACAGCTGAGCACACATTCAGAATAGGGAAGGATAGCTACTAAAACGATGATGGAAGAAACATGGGCAGTTCTTCAAAAGATAACTTTCTTTTTCACATTGTGTGGGGGAAAAGAGGAAAGCTGTATGATATCTGTCACCACAAGAAAAGGAGGAACAGTTCCAGAAACATGATTTTCAAGACATGGCTCTTCAAATTCCTAGTTGTATGTTCTGTCACAAAAGATAAACTGATTCACACCACCACCAAGGTGCCTTGACTGAAAGAAGTGCTCTGACAGACCTGACAGTTTCAAATTTCAGCAGAATTAATTAGAGTGAAGATGGAGCAGATGTTACAATGAGAATTTTGTTAAGAGTATAGATGTATGTATTGAAGAACATTTCCTTTGGATGAAAGAAAACAATGCCAATTAAGGCTATTTTAAGCATATTAAAATTCAGTGAATTAAACTGATTTTTTCCATTAATTGTGAATAGAGATTTAATCCATCACTTTGTTAATCCTCTTCAAACTCAAAGCAAATAGAATTATTCATAGAGAAAGAAGAAGGGCTGAGAGAGTGGGATTATGTAAAGAATGGACTATAAGGAGTGAGATATAATAGAGAGATGTAAGCCTGTAATTAATGACACTCAGAGTGGCTGAGGTCAGGCAGCTATTACACAGTAGTACTTTATTATTTCAAATTCATCTAGAGAGAGCTTGAAAGCATCCATCACCATATCTTGTTAGTAAATGGGTTAACTGATCCACATATTTCATGCATCATGATTTCAATGGAAAATAGCTTTAGGATGGAGATTGAAGCTACAGATTATAGCTTTCCCCCCAGGCTTTTAATTGCTAGGCATTGTTCTTGACCTTCCCTCACCTCAACTTCAAAAGCATTCAGACAAATTAGTTAATTATATGTGTTAGTAGGTCACCCAAACTTGTATAATTAAACAAACCTTATGCAAATCAAGACTAAATTATTTGAGAATTAAATAATGCTTGCAAGACTGGATTCTTTAGTGACACTCATTAGCAGAGTTCTGTGAAATCCTTAAATTCAGAAAAAGAATTTGCTTTCTAAAATAATGTCACAGTCTACCCTATTTTATATCTCAATAACTGATTTTCTTCTTCCTTATTTAGCCTTTCTCAAGTATTTTCTGCAACATCCTCTATATCCTCATCACACAAGTGATTAAATAGTTTCTTGTCTGTGTGCTATTGATAGCTCTATTTCAGCAGTTATCACTTTTATTCCTACCTTTTAAAATTTATTTGTCTATCTCCATTCTTAGATTGCAGATCCTTTAATGATGAACTGTGGCTTGGGCATCTCTTTACCTCTAGGACTTGGCAGACTGCCTGGTACATAGTGTGTCTTCAAATTTTTATTCCTAAAAAAAAGAATGAACAAATAAAATGTAAAGAATTAAACTTTTTTCAGACTAAAAAAAATTCACTTATCTCTGTAAGTAAATATATAATGAATTATTCTAATATATGCTATCACAAGATGATAATTATGTAGAAGGAAGGTTTATGGTGAGTCTCATTCTGTGCCCCCATAGTACTTTAAGAAGTTAATTTAACCCTTTTATCTTTATCTGTTAAAAAAGCATGGTAATACCTATTCCTCTTATCTACTTTAATCTTTGCTTTGAAGAGAATTGAGAATTGAATAATTGTGTGTGTATGTGTGTGTGAAAATTCTGAAAACCATAGTATATTAAACATGTAAGTTTTCCATTGTGACATTAAAAGTAGTCACTCTATATAAAATAAGATAAATTAGAAAAGGCAGATTCATCAGTTTCAACAACCCCTATTTAATATCAGGGTTGAATGTTTGAGCCTTGCATATATTTTACTATTAATTCTAAATGGAATCATTTTTTATTAGAGGTACACTTAATCTCAATAAGTTTGAGATATTGATGAGAAAGATGGATAATTCTGTTGTTTTCTCCCTTTTAAAAAATCTAGTATACAAGGTTTATTAAATAGAAATAAGAGAGGTATGTATCATTCAAATAAATAAAATATTTTATTTTTATGTTATCCTTCAAATTACTCAAATGTTTGCATTTTTATATAATTGAAATCAGAGCACAAATTTAATTTTGAATACTATTTCCTTCACTTGCATTGCATCTTAAACATTTTTCCATGTTGTTACATAATTCCCTAATAATATTTATCAAGAATATTGCCTTATCTTACTTAAATATCCCACTAATACCCAAAATTCTGGGTATTTTGATTGTTGCTGATTTTGCTATTATAAACTATATTGCAAAGGATAGCTTTCCAAATAAGTTTTTCTTCTTTGGGATTATTAATCTGGATTAAATTTGTAGAGAAGGGGAAATTGCTGGCCTAAATTTACCTCCAGTAAACACCTATAGAGGAAAGGGAAAATATTTTCTTTCTTAATAAATAAGTCTTCTGTTGAGCATCAACATCTTAAAGCTAAATTAAATGAATGACACATAACAATCTGAGATATGTCAAGAATAATCAAAACCATTAAGTAACAAAACTAAAAAAATAAATTCGGGAAATAAAGATAGTTTAGCTTCAGGAAAAAAAAGATTCTAGGATTTATTTCTTCAACACTATGTGTTCATTTTCCCAGTACTTTTGCCTGAGGTGAAAAATGTAAAAGTACAATGGGAATGTTATGGTTCTTAAAAAGTGCAGTAAAATTGTTCTTCAAAAGGATTTCACACTGCTAATGTACTAGTTTATCCTATCAGTTTTGTGAGTGTTGTGTATACTGAAAATATATTTTATTAGACATAATTTTAATTAAATCATTATATTATTTACCTTAAAAGCAAAAGAAGTAAAAGAAAGCAAGGGCGAACCCAGGATTGTGAGCCTTCATATAAATGTTTCTTCACAATCTATTATGTATTAGATTTTAAAACAGACATTTTCACTTCATTTTCAGTGTATGACTTAATCAGATTCCATGTGCATTTGGTTACTGAGGGCATCTATTAAATTGTTCATTTCAGTGTTCAAATTATATAAAAGCTCTTCTTTCTTTTATAGGTATATTTTCAGAGAAACCTATTTTTGTTTCCTTAAAACAGTAGTCCCTTGAGTCTCATAAAGAGTAACAGATTAAATGAAAAAAAACAAGCAACAATTTCTTTTTCTTTTTTTCTTAAATATTTATTTCCCCACCATGATTTTCTTTCTTTTCTTTTCCTATTTAGTTATCTGTTCTTTTCTTTTTAATGCTATGGGTTTTCCTTAGATGCTTGCTGGTTCTGGTTTTCTGTTCAAATTCATGAATAAAAGATTAGATTGTTTAATATAGTTATCTGGCAAGGTTTTCCTCTCATGGTAATGGAAAGTTTAAGAGCTGTGAATTAGGAGCTGCTGACTCTCATGGTTGCCCTGTTTTCTGGCGGTATGATACAGCATGTGCAGCAAGTTCTCACTTCCACTGAAATGTATACCATGTTCTCCCATGTTCATGCTTTTTGTAAAAACCACTTAGAAAATAGCATTCCTTCATTCTTGCATTTCTTCTTTCAACAATTTTTTGTTGTTGTTGTGACACTGAATCTGTTCAAAGTGCTAGTGAAGGTGAAAGTCCCCCTCAAAAAGCAACTGGTTAAAGTGCAAGCATGATAAGAAAAGGAAAAGTAAAATTTGACTAAAATTCTTCCCTAACTTTGGGAGTGGGACCCATGAGAGGTGAGGTGGTGTCATGATCTCTAGACTCAGTGCTGCTGCTGCTGCTAAGTCACGTCAGTCGTGTCCAACTTTGTGTGACCCCCAGATGGCAGCCCAACAGGCTCCTCTGTCCTTGGGATTCTCCAGGCAAGAATACTCGAATGGGTTGCCATTTCATTCTCCAATGCATGAAAGTGAAAAGTGAAAGTGAAGTCTCTCAGTCATGTCCGACTCTTAGCAACCCATTGACTGCAGCCTACCAGGCTCCTCCGTCCATGGGATTCTCCAGGCAAGAGTACTGGAGTGGGGTGCCATTGCCTTCTCCAGACTCAGTGCTAGGTAAACTTATATTTGGTGGATCTGTACAGGTGAGAAAGAGGGCTTTCAAAGAAAACTTGCCAGACAAAAGGAAAGCCATGTGAAGAAGTCAGATGCTTGGCATGGTGGATTTGAAAAATCACAAGTAGTTCAGCATGCTTAGAGAAGCAGTGTGTGGCAGGTGTGATGGCTGGACAGGAGAGCAGGTGACTTACTTAGAGGGGGTAAGCAGGGCTGTCAACACCCACATGATCTAGAAGACATTTGAGAAAAAGGGGAAGAGCATTTGATTAGGAGTCAGGAGATGTGAAGTCACTAATTGAGCTTCTTGGACAAATCACTTAGTTATTTTCTCATGTGTAAAAGGAGCAAGTGGTTTTCCAGTGGTGCTTAAATTGCCCTCCTGTGGATGGAGGAGCATTGTGCCCAGGTCTCTTGGTCCCCTGCCTCCTTTACTTCTACTACATCAGTTCTGTTTTTACCTGAAATCATTTGCCTTATAATTTCATGTATTTTCTTTTCTTTTTGAGAGCTTACCACTACCAAAAATATTCTGAGAATTAAAGGACTAAGTATCTTGGGTCTTTATGCCAATTTAGGACAAATAGCAACATGTACTATTCAAAAGACATCAGACTGGGAGTCCAGAATCTGATTTCTACCCTTGAAAAACCCTTATGTGGCCATAAGGGATTTATTTTTCTTCCTAGTCCTTCTTTTCAATCATGAAAGCAAACAGATGTTATCTGCTTTCTTGTCTCAAAACTTTTTTTTTTTACAATGGAAATAAAATCAGATAGGCTGAAGTACTTAATAGTCAAAATACAACCATGCTTATTGGTATTCTTAAGGAAAATATCACCTATACTGAAAGGTGTTTCTGTGTATGAGTCTCATATCAAAGATGCTCTTGGCATGAAGGATTTGGTTATTTAATGGAATTATCAAACTTCTTATGTCATACATTTCTTGGTTCAGGTTCCTTTACTTAGAAGTGATATAAAAATCTCTATAGTGGACAATTTTCTCCACAGTTTCAAAGACACATCAGAATGGGTTTTATTTATTTAAAATTTTTATTTTAATAAAAATTAATAAAAATAAGCATTATGTGGTTCATTGACCAATGATGGTAACCCTGTATCCCAGGATGTTTCCTCTTTTGTTCTTTTTTTGACTGTAGTGTCCTGATTGTGGTATCTTAGTTTCCTGACCTGGGATTGAACTTGAGCCACCAAGGTGAAAACACTGAGTCCTAGCCACTGGGCCACCAGGGAATTCCCTCCAGGATGTTTCCTTGAATTATTCATTCCCTCTCCAAGTATATATTGAGATACTATGTATGTAGCAAAATGTATCTGTTGTTTATAGTACCTTCCTTACAAAGCTCTGGAGAGTCGGTTTCAATGTTTGGTTTTTTGATTTTGGCAGTTGTTTTAATAGAGCATTTATAAAACCAACAGACATTCCTCTTATTAATACTGATCATTCCCAATAGCAGAACTTAGGCATGGTTAGGAGATCTTTCTCTGTCGAGGGTGAATAGGGGAAAAGACTGAGGAAAATAGATAATTCTGGCTTTCCACAAATAATATGGCCATTTCAATATTGCAGATGAGGGAAAGAAAAACTCAGAGGGAGTAAAGGATCACTAGCCCATGGAGCACTTAGAAACAGAACTTGGATCCATCTGATAGCAAATCCTGTGCACATCACTCTGCACTAACAAAGTCCAGTTTAATTCAGTTAAATATATTTAATATAATGTATATTATATATATAATATATATTGTATATATTAATATATTGTATATTATATATATATATATAATATATACACTTATCTCTGGTGGCTCAGCTGGTAAAGAATCTGCCTACAATGCTTGAGACCTGGGTACGGTCCCTGAGTTGGGAAGATCCCTTGGAGAAGGGAATGGCTACCCACTTCAGTATTCTGGCCTGGAGAATTCCATGGACTGTAGAGTCCATGGGGGTCACAAAAAGTTGGAAATGACTGAGTGACTTTCACTTATACACTTATACATTATCTATTGTATTAAATGTATGTTAAAAACAACAGAGGTTGAATGAGAATAAGAGAAGAACGGAGGCAGACCATGTTGAGACTTTTCTGTCTTTTGTTATTATTATTATTACTGTTAATATTTTGTCTTTTACATTGCTTCTTAGTATATTCAGGGAGAGAGAGGAGAGAGAAAGATTTTTTTTTTAATTTTGCCAATATTAGGAGTCAAAAAAATGAAACAACATTGACATTCTGTCGTGAAATTTCATTTGAAATATATGCAGCCAAAATTAAGATTGATATTGAGTTGTATTTTAATTAGCTTGTTTTAGATATAGATTAATTTTGAAGCTATTGTTAAAAGCACTTTATTTATAACCCAAAGTTTTTTGTAAATCAATTAAATATTATCTGTAAGATATACTTTTTGATAAAAATATAGTTGATTAATGAAATAGAAATATTTATATGATATTGGTGTGGAAACCAGAAATAAGGAGATCTTATTGCTGCCTGCCAATGCAGGAGACGTGAGTTTGATCCCTGGGTCCGGAGGATGCCCTGGAGAAGGAAATGGCAACCCTCTCCAGTATTCTTACCTGGGAAATCCCATGGAGAGAGGAGTCTGGCAGATTACTGTCCTTGATTGCAAAAGTGTCAGACTAAACAACAAATAGGAAAAGGAATACGTCAAGGCTGTACATTGCCACCATGCTTATTTTACTTATTTGCAGAGTACATCATGAGAAACGCTGGTCTGGAGGAAGCACAAGATGGAATCAAGATGGCCGGGAGAAATATCAATAACCTCAGATATGCAGATGACACCACCCTTATGGCAGAAAGTGAAGAGGAACTAAAGAGCCTCTTGATTAAAGTGAAAGCGAAGAGTGAAAAAGTTGGCTTAAAGCGCAACATTCAGAAAACTAAGATCATGGCATCTGGTCCCATCACTTCATGGCAAATAGACGATGAAACGGGAAACAGTGAAAACAGTGGCTGACTATATTTTTCTGGGCTCCAAAATCACTGCAGATGGTGACTGCAGCCATGAAATTAAAAGATGCTTACTCCTTGGAAGGAATGTTATCACCAACCTAGACAGCATATTAAACAGCAGAGACATTACTTTGCCAACAAAAATCTGTCTAGTCAAGGCTATAGTTTTTCTGGTGGTCATGTATGGATGTGAGAGTTGGACTATAAAGAAAGCTGAGCGCTGAAGAATTGATGCTTTTGAACTGTGGTGTTGGAGAAGACTTTTGAGAGTCCCTTGGACTGCAAGGAGATCCAACCAGTCCATCCTAAAGGAGATCAGTCGTCGGTGTTCATTGGAAGGACTGATGTTGAAGCTGCAACTCCAATACTTTGGTCATCTCATGCGAAGAGCTGACTCATTTGAAAAGACCCAGAGGCTGGGAAAGATTGAGGGCAGGAGGCGAAGGGCACGACAGAGGATTAGATGTTTGGATGGCATCACCGACTCAATGGACATGTGTTTGAGTAAACTCTGGGAGTTGGTGACAGGCAAGGAGGCCTGGCATGCTGCGGTTCATGGTGTCGCAAAGAGTCGGACACGACTGAGTGACTGAACTGAACTGAACTGAAACAATAACAAAACAGTTGCACTAGAAGAGCAAGATATTGCATGTTAAATTTGATTAAGTAACCTTAAAATTTAATTTGAAATTTGATATTTAAATAATTTAAATCAGGCTATTGATAAATAGTTTGAAAAAGCATTATCGGAAAGCATATTTCTAAAAACAGTTGATCATTTTAGATATTCTGTTTTTAAAAAAGTCTATGATCAAGGGCAGGCTCCTACCAGAGCCTCTCATTCATACCCATCATTAGACTAATTTGCTTAATGGACAGTCCTGGTTACAAAACAAATCCCTTATGGAAACTTTAATCCTCAAAAAAGGGAAAAGTGAAGAAGACATCAAAATCCATTCACTGGATGCTACAGAAGAATGATTGTTCAACTTTCAAAGGGTCTACTGAATTACTCCATCATTCAGCTCATACTCAATTTTATGCAGCAAAAAATTATGAGTGGTTCTTATAAAAGTCTTTGGGTGGAGTCAAGATAAACAAATGAAGCCACATTTTGGATCTGGCATGCCAGTAGTTCTAATAAAAAGTTTTATTTTGATTTGACATACATTTAGATCTCATGTGAATGTGGGTCCTAGAATTTTAGTTAATGTAAAGAATAGTAAACTTCAGTTTCTGGAATTCTGTTTTGAAAAATAGGACAGTTAACAATTTTGCTGATGTTTTTCCATGGTGACTCAATAGATACTAGTTCCAAGAATTCATCTTCAAGTATTTTTAGTATCCTATTCAGTTCAGTTCAGTTCAGTTGCTCAGTCGTGTCTGACTCTTTGCGACCCCATGAATCACAGCACGCCAGGCCTCCCTGTCCATCACCAACTCCCAGAGTTTGCTCAAACTCAGTCCATCGAGTCGGTGATGCCATCCAGCCATTTCATTCTCTGTCGTCCCCTTCTCCTCCTGCCCCCAGTCCCTCCCAGCATCAGAGTCTTTTCCAGTGAGTCAACTCTTCGCATGAGGTGGCCAAAGTATTGCAGTTTCAGCTTTAGCATCAGTCCTTCCAATGAACACCCAGGACTGATCTCCTTTAGAATGGACTGGTTGGATCTCCTTGCAGTCCAAGGGACTCTCAAGAGTCTTCTCCAACACCACAGTTCAAAAGCATCAATTCTTCGGTGCTCACCTTTCTTCACCGTCCAACTCTCACATCCATACATGACCACTGGAAAAACCATAGCCTTGACTAAACGGACCTTTGTTGGCAAAGTAATGTCTCTGCTCTTTAATATGCTGTCTAGGTTGGTCATAACTTTCCTTCCAAGGAGTAAGCGTCTTTTAATTTCATGGCTTCAATCAGCATCCGCAGTGGTTTTGGAGCCCCCCAAAAATAAAGTCTGATACTGTTTCCACTGTTTCCCCATCTATTTCCCATGAAGTGATGGGACCAGATGCCATGATCATAGTTTTCTGAATGTTGAGCTTCAAGCCAACCTTTTCACTCTTCTCTTTCACTTTCATCAAGAGGCTTTTGAGTTCCTCTTCACTTTCTGCCATAAGGGTGGTGTCATCTGCATATCTGAGGTACTGATATTTCTCCCAGCAGTCTTGATTCCAGCTTGTGCTTCTTCCAGCCCAGCGTTCCTCATATAAGGAACTCTGCATATAAGTTAAACCAGAAAAACATGTATTTCTGCTTTATTGACTATGCCAAAGCCTTTGACTGTGTGGATCACAATAAACTGAGGAAAATTCTGAAAGAGATGGGAATATCAGACCACCTGACCTGCCTCCTGAGAAACCTATATGCAGGTCAGGAAGGAACAGTTAGAACTGGACATGGAACAACAGACTGGTTCCAAATAGGAAAAGGAGTACGTCAAGGCTATATATTGTCACCCTGCTTGTTTTACTTATATGCAAAGTATCCTATTAGGTAACCAATTTAGACTTGGAATCTTAAAACTAATTTAAATTACCTACAGGGTTTCTTACCATTTCCTCACCATCATATTCTTTTTCGGATCTGAACATCATTCTTCTCTGCAGAAGTTGGAAGCTAGAGTTTAATGCTTTGCTTTTCTCTTGGTCATTTGTTCATATTACCTAGTTGGCCCTAAGCAATGTCATTCTTGTCCTATCCTTGGTTATCTTTTTGAAAATATCAGAGAAATTTCTTTTCTGTTATCCTTAGCAGTTTTCAGAAACATCAGATGACTTAATGTCATTAGGTAATCTTATTTCTCTTTCACCTTATTTTGTTGTTCTTCCTTTCCTGGTTTTTCTTTTTAAATATATTTCTCCAGCACAAAATTATAAGAAAATGAGCCACATAATTATCCTGATCTTTAGATTTCATTATGATTTTTAATCTGAATTCTTATATAAGAGAATATTAGAATCATCTATAAAATAATATATGAATTTTTCTTTTAATTTGTTTCATACAGTTTGATGCTGCACTATTCAATATGGTGTATATAGTTATTGAGCTCTTGAAATGAAATTGGACACCTTCATGTCCAAGATTAGATTTTGGATACTTTGTATGAAAAATTACAAAATATCTCAATCATTTTTGATAGTGTTACATGTTGAAATTATATTGTTTAAAGTATATTGAGCTAAATTAAATAAATTATTGAATTTATTTCACCTGATTCTACTTCTTTTTTAAAAATGTATGTTAAGTAAGTATAAAATAGCATATGTTGTACACATTATGTTTCTATTGGATAGCATTGATTCTTCTCATAATACTTTTAATTTTTTAATTAATTGCGTTATATTTCTATATCTGCTGTAACAAGTTACCTTAAAATTTGGTGACTTAAACAACAAAAATGTATTAATTTATAGTTCAGGAAATCATCTATGTGTCTTGGCAAGGACTGTGATCTTCTAGAGGCTTTAGAGAGAAATCCACTTCTTTGCCTTTTGTACTTCTAGAGGCCACCTGCATTCCTTGACTTTTGGCCTTTTCCTCCATTTTTTAAGCCAATGGTATAACGTCTTCAACTCTCTCAGTTTATTTCCCTATGATCTCTGATTCTGTTATTACATCTCTGACTCTTCTGCCTCCTTCTTATAAGGACCCTTTGAATACATCAGGCCTATCTCAAGATCCTTAATCATACCTACACTCCCATATGTCACGTAAAGTTAACACATTCACAGATTACAGAGTTTAGGATGTGGGCATCTTTGGAGGACCATTGTTTTACTTACTATGTTAACTACATTTAATGTTATGCTTCCTTGGTTTGTTTGTTGATTACAATTTTTACAGTTTGGTTTAGGAATGATGACGAATTAATATAAGCAACCAAAGGTAAACAGCAAGTCTGAAGTGGCATGGTGCAATGTATTCTCATCTATGTATGCCATAGACTGCATGCAGTGTGATCTTAGTTACATCAGTCATTTGTCTTCTTGGGTTTTTTCCATTTAGCAAAAGGCGATTTTTGGAGTCTATGCAAGGACTATAAAATTGTAATTCTTTGGGTCACAGTTCAAATGTACTCTACTTCTTTTAATGATTGGTTTGAATCCTGGTAAAATTAATTTCAGCTATAAGATGTTTTCTGTATCTTTATCTGACTTGTGAATCCTGAGGATATGAATTATGAATTGGTTTAATGTATTATAGATAGCCAAGAATTATACTTGCTTCATTGTCCGATAGGTAAACTTTCTGTTTTCCAAAACTAACTGCCTTATAGTCTATTAACTTTGTGATTTATAAGAAATTTTGCTTTGAACTTTTTTGATGTTATCTTCTTGGCATAATCTACTTAAGCAACTACTTTGTAAAAGCTATTTTTTCTCTTTCCTTCTCTCCCTCTCTTCTAGTAAACTTAGAAATAGAGGCCAAATTTAATTTTTAAAATAACTAAACATTTATAAGCTTGCTTATTTCTAGGGTGGTTGGGAAAATTTTAGAGAAAAAGCAAAGTGCTTAAGCTGAAGGTTGTGATTTTTATATTGGATGGTTAAATGGTTGAACAACTCATACATTGGATGTAATGTGGTTTTATCATTCTATTTGCTTGCATCATTTTATTTGTTTCCAGGTATCAGAAATGATTTTATTCACATACTATCAAAAAACAAACTCTAACTCTGAATACATGTGATTTTAGAAAAACTCAGCTTTTTGAAACATTTGTGACATAATTTCTAATTTGATGTAAGTAATCAAAAATTAACTAAAGAGACAGATTTATGTGCTCTCGGATTCTGAGAGGGAGGGACAGATAGAGACAGAGAGAGAGGGAGAGGAAGAGAGAGAGACACACAGAAGCACACGGACATGCTCACCGAGAGAGAATATCCATTTCCGTTTAAGATGTAATTTAAAGGTCTCCTTTATTTAATGTTTTATTTAATGTTCCCTAAATATTTTGGGACAGGTAGATGATGCTCATTAGATCACTAATTGAACAATGATGACAATCCAGGCTTGTGTTTACTTTTAATTGTGTTATTAGCATAAAATCCTATTTAGCGAAGAAAGAGGAACCAACCCGTGTCTGTGAAGTCAATGAGATGGCGATGCCATTGGGATAGAACTGAATTTTTTCTTTTCCAGCTTGAACTATAGAACATTAATTTTCATGTGACTTTTCCATAATTAGGTCAAATTTTACAATACCTTTTACAAATACTGGCTCAAATAAGCTAATATTATACAATAAACTTTAATGGATGATTTACAATAGGATGGTTTCCTGGTTTTATTTATTTGGTACTAAGGGCATGCTTAAGGAATACTTTTAATGCTTATTATAAGATACATTCTAGACTACACTGCAGTGTACTAAAATTAATCATGATATGATAGAGTCTAATACAGCTAAACTACTGCTATGACGATTATGAGAGGATCAGCATAAATAATATTCATTCTTACAAATATATAAAAACCTACAATTTTAAATAAATAAGATACTCCATAAAATAATTATGTATTGAGCTAGTGACAGCTGAAATCTTTGAACCTGAAAATGTATTGTTAAGTAAAGAATAATTGTACCAATTAAATATAAATATCAATTGTTTGTTGTTGTTTGGTCCGTCAGTCGTGTTCTACTCTTTTGCCACCCAGGCTGCCAGGCTCCTCTGTCTATGGGATTTCCATAGACAGAATGGAAATGGGGGTTGAGTGGGTTGCCATTTCCTTTTCTAGGGGCTCTTTCTGACCCAGGGATTGAACCCATGTCTCCTGCATTCCAGGTGGCTCCTTTACTGCTGAGCCACCAGGGAAGCCTAAATATCAATTATTTTTTTGTTTTGTTTTGTTTTTTTAAAGAGCTCCTTCAAAAAGAAACATATTCTTAATTATTAGCATAATACCACAAATGTTTGGAAATTTTTAGTAATTCAAGGTGATATGTTTGTTTTGAAATTTTGGATACATTTCTGACTTAAGTCCCTGAACTTTGAATATGTGTTTCATTATCTCAAACCAGCTTTGATGAAGAAACCCTATTTCTCTATGTAACAATCTCATCCTAAAATATCTAGTCTTGATCATTCCTTCCTTGGTTTCCATTACAGGTCTTCCAACCAAGAAATATAAAGATGCATCTGGTAAATTTATCATTGGAGCAGATGTGTTCTCCCAATACATACCTGAAATATTCAGTATCAGTCAAGTGTTTTAAGTAGTCTTTTCTAATTAAGCAGGATTGTGTGAACAGACTATTCCCTCTAGAAAGAACCTCTTCATAAACAGCCACCTTTGCAGTAGTTAGGACTTGAAATATTGCAACACTTTTTATCTTTATGCCTTTCATAATTCCCAGTTGCCATTCATTTAGATTCAAGACTTGAGCACTTAAAATGAAGTTGCATCAGGGGAGTTCTAAAGATGGTGGAAGATTATTTTTTCCCCAGGACTTGCTTTTGAAATCTATTTTACAATATTTTATAAGATTTTTGTCAGACATAGACTAATCTTTCATGACATCCTAAAATGTTTATTATCAGACAGAACTTGATGGATTTGACATCATAAAAGTGTGCTCTTATATCAATTATTGAAAAAAATCACAATACTGTTTTCATAATGACTCTTGTATTAAAAGCAACAATACTTTCTCATCTATTATTTAGTAGAACCGTGTCATTTCTTTACATGATCCATTTGGTATTAATCTTTTTGTTTATATTGCAGAAATTGAAATAGGATGTGTAATCATATCTACCCTTGGTTTTAGCACAGCTGAAATTTTAGTGACATAATCAAATTGGAATCCCATATTCCAATTGGCACTCGAGTTTTCCATTCTTGGCCCTTCATTTGCCATTATTGTTTGTCATAGTAATTTTTTACTTTTCTATTTCATTCTCTAAAGAGAGAGCCCATCCAAGGTAGAGAATAAATTTGTTTTCTTCATGTATTAGTCGACTAGTTTCACTCTTTGGTCTATTAAGTCGTTCATTCACTGACGATTTGTAATGTGAGGAATATAAAGATTAAGTAATTTTCTAAAATCTGTGTAAAGTAAATCATCAGGGAAAAAAGTGAGTTTTATTCATGTTTTATTCTCATCCTCCTACTTCTCCTTCTTTTACTTTGGTACCTGCATGACTTTCAACCCATCAAAAAGTGTGCACTTAGATGGTTGGATGGTATCACCAACACAGTGGACATGGGTTTGGGTGGACTCCGGGAGTTGGTGATGGATAGGGAGGTCTGGAGTGCTGCAGTTCGTGGGGTCGCAAAGAGTCAGACACGACTAAACGACTGAACTGAACTGAACTGATTGAAACACACTGAAAATGAAACTTCAATTTTATATTAATATCTGTATCTCTTCAATATGCATGGTTAATTATTAATTCAGAATAACTGTTAACCATTTACAATCAACACATCAATCATCAGGAGCAAATTCAGGGACTGTGGTAGTTGTTTGTATTAAAGTCAACTCTTGTGTGATATGCTTTGTACTGTGCCCAGTATGCAAGAGGTATTCAATAAGTGGTTACTGGAAGAATATGTCAACCTCTCCAAATTTCAGAGATAGAACTACTCCTTCTGCCCTGTGTATTCCATTCTCAAAGGAAATTAAATTGTCCTTTCATTCTTTCTTTATAACAAACCTGCTTTGTTTATTGCTCAGGAAAACTGTTCTGAGTGGTCGACAGTCTGTTGTTGATTTTTCCAGACTTTTTTTCTGAGTTCAGTGAGTTGAGAATATTAACTATGGATGTAGCTTATTTTACTTCTAAGATTGGACTCTCCTTTGTATCCTTTCCTATTTTGCATGAATTATGAAAAATAATGACTTGGAAATGAAATTTCCATTTCTCATATTTCTCATCAACAAAGCCTCCTTATTTGAATTCACATGTGGGTTTTTTAAGTTCTGGAAGGATTTTTCTCCTGTGTTGTGTTTTGACTTAGGGCTACTCTATATTTGGTGGTTTCCAGTTAACTGGTCAGAACTGAACAGATCAATTGATTGCTGTTTCACAATTTCAGAGGTGTTATTACTATATGTTAGATCAAAGGAAAATACCACTCCCCACAAAAAAGGTAGTTGAACATTACTTTTCCCCCCTATTTTAACCACATTTTTTCTTATTTAGGTGATGATTTTGGCTTGCTAGCTGGACATTTGTATATCCCTTCTAGAAAGAAATAAGAATCTATACATTTCCAGTTCTTAGAAATATGAATTACTACAGATTTTTTAAAAATGCTACATATATTTAAAAAATCTGTATAGACTTCTGTGCAGACAGTGGATTCTGAAATTCTGAATTCCCATAATATTTTTTTACTTCTACATATACTTTTCTAAATAGAAAATTTTCTAAAACTGTAAGGGTTCATGTGTGAATGTGAAGTCGCTCAGTCGTGTCCGACTCTTTGTGACCCCCATGGACTGTAACCCACCACACTCCTTCATCCATGGGATTTTCCAGGCAAGAGTACTGGAGTGGGTTGCCATTTCCTTCTCCATAGCAATCATCTAACTTAAATATTTCATTTTAAGGAAATGGTTCAGACATACAGTCAATTTATAATGTAATTCTATAAGCATTGTGTACTCCAGATTCAGTTTGAGAAAGAAAGCATGAACATTGGGTTGAAGCTCCCCATGATGTCTTTCCAATTTCATTAACTTTGATTCTTTCCAAAGATAAAGTATACCTTGAATTTCAAGCTTATCATTGTCATGCATGTTTATATACTTTTGCTACATATACGTATGCTCAAAAATAAATATAATTATAAGCATATACATCATAATGTTTTCAAACTTGATATATAAATGCATCAACACACAGTTTATTTCTTGCTCTCTGCTTTTGTTGTTGCTGCTCCACACGGCATTTCTGAATGCAGTCGTGCTAACTCAGGTAGCTACAGTGCATTCATTTTTCTTTTTTACTGCATGTAATATTACAGTATGTGAGTATTCTATAAATTCCTTGTTCACTTATATATCCAAAGTTTCCTTTCTTTTTTTCTCTTTCAAGTAGTTCTGTAATGGGTATTTCCTGTACATGCATAGAGACACAGAAAAGAATGCAGGAGTGGAGAGATTGGAATTGGGGATGGAAGAATCTTTATTGCTAAACTTCTTTCTGAAGCTGTACTATTACCTGTCCTTCATGGTTTCTCCACATCCTCATAAATTTTTCTTATTGCTGGACTTACAAAATGTTGCCAATTTCATAGTTGTGAAATGATACTTCATCATTTTAACTTGCATTTCTTTAGTAACTAGGGAAATTCAATACTTTTTTCAGATGTTTATTGAACATTGAGAATACTTTTCTGTCAATTATTTATTTGTTGGCTCATTTTTAAAATAATATTTTTGTCTTTATAGATTTATGAGAGTTCTTTATGTACTTGGATACTAATCCTTCTTTGATTATGTAACCAAACATTGCATACCAAATATATCCTCTCAGTCTATGCTTTGACTTTTGTGATATACATACATTTTTTTCATATGCCTAATTTACTGTCTGAATAATTAATCTTTTTGTACTGCCCTCTGATGCCACCTGGTATTTATCAAGTTTCCATAAATGTGAGGATATATTACTAAGTCCTGTATTCTATTTTCCTGTACTAACTTCTATCTCTGAACCAAATTGCTTCAGTTACTGTCATTGTATATTAAATGTTAATAGTCAATACAAAAATTCCCCATACCTTGTTCTTCAAAATTGTATTGACAATTTTTGACCCTTTCCTCTTGCAAACAAACTAGAATTAACTTTTCAAGTTCTATGAAAAACTACATGGGCTTTCAATAATAATTACTTTAATTTTATAGATTAAATTACAGTCAAGTCTTCCTTCCAGGAACAAGTATACCTGTTAATTTATTTGAGTTTACTCTTTAATTTTTAATAGA